>NC_138179.1:49577639-50177841 GCF_964165515.1 Mesoplodon bidens | reverse complement strand
GAGTTTGGGATTAACAGATACGCACT
The DNA here is from genome assembly GCF_964165515.1 of Mesoplodon bidens. Lineage (NCBI taxonomy): Eukaryota > Metazoa > Chordata > Mammalia > Artiodactyla > Ziphiidae > Mesoplodon > Mesoplodon bidens. The sequence goes on along the minus strand of NC_138179.1, from coordinate 50,177,815 downwards.
ACTACATAGAAAAGAGATAAACAACAAGGACCTACCATATAGCACAAGGAACTATATTCAGTATCTTGTGATAACCTAGAATGGAAAAGAAACTGAAAAAGAATATATATATATATATATATATATATATATATATATATATATATATATATATGTTTTTCATAGAGACCCTTTACCAGGTTGAGAAATTTCCCTTCTAGTCCTAGTTTACTGAGCTTTTTTAAATCAGAAATTGATGTTGATTTTATCAATGATTTTCAACAACTATTGAGATGATTATATGTTTTTTTTCTTTTTTAGTCTGCAAATATGACTCTATTCTTTGATTTTCTAACATTAAGCCAACCTGGGGTTAACTTGACTTGGTCAGTACTGGTATGTAGTTTTCTTTTCTTGTTAAATTCTCTGCCTGGTTTTGGTATCAGGGTAAGCTGAGAAGTGATCCCTGCTCTTCAATTTTCTGGAAGAGTTTGTGTAGAATTGGTAATATTTCTTTTTCATATGTTTGGTAGACTTCGTCAGTGAAGGCATCTGGGCCTAGGATTTTCTTTGAAGGAAGGTACAAACTAGACATTATTGTTAATTGCTATTTTACACAGACAATGTTTACTTAGATTCTTACATTTCAGATTTTCTTTTTAAAAAGTCATGTGAGTGGTAAACTCTGTCAGTTTTTATCTGAAAAGCTCTACTGCATCAAAATTCTTGAAAGAGTTTTTTGCTGGGTATACAATTCTAGGTTTACAGCCATTCTCTCTCAGCGTTTTGGAAATACTATCGTTTTGTCTTCTAGCTATAAGTGTTGTTGAGAAGTCGGCTGTCAGACTGAGTGATGTGATCTTTTTTCTCAGACTGCTTTCTGCTTGTACTGGTGTTCGCAGTTTTACTCCTGACCATGAGTAAATTTCTCTTGTTTGGTGTAAATCCTTACATCTGTAGATTGTGGATTCATGCCTTTCATCAGTTCTGGAAAATTCTCTTAAATATTTATCTATACTCCATTTTTTTTTTTTTTTTTTTTTTTTTGTGGTACGCAGGCCTCTCACTGCTGTGGCCTCTCCCGTTGCGGAGCACAGGCTCCAGACGCGCAGGCTCAGCAGCCATGGCTCACGGGCCCAGCCGCTCCGTGGCATGTGGGATCTTCCCGGACCGGGGCACGAACCCGTGTCCCCTGCCTCAGTAGGCAGACTCTCAACCACTGCGCCACCAGGGAAGCCCTACTCCATTCTTTTTAATGTCTCCATTGACCAGGATAAAATTTTTTTAGACCTTATCTTTATAACTGCCATATCTCTTACTTTCTCTTTCATATTTCCCTTCTCCTTATCTCTGTTCTTCATTCTATATAATTTCTTCAGCTCTATCTTCTAGTTTAGTACTTCTTAAACTTGAAAATGCCTATTAATTACCAAGGAATCTTGTTAAACTGCAAATCTGATGCAGTAGCTCTGGATGGGGCCTGAGAGCTGCATTTCTAGCAAGCTCCCAGGCTGATGATGCTGCTAATCCAAGGACCATACTTAGGGAAGCAACTTTCTGGTTCATTCATCTCTTTTCAGTTGTGTTTGATTTGCTGTTAACCCCCTCCAATTAGTTTTTGTTTTAATCATTGTATTTTTATTTCTATAAGTTCTGGATGGTTCTCCTTCAAAACTAACTGTCCATTCTAGTGTCTTGCTGCTTGTTAATTTTTGTAATGCCATCTTTTATTTCATTAAACATTTACACGCACATGGTTAGTTTACATTTTGTGCCTAATATCAGAAGTCCTTGGACATATAAATATGTTGTTGTTTATGTTGACTATTGCTCATGGTGGTCTGTTTCTCTGAATTTTGTGATCTCTTGTTGTGAGCTCATGTTTGGATGAATCTATGGAAAATCTGGGGGCTGAAACTGAGGATACCTTCCTCCAGAAACGATTTGCATTTGTGTCTGTCAGGACAGGTCCAGGATAAAGATACCAACTTGGAACCAGGTCCCTAACTTACCAGAATCTCAGGTTATCTTACCTTGACCCTGGCTTTATGTTTAACTTACCAAATAAGATGCTAATACTGGCATTTGCCTTTAGGACAACTCCACCTTTCCTGTCCACTCACCATGCCTAAGAGGGATGTTTTCTTTTGTTTTGTGACCTCTTTGAGATTTCCTTTCCCACAAGCCCAGCAATGCAATAAAAAATGTTTCACATAGGATCTCATTGTTTAAGAGCACAAGGTACCTTGTTCACTCTGTCTGCACTAAAACCCTGACTCCCATTTTCCAGGCACCATGTAAGGCCCTTAGATTTTTATGTAACTCTACGGAAGGGAAGAAGCCATCCAAAACAGGATTGAGATATCATTTCTTTCCACTCTGGTGAGCAGGCACTCAGGGAAAGATTTTATTCAAGTTAGAAAAATAATGGGGTGTTTCTTACACTGGCATGTGACAAAATATAATTCACAGTCACCCCATCAGAATAAAGGGTAATCCTTAAAATTAGATCTAGTCAGCTTAATTATAAACTATCCTCTTGTACTTAATTTTCTCACTTGCTACAGATGAAATGGTCCACAGACCAACACTTGGGTACCAATACTACACAGTATAAAGGCAGGTTTATGAGAAACTGCAGAGAGAGGAAGATCTGTTTCTGGAAGGAAAACCAAGCCCTGAAAAAAATGGGTGGAAACAGCCTTAAACACTTAGATAATTTGTGAAATTGTCAGGCACTGTGCCAAGACCTGCAAGCATGAAGTAAGAGAGGATACAAATATAAACATCCAGATGCTGCACTTTCTCCTCCTTAGGTGGGGATGGTGGTCAGAGGTGCACACTCATGCCTCACACCTGGCACATCTGGTTCCCACAGTGCACTGTGGCTCCAACATGGCCTTTTTCGAGGATATTTGGCTGCTCCCATGAGCTGGACTCCCACCAACTGAAAGATGTCCTTGGTTAAGCGGGTTCAATGAACTCTCTTTTTTTTTTTTTTTTTTTTTTTTTTCCGGTACGCGGGCCTCTCACTGCTGTGGCCTCTCCCGTTGCGGAGCACAGGCTCCAGACGCACAGGCTCAGCAGCCATGGCTCACGGGCCCAGCCGCTCCACGGCACATGGGATCCTCCCGGGCTGGGACACGAACCCGCGTCCCCTGCATCAGCAGGCGGACTCTCAACCACTGCACCACCAGGGAAGCCCTCAATGAGCTCTCTTAATCGTCAGCTCCATCTTCTGGCGACTCTCCGTACACTTCCTCAGGCTCGGTCTCACTTCCCAATAGCTTTTCTCCTTGATTCCTTAGCCTAAAATAATTTTCTAACTCGCTCATGCCAAGAGTCCTGAAAATTCTATCAATCTGTTATTCAGAACGCTTACAGTCATCACTGAAATTAAGAAGTAGATCGAAACATCCCTCTAGTTGATGGGACCCCTCCCAGGTGTGGGGCTGTAGCTGGGAGTGTTTGTGTGTGTGTTTAAAGTTTGTCTAATTTGGGCCAAATTTACCTTTATCCTTTTGTGTTGTCCCAGAAAGCTCATACTTTAAGTTGTTTCTAGATCCTTCATCATGAATTTATGCTGACATTTGACTAAGCTAGTGGTGATAAAGAGAATGAAGCCTCTGTTCCTAACCGGTTTCAGGGTTCAAAACTTACACACATAGGGTCCACTTCCTCCATGTAAAATGACATAACACTGCATCTTATAAAGCCCTTTCCTGTTCAGAAATTCAGAGGTCATTGTCCAACTCATAACTTTTTAAGGGAAGAAAATGTCAACAGATGTCAGCTGATAGTATTCATTTGTTCAAAGAAATGGTTTTTGGTTGATATAATTGTACTAAGCCTTGTGCCAAAGGACAAGAAAGCTTGGCCTCTGCCCTCTAGGGACTCCTGGTTATGGAGGGCGGGGAGCCACATAAACAATGACCACAGTGTCCCGAGGGGGTCCATGGGGTTCTTGGAGAGTCACATAGAAAGTGAACAGCAGGCACGTGCGACTGTGGATTGGGGTCTTGGAAAATCTCTAAGAAGTCCATCCAGGTGGAGATATGTCTCATGAGCAGTTGAAAATAGGGTTTGGGAGTCTTAATGTGTACAAGGGAACAGACGCTATGGACCCACTGGCCCAGGAGTCCGTGTAGCAGAGAAGAAACAGGAGCTAAAGGCAGCATAACATTTCAGAGGTTGGCATATTATATTCTCGTTTCCTCCCAGTCTTGTGTCCCCCTTTGGAGAACACAGCTTTATTTTCTGCATTAAGTACAGTATATGAGGACACACCTTAGCCCCCAAGTAGGCAAAAATAGGGGCAGTATTCTAATCCGGCAAGTCTGAGTATCTTGTCTGGCCCTAAGCCAAGGTAGCATGACAGACTAAGGGGAGGGATGCTCCCTTACTAACTTGGAAATTTGTAAACGGAAGGTAGTGGGAAATTAGGTGATCTGTGCCTTAAGCAAAAACCCCACGACCACCACCTCCCCTCACACATGTGCACACACACTCATAGCCAGGATTCTGGAGTAGAAAAAGAAATTCAATATCAAAAATATTACCAAAATACCCATTCCTTTTCAGTGTGCAACAAGCATTTATTCATCCACTTAGCAAACATCCCCGTATGTTGAAGAATTCGTTCCGGCATCAGCACCTCTTGGAAATGCTTTCTGATGCTCCCACGGACTGACTGAGGAGCCATTTCTTGGTGCTACTGTAACAGCTTCTCATTACAGAGTCCTGATCAGGACCCTCTTCCTATCTGCTCCCGTAGACTCTGGGCCTCTGGATGTAGGGACTCCGCCTTGTTCAAAGGTGCTCAGTAGATAATTGTTGAATGAATACAGTAGTCCCCGCTTATCAGCGCTTTCAGTTACCCACGGGCAACCGCTGTCCAAAAATATTAAATGGAAAACTCCAGAAATAAACAACTTATAAGTTTCAAATTGTGTGCCATTTTTAAAAAAAATAAATTTATTTAATCTTGGCTGAGTTGGGTCTTCATTGCTGTGCCCGTGCTTTCTTTAGTTATGGCAAGCGAGGGCTACTCTTCGTGGCAGTGCGCGGGCTCTAGGCACACGGGCTTCAGTAGTTGTGGCACACGGGCTTAGTTGCTCCGCAGCATGTGGGAACTTCCCGGACCAGGGCTCGAACCCGTGTCCCCTGCATTGGCAGGCGGATTCTTAACCGCTGCGCCACCAGGGAAGTCCCCAAATTGTGTGCCATTCTGAGTAGAGTGATGAAACCTCTCACCTGCCCAGGACACGCATCATTCCTTTGTCCAGCGTATTTCACCTGATAGTCACTTAGTAGCCCTCTAAGTTAGGTCGACTGTCTTGCTACCACAGTGCTTTGTGCTCAAGTAACTTTTATTTTACTCAGAATCGCCCCAAAGCACCAGAGAAGTGATGCTGGCTATTCGGATCTGCCACAGAGAAGCCGTAACGTGCTTCCTTTAAGGGAAAAGGTGAAAGTGCTCAACTTCAAAAGGAAAGAAAGGGAATTCCCTGGTGGTCCAATGGTTAGAACTCCGAGCTTTCGCTGCGGAGGGCCCCGTTCCATCCCTGGTCAGGGAACTAAGATCCCACAAGCCGCACGGCCAAAAAACAAACCAAAAAAAAAAAAAAAAAAAAGGAAAGAAAAAAATCGAACGGTGTAAGAACAAATCTATCCAGGAGACTGTGGAGAAGGAAAAACATTTGTGCCAGCTTTGCTGTCACACCTCGAACTGCAAAAGTTACGGCCACAGGGACTTCCCTGGTGGCGCAGTGGTTGAGAATCCGCCTGCCAATGCAGGGGACACAGGTTCGAGCTCTGGTCTGACCCCACATGCCGCGGAGCAACTAAGCCAGTGCGCCACGACTACTGAGCCTGTTCTCTAGAGCCCGAGAGCCACAACTACTGAGCCCGCGTGCCACAACTACTGAGACCCTCGCTCCTGGAACTGGTGCTCCGCAACAAGAGAAGCCACGACAATGAGAAACCCGCGCATCTCAACGAACAGTAACCCCTGCTCACCACAACTAGAGAAAGCCCGTGCGCAGCAACGAAGACCCAATGCAGCCAAAAATATAAATAAATAAATGTATTTTTAAAATAATAAATAAAAAAAGAGAGTAATTGGAAACTTTCCTTACTAGATAGTAAAACAGGAGTTTCTAAAGAATTAGAACCCTGATCATGGCAATTAGGCTAGATGAACAGATCAATGGAACAAGCTAGACGGCCCTCCTTACCAGCTGGCAAGGCCTGCACTTGTCTCTCCCAGAACTCTGTGGTCCCCACCAAACCCAGCCCAGAGGGAGCCGGGCCAGTGAGCTTAGGTCTAAAGGTGATGCCCTCAACCCCCTGGGTCTCTTGAGGAGCTGAATCTGGGGATGGCAAGGGAGCCCACACGATCCCTCATGGTTCCCTTTCTTGGCCCATGTTTCTCCTCCAACAGTGCCTCCTTCCCCAGGCACAACCCTACCCTCATTTCTAATCAATCCCTCTCCATCTCTGGAAGGCAGCATGGCAGGGAAGCCTGGCTGGGAGCCAAGAGTACAAGAGCCTGGTTCCAGCTCTGCCAACAACTTTCTGTGTGACATTAGACAAAGCCCTTGCCCCTCTAGGCCAGTCTTCCCAACCATATTGTGCTAAGAATCCTTTCTGCCCTACTAACCACATGCTACTGTGCCAAGAGGGAAAAAGGATTAAAAAAAAAAAAACTGGCAGAATTCCTTTTAGAAATTTAACTGTCTTTGTTAGAAAAAACTGATGCCAGTTTGGGACTAAAAGGAAATTCCCCACACCGCAAAGTTACGTCCAAAATAGATGGGCAGTGGTTGGCAAACTTGGCTACACATTAGAATCATCTGGGGAGCTTTTATTTATTTATTTATTTATTTATTTATTTAATGTGTTTTTTTTCAATTTTTTTTTGGCTGAGTTGGGTCTCCATTGCTGCACACAGGCTTTCTCTTCTTGCAGTGAGCTGGGCTGCTCTTGGTTGCGGTGCGTGGGCTTCTCTTTGCAGTGGCTTCTCTTGTTGCAGAGCACGGGCTTCAGTAGTTGTGGCACATGGGCTCAGAAGTTGTGGCTCTCGGGCTCTAGAGCGCAGGCTCAGTGGTTGTGGCACACAGGCTTAGCTGCTCCACGGCATGTGGGATCTTCCCGGACCAGGGCTCAAACCCGTGTCCTGGTTAGATCCTGTTTCCTCTTCTGGAGCACCAAGAAAGACTACATTTCCCAGCTTCACTTGCAGTAATCCAGGGCCCAGTGACTAGGGAGACTGGATCCCTGAATCACTGCAAGGAGTGCCACCCAATCTCCATCAGTTGTGTTGTGAGAAAGAAATGAATAATAAAGTTGTTCAGTTGCTGAGATGTTATTCAGTTGTTCAGTTGCTAAGCTCTTAGCCTTTCCTGAACTTTGGATTTAATTGCTCTGGATTGGGGTCCAGGCAACTGTATTTTTTAACCCCACAGGCAATTTTAATGTGAGATCAGGGTTGAGAACCACTGGATTAGAACAGAATTACAAGTGTGGAGTTGCTAGGTATAGTAAAGAAATATTGAGTTTCCGGGGGTGCCCCAGGAGATGGGGAGAAAGTTGTCCAGAAATGAGAGAAAAAAGCAGGAGAGGGTCCAGAAACATGGAGGGAAGCAGGGGGACCCAAGAAGAAAAAGCTGGCCAGAAAAACATTCTATGTTCTGGGAATGGTCAAGGGACATTTCAGAATTGGGGTGTTTAATATTCAGGTCTAAATTCTCATCAGGGCTGTCAGGTGGGTGATATAAACCCCTATGGCTGCCTCCAAATCACCAGTCAAGTTAGCCCCACCCTCGTCCCTGTGTGAACGGATGCTTGGGGGGAAAGTCAAAGGAAGGGGGCCAGTTCCACACCTGGTCATCGCAGGGAGAAGGGAACAGCCAAAATCCCCTCTTGAGAATCCTCAGTGAGCACTCTGGGCTCCCCTGAGGAACTCAGGTGGGAAGGAAGGCTGACCCCTCAACCACACACCCAGAGTGACATCGGGGTGACATTTCAACCAGCTCTCTATGGCCCTTGTTGTTAAGCAGCTAGAATCAATCCTAGCATTAGTCCTGAGAGAGGCCATGACACTTTACAGAGGATGAACTTGAGGGCCAGAGAAGCAGAGGAACCTGCCTAAGGCCACACAGCAAGTTCCAGGTGAAGCTGAGTGCATTAGCCATGGGGTCCCTGAGTCCCCTGGCCCCCGTGGATGCTCACAGACTCCGCGATACAAGCATTTAGCAAGAGCATCTTCTGGGGGTGGGGAGTGTGGAGTGGCGAGACGGGAAATTTCAGAAGACATCACAGAACGCAAGACATGTCACTGCAGCTTCCATTCCAGAATCATCTATGCTGTGCTCCCCACTCTCAACCTTTCCCAAAGCCATCCACCCGACCCCAGTGAAAGACAAACAGAGCCCAGAAGCTTCACTTTCACATTTAATCAAAGGAAAAGAAAGCCAATCAGAGAGAAAGCTCAAGAACTGGACGGCTGAGAGAGGGGACGGGGGAAGGACAGCTGGGCTGGGACTGAGTGTGGACAGGGGGACAGGGTGCTATTATCCTGAGGTTCCTCAATACAAGCGTCCACAGTGGGAAGAGGGAGGATGGTGCCCGAGGGCTAACGCGGTGGGCACACACACCCATTCCAACCCAGTGCGGGTCCCCGGAGTACGGCTAAGGCAGGGGAGGTAGAATGCTGTTCAGAGAGGAATAGAGATGGGAAAGATGGGGCCCAACCCACAGACATCACCAGAAGTGAAGGTGCCAGAACAGTAACTGGAGCTTCACCCTCAAGGACCATGTACCAACTCTTCAGCAAGGTGCCCAGCCCCACCTCCCATCAAAGAGAATGGTCTTCTAATCAGAGCACTTTGTAGGTTAACCAAGGGGGAGGGGGTAGCTGCCTCTATTCCCAAGTCTCCCGGGTGAGGTGGGTATGAACAAAGAACCCCATGGCCCTGGGCCAGCGCGAGAACACCCCGTTTTCCTCCCACTCCCAGTCCCCTTGGGTTGAGGGTGAGGGTGAAGCAGGAGAGAGCTGAATTGAGGATAAATTAAAAGAACATTGACCAAAGGGAAAAGAGGAACATAAAGTTGACTGCATAGTGGATGCAGAGATATGCAAATGAGATGGCAGTAGACTTGACCTTTACATCTCATTTGCATATCCTAGGCAAATGCAAATGAGATCCCTAATACAATAAATATATTTCTGACTTTGTAATAAATATTCTGTTTCTTCTCCCTCCCCTTCCCTAGGAAATGGGCACACAGTGGTTCAGGGGCCAGCTTGGCTGACACTGCAGCAAAGACTGATTAGACAGAACGGGGGAGCACAAAGGCTGGGGGTGGGGTCACGGGGGGGGTCCCCTACAAGGACAGGTTCACCCCAGGAAGGGTCACAGAGAAGGATGAGGGGTGAGATGCCTGGGGAAGTCAAGGACAGCATACTTTTTAAAAAAGGGATTCTCCTATTTTACACAGCTGCCCTCCTCAAGGACTGGAGGGTGGCATTTAGGGTCGGGGACAACAGGAGAGTGGAGGAAGACATCTGGGGAGGGCCGAGCCTCTGGAATCTGGGATAAGGGTCTCATAAGAAATGGGGGGCTGATGGGGAGCCCAAAAATGGGGCCCCAAAGAGTGACCTCCAAAGCTCAACGACCCTTTGCTTCCCCTCTCCAAAAACTAAGCCTGACACACACACCAGTGGCAGAAACACAGACCAGGCACCGCAGCCTGCGGAACCGTAAGCTGTGGAGACTACAGCGTGGATGGCGCCCCCAGGAGCTGTGCGGGGAGTCTGCTGGGGCGCAAACATCCTCCAAGGCCATGCCCCATGGCCCAGCCCTCCCCTTTCCTCAGCCCCCAGGCCACCTTCATGTGAGTGGGCACCTGGACCCGGCCACAGAGACCAAAATGGACAATGACCACGGACAGGGAGCCCAGACGCGTCCCCACCATGGGCCACAGAGGGCTGGGAGCTCTCCGGTCAGGCTCCTCGTCACAGGGCTCGGCCTCCAGCCCATCCCTGCCTGGGTTGAGCCCGCAGCCCCCTGCCGCCCTTGCCCTGTGGGGAGCTGAGCTGGCCTGTCAGGAGCACATTGGAGAAGCCTGTGGAGAGACTTCGGCAGTGAAAAGCTGTGCATGAGGGAAGGACAGGGAGCCAGCCCCGTTCCGAGGGGGCAGAGAACTGCGCTGCTCCCTGGCTGCGGTAACTGGCTGGTGCTTCGGCTCCTCCAGCCTTTGGGATGGCACCAGGCTGGCACCAGGCCGCCTGGGCTTGCCTAACTGCCAGGGGGCCACGTACCCCCCTGGCCACAGGGAACCAGCCTAAGGCCTGCCCCTAGGCTGCAGTGGCGAGAAGTAGGAGCAGCCCAGGAGTGGGGTCAGGGTGGCCAGTCCAGAGGAGAAAAACTGACTGGCGAGAGGGGTGGGGACAGTGTACCTACTGACCACGTGGTCCCAAAGCAGCTTTTCTCTTCTCTGGACTGAGCATTATGGAGGTGACTCCGACACTCCGGGGCACGGCTTGGCCCTCAGCGAGGGACATCTGGTGGCCAACGAACGTCGGGAGTGGGTAGCACCTGGGCACAGAGGTGCCCCACGAACACCCACCTCCCTGGCAGTGCACGCCTCCTGTGCTGAAGCCAGACTTAGGGCCATGACCCAGGGAGAGCCAGAGCGCCGGGAACGGGAGCTAAGGATCATGGCTGGGGCTCATGGTTGGGAAGGGGACGGATTCAGGGTTCTGGGTCACAACCCAGAGGGCCGAGGTCCAGGAGAACAGGTTCAGTACACCCAGCTGACGGGCACCCACTGGGGCTCCGTGCGCAGCTTCTCCAAGGCGGCCTGGAGTTCATGGAAGGTCCTCTCCAGGTTGCTGTTGACCAGACTGAGGTCGAAGTAATGCCCGTAGCCCCTCTGGATGCGGCTGCTCTCCTCCACTGTCCGTCTCAGGTCCGCCTCCTGCCAGCACACGGGGACCTCCCGCCCATCAGTATCCCCCTGGCACCCCCAGTATCAGGGGGACCCACAGCCTGCCCCATCCAGCCCCCTCCCCAAAGCACAAAGTACCAACCATGGCAGGCACAGACCCCCTGGCTGGGGAAGCAGCAGCCCCTCCCTGCATGCCCCAAGGCAGCTCTCATGTAACCGTGGACAGACAGATGGGTGGGGGGAAGGGAGGAAGGAAATAACCTTTAGGAAGTGCCAAGCACTGCACTAAACACTTGGCAACCAGCGTAATCTTCACTACAGCTCTGCAAGCAGGACTAATTATTCTCATTTACAACAGAGGAAACTGACGTACAAAGAAGCCACACAGCCAGCCAATGGCTGAACGGGGTCTGCCTGACTCCAAAGCCAGCGCTCCCTTCAGTCTGACTAGGCCCCCTTACCTAGACAGCCTGAAAGGCAATTGCCACGCCTGGTCCTAGGGCCACCCACAAGGGCCCGAGGCAACCCCCTCTCCAGACGCAGCCCAAGCTGGACCGGCAAGGGTGGGAAGGGAACTTGAATACTGACTTACATAAGCCGAGGCAGGGGCTCTAGGACTGACCCAGCTGTGTCCCAGGGGCTCCAGTAGGCCCTGTTTGTGGCCAGAGCAGGCTGCAGCAGTGGGGAGCCCAGACCGGACCTTTCTCCTGGGTCTGAGCAGCCGACCGGGGCCTGAGAGCTGCAGTACCACAAGTGGCCAGCAGAGGGCCCCCTGAGTTCAGAGCTCTGCAAACCCTACACCTGCTGGGGAAGGGTGTTCCAAGGGGTCCCTGCGGGGAGAAGGGTGCCCTGGAGTCCTGCAACACCTGCCTTGAAGCCTCTCCTCCCTGCACTGCCTCCTCCCTGATGCTAACTGGTCCCTCCAGGCAGCCTTCCAGCCTCCGGCCTCCTCCCTCCCTTCAGCCTTACCCCCAGCTGTAAACAGCCCACCTCTGCCCACAGATCTCCCACCGGCCCTCTGGGCTCCCCTGCAGCCCTGTTCCCACAGAGTGGACCGAGCAGGGGGCCTGGCAGAAGCTCCCGTGCCCCGGGCCAGCTGTGTCCCTGACTCTACACTTCACTTCCTCGCTCAGACCTCCATTCCCACACCTATAAAGTGGGATTTGCAAGTCTTACCTCAGTGGTACCTCAGGTGGGCGCCTCTCCCCTTCCCGACACCACCTTCTTCTCTTCCTCGGCTCTGGCTGGCCCCCCACACCACCCCAATCAGCCACGAGGCCCCTCCCACCACACCTTAGAGGCCCTCACCGTGAGCTGCTTGGTGGACACCCCACTCTCCAGCGCCGTCCGGTTCATGGCTCGCAGGGTCTCAAAGTCAGGGGCCTCGATGAACACCACATAAGGGACAAACTCAGCTGTTCTCAGGACCTTCACTGCCTGCAGAAGAGGAGGGTCAGGAGTATATCCCCATGTACATCTGGGGTGATGGGGGTGAGAACAGGTACCTGGGAATAGATGAGAATGGGGGACCTGGGACTCTGGGACATGAGTCCTGGGGATGAATGGCAAAATAGCTGGCAGGTGGCTAGGGATGGGGTGACTGGGAGTCCAGGAGGCTGAGAAAGAGGTTTTAGGTGGGCTGGGTCCCTAGCAGTAGTTGAGGGGTTATAGGGGGGTACTTGGAAATATATGGGGTAATACTGGGTGGCAAGCAGAGTACCCAGAGAGGTATTGAGCAGGCTGGGAAGGAGCGGGCCAGGCAGTACCTGGGGGTTGACATCCAGCACACACACCCGGCCGGCAGCGACCACACCCCGGATGGAGTCGATACGTGTGCCATACAGGTTGCCCTCGTATTCACCATGTTCCAGGTATCGCCCAGCACGGATGTCAGCCTCCATCTCCGCACGGGACACAAAGCTGTAACCCTGGCCTTCCCGTTCTGAGTCCTTGGGCCTCCGGGACGTGTCTAGGGGGAAGGAGGGGCCGAATGGGCACAGGCAGGCCACACCACCTCAGACACACGTGCTCATGCTCTACCTGCACCAAGCAGCCCTGCTGCCTTCCCGCACACCTTGCCCTCGCCCTCACCATTGGCACCCACAGACTCGAGACGCCCATATTGAGGGGACCTTCAGAAATCACTATTGTAACCCAGTGCTCACAGATGGAGGACTGAAGCCCAGAGAGGGCAATATGCAGCCCAAAGCCACACAGCAAGGCCAAGCAGACCTGGGGTCAGCACTCAGGTTCCTGTCTCTGGTTCTGTCACCAGAAGCCCTCTTTTCCACAAGGCCACACACAGCTCACAGCCCTGTTTCACATGGGTTCCCAGCTGGGCTTTTAGCAAGTGAAACATGAGAGAAGGAAAGGTAAGGCTAGCACCACCCACATGGCCAATGGTTCCTCGCCCTCCCCAGCCTGCAGTTCCCACGTCCACCCACAGAGGGCGCACACCACACACCTCACACCCAAAGGTATCACTTAACCTGGGGCCTATGCAGATGCCCATTCAGTGGACCCAGCCTTGGCCCCCAGGGCAGCCCCTGCTCCCTGCCTCCCACCCGGCAGGACCCAGCCCCCACTCACAGGGCACTGTGGTGCCGTAGCGATCCGGATCCCACATGATGAGTTTGTTCTTCAGGCTGCGCCGGCCCACACCCTGAGCCCCGATCAGCACCAGGGTTTTCCGGCGGAAGGGGGGCATGCGGGCCACCTCCTCATAAATGAGCAACTCATGGCGGTCAAACTCTGGACACAGGGAGATGTCACTGCTCATCAGGTGAAGGGGGTGGAGCTGGGCTCTCAGGGAGGCCAAGGATAAGAGGGCTGGGGCCAAGGGCAGGAGGGAAAAACAGGGCAGGGCTTAGGGACAGGACGGGCGGCATCAGCACCAGCAGATGCACAAGTCATCGGTGGGGGAGGGAGGGAGCACTGGAGGAGGACGGGGGACGGGGGCCCCCAACGCCCACCTGCATTCTTGGTGGTCAAATACATCATTCGCTTCTTTTTCTTTCCTGAAATGCTGCCGCACAGGGTCCCTGGCCATAAGGAGATGAGCAAGTGAGGCCAGGCAGGGCCACATCAGGTCCCAGATTAGAGGTCTGGGGGCAGGACTGTACCTGAGGTGGGTGTCAGCTCCAGGTCCCGCTTGACAAAGGCTTTCCGCTTCTCCTCCAGTAGCTGACTGGGGATGAGCCCAGCGCTGCCCCCTTCTACGTGGCACGCCTGAAACGACCGTGGGACAAAGATGTGCCTGAGTAAGCCCTCACCGCCCCCCGACACCATACCTGGAGAGACAGCACGGGTGCCCAGGGCTCACCTGCCACCAGTTGGCGTCGTCCTGGTTTACAATCTGAAGCAGGTCCCCAGCATTGAAGCGCAGGCCAGCTTCCTTGCAGGGGATAAGGCTGTCTCTGGCTGGGTCATAGTCAAAGTGGCATTTCACAAATACCTGGGCCAGGGATTTGGCAAAGGGTCAAGGGAAGAAGCAGGGGAAGGCTGGAGGGGGCGATGCCCATTCCTGTTGCCACCCCTACCCCGAGGGTGGGGGGTGGGAGTGTCACACAGTTCACCTCCTGCCCCCTCCCCTCACAAAGATGAAAGAGACCCTGGCACTGCCCATCTAAAGGCATGATGCCACAGGCCTGCCTGGTCCACCTCCCTGGTACCAGCCTCCCTTTGCATCCAGAACAAAAGAACTCTGAAGGATAGGCGATCTGCTCAGGCCTGGGGCCCTGGCCCTACCCACCAAGAAGGTGGGATCACCTGGTAAGGAACACGACCCTGGCACCTAATGCAAGATCCCTCCGTCCCCCTACACCCTCCCTCGGAGGAGAGGGCTCTGGCAAAAGGCTAGACAGCCAACAGGAGAGGTGAGCAGAGCGGCGAGACCTCCACAATCCACCAACCTGAAGGCAGCTGTATAGAGCACATGATAACCCAATTCTGGGCACCCGTGCCTACACGTAGGCACACGGAGGGCTGCACACGATGCAGGAATTCATTTGTACACTCAGGTACTCCAGGCTTTAGATGCGCGCACATCCCTTACGCATGCGCATGAGTGCCCAAGACTAGGGCAAATGCATGACCGCATTCGCCAGATGCATCTTGCTTTGAGTACACTGGTTGGTGAGGAGGCGCTCCCACCAGGAGGCCTGTGACCCTGGCCGCCGGGAAGCTCAGCCACCCCTTGGGCCTTGTGCTGGGTGAGGGGCTTGGTGGAGGGGCCCACCTGGCGGGGCAGATGGGGCTCCTGGTAGCTGGGCAGGATCTTGAGGATAACGCTGCCGCTGGCGTTGCGCAGGAGCTCCTGCAGCGCGCGGGGGTCGCTGCCCACCGGCTGCCCGTTCACCTCCTTGATGATGTCGCCCACGTGTAGTAGGCCTTGCTGAGCCACCATGCCCCCGTGCAGAATGCGTGCGATCACCAACTCGCCACCCTCCACGCGGAATGTCACGCCCTGGGGGACGGAGGGCGGGTATGATGAGGCGCCAACTGCTCCAAGTCAGAATCTTCCGATGGGTCTCTTAAGAGCCCCTCCATTCTACCCTTCCACCTCCACCCTCACAGCGAACCTCTCTGCCACCTTCTGCCCAAATTCTTTACTTACGGGGCACCAGTGGACTGAAAGTGGGCAGAATGGAGAGAGTCACAATGTCTGCGGTCTCCCGGGTGTGCTGGCACCCGACCCTGGGCAGAGCTGGTCCCGTCTTCATCTTCAACCCTCTCCTGACCAGACTTGGTCCCCGCCGGTTACTCTCAATCCCCCCTCCCGAGATTCCACCGCTGGCGCTGCCCAGCGTGCTCACCAGATGCTCTCCAGCGGTCTTGCGGATGCCCACCATGCGCACCGCATCAGGAGGCACGGGCTGGTTGATGAACGCGGGGTCCAGGCCAGGGCTGGGGGGCGGTGTCTCATAGGTCTTTGAGGCCACAGAGTCGTGCGTCTCCAGGAGGGACTGGGGAGGTGGGGGGAAGAGGAGGGACCATGGGGCAGTGCCCCGAGGTCCCTTCCCATCCCAGTTCTAACTTCCTGCCGGCGCCCCCCACCCCGAGCAGCCCGGGAGAGGACCAAACCTGGAAGTGGGGCTCCTGGAGGATGCGGACCAGCTCAGCCGCCGTGCTGCTCTGCTCGGCCAGCTGCGCCAGGTCCCGCAGGATCTCCTGCACCAGCTCCAGGTTGTTGTCCCGCACGGCCTCCAGCTTCGTCTCCTCCAGTCGCTCATGGGCCTGGGGGTGGGGGCGGAACAGGTGAAACTTGACGCTTCCCCAAGAGCCCTGGGGTACCACACAGTGCCCCCCCCAGCTCCCAGGCATCTTCCCACCCCCAAATGCTGACTTTAGACCCCATCCACAGCACTGCTCCTGGTATCAGTCTCAGAGCCTCACTCACTCAGACACAAGCACACCCACACGTGCACACAGGTGCCTTGCTTTCTCCTTTCTCCCCCAGAACAGTGATTGGGACTCAGTTTAGGGAAGAGAGAATCCAAAGGATAAAATTTCATTTCCATCTCTTGCCACAGAGGACCATTAAAATCATCACACTGTCCCCAGCACCCAGAACCCTATAAGCATCTGAGTTCAACGACAGCTTCTTCTACCCAACATCATGGTTGGGTGGGGTCTTGGACACCCTGTAGCCCAGATTAAGGAAGCCAGGGAAGTGGAGTAGCTTGCCCAAGGTCACAGGGACTCTAACTTGGGTCTCCAAGCCTTGAGCCCTGTGCTCCCAGTGAAGAAGGGGACAAGTATCAGTACATGGTACCAGGAGAAGGCCCTGCACCTCCTCGGTGCTCTACTGACTGAGCATGGGCTCCATGACAAGGTGCTCTGAAAAGCGAAAAGGAAGCCTTTGTCAGAGACGAGCCCAGCGGGGAGAGTTATGTTATGTTAAGTGGGAAGAAAGGAGTCCCATTTCAGGGATATACATGGAGACTTTTTTTTCCCTCTGAATCATCTGAAAGATAGTTGCAGACAAAAAGTACTTCGCCTCAAAGTACTTCGGCATGAATCTCCTAAGAACAAACAGGAGATCTGCTATATAAACTACAGTGCCATTATCACATACAAGAAATTCAGCACTGACACACTGATACAATAGTATCTCATAGTCCATGTCCATGTTCACTATTGTCTCAAAAATATTCTTTACAGCTTTGTTTTTCTGATCTACAATCTAACCAAGATCACATGTTAAATTTGGTTGTCACATTTTTTTATTCTCCTTTGATCTAGAACAGACTCCAATAACTTAGTCTTTCAGGGCAATTTTTTTTTTTTTTTTTTTTTTTTTTTGCGGTACGCGGGCCTCTCACTGTTGTGGCCTCTCCCGTTGCGGAGCACAGGCTCCGGACGCGCAGGCTCAGCGGCCATGGCTCACGGGTCCAGCCGCTCCGCGGCATGTGGGATCTTCGTGGACCAGGGCACGAACCCGTGTCCCCTGCGTTGGCAATCAGACTCTCAACCACTGCGCCACCAGGGAAGCCCTTTCAAGGCATTTTTAAAGAGTCCAGGCCAGTAGTTTGTAGAGTGCCCCAGAACTGGATTTATCTGATTGCTTCCTCACCTTTAGACTCAGGCTAATCATTGAGGCAAGGGTTCTATATAAGTGATCTTGTGGTTTTCCCACACCTTTAGACTGTGTGACTATTCTGTTCCCCAACAATCATTCACTAATGGATTTAGTATCCATTTATGGCCTTTGCCTGAGTCAATTATTATTATATAGAGGGGTTGCAAAATAGTCATTATCTAATCCCATTATTCCTTCTACATGTCTTAGTGGGCATTCTATTATAACAGCTCTTCCTTTTTCCCTCCCACTCCTCCTCCCTCCCTCCCTCTCTCTCTCTCTCTCTCTCTCTCTCTCTCTCTCTCTCCCCACACCCACGGACTATGGAGTTTTTTACTCACTGTGTTCTAATCCGTCACCATCACTACCTTCATTGTCTCAATTTATCCCACATGTGTCCAGGGGAGCCCCAAGCATGCCTTCTGACATGTTCCCATCTGTCCTTGAGCACCTCTTCCTTCCACCATGAGCTCACCTTGTACTTTCCCTACCCTGGTTCTGGAATCGGCAACTTCCCCAAGGAACCCTGATTCCTTTTGGTGGGAAATGGTATTTAGAAACCAAGATCTGGGCACTCAGTGCTCATTGATTCTGGGGTGTCATTACTTCAGTAGACGTTAGTTGATTCTGACAGTTCTAATTAAAACCAAACTCTACAATACTTTCCTTATCTTCTCCCATCCCATATTTGTATCTCCCTTCTCCTTTGGTGAGAACTTTTCCCCAAGAACATTAATATATTTTAATTATTTGTTCTGTCCTTCAATATTCAAACAAGTTTCAGATTTGCTAAACTACTGCTACTACCTATCACAAAACTACTAAGTGGGGCTTCCCTGGTGGCGCAGTGGTTGAGAGTCCACCTGCTGATGCAGGGGACGCGGGTTCGTGCCCCGGTCCGGGAGGATCCCATGTGCCGTGGAGCGGCTGGGCCCGTGAGCCATGGCCGCTGAGCCTGCGTGTCCGGAGCCTGTGCTCCGCAACGGGAGAGGCCACAACAGTGAGAGGCCCGCGTACCATAAAAAAAAAAAAAAAACTACTAAGTAAAAATCAAGATTTATCTGCATTCTTTTTGTCCTCAGAATAGTCTAAAAGAACTTACAGCATTAATGGAAATGTTCTATATCTGGGCTGTCTACTGTGGTAGCTTCTAGCCACACGTGGCTATTGAGAAATGTGACTAGGACAACCAAGGAACATAATTTTTAATCATATATCAGCATTTTAGTTTATTTTAATTTTAACTTAAATATTTAAATAAATACCCACGTGTGGCTAGTGGCTACTATATTAAATAGTACAGCCTTAGTATATATCCCACTTAGGGCATACAGTCAGAATATTGCGAGAAAAAAGTTACTTAAATTAATTCCTTTTTCTGTAGGATTATGCTAACAATTTGATAGATGGACAAATTCACTTATCTGCACTTAATTTCAGGGTGTGCTTTTTTCATTCTTTTTAATTTAATCTTTTTTAATATGTACAACATTCGCATGGTTCAAAATTTTTTTAAGAATTTAATTCTATTTATTTATTTATTTCTGGCTGCGCTGCGTCTTCGTTGCTGTGCGCAGGCTTTCTCTAGTTGTGGAGAGCAGGGTCTACTCTCCATTGCGGTGCGTGGGCTTCCCATTGCGGTGGCTTCTCTTGTTGTGGGGCACGGGTTCTAGGTGCGCGGGCTCACTAGTTGTGGTTCGCAGGCTCTAGAGTGCAGGCTCAGTAGTTGTGGCACACGGGCTTAGTTGCTCCACGGCATGTGGGATCTTCCCGGACCAGGGCTCAAACCCGTGTCCCCTGTACTGGCAGGCGGATTCTTTACCACTGCACCACAAGGGAATTCCCCTCAAATTTTAAATCTATATAAAAAGTAAACTCAAAAAAAGTCCCATTTCCATCCTCATCCCTTCTACCCCATTTACACCTACACTCTAAAGATAATCATCCTCATTAGCTTCTGGTTTATTCTATCTGGGTTTTTTTCCACAAAAATAAATAAATATTTCCCTTTCTTACGTAAAAGGTAGAACACTATATACATTCTTTGATACCTTGGGGCTTTTATTTGTTTAATTGGTTTGGTTTGTTGTTTGGTTTTTTATTTAACAATATGCCCTGGAAATCACTCTATGCCACTCTGTGGAGATCTTCCTTTATTGTTGTTATTTTTCAATCACTACATTTCCCTGATTGTGTGACTGGAGTACCATAATTTATTCAACAAATCTCCATGGGTATTTAGGTTGTTTCTAATATCTTACTATTGCAAATAAAACTGCAGTGAATAGCCTTGGCATAGCTGATCTATATCCGTGGAGAAGATCTTTCATGTAAATTCCTACAAGTCTTGCTGGGTCAAGCAGTAAATACACATGTGGTTTTGTTAGATATTGACAAACTCCCCTCCGTGGGGCTTGTGCCACTTTGCCATCCCACCAGCATCAGATGAGAAACTTTCCTGAAGCCTTGCCACCAGAGTGTGTGATCAAACCTTTGAATGTCTGCCAATCACATGGATGAGAAACCATCTCTCAGTGGGGTTTGATTTGCATTTTGCTTATTATGAGTGAAACTGAGCAGCTCTTCATATGTTTAAAGGCCATCTGTATATCTTTTTCTGTGAACTGTCTGTTCATGTCTTCTGCCAATTTTTCCATCAGATCTTGTTTCTTTCTTTTTCTCACTTTTTTAAACATTCCCTATATTAGGAAAATAAGCCCTTTATCTGTAATACCTCTTGCAAATATTTACCACCAGTTTGTCATTTGTCGTTTGACTCAGCTTATGTTTTTTTGTCAATGCAAAAAATATATATTTAATGTAGTTAAATTTATTAACATTTTATGCATCTGAATTTTGAGGCATAGTTTTTTAAAAAGGCATTCCTTACACACAGATCTATGTTTCCTTCTAGAATGTGTATGGTTTGTTTCCTCAATCTCTGATCTTCTTGGAAGTTTATTTTCATGTACAGTATGAGGTATGGATCTACTTTGATATCTTTCCAAATGACTATCCAGGTATCCCAATACCATTTAATAAAAATCCATAAGAAAATTATTCCTTAATTTTCTATGTGTGATAATGATAGTGTGAAATTTTTTTTAAGAATCTTTATCTTTTATCTATACAAATTGAAATACAGATAAAATTATGTCTGAGATTTCCTTCAAAATAATTCAGGAGAGAGAGGAGGAGGAGGTGGAGGTATGCATAAAACAAGATTGTTCATGAGTTGTTAAATGTTGAAGTAGGATAATGGATGATGGGGGTTCAAGAAACATTTCTGAAAATTTCCGTAATAGAAAGTTGTTCAAGCCCATGAGATGAGGAGATTTTAATAACATCTCATAAGGATACTCTGAGGATTTGGTGAGATGGACACAGTGCCTGGCACACAGCAGGTGCTCAATAAAGGCTCGCTCCTTTCCTGTCTTCTCTTCCCCAAACGGGCCAGGGAAACAGCATCCCACACAGGGAAGCATATTGGCCCCACTGTCGCTAAATCATCCTCTGCTGGGGGAGCAGCATTTCAGCCTGACTCCTACAGTCTGGCTAGGCAGAGGGTTCCCTGCTGGGGAAACAGACAATTGAAGGGGCAAAGGAGTAGTACTCGGAGCCCCATTATACCTTGATGATCCTCAGAAGCCAGAGGGCAGAGACATGCCCCAGAAGGTTCCACCAAACCCTATGCGATCTTCACTCATTAAGCTCAGCACAGCCCACAGAGCATCCCTGACTCCGTTACCAGTGTCCAGACAATGCTGAGAGCCCAAGGCCCCAGGAAATGTTTCAAGAATAAACAAAGGCACTCAGGCTTGCAACCATCTCACCATGGTGACCCTGGCCAGGCTCCTTCGGGTTAATGGGAGCTAGCTCTGGCCCAGGTTACGTGAGAAGCATAGAGGCTGCCCATTTTAGCTTTAGCATCTTCTGCTCATGGATGAGGAGGACAAGTTTCCCCAGAAGCCCTCACCTAACCAAGCAGGAAGCCAGTGTGTCTCCCATGCCTTTTACCTCCCACCTTTGACTTAATGACCCCTCCCCCTAGGCTGATCCATTCCTCCGCCTGTGGCGCCCCCCCCGGATGTCTTACCCACAGATGGAACATCACAGCTCTCCAAGCTCAACCATCATGGGCCAGAGGAAACTTTAAACATTTAATCATTCAAATACAACAGAAACACTACCAGCAGGCTAACCCAAACAGCTGATTGACCAATACTGAGAACACCCAACATGTGTCACAATTTGCAACATACTTTTCTGGGACTTCGGGAACTCAGAACTGGATTAATCATATCCTTGGCTCATGATGTAGTCTCATCATTGGTTTGTGCATGGCTTCCTTTTAGTTGGTTGGTATTAAATTAGGTACTTTTGTAATAATACGACAAGGATCTAAGTACCCATCACTTAAACCATAAAGGAGGATCTTGACAATATCCTACATCTAATCACATGCCCCACGCACCCATCCACCCACCTCTCCCACTCAGAAACCACCATCTTGATTCCCTGTGTTCATCATGCCCTGGCTTCTCATGTTACATAGTTTTATTGTATCTATATGTATTCAGTATATTCCTAAAATAAATATTGTTTTTAGTTATTTTAACCTTTAAAAAAAGGGAATTGTGCTATATCTGATTCCTGGAGGCCTGATTTTTTTTTTCCACTTAGTACTAAGTGAAAAATTGTTTCACTTACTATTTTTTGAAAAGATTTACTCTTATTTTTCATATTAGGTGAACACATATCACTTAATATTAATTTTCATTTATGTTATTTTGCTAAGATTCATTCTTTTTTCCCATATCACATTTTTTTTTTTTTTTTTTTTACTGTGCCACACAGCATGAGGGATCTTAGTATCCTGACCAGGGATTGAGCCTGCGCCCCCTGCAGTGGAAGCGTGCAGTCTTAACCACTGGACCGCCAGGGAAGTCCTAGTTCATTCATCTTAATGGCTGTATTACAGTCCATCGTGTGACTATGCCATATCTGATTCATCTCCTCTCTCCCTGAAAGGCATCTGGGTCATTTCAGGTTTTTGCCATTCCAAACAGTACTACTATGAGCATTCCAGTCTATGTCTGCTGGTGCACATATGAGTTTCTCCCAGGAGCAGAATTGCTGGGCCAGGGGGTATATACATGTTTGATGGTAAAATAACACATTTGACAGACATTCCACTTAAATGTCACAATGACCCTGTGAGATTAATAGTATCAAGGCCGTTTTCCCAATAAAGTATCCGAGGCCCTAATGGGTAAAATGAATTCCTTTTCACAGCTCATGGGGGTACAGCAGGGACTCCTGTCAAAGCTTCTGAGCATCCCCACAGCTGTGATGTCACTATCTGGGCGCCTGTTTTTAGAAAGTGTGCTCCTGTACAACACACACTACAGTATTAGAGGCACAAGGCCCCACAGCCAGGAGAGTGGTTTTGAATTTCTGTGGTAACCATTTGCTTAATTCGGCTCTGAAAAAATCACCCTCAGCACAGCAGGGGCTCAAGCTCCTTATAGACCAGAAACTTGGGCCAGGTTCACACTTGGCTAATGGTAGAGCCGGCCCTTAAACCCAGATCCGCCAGCTCCCGATGCAGAGCCGGATGTAAACTGCAGATGCAGAAACGCCACACAGCCTTTCTTTGAAAATCTTCTTCCCTCTGCCTTCCCACTCCAACCTCTCTGATCAGGAGACAGAATTCTCATTTGAAGCCCAGGCTCATACTTAAGTAGTTCAAAATCTGAAAGTAGTCCAGAGTGTGGTGAGCCAGAAAGTAAAGGGGCTCTTCAACCTGGATTTGGCCGTGTGATCTGCTTTGGACAATGGGACAATAGCAAATGTGATGCAAAACAAGAGGCTTGGAAAGTGCCTGGGATTGGGGGCTGGTCTTCCACTGCTGCTGAGACCACCATGTGAAGCAACCTGGGCCACCCTCCTAGAGGATGAGAGACCACACCATCCTAAACATTGCAGTCTTCCCAGCTGAGACACCAGACATGTGACTGAGGCTATCCTAGACTACCCCATCCCAACTGAGCAAGCTCAGACCAGAAAAACCACCCAACCAATCCACAAAATCATGAGACATAAATCAAAGTTGTTTTAAGCCACTGTGCTGTGGGGTGGTTTGTTACACAGCAAAAGCTAACTGATGCGCTGGGCTCCCCACCACTGTGGCCTCTGTTTGACATGTCCCCTGGTCAGAGTTTCCATCTTAGTGACCCTCCTGGCCCCTCATTCTTGTAAGGCCCTGCCTTGCTTTGCCAGCTCTCTCACCTGCCCCTTGCCACAGGACTGGAGTCTTCCCTATGAACTCTAGTCCAATGGCCAAGACTGCATTATAACAACTCTTTATGCTTTAAAAATGCTTCCACATCCATGACCTCCCCCTATCCCGACCACAACTCTGAGAGGTAAGCATCGTTATCCCCGTTTCTCAGAAGAAATGACTGAAGCTCTGAGAGGTTCTCAGACCTACCAAAGTCATACAGCTAGCCAGTGAACCTTCTGACTCCAAACCCTGTGCTTTTTCTTCTTCATCTCATGTGGATTAGTTCACAGGCCTCCCAGCGGGCAGATGTCCCCAATGGTAACAGTTTACCTAAATTTCTGAATGGCATCTGCCTTTGATTTCTCGCCATGGCCTTGTCCATTGTTGGAACACCTGTTACTGGGTCCATGTCAGAGCTCCCAGATGTCACCCCCCTGCCAGGGCTGCCACCTGCTGTCTGTAGCCAACCCTCTGGATTTGTGATCTGCCTGCCAAATTTGACTTCCTTCAGAACCTGTAACTCTCTGGGTTTGTCCTCTCAGGGACCTGCTCCTCCCTGGTCCCAGATCTACCCAGTGTAGCCCCTCCCACATCATCTGCCACGTCCCTGGAGAGGAGAGTCATCAGGGTAAGGGAAGGAGGCGAATAGCTACCACATGGGGTTCCAACTGGACTCCGCTCCTGTGGGTTTCTGGGCCACCAAGCTTTTGCAGCTGGACCTTTGATCAAAGTACTTTGTCTAATAGGTTCAAAATTGATCTGTGTATATATAAGCATTAAAATAGGTGAGAAAGAGTAAGAAGTAGGTCCTGTTGTCCAAAGCAAGTCACGCAGTCAAGCCCAGACTGAAGAGTAGAAACTCTCCCTTTTGATGAGAGGACTGGCAAAGTTGCATTGTAAAGGGTCACGCATAAAGGGATCGGGAAGACTTTTACTGAGCTCAGATGGGCCTTTATGGAGGTTCACTTCCTGTATGTTTCACAGCTAGATGGAGAGAAGTCACTGGGTTCCCTTAGCCCCTGAGCCTCTTACGGGGGTCTCAGCATCGAAGACATGTCCACACTACCTTCTGTCGTGTTAATGCACAACTGGAACCATTCTAGGAATTTCTTGGGAGGAAATGCTGGCCGGCTTACCCCAAGAACACTTCTGGAGAAGGGAGTTTACTTACGGTCTGACACAGCACATTGGTAATTTCTCAATCAGGCAGGGGTCCCAGGACTGGGACATTGCAGGGCTCAGTGAGAAAATGACAGACTCGGGCTCCCTCAGGAGAAGAATAAACTTTCTGACAGTTCATTGCCACAGCCCTAGCTCTGTGCCTGGGACTTGGTGAGCGTGCCATAGATATTTGTTGAATAGAGGACGGATGACAACGACTAAGCGAAAGACAGAGCCATCCAGCCAGCAATCCCATCTTTGGAGAGCTGTCAAATGGGTTCCGCGAGGCCATCAGAGAGGAATGCTATGGGGGTGGGGGGGTCACACCTTGGAGGGTGCTGGCTACAGGACCTTCTAACCCAGAGGTTCTGCATCCCGAGAGCCCCTCCTTACTTCACTGGCTGTCCCGCTATAGAAGCAATAGCTAGAGTGACTCAGAGAAGCTGTGGTTTAATAAATCCAACTGTGAAGTCAGCTTTGGAAGGTTACAGATGTTGAGGTTCAAATGTGCATACTCAGCAACTCCACTGCCAAGTGTCCACCCTAGAGAAACTCTCACCCACGTGCAGAAGCAGATGGATATGAGGATGTTCACGGCAACTCTGTGCTTTACAGAGGCAAGTCGGCAACAGTGTGCCTGTCTCTCGGTACGGGAACCAGTAAATGAATACACTGGGCTCTATTCACCTATTGGAATACCACACGACAGTTCAAATGAATCTATATGTCTACGCATGTCCATAACTATATTACTATATGAACTAGAAATCTCAAAAACCATAGCTGCTTACGCTAACATTCCATTACGCAAAGCTTAAAACCACATGTAACGGGGGCACATTGTTTACATCTAAATACATGTGTAGGCAAGACAGGCACACATTCAGGGGAACGGCATCATCGACTCAAGCCAGGGGTCACCTGTGGGCAGGGGAAGCAGTGGAAATGAGGAAAAGGGGAGAGGCATTCACTGGATCACGCTTTTATTTCTTAAAAAGAAAGAGCAAGAACTAAAGCAAACATGGCCGGCATTCACATCCTGGAGGTGGGTCCTCAAGGTCTGTTATGTGCTTTTTCTACACACTCTCTTGTATTCACTCATTCAGTAAATATTCAGTGAGCACCTACTATGTGCCAGGCACGGTTCCAGGCTCTGGGGATACAGTAGCAAATCAAGCAGACATCCCTGTCTTCAAGGAGCTCGTAATCTCTCTGTATGAAACACGCATAATTCCTTGTTTTGATTTTTAACACATGAATCCAATCCTTGACCACAGAATGAGAAGCAATTTGCCTTTCTCCAGTCCCCTACAATCTTCTCAGTTTTCTCTTCCCCAGAACCTCCCACTAGCGACCCTCTCACCCTCTCGTCCTCCATCATTTAACGACTGCCCTTGGTCTTCAGCCGTTCCACAGATGATAACATACCAGGCTGTGTCCCCGGGACACAGCATCCCCTGTAGCAAGGGGGCCTGGTCCCTTTCCACGCCCCATGTCAGGGCCGACCACAGCTGTCCTGTGACAGAGTCCCCACCCTCACCCTGTGGAAGACCCATCACCTGATTGTACCGCCCTCCCCCTCCCCGCCATCACTGTCATTGCCAACTTCCTGGTTACGCTCACCACCGTTCACTGGAGACCCTGGGACTGCCTCCAGTCTCCTCCCCCACCCAACACCTGTGTAGACACTCCCACGAGCCCTCCATTCCTAGATGTCTCT
Source organism: Mesoplodon bidens (assembly GCF_964165515.1). Taxonomy (NCBI): domain Eukaryota; kingdom Metazoa; phylum Chordata; class Mammalia; order Artiodactyla; family Ziphiidae; genus Mesoplodon; species Mesoplodon bidens. Next base: position 50,151,136 of record NC_138179.1, on the reverse strand, counting down.
TCTTTTTTAAAAATATTTATTTGTTTATTTGGCTGCTCCGGGTCTTAGTTGCGGCATGCTGGATCTTTAGTTGCGGCCTGCAGGCTCTTAGTTGCAGCATGCAGGATCTAGTTCCCTGACCAGGGATCGAACCCAGGCCCCCTGCATTGGGAGCACAGAGTCTTAGCCACTGGACCACCAGGGAAGTCCCAATTCCTCGGCTTCTTTAACATCGATGACCTTCCCGTCCACTGCAGCCACATCCTAGATTGTCATGCCACCCCCAGAGCCGTCCTCCTTGGAAATCTTTCATTTCCCAACCCTCTCTCTGACCTCGGCCTTCGTTTCTTCCAGCTGTATACTCTATCCTCAAATCCGGAGAGCCCCCAGGCCGTCACCTCCGTTTTCTCCCTGCCCCTCTGTCTGCTCCTGGCCACTCTCCCCTCCCCTCCAACCTCAGCCCCAGTGGTGATGCTCTGGACCATTCTCACCTCTCCCTGCATCTCAGCCTCCCACAGCCCCCATCCAGCACAAGCCCTGGACCAAAGCCACCCTCTGTGTCTCTGGCCTGAGTCACCCCCACCCTGGGATTGACAGTCTGGAGCCCTGTCGATCCTGCTCCCTGGCTTTGGTGGGTTCCCTCTCTCCCCTTCAGTTATTAATTAGTTGAACCTTCACTTCCAAATCCCCCCCTCTGCCCCGCTCCATTCAACCCCTGATCCCTGATGGCCAGCAGAAGACTGTCCGCCTCCCCTGAGAAATCTGAGCCATTAGCATGATTCCCTGCGACTCCGAGCCTTGGGAGTCCTCCTCATCCTCCGCAGCAAAGGATCGCCCCCTCCCCAGTCTATCCTCGCTTCTTATCTCACGTGAAGGCAGCACCAGCCTCACACTTTCCCTGTGCAGAATCCCAGGTGCGTGGCTACCCGCACCCCTCACCTTCCACACCCAAATATCAAGTACTGCCAATTTACTTCCTAAATATTTCTTTCATCCTCCCCTCCCTCAAGCCCTGTTACCACAGGTCTAGTTCAGGGCCACCCCCGACGCTGGTCTCTCCAACTCCAGCCATGACCCTCCAACCATCCTCCCTGTGGCTGCCAGAGCGATGCTCCTAAAACACCTGTGTGCCGTCATCACACCCATGCTTAAAACCCACAAAAGGCTCCAAGTTGCTCACAGGACATCACAGGACGATGCCCAAGCCCCAGGCATAGCCCCCAGGGCCCTTCACCAGCTACCAACAGCTGCCAACATCTCCACATCTCACATTCCCTGTCTCACACCTAAAGCTCCATCTTCACGCTGACACTTGCAGCTCCAGTACACTTCTGGCTCTTTCTCACCTCTGTTTCTGCTCAAGCAACATTCCATGGCATGGAATGCCCTGCCCCTCCTCCTCATACTTCAAGACTCAGCACAAATGGCCCTTCCTCCAGGAAGTCTTCCCTACCCACCCTGGGCTGGGTCAGGCATCTGTCCTTTACACTCCCCAAATGCCTAGCGCATCTGCCTCTATCACTGCTGTTACCAAAGTGCTTTATAACTTTCTGTTTTAGTGAGTCTCTCCCCCACCTGATACGTGGCAGGTGACCTTAGATAGATGTCCGCACAAAATGCCCAAAGACAGAAAGCTAAGCAGGATGAACTCTGGAGATTCCAAAGCACAGGCATGCTCACCCCCAACCAATCATACCCTCTACAAGTTGGCAGTCACCAAACACCCATCCATGTGGGCACGTCTACACACTCACCAGTCAGGCATGGGGGCAGCCTCCCTACCTGCAGTGTCTCAGATTCATCACCTGGGCATGGATGTCCATGCCTACCCCACTCTGGGGGTCTCCGGTGCCACGTGCCCCATTCCCAGCACCCCTGTGGCTAACATCCCCCCACACACTATGCCTCCCCAGCCACAGTGAGCTTGTGCCAGCCTCCCTGGAGCACTCTACCTTGGCCAGGGATCTCACTATAGGACTTTCCATAATGCCTCGAAGGAAGATCAGGTCCAGTTCGGCTGCCCCTGTGGCATTGGGGAGGGATCCCAGGTTGTCCAGGACTTGCTGCATGGCTGGAGGGAAGGAGCAGGCAGTGAGACACACAAGTGCCAGCTGAGCACAGGGGACCCAAACACACCACAGAAACCCTGCCCTTCTGACCCCACATCCCACAGAAGACAGCCCCTCCCCGGCAGCACATACTTCCCTGCCTGGCACTCCTGGTACTCCTTGAATGCCTGGGGCAGGGGCCCTAAGAGGGGAGGGGCAGTTTCCTTGGCCTGTTCTCTAGGCCCTAGGTAATGTTAGCCTGGGCAAGTGGAAGGCTCTAGGCACCAGGAAGTGGACTCTGAGGTGGGGGGAGGGGAAAAAAGAAAGCAGGTGTCAGGTTCCGGGTTCTGCCCTAAACCAGAGAACCACATCATTCAACCTCTGGCTGGGCTGAAGCCACAGGACTCAGCCACCTGCACCTGGCGGGCTCAGGGATGAGAGAAACGGTGCTTGGAGCACGTCCCTGAGTGCAAGTCAAGCAGGCAGCCATGCAGGAGGTCAGGGCCTACCCAGTATCCAGTACCAGCTGCGCCACTAATTCAGAGTGATTTTGCACTAGTCACTGTCCCTCACAGGCCTCAGTCTTTCCTTCCTGTAAAATGGGTGGATTAAACTGGTTGGTATCTACAGGCCCTTCAGCTTTGAAAGACAATGACCCAGAAGTTAATACAGATCATAGGAAGCCAAGGCTGAGGCCCAGAACACTGGTAGGAGCTGGGGAAACAGGCACCCTGGGGCTTGGGATGGTTGTGGACACCCAAGGGCAGAGGGCAGACCAAGTCATCCCAGGGATCAGCAAACCCTCAGCCTGGGATGGGACAGAAGCAAGGGCATGAGAACACCTGAAGCTGGGCCACTGCTGAGGTCTGAGGTGGGGGCTGGCTTCCCTCACCAGCAGAGGTGGGAGCTCCTGGCTGTGGCAGGTTCTGGGGGAAGGAAGGGAGAAGCAGAGTGTGCCCAGCTGGGGGCAGAGATGGGCAGGGGGTATCATTACTCTGCCACCCTGCTACCCACGCCTACATCTGCATAACAGCACCCAAACCGGGGAGGGGGGGGGTGGGTACAGTCCCTGGCAACCCTCACTGCTCTCGGCAGTGCCCCCCTTCTCCAGGACGGAATGGGGGTGGGGAGCAGGAGGCTTTGAGACTGGAGCTGGCAGCTGCTGTCCAGGGACTCTTGGCCTCCCAACCTCTTCCCCCTCATCCTTCCCTCCTTCTCCAGAAAAGACACCCACGTCTGCCCTCCAGACCCCTTCTGCTTAGGCCTGGGCTTGGCATTGGTCAGACACCTGCAAGGCCCTCAGTGGGCTCAGAAAGAGGCCAGGGCAGGGACCCTTCCCGCTCTGCCAGGATATCCTGGGACCCTCCCTCTCCAGTCATCCTCACACACAGATTCCCCAGCCTGCCAGCCATCGGGAGGACTGAGCCAGGGTAGTTGGTGCCCTCAGCCAGGCCAGCGCTCCCGGAGGGCCGCGCCCCCAGACCCTTAGGCTCCCAGAGAGCCCACTCCTAGGGACCCTCTCCAGATGCCCCGAAGCCCACAGGACCAGCCCCCAGCCTCGCCACCCCGCCTTTCCCTACCTTCCCTCCGGAGCTCGGCTTCCTCAGAGGATCCCAGGGATATACCCTCCAAGGAGGCCCCGCAGCCCGGGCTGCCGGCCATGGCTGCCCCCGACCCGGCCCAGGGCTCCCAGAGTAGCCTCCACGCCGCCGCCGCTTTCCCAGCCAGAGGCTGGCAGCGCTGGAGGAGGCGGGACTCAGGGAGCGCCCGCTGCAGGGTCAGCCAATAGCAAGGCTCAGCTTCTGACCGCCTTGCTGATTGGCCAAAGCCCCGACTGTAACAGAGAGGCGGGGAAGGGGCGGTGGGAGGGTCCTCGTCCCACGGGTGGCAGGATCCCCCAGTTTTAGTACCTACCACTAAAAGGGAAGGAGGCGGCTGAGGGAAGGTTTGCAGGGGGAAGGGGTTAAGCGTGCAGCCCCTTCAGGACGGAAGCGGTGCTCAGAGACCCTCCCCTCCCAGCCCAGCCGTGAGAAACCCAAGGTGGGTGGGGACTTGGCCCCCATCTTGTTCCCGCCCACCCTCCTGCAGGTCCCTCCTCTTTTACACCCCACGCCACCTCCTCTTGAGCCCTCCGACCTCTCCTCTCAGTCCCCTCTCCAAGCACAGTTTCCTTTACAATGACTCCCTCCAGATCTAAGGAAGCCACCAAGAACGACTCTCGGTCCTCCGCCAGGAGGCTGTGACACCACTTTGGCGTGGGACAAACACCTCAAGCCCCAGATGCCTCCCCCAGCTGCTAGCCATGAAGCGGTGAGGCGGAGAAGAAAGAGGGAAAGGGGTGACACCACTGTGGGCAGGGAAGGGCGCCCCAAGCCCTCTGACCCCACATCTCAGCAGCAGCTTCTCCCTCCCCATCTCCCAGTTGCGCTCCCCCTTGCTTAAGGGGGTGATGCCCGTGGCAAGTCAGGCATCTTGGGATTGGGGAAAGGAAAAGGTGAGGGAGCATTCACGCTGCAGAGACCAGGGGGTCCGGGGGGGAGGAGGTGGGGGGGATTTGAAAGTTACCCCAGCCCAGAGCCACCATTCATTCCTCTGAGACCCTGTACCCATGAAGCTACCACTAGGCGCTGCTGCTGCCACCAGACTGCCATTCCCTGAGGAGTGACACCAGGTCACAGCACACCCCTGGTTGCCATGGCAGCAAGCAGGATTACACACTAGGACACTAACCCAGAGATTTAAAGGGACAGCTCCAACTGAAAGCCCCACATCCTAGCCTTGATTCAAAGAAAGGAGGGAACCAGCTGAAGGGGGAAGAGAGGGCAGAGCTGATGGACTGGAGTCCAGGGGTAAGCTGTCTGAACTCTCAGCCCATGCCAACACCCACGTATCTCCAACCCTCAGGAAAAGGACTCCTCCGCCTTACTAGAAATAGAGTTGGGGTCTCTCTGCAAGAGGAATACACCCACAGCATCTCCCTCTCTCCACAACGACAGTGGCCATATCGACACGTAGGTAAGGGTAGAAGGACCCTGCTAGCTTCACGCTCTGCAGAGCCCAAGGCAAGGACCTCTGGGGGAAGGCAGAAGGGACAGGGAGGGTGAACCTGACCTTAGAGGCAGGGCCGCAGCTGTCTATCAGGCCCATGAGAAGTGTAAAGACCACCAAATGAGACGGGCCAGAACCCACCATTAGATTTTTGAGGCCAGGAGCCAAGTCCAGCCCCAGGGCAGGTGCAGAGAGCCACCTAAGGGAAAGACAAGACTCCTATGCTTTGAGTCTCCCATCACCTCTTTACAGAGGAGGAAACACAGGCTCCAAGAGGTTAAGCAGCTTGCTCCTATCCTTCTTCCTTTGAATATGGAAAGGCAAAAGCCCGTGGCACAACACCCAAGGGAGCAGGTGCCCCAGGAGTCCTCAGAGGAAGCAGGCCCTCACACCCCCACTCCTGGGCTCCACTCCCTGCCCTGTCCCCCACCCCACCAGGGCCTATCAAGAGGCCTGCAGCAGGGAAACTAAATTGCTGGGCCTTCCCCTCCCTCTACACCCCTGCCAGGCACTATTAATGGGTTTACTGGACAGTCCCAGATTGAGAGGCCTTTAATCACAGGCTCAGGGATGGGCTTAATTAACCCCTAAGCAGCTTACAGAGGGGCCCAGGCAGGCTGGAGCAGCAGGGGGAGGCACTGAGCCCTCCAAGACTGCAGAAGCTGGGGGACATTGGTACAGTCCCCCCACTGCATGGAGAACAGGCCTTTCCTGGGGGACAAGGATGTCACAGTTTAGGCTCTGGCCCACTCACAGCAGCCTTCACTTTCCTAGTTCAGTTTGTCAGAGGAGAGGAACAGGCGACTCCATCTAACCAAACTGGGGGGCCTGGAACATACTGCAGAGGCAGAAGCAGAGCCTAGAGAGAGGGAAGGGGCTACATGGGTGGGAGGCGTGCAGGCAGGGGGAAATCCAGAGAAATCAGAGCAATACAAGAGCGGTTTACAATTGCTAGGGCCCTTAGAAGGCCTCTAGCACAGGGCACTTCACCTGGTGGGTCTCTGAACGCACTTAAGGGGGCGTCCCTGAACCCCTGGAGTAGAATGCAGATTTTGTGCATAGAAGACTTTGTCTATGATGAGGACCCTCGGCTTTCATCAGATTCTCAATGGGATTCAGGACCAATACAAGTTAAAGACACTGATCTTGTCCCACCACTTCATCTTCCAGATGAGGAAACCTAGGTCCTAAAGGTGAGGTGATTGACTCAGGGTCACAGGTTAATGAGGTAACAACTCAGCAGCACAGCATAATACTTGGGAATATTCTTAATGGTAACGTGCTTTCTCTGTCATAGCCTTTACACCTCTTTACAGAAGAAGAGACGCAGGCTCCAAGAATTTAAGCAGCTTGTTCCTGAGGCTTCCTAGCTTGTCTGGGTTGACCCACACCCTTGCCCTAAAACCTCCTATAGAACTAAGTCGAGGCTTCCTGACCTGGCATTCTCCACGCACAGCTTCCTGTGCCCCAGCACACACACACTCCCATCTTAGCACGTGACAGTCTACTCTACCCATCTGGTGGGCACTGCACCATGGACTTCTCCAGAGCATGCACTCCCCTGACCTCCATGGAGGTGAGTTGTGCTGTGTCTCCAGCCCCACCCTGGGGCAGGTGCAGCAGGGTGATAGAAGTTGCCGAAGAAATGGCTGAGCAGCTGGGTGGAGCAGCTGCGGCAGCGGGCAGTTTGTTCTTACAGGGAGCTGTGGGAGTGCCTGGCTGCTGCTCCCCACCCTGCGTGGCACCCTCTGAACCACTGATATAAACTGACATCCCCACTCCCTTCTTACCAGACTCAGAGTTGGTGGCGGCAACTGGCATGGTGAAATCAGCAAGGGCTCTGAAATGGCTCTCCTGGAGGAGGGGAGAGAGGAAGTTGAGAAGGCATGAGGGCAAAGCAAGGGAAGGAATTAGGAAGGGCCTCGCCCTCAGGATCACCCATTGAGGTAGGGGAGACGGCATTGCCCTGACACTAAATGATCCCACAGTCCTGGGAGGCAGGAAGAGCAGATATTACATGCCCATTTCTCCAAGGAGGAGAAGACAGAGGATCAGAGAGGTTAGTTGATTTGCCCAAGGTCACAAAGCTAATAAAGAGAGCTACAATGAAAACCCAGGGTTCATGACTCAAAAAAAAAATTGTTTCTGCCTACCATCTGTCTCTTTTTTTTTGAGAGAGAGAGAGAAAGGGTGGGGAAAAGTCCAGTTTGAGGCAAAAGCCGGAAAGATGGGTGTTCCCTGACTTTAAGCTCCATGGGTCAAGAACCACATCAGTTTTATTTTGCCTCTGGATCCCAGACCTAGCGCAGTGTAAATGCTCCACAAACGTTTGTCCATCTGTCTGACAGAAATGATGTCATACATCCCCAAGGCCTCTTTCTCCCCATGCCCCTTCTTAGCCGGAGCTGGGACAAGGAGAGCAGGGGTTCTGGGCAGAGCCAGCCATGGAGTTTACAGACCCAGTTCCCATCCCAGGTCCTCCCCAAGCTGGGGTTGGATCCCCCATTCTCCAGGGGAGGGTGCAGGTGGGTAACCCACCATTCTTCCTCACTTTGCCTTCCTGGGCCTGTGCTGCTGGAGAAAACCCTAATTCCTGGTTGCCTTGACAACAGGAGGCGGTGGCTCACAGCAGGGATGGGGGAGTGCGGGGAAGCAGCTGGCAGTGCCCACTTTAGGACTGAATGCTACTGGGCCCTGGGGGTGGGGGAGCCACAACTTCACCTCCCCCACCAAAAGGTCCCTAGAGGGACCACTACCTGATTTTAATAAAATCTTCTCTCCTCCTATCACCTTCCCAGGCCTGAGCTGGTCATCTGAGCTCAAGTAGCAGAAATTACAAAAGTGGAAGGATGGCTCCCCTTCCTCCTGGCTCTGCCCCTGAGAACAAGGAAGAAAGGAGCTTTCAGGGAGAGGAAGGCACCCCCTGTCAGGCTAGCACCCAGGCTGGGAGCAATGCCCAGGATCCACTGTACCAACTAGTGCTCCCGGCGCCAAACCCTGCTGTCTATTCCTAGACAGTATCGAGGAGGGCTCCCTTCCTGCCCCCTCCCAGGTCCCAGGGACCTGGAACCTGCAGCCCTCTCCTGGCTGGCGCTAGTCTCCCTGACGGTTGCTGGCAAAGAGAACTCCAGACATCCTCCTTCCCCAGAGGGTGGAAGGTGGGAAGAGGCAGGGAGGATCCTGTCCCCAGAAGTCTTGCCTAGCCTGCCTGGGTTTTGCCTCTGGGGAGTCGGTTCCCACGGCATCGGCTAGCTCTGCCCTACCCCCACCCAAGCCTCCGAGAGGGCGGGGCCCGGCTGTGCCCACAGGAGAACAGCAGTGCCAGGCAAGCCAGCCTGGCTCTGAGCCAAGGTCCGGAGCCCAGGCATCTGGGAACCCGCACCTCAGCTTCCAAAACCTTGGGCCCAGGCGCCCTCTCACCCCTACGTCCAGGCTATCCACACTACCCAGGGTCGGTAGATGATGTGGGCCCACCGAGAGAGGGGGAGGTTTCCTCCAAGCTCCGTCAATACCCGTACAAAGAGATGGAGAGGAGTAAGGTCTGACAAAGGCACTTTGAAGACCAAAAGGTCGTGGGGAGGGGTAGACAGACTGGGTCTTGTGGCCGGGCGGGTCTGCAAGCACCGACTATCAGAGCGCCCCCACCCAACCCCCGCTCCAAGAGCCCAGCCCGACAACGCTGGGCGCTAGGACCCGGGAGGAGGGGGGTGTGTTGCGAGCCATCAAAGTAGGCTCTTTGCTTGCACGCCCGCCGGAGACTAGGGGATGAGGTCACTGAATGACTGCGCCCCCACCCCCACCCCGTCCACACTCTCCCCCCCACCCACCCCTTAGTTGACCTAACTTTCTGACCCTGGCTCCTCGCTCCTGGCACCGATCCCTTCTCAGATCTCCGGATCCTAGCCTTGGCCCCCGACCCAGACCCGCCCCCTCTACAACCTAGGAAGCGAAGAAGCATTACACCCCCTTCCCAGGACCCCCTCCCAGGAAAGATTAAGGTGTTGGCCTCCCAAGGTGGCGGGGGAGCCAAGGGGACCAACGCAACCTCTGTCTTGCGCCCCCACCCCCGGAAGAGCTAACAGCGCGGTTCTTACGTAATGCCTGGCTCCGAAGTCCCCAGAATCCGCACAGCCCCCAGAGAAGCCGCCCGGACGCCCGGGCCCCTCACAGCTCACCAGCTCTGTGCCTGACGTCACTTAGGAGCCCTCGCCGCGGGGGCGGGGGCCACCGTCAATGGGCAGCGGGGTTTGGTCTATCTCTAGGAGCACCCGAGAAAGGGAGGTGGGGGCGGGAGGGTGAGAGGGAGGGGACTGGCCTGAGGGAAGAGGCCAGGGGAGGTGGGACGCAGAGAAAGGGCCCCAAGTGCCGTGCCAGGACGAAGAGGGCCCTCGGGTGGGTGCTGGCTCGGGGGCTGGGGGGCGCCTACCTGCGCCCCTAGAGGCCCCTAGCTCGGGGTTGCTCCAGCGCAGCCCGGCGCTCCGCGTTTATTGCTTGTCAATCGCAACCCCCGGTCTTAAAGCGGCGAGGCCTCCTCTGCGCGAAGGGGCGGAGACCGAGAGAGGAGGGGAGGGGGATATGGATGCCTTGGGACCACCCCGAGGAAAGTAGCCTTTCCGAGCAGCTAGTGGGTAGGCCGGGAGGTGGTGGTCTGGGAGACACTGCACAGCCCAGGACCCACCCTCCTCCCCAACTTGCCTCCTACTCGGGGAAGCAAGGACAGGGACCTGTATCCACTAGTCCCTCGGCGCCCAGCGATCCCTTAAAAGGGCGATGGTGAAAGATTACCCGCCCCCTTCTCTCTGCTTAGACCCGCGTTGCAGTTCCAAGCGTGCCTCACCTTTCCTCATTATCCTGCTTCCCAACTGGATAAGGGAGCAGGAGGAGTTTAGGGAAACCCCCAAAGAGCAAGAGACGCACCCCCGTAGGGCCTCGGGCTCAGGGGCAACTTTTTTTTTTTTTTTTTTTTTTTGCGGTACGCGGGCCTCTCACTGTTGTGGCCTCTCCTGTTGCGGAGCATAGGCTCCGGATGTGCAGGCTCAGCGGCCATGGCTCACGGGCCCAGCCGCTCCGCGGCATGTGGGATCTTCCCGGACAAGGGCACGAACCCGCGTTCCCTGCATCGGCAGGCGGACTCTCAACCACTGCGCCACCAGGGAAGCCCCTCAGGGGCAACTTTTAAGGATTCAGTGGTGGCTACCTGGATCCCAGATCCTCTCGGCGAATTTGCAGTCAAAGGGGGGAAACGTCGAGACCCTATTTCAAGCCTGGACCGGAGAGCTGGTCCACACCTCTGTCTACGGAGTACAGAACGAGGTAACCCTTCCTCAGAGTGCCATCTCAAGAAATAAAGAAAGACTTAAATCCAGTTGCCCGCCTTCGCCCGGCTTCTGGCTCCACCCTAGACCTGCACTTAGTTCTGGCCTTGGAATACAGGAGGCTCAGCCCCAAGACCACCCTTCGCTAAGTGTGCAGAGCATTCGGGGCCAGCCGCAGTACTACTCTGGCCGCGGTATTCCCCAACCCCTCCAGCTGCCCTCTAGAACATGCAGGGCTCTTAAGATCAGAAATGAACTGCATCCTGGAAACTTGCTTGGAAATCTCAAAAGTGGGTTTGACCTGGAAATCCATCCTGGAAGAATGGGACTGATCCCCGGGTCCAGGAGACTCAGCTCGCCCCTGAGCTCCGGAGAGCATAGGTTTGTTGAGTATCAGTAAAGGGAAGAGGCACAGAACCAGGCCAAACTCGACTGAAAACCCTGATGTTTTTCGGTGCTCTCTGCCCTTGTTACTGAGGAAGGAGAAGAACGTTGGTTAGCGACCCCAGATGGCAGGGACTGGAATTGCAGGCTTCTGTCTCCAACCAAAGAGCTTGCTGGAGCACGATGCTTCCAGCCCTCTCTTCTGCCTTCAAGCCAGAAGATCCTCCTAATTCAATTCAGGAAGAAGTCCCTTCTTTCCCATTATGAAGGCTACTGTCCACTCTCACCTGTCCACCTCTGGGCAGTGAATCACTTGGCTATTTGCGTTTGGTTGGGAAGTGGAAGGATCTTGAATCTCTCCAAAATATTAATTACTTCTTCTCAGTCACGTGACTATTACCCCATAGCAACACACAGCAAACTTTCAGTTTCACTCAAGATCACCAGGACAAGGTGGGATCCCAGATTTTGGCCCTCTAGGAAGGTGGAGCCCAATTCGTTACCCTTACAAGCTGCCTCCCCCCCCCTTAGTCAGTCAACAAGCATCTCTCTTATAAGGGCCTTATAGAATGCCAGCTCCTCACATCTGTTCAGGATCGTACAATTGATATATTGTTCGATTCTCACAACAGCCCCATGAGGTTACAGAGAAGGGAGAAGCATTTCCTGATACAGAGTAGGATGCTCTTATTCTGTTCCAGATAGGGTGCCAGCTTCAGTGATAGTGAGTCAGATACCAGCTTCAGCGCCAGCATCAGTGATTCCTGAAGGTGGAGGTCGGGGAGGGGTGGTGTCAGACACAAAAATCACTGTCTGGCAGTATAACTGAATGTCATAAGAGGTGCAGTAAGTGTTCTAAGCAGGGCCCCAAAGGAATGAGGGTGCTACTAGTGGGAAATAGAGTTGCTGGGGCGGGAAGCAGGTTTGAGGGGTCCACCATGCATCCCATGGCAGTTAGGGGCTCCCCTCTGGCGGAGGGATTGGGGAGTGGGGGGAGTAAGGGGAAGTGGGGGAGTTGGGCGGGGGGCGGGGGGGGCAGTGAGGGGAATGAGTCCTCTCCCTCTGGGGTCTGTATTTAGCTCTGTCTTCCTCCCTGCCCCCGCCCCAGAGGTCACAATGGTGCAGGCAGTGTCACTGTTTCCCCTAAAATCAAGGTTTTCCTCTGGTGGATATTCATTCCAAGGCTTTGGGATTCAAGGCACAGAAAGAAAGAAAACTCGGCGTGGGTGTTCTGAAGGGTGCTGTATTGAGTGATGTTGCACTTCCGGTGATGACCAGCAGGGGCCGCCAACAGCTATCCCCAGTCTCTGTTTCTACACCCACCCACTCCGATCTCTTTCCCCGACCCCTGCAACTCGCCAGTCTTGTTCTGGAAGCCTTTTCTATTGGCTGTAGCTCTCAGTAAAAAAATAAATAAAGTTTGGAACCGTCACTGTATGTATATTTATGTTTATATATTATATTTATGCGATTGAACTAATATGTATATTAAAAATCATTCACGCACCAAAAAATTTTCATGATTATTTTTTAAACTATGGATAGAAGTTCCAATATTTTCTTACCACACCCTAACGGATCATCTGATGCCCCCCTAGGTGCATTCCCCACTTTGGAAACCAAATTTCTAAAGAAAAAGCTGTGCCCCTACCCTCTCTTCAATCCCAGCCTCAACAGGGCATCTAGACAGGTAGCTTTGCCTCCTCTCCAGGACCAAACCGAACCCTCCCTGGAGGACCAAGTGTCCTGGCCACTTGCTCCCGTCGCAACCTCAAGACAGCCTGAAAAGTCCTCCACCATCACCACCACCACCACCAGACACACACCAACCTGCCCTGCACCCACGTTAGACTGCTGGTCTGGAGGTGCAAAACCTCTCCCGAAAGCAGCCTCCCGGCCCTCCTCCCCACTCCCCGCCCCTGGCCCAACACTCGCACTTTGCTCTGACTCCTTGCTTTACTCTGCCACAACCCCATGGGGTGGGGTGTTCTGGAACTAGACAGTTCTGTGCTGACATCCTGGCTCCGCCACGTGGTGTATGTGTCCTAGGCCAGTTACATAACATCTCTGAGCCTCAGTTTCCTCATCTGCACAATAGGGATAACAGCCTCCGCCTTGGGAGAGGACACAGAGTGGCTGCCACAGTGCCGGGCACACAGAAAGTGCCCCATAAATGTGGTTCCTTCCTGGGAGTAGGTCTGAGTAGGCTCTCACTAGGTACCAGCTGGGCAGTGGGTGGTTCGTCTCTGTCTCTGGCTGTCTGATGTACCCATAACTGGCCTCAGGTCCTCCTGGGGAAGGCGGTGGTCCACCCCAGGGCTTCTGAAGCCCCAGGTATCTGGTACAGAAAGCATGTCCTCTTCCTGCTGCCCACACACCCATTAGGGGCATCTTGCCCAGCCCTATCTGTGCCACCCACCTCTCTTATCCTTTTCCTCCAGTGCCCAACCAAGGTGCCAAGGGCTTTGCTGTGGGCACCACGTAAGGGGCCCAGGAATAAGTAGCTCATCACTGGAGTGGGGACGAGCTCACAAAAGGCAGTGCAGACCCTGGGAGTGGGAGGAAGTCCTGCTAGCCAACCCAAAAACCCAGTGTCTGTTGCTGGAGACTCCCACAAGCCGACAGTGCCTTGGAGTGCCCCTATAGACCCTGGACAGGGCAGGAATGGGGGAGGGTCAAAGATGAAGGAGTGAAATGAGGCTGGGGTTAGGAGAAATGCAGCTCTTTTCTTTCCCCTGAGTCTCGAGCGTCTGCTTAGTCACAGTTCACCCCCCTGGTTAGATTTGCATTCTTCGGTTTTCAGAGAGCTCGCTCATAGTTTACATTGTTAGCCTCTAATTGTGGGTTGACGCTCCGAGCTCTAAGCATCATCCCCGCCAGAGCCACCACTTGTAAGCGCACTGCCAGGCATAGCCCCAGTCTCCTCACATGTATCATGTTCTTTGATCCCATAAGTACACGTCGAGGTGGGCAATACTATCACCTTGTTGTACAGATGAAGAAACTGAGTGCAGAGGGGTTGAGCAATCGACCCAAAGGCATTACGCTAAGTGGCAGAGTTGGGATTTGACCCCAGGTTATCTGGCCTCGGGCTCTGCTAGACATGCGGCGCCTCACTTCATAGCTACTATTAGTAGCTTCACTTTAGAAATGAAGAAACTGAAAGCCAGAGACGCTCAAGGACTTGCCCAGGATCACCCCACAAGCTAGTGGCAGAGCCAGGCTTAGTAGGTTTGGTTAGTAAGAAGATTTGCTTCGTTTTCCATCAAGTATTCTTCAACTTACGAAAATATGATAACTCACAAAAACAGCTGAACTTAAATCACATTTAAATGTGACGTAGATTAAGATTATGCATAGAATCATCAGCCTTAAAAGAGATAAACACCTAGAGACAATCTGTAAACTTTCTTGCTAATCCTTAGCTGTTATCCATCACAGCTTAATCTTGAATTTATCTAGACTTGATCAAAATACTTATACTAATGCGCCCTAAATCTTTTATTCACTTGGCATCAGATACTGGATTGAGAACAGCTTAGCAGCTCTCAAGAGCACCTGCCGGGGATGCCACAATGCAAGAGCCTTCTGGCTTTCGGAGACCGCTTTCCTCCTCCCACACAGAAAACTCAGCCTCTTGGCCTTGGTTTCCTCATCTGTAAAATGGGAGGTTGGGGCACAGGGACTAGTTAACTAAATTCCCTTCCAACTCCATCAATCTGTGTATCTCAGGAGACCACTTTCCGCTCTGCTCATAAAGGAGATAAAAACCTTCTTGCCAACAGGGATTTCCAAGAGGTAACCTCTTGATAGATCTCTCTTGAAATGTTCATTATTCCACTAAATAAATACCTATTTCCACACCCGTGAATTTCTTTGAAGACGGTGAATGTATCTTATTAACCGCTGTAACTCCAGCACCTAGCACAGCGCTTGCCATCAAGAGGGTACTGGTTAACACGGGTGCAGGCTCTGGGTGCGGGGCCACGCAAAAGAAGTTTGATAAAGCTCCCCAGGGGATTCCAACGTACAGCCAAGGCTGGCAATAGGTGCATGTAAGGGATCGTCAGCAGGAGATGTGGCCTGAGGCCCTTGGTCATTAGACTGGGGCTGGGACGTGGACAGGTGAGGACTGCCGGGCAGCTGGATGCAGAGACGACCCCCAAGGCCTCTTGCCTCAGAAGGCAGCTATGGACTCAGGGCAGCAGGAAGAGCTGAGGGAACCCAGAGGAGAACAGATGGATGTGCCCCCAGACCCAAGGGAAGAGAAGAGGCCGCCAAGAACTGATGGCCCCATCTGTGCTCTCTAGTGCCCACCCTGCGAAGGGGGCTTCCATTTGGTGTCTGAGGCCGCGGAGGCCCAGAGAGGTCCATGACTGGCCCCTGGCCACACCCAGCTGGGGGCTCCAGGGTCTCTGGTCCTCGCTGTCCCTGGCACAGCATCTGAGAGCCGGGGCAGAGCTGATGCCCTCAAGAGGAGTCAGCTCCATCCCCTCACTCAGGGGAGAGACGATCCTCTCCTTACAAAGGGACATGCAAAAACAGCTGATCAACATCCGCATGATGAAAGATGTTTCTTTTTATGAACTTTAAGTATATATATGTATATAATGTTTCAGCAGACATTTTTTTCTTTCTTTTCTTTAATCGAGGTACAGTTGATTTACAATGTTCTGTTAGTTTCTGGTGTACAGCAAAGTGATTCAGTTATATATATATATTCTTTTCCATTATAGGTTATTACAAGATATTGAACATAGTTCCCTATAGAGTAGGTCCTTGTCATTTATTCATCAGACACTTTTATTAAGTCAACGCCAAATTCCTTCCCGCTTCTCCTGGGTCTGATGTGAGGTTAACATGCCTCTTAGAGGCACCCCGCTTTGGAGGGGGGAGCTGGGAAAGGGACACACTAGGCATTTGTTAGTTTGTGATACCACGATAAGGGAGCTGTCCTCCTTCTCCTCCTGGGTCTGGGGATCACAGGACAGGAGGGAGTTCCCTGCCAGCAAAACTTCAGTCAAGCTGTGACAAAGCGAGAGAGAGGTATGGACATATATACACTACCAAACGTAAGGTAGATAGCTAGTGGGAAGCAGCCGCATAGCACAGGGAGATCAGCTCGGTGCTTTGTGACTGCCTGGAGGGGTGGGATAGGGAGGGTGGGAGGCAGGGAGACGCAAGAGGGAAGGGATATGGGAACAGATGTATATGTATAACTGATTCACTTTGTTATAAAGCAGAAACTAATACACCATTGTGAAGCAATTATACTCCAATAAAGTTGTAAAAAAAAAAAAAAAAAAAAAAACTTCAGTCAAAACACCTCCTTCTCGTCCCCCTCTCCCTGCATGGGCCTCAGAAGTCTCTCACGATTGCATATCGCCACTGCTCCACTGATGACGCAGCATTATCTTGAGATAATTGTTCAAGTTTCTTCCTTGTTGAATGGTACAAAATATCTCTGAAATTAACAGGAAGATATTTTTACATAACTGGTATAACTTGTTGCTTTAGTTAAATATTACCTCACCTCATTTTATTTTAACTAGGAGTTTAAAAGTATTATTTAAAGAGTCTTTGAAATGCTTGTAACTAAGAACCAACAGAAAAAAATTAAATTTAGAATACGAATGATCTCTTTAATTTCACCTTTTTGTTTTTTGTTTGCTCTAAAACATTATTGAACTTTTTGTAAATATTTTGATTTAAGGTATCTTGGATCTTGTTACTTTATCATCTAAGACTCATTATTTCAATACAGGGGGAAAAAAAGATTTAGCAATTTCTTTTTATCTTGCTAACATGTAAAGTTTGCCATCCAGTCATTTGAGTGTGATCCCTAGGTCCTTGGCAATATGTATTTGCATTCACGCTATTTCTGTTTTACTGCAGTTTTGAATAGCATATAACGTGCCACCAATCGTCATGTAATTTTTAGATGATGTAACTATAGCTATCAAAATTGATATTAAATAATGCCTAATACTGTGATATGTAAACTTCATGATATCTTCATTTTCACATTAAACGTGAAAAAATCAACTTCAAAAAAACAATTTTTTTTTTTTTAATTCCCACCAACAGTGTATGAGGATTCCCTTTTCTCCACACCCTCTCCAGCACTCACCGTCTGCAGCTTCCTCGACGATGGCCATTCCGACCGGTGCAAGATGACATCACACTGTAGTTTTGATTTGCACCTCTCTAACGATTAATGATGCTGAGCATTCCCCCATGTGCTTGTTGACAATCTGCATATCCTCCTTGGAGAAATGTCTATCTAGGTCCTCTGCCCATTGCTGGATTGGGTTGTTTGTTTCCTTGACATTGAGCTGCATGAGCTGCCTGTAAATTCTGGAGATCAACCTCTTGTCATTTGCTTCATCTGCAAATATTTTCTCCCACTCTGAGGTTTGTCTTTTCATCTTGTCCATGGTTTCCTTTGCTGTGCAAAAGCTTCTACGTTTCATTAGGTCCCATTTGTTTATTTTTGTTTTTATTTCCATTTCTCCAGGAGGTGGGTCAAAAAGGATCTTGCTGTGATTTATGCCATAGAGTGTTCTGCCTATGTTTTCCTCCAAGAGTTTGACGGTGTCTGGCCTTACATTTAGGTCTTTAATCCATTCTGAGTTCACCTTTGTATATGGTGTTAGGGAGTGTTCCAATTTCATTCTTCTACATGTAGCTGTCCAGTTTTCCCAGCACCACCCATTGAAGAGGCCGTCTTTTCTCCATTGTACATTCTTGCCTCCTTTATCAAAGATTAGGTGACCATATGTGCGTGGATTTATCTCTGGGCTCTCCATCCTGTTCCATTGATCTATACCTCTGTTTCTGTGCCAGTACCATACTGTCTTGAACACTGTAGCTTTGCAGTATAGTCCGAAGTCCAGGAGCCCGACTCCTCCAGCTCCATTTCTCTTTCTCAAGATTGCTCTGGCTATTTGGGGTACCCTGTGTTTCCATACAAATTGTGAAATTTTTTGTTCTAGTTCTGTGAAAAATGCCAGTGGTAGTTTGATGCTGCTCTCTGATCTGATCTCCATTGATTAGTTTTGCCTATTTTATTTTAGTTTTGCCATTCATGTAAATGGCATCAAACAGTGTGTTCTTTTTGTGTCTGACTTCTTTCACTCAGCATCACCTTTTTGACATTTCTCCGTATTGTTAGGCATCTCAGCCATTTGTTCTCTTTTCTTGCTGAGTGGTACTCTTCCTTTGTGAGATGTATCACAATTTGTTTATCTTTCCCGTTCTGGCCATTTGCATTTCAATCCACTTTTTTCAGCCACATTTCCTGCTGTTCCTGCCTCATTGTACCTGTCCAACCCTCTACCTGTTTGACTCCAGTGGCCTCCTGGATAGTCTTGCACCCTCACAGCACCCCCCCGCCCCCCCCGCCACACACACACCTTGCCTTTGCTTGTGCTGTTCCTTCTGTCTGGAATGAGCTGTTTTCTGCTCCTCTGCCCAGCAAAATCCCCCCTGGGGCCCAATTCTGGCAATTCCTCTTCTGTGAGGCCTCTCTGGTCCCATCGCTGCCCTGCCCTGGACTCCTGGGGCTCTTGTTCTGCTCAAGCGGTTGTGACGGTGTTTATGGGGTCTTCTGGCAGGTGATGCCCACGTCTGGCTCTTGTGCTAGACTGAACTCCAGCAGAGGGAACAGTGTCTGACTCACTCCCTGTCCCATGGACACTGTCCAATGCCTGGAGGAGAACATATGCCTGGCGTTAGTTGAGTGAACACATGTTAACTATCTTGCCTGAGTAACAGAATATGAAGAATCAGGATATGAATTTCACTTCCTTGCACATTCCCAGGGGCATGAGGGAGGGCAGGCCAGGCCACCTCCCAGATGGGGCCAAAGCATCTGGGGAGGGATCAGAGAGTCTCAGAGAGAAATGGTGGGAGTCAATTATTGAGCCTGGTTCTTCCTGTCTGAGCTTGGTTGGAGCATTCAATACCCTTCCCTCCAAGCCTGAGACTCTTTCCAAAGGGGACAGGCCTGGCTCTCTCCTCACAGCCCATGGATCTGAGAGCCTCAGACTCAAATCTTTCGCCCCAAGGAATCTCTTTGATGATGTGGGTATTTGGGCTAACCCATGGGAGGCTGGAGGGGCTGATCCCATGCCTGGGATGCAGTAGGTCAGTCTTCTTGATGTCCCTCCCACCCTCTTCGTCTTGCCCTCACTCTTAGGCCACAGGCCTCAACTCAATCCAGCTAAGCCTTTTGGCTGAGTCCCAAAGCAGAGTGGAGGTACAGATGCTCTAAGAACAGCTCTTGTTTTTGCAAAGGGGAGTGGTCTGGAAAATTCCAGACTGGGAGTCCTCAGGGCCCTGCTTCAGTTCCAGGGGTCACTTGGCATATTTATTACACAATATTTGTTGAGCACCTGTCCTCCTGGAGGGGTTTCAGGCACTGGGACACACCAGTGAACACAGCAAAGTCCCCTTTCTAGGAGTTTCAATTCCACTCACACTCTTTTTGGGGGGGTAAAAGTTTTATTGAGATATAATTCATATACCATAAAATTCACCCATTTACTCTGTACAATTCAGTAGTTTCTGGTACATTCACAGAGCTGTGCAATTGCCAACCACGATCAATTTTAGAGTATTTTTATCACCCCCACAAAAGAAACTTCATGCCCTTTAGCAGTCACCTCCCATTCCCCCCACCCCAGCCCTAGACAACCAGCAATCGACTTTGCAAGGTTAAGTTCTTTACTACATAATTCCGTCATAGCTGAATAACATTCCATTTCATGGCTGTACCACATTTTGTTTATCCATCTATCAGTTGATACATACTTGGTTTGTTTCCACTCTTTGGTTATAATGGATAATACTGTTATGTGTGGACATAGTTTTTCATTTCTTTTGAGTCCACACCTAGGAATGGAATTGCTGGTTCATATGGTAATTCTATGTTTAGCGTTTTGAGGAACGGCCAGACTGTTTCCCACAGGGGCTGCACCATCTGTTCTATGCACTCTTATTGAGGGAGGCCTCCCCTGGGCCAGACCAGAGTGAGAATTAGAATTAGTAAGCTGACTGTTATTTTTCCTGTAAGGCAAAATACCAGTAATTTCCAGACCAGCATTTCTTTTCCCAGCCTCAATTTAAGATGATATTATTTGCATTCTTGTCATTTTAATATTTAGTCTACTAATGAGGGCTCAGTATATAACCTACTTAATTTCTTAACACGATAGCTACATTTTCTCCTAAGTCACCACAGACAACTGTTTCCTTCAGAACCTTCCATCCTGGGCCACATTCTCAGCCTGAGGGGATGCCCAGTTCTGGCCAGATGAGCTGGAAAGCAGCAGGAGGGAACTTGCTGGGGTGATGAAAATGCTCTGTATCTCAACTGTGGGGTTGATTACATATTTGTCAAAACTCATCCAATTGTACACTTAAAATGGGCGGAGTTTTGTGTTTAAATTTTTCTATAAAGTTGTTTTTAAAGTTATTTTTTTTAAGTAGGCTGAGGTCAAATTGTGAAGGAGTTTAGATATCATGCTAAGAAGATGGGGCTTTATCCAGGAAGTAATGGGAGGCTTATTAATCAAAGGTTTTTCAGTTTGCTTTGGTTTGATAGCAAGTAAAAGTCCAACTCAGGACAGCTTAAGCAAAAGAGAGAATTTCTCTGAAGGGTCCAGGGGCAACTCACAGAATTCAAGGCAGATTTGGGTCTGAAAGCCTAAGGAGCCTTCTCTCAGCTTTGTCTCCCAATAACCCTGTGACCTAGCTGTAATGTACCTGCCATAGCTGAGGACACCGTGCTCAGAGAAGTAAAGTGACTTAACCAGGGATGTACAGCCAGCAGGCAGCATGGTAAGCTTGGAGCCCAGGTCAGTCTGATGCTGATGCCTGTGTCTTGACCCGAGCGGCAGAGAAGAGTTCACTCGAAACGGCCCCTGGGAGAAACAGAGCCAAGCAGATGGAAGGAGACTGGGGGCGGGGGTGGTGCGCAGAGCATGGCCAGAAGTCTTGCTTGAGTTAGGAGCAGTTGATGGACCAAGGGAGTGGGAGGCGATGGAGGGGGACTCAGGACTGCAGATGGCCCGAGGCCTGAAGGACAGAGAGGCATGTAACTGGCTGGGGGTAGCTTTCCAAGAAGATGGGCCTGTTTCTCCAGATCCAAGAGGGTAGGTCTCAGAACTTCTCTGAGCCTGCTTCCTCAAATGAAAAGGAGTTAACGGTGCCTGCATCGGTCATCAGTATTACAGATGCTGCAACAGAATGCTTCTCCTGGTACCCAGCACTGAGCAACTGCAGTGATGATCAGTTATCAATATGTAACTCTATATTCATAGAGCTACTCTTATTGATAATAATATTGAGTCCTTTATCCCTCCTCCTGCAACCTGCTCACCCTATCGAGCTTTTTCTCTTATTCTGGGCCAGGAAGGAGGGGAGCCAAGTGCCATCCCTCAGAACTTGATGGTTCCTGGAATGAACTGAGCCCGGAAGAGTGAGGGATTGAGGGCCCTTGGTGCCGGAGGAGGAGCCCAGGGGTTTGTAAGGGCAGCCTGGGTTCTCACAGCCAAAGCTGCAAGAGGACACATATTCGAGCTCTTTCGGGGATGGGGGCATCAGCGCTGGGCTTGTGCCTAAGTAGGATAAATAATAGCCTATTTGTTGGGATTTGAGGTACACTGGCCCCTAGATCTCTCCTCCCGCCTTGTCCTATGGAATTTTATCATAGGAATCTCATTGCTTTTTCTGGAGATTCTCGGCTCCATGGAAATGTAGTCCTGGTCTCACTTGGCTACTGAGCCATCCTATAAACTTCTGTGACATTGACATTGAGTTTCTCACCCCTTCCCCTGAGGGAGAAGTGTGAATGCTGGTGGGGGGTGGGGAAAGAGCGCATCTGGGAGTTGAGGGGCTCACACACGCTAATCACTTATTTGTGCCGGGAGCTGTCCAAGGGCTTCAGCTACATCATCCGACTCAATCCTCACAACAGCTCTGTGCTCTAGGTGTAACCAGCTCCATGGCACAGACAAGGCTGCAGAGACTCAGGGGAGATAAAGTCCCTTAATCAAGGTCACATAGCCAGGAAGTAGTGACGTCAGGATTCCTACCCAGAAGCCCCTGATCTTCCTACTGTGCCCCTTCAGGGAGTGGGATGGGCATGAAAAAGCATCAGCCTACATTTCACAACCTTACCCCAGAAAAGCAGTAATGTTGAGCAGTTACAGGGGCCCTGACAGGCCACACAGCCAAAACTCTGTGACCTGAGGCAGCCCAAGGCCTGAGTTCATCCCTCAAGCAGGCAGCCAACACCCACCACCCTTCAGAAGGCTCTGCAGGTCATCCATCAGGGGCTCCAGAGTGGCAGGGCAGGCCGGGAAAATACCCAGGACAAGCAGTGAGGTCTGCGGTCCTGAAGGCAGAAACCTCACCTTCACCCCCCCACCCTCCCCACGCCAGAGGCCTAGAAGCCAGGAGCAGGGGCTCTGAGGCCTCACAGCAGCCCTTCAGGGAAAAGAGGCCCTCTGGAGCCAGCTGGGTGGGAAGGAACGCCTGGTCTCTCAACATAGCTCCCCTCCCAACCCTGAAAATAGCCTCTGGGAAAAAGCACAGCTCCCTCTCAACCCCAGAGACAGTTCCTCCCTAGGATCTGTAGGCTTGGAGCAAAAAGTTACCCGAGGGCTTCCCTGGTGGCGCAGTGGTTGAGAGTCCGCCTGCCGATGCAGGGGACACGGGTTCGTGTCCCAGTCCGGGAAGATCCCACATGCTGCGGGGCAGCTGGGCCCGTGAGCCATGGCCGCTGACCCTGCGCGTCCGGAGACTGTGCTCCGCAACGGGAGAGGCCACAACAGTGAGAGGCCCGCGTACCGCAAAAAAAAAAGTTACCCGACTCCTCAGTGCCTCTGCCTCTGCCACCCACGCCTCTGGGCCTCTGGCAGGGACTGTGCTCTGGTCAGGAGAGCTGGCAGCCCATGTGTTTCCGCCCCCACCCTCTCCCTGTTCCCAGCTCCCAGGTTATGACACAGGGGCAGGAGAAGGAGGAGGTGGAGACTTAGAGGGAAAGGGGACATGGATGCCGAGGAATATAAAGGGGCTGGGAGGTCCTGACCAGAGACCCTTTTGCCATGCCCTCTGCACCTGCCCAGCACCATGGTAATGTCTGGTGGGCCCTGTCAGCTGTGCTCTCCAGGAGCTTGTGACGGAGGCTGGCACCAAGCGCCCCTCCTCAGGCCATTAAGGTCATGAATGAGGCCAGGGCAGCCCCCTCTGCCAGTCTGATGGCCAGGACAGCTGCCAGCGTTTCCTGTCCCTGCTTTGGGTGGTGGGGAGGAGAGGCGTTCTTGGTCAAGAGAGGGTTGAGGGTCTCAGGGGCTCCGGTGGTATGTAGCATGTGTATGGGCATCAAAGTATGTGAGTCACTGGGTGTGCCTGTAGGTTGCCAGCACGAAATTCTCTGTGCGCGGCTGGGTGTGCGTGGGGATCCTTGGGCTAGCATTCCTGTACGTAACTGTGTTAGTCTTTCATTTAACACGCAGTATTGAGCAACTACTAAATGTCAGGCACTGTTCTAGGTGCTTGTGATACATCAGTGAACAAAACAGGCAAAGAGCCCAGCTGTCATGGTGCTTACATTGGTGGAGCGGTGGAGGGGTTACTGCTGGGGATGAAAACAAGAAAAAATAAGCATAAAATACAGTAAGTTAGAAGGTGCGGTGAGGGGGCGGGGGGAGTAGAACAAGATGAAGGGATGAGTTGCAGTGTTAAACAGGGGCGTCAGAGTAGGGTCCATTTAGAAGGCGAATTTTGAGCTGACTCCTGAAGGCGAGGCGAGGAAGTTGGTCGTACGGATATCTGGAAGAAGGCTTCCAGGCAGAGTGAACGGCATGTCTGGCATTGTTGAGGAACAGCCAAGAGGCAGGAGAGGCCAGAGTGGGGTGAGGAAGGAGTCACGGAAGTCAGTGAGATTAAGGAGCTGACCAATGGCTCTACGGCGTCCTGGTGTGTTCATCTCAGGGTGTGCCTCCCAGTCCACCGCCAGGGTCCCCGTTTACCTGGCGCTTTGTGCTCATCACTGTGCATGGCCAGGTGTGCACCATTCGGCCTGGGCACCTGGAAGTCCCTTATGGCAGTAGTGTACCTGTCTATGTCCCAGAGTCTGAGGGTCCCTGGGTGTGAGCGCCCGGGCGCCCCAGCTTGCCCACCCCGCCACGCGTCGGAGGGCTGGGAGTCACGTGACAGCCCCGCCTCTCTCTGCCCCGCCCGCTCCAGACGTCGGCTCTGCGCTGCGCGTGCGCATTCGCCCTGCTGTGCCTGCTCTGCTGCTGCTGAGGCCTGACGGGGCCGTGGGGGAGGAAGTGCAAGAGCTGCAGCGTCTCAGGCCCAGGGCTGCCCGTTGGCTGCCCAACTTCGGCCAGTTCAACGAGTACATAGAGAAGCTCTTCAACAGCAGGTGGGAAGGGAGGGGGAGGGGAGGAAACAGACACCACCTGCCCCCGCTACCCAACCCTACCCCACCCCACTCCCTGCGCATCGCAGCCCGGAACCGGGCTCGCAGAGCAGCCGCATGGCCTCTGCAAAGACGCGTTCCCCAGCATGAAGTCCAAGAACGCCAAGAACTCTAATGACGCGAACAACCCCAAGAATACTCCACCAGCGAACGCCACGAAACCCCCCCGATAGAACACCACGAACCCGCCACCCCGGGACGCCGCGAAACCCCGACCAGCAGCCTCCTCCCGGGGCCCCAGGTAGGAGAGCCTGGGCTCGGCTGGCACCAGTCAGGGTCCTCGGAACTGGGGTAGGTTGGGCGGGAGCGAAAGGAAGCCCTGAGGGCTGTGGGGAATCCAGGGCCCCGGGGACTTCCTTCTCCAGGCTGGGCTTTGACTTCCAGAAGCCCAACTCAAGTCTCCCTGCCCACCGACCCTCTTTATATTCTGAGAGGGGCCCAACTCCTGCCCAGCCCGGCCCCGGTGAGAACAATAAAGAGAAACGGAATCTCTGTTGCTTCCTTGACTTCTGTGAGCCCTGGGCAAGAAGGGACCTGTCCTTGGAGGGGGAGAGGGGTTCCTGGAGCTGCTACAGTAGAAGGAAAAAGACCTCAGCTGTGGGGTCTTCCCTGCTTCCTCCCTGCGACCCATCCGCCTTCCCCCACCTCAGGCACTTACACCACAACGGGGGAGGGGGCGGGGGGGCCCTAAACAAGCGGGAGAGCAGAGGTGAGAGAAGTGGGTCCCAGCAACCTCGGAGGAGGAGCTTCAGCCAGACCCCCCCCACCCCAAGTTTCTGCCCCGAGCAGGGCAGCTTTGGTGCCAGCCTGGGAAGTCAGGGTTGTCACAGGAACAAGCAGCCCCCCAGTGTGCAGAGCGTTAAGGTCCTGCCTTCGCCCCACCCCCGGGGACCCTCTCAGCCCCTCTGGCTGTGAGCAGAGCAGGGAGAGGGCAGGAGCTCAGCCAGGCCTGTCCCCGAGAAGCTGTCTCCCCTGGGGGCAGGGGCAGGGGCCCCATCCTGATCCAACTGTCACATTCAGGTATGTCCTGAGCAGAGTCCCGATTCCTGCTCCTGGGAAGTAACTACACCTCTCCCAACCTAGAACCCATCCCCTTAGCTGCCAGGGAAGATTCTGGGACTTAAGGCTCCATCATCCAAACTCAAGCTCTATTCTCCTGCTGAAACCAGCCCCCCTCCCAGACACCCCCTTGGATGTAAGAATCAGCCTGAGCCATGCGCTTGCCGAGTGGCGGCATCCTCTCCAGCCCTTTGCCTTTTAGGGCCTAGTTCCACTTTCAAGTCGTTTGCACACACCAGACACAGCCAAGACTTGAGGGGAACCACAACTGTGGTGTCGTTGCCATGGGGTCAGTGTGAGGTGCTGAGCCCAGAAGAGTGGACCACCTCATCCACCGAACCCACAAGCCCCATCTCGTCAGGCAGGACATGTAGGGGAGGCAGAAGGAGCCGTTCCAGGAACCAAGAAGGTTTGAATTCTCTCACTTCTCCCCCCACCCCTGCCATGACTGTCCCCTATCCACAGGTGCTCCCAGGCCAGGAAAAGAGGAGAGAGACAAGGTCACTCCCTCCCAGTCGCAGACACACCAGCCCATCCCCACCTATTCAGGATGCCTGAGAAGGGCGAGGGTTGGCAAGGGCCACTGGGACCCCTTGTCAGTGCAGGCCTCCCCGGGCAGGATCCGAGTCCTCACCCTCCCAGAGCTGGAGTGGGGGATCCACAGACTGGACTCCTGGAGGTGGCCGGAGCGCTCAGCCAGTGCAGCCTCCACCCCGGAAGGCCGAATTCCTCCTGCGGCCTCCCCTCCTGCGACTGCTTGCATAGCTCTTATGTCCAGGAGTTCACTACCTCTCAGGGCAAGTCCTTTCCAGTTTTCTGGTTCTTCAAAGATGAAACTTCTAGTCAAGGAAAGCCCGCCTTCCGGAGCCCCTCCTGGAGCCGCATGGAGTTAACCGTCACCCTGTTGCGCAAGCTGGAGCTGCATATATTTGAAGACTGGTCATCCCTCTGCTCGTCTGTCCACCATGCTTCATGGAAGCAGCTGGTTGGCTGCAAGTCTGCCCTGCAGAAGCTCCCGTCTGCTAGCACTTTTCTGGGTTAAGGGCCATGCTAAATGTTGTACATGCATTATTTCACGTCCTGCTCACTACACCCCTATCATTCAGGTTATGTCCTGGCCCAGAAGCACACAGGGAACATGGCCCATCCTGGATTCTAACCCAGGTTCATCTGACTCTAAAGCCAATGCTGTATCCCTGTATTGGATTGCCATCTGCTGCCGGACCTTGGACAAGCTGCTGGACCTCTCTGAGCCTCGGTTTCCCCCTCTGTAGAGCGAGGATAACAGTTTCTCCCCCCTCACAGAGAGGGTTAAATGTCCCTGGCACACACAGGCTCCCTTTCCCAACAACCTCACGTGACACCATCTCCAGACCCCTCCCCACCACTGTCCCCCTCCTCCGGCCGTGCTTCTGCTGGGCACCGTGCCGTGAGGAGGGGGCGCCCTTGGACCGAACACGCACAGTGACACACCTCTGACTGCCCAGAGGAGGGCAGCTCCGATGCCACAGCTGTAGCCGGTGACTGTCTTAACCCGTCATTCCTCTGGGCTGGGCTGTCGCGCCCACCCCTGTGCCAAGGACACTTTAGTATAAATGAGCACTTCACCTACTGCCTAGGCTATAGGAAAGCATTGATGGGGGTGCATTTGGGGGCAGGGCTGTCATCAAGCCAATGATCAGGAGGGTCTAGGGATGCTGAAATGGGATGATTCAAGCTTCACTGACTTGCTGAATGAACTTGGGGGAGTCCTGCCTCCCCTTGGCCCACAATTTGCCCCTCTGTGAAGTGGAGAGGGTGAGCTGGATGGCTCTGATGACCCAACAGACGTTCTGGATCATTCATACACCCTTGTTTCCCTTCTCCTCCCCCTTGCCTCCCCCTTTATTCCTGTGCATTTGGCCTGCTCCTGCCCCGACCTGGGGTCCCCAGAGACACAGAGAAAGTGAGGCTATTACTTTGATGTGCTTTATTTAGCCTGCGTGGGAGCAGGGAGCAAGCTGCGGCCAGAGCCAAGGGTCCAGGAGGGCGAGCTGGGCCGGCACTGCCCTGGAGTCAGAGGGGCAGGAGGTGGCTTTACGAGTCCCTCGGGCTGAGCTGCCTGTGAGGAGAGGGCAGAGCATGGCAGCATGAGTGGGTAGTCCTCGTGCCCTCGGGACACTTCAGGCCAGCCCTAGGCCCCTGTTCTCCCCACCCCGACACACCCCCCGTTTCTGCTCCAGGCATCTGGACACACAGGGCAGGGAACAAGCCCACCTGGGGACAGCTGCGTGGGGGGAGCCACACTCCGAGAAGTCCAGCGCGCCTTCTTTGTCTCTTTTTCCATACCTGGGAGGGGAGAGGTAGCTGGGGCCAGCGCTGTGCCGAGGTGGCAGCTCACCTGCCTCGCGCCTACCCCTGGGCACCACCCCGCCCGCGGCACAGGGGCCCAGGCCAGATCAGTAGAGACGCTCTGCTTTCCCAAGAGCGTGAAAGGGTCTAGGGCTGGGGTCTCTCGCCCTCTCTCGCACACACCTGGGCCTGGTCAACATGTTGATGTATCTGCGGAGCTCAGCTGCGTACTGGGCCATCTGCTCCGGCGTGGCGTTGTCCCCCGGGTATACTGGCTCCAGCGGGGCCCCCCGGGCACCCAGTGGTGGCTGCAGCAGCAGAGCCACGCCCGCGGACAGGAGCAGCAGGAAGAGGCAGCGGCGGGCGGCGGCCATCTGAGGAGCAAGGAGCAGGGACACAGAGGCAGCACGGAGCCCACCTGCCCAGCCCCGAGCCCGCCACCCATTTCTCCAAGTCTGGGACCAAGTGCAAAGGGCTACTCGGACCTGACCACCCCTCCTCCTAGAGCCTGCCCTGGAGAGCGCGACGGCCCCTCTCAGGAGCAGCGCAGCAGGCGGAGCTCAGCCAGGGCCCGGGCAGAGCAGAAAAGTGTAGCAGAGAAGGTGGGGCCGTGGGGCAGGAGACACAGGACTCATGACCTCCAGGGCCTGATGGCTCTGAAGAGGCAGGTGCGGGGAGGGAGTTGGAGCGGAGGGGCTGCTGGGAAGTAGGGGCACGCCCGCCCCCCTGCACGCTGGGGGCACACAGAATGAACTTGTGAACCAAAGGGCAGGAATCCATTGCCTGTTGGTGTGCTGCCCTCCCACCCTCCCCAGCCTCCCCTCCAGGAGTAGACATGCTGATGCGGGTCCTGGAGAGGACACCACAGCCCCTGTCGCTGTGAGCAAGAGGCCGGCCACACGCATGGATTTGTGTTCACAGCCACCATCCCCTGCCCCCCACACATTTGCAGTCTTCTAGTCAGCAGCAGGCTGCTCTTCCAGGGTGCTGGATTTGTCCAGATGTAGAGCCGGACCCACGTAGGACCTCAGGCCTCCGGAGGCCCCCAGCCCTGCAAGGCACCGGCTCCTTCCCCACATCCCAGCCCGAGCCCCTCGGAGCCCCCTGACCCCGAGCTCAGGACAGGCTGAGCCCACTTACCCTGAATCCTGAGGGAGCGGGTGCTGGACCAAGCAGGTGCCTGCCTCAGGCCAGATGGATACCCCTGCCCTTGGCCATGGCCCTTTTATAGTCCTCAGCCCCCAGAGTCCCCGCCTCCTGTCAGCCTCTCTCACTCCCCAGCCCTCACCCCCTCCTCCCACCGTCTCCCGTCTCCCGGGTGCCCACAACGCCAGCGCGCTAGGACCAGGTACAGGAGGGGAACGGGGAAGTGTTATGGGTGCCACACTAGCAGCATAACGGGTAAAAGTTATGGACCACAATCAGTCTCCTGTAGGCCCCTCTCTGCCTGCGGGTACCAGAGCAGGCTTAGTTCAAGAAGGACGGGGTTCTGGGACATCAGGATAACTGGAAGCTTCTGATTGCAGGCCTGGGAACAGCTCCACCTGCCTCCCAAGGACTAATCCAAATCCTCAAACAGATTCCCTCAGGGCAGAAGACTGAGGCTGTGGCTCAGAGACTCCAGGGATGAAGGCTGGAGACTCAGGACTTCCTTTCCAGCTTGTGATTAGAGCAAGATGGGAACGGGGGAGATGCTTCAGGTAACCAGGGAATGTGGAAAGGGGTGGGGACCCAGGCAGGGAGAAACGCTCTCCCTGGCTGGTGTATAGGATGCAGAATGAGAACTGATGTGCCCCGGGGTGTGTGGGGGGGTACCAATATCTGGTAGCCATTTCCCAGCACCCCCATTCCAGGGAAGTGTTAAAAACCAGCATCATTTGGAAAGCCTTGAATCTTCCAAAGTGTTCCCAGCTCAATCACCTCAGTGAGTTCCTTCAACAACCCATTTTACAGATTCAGAAACTAAGTCTCAGAGACATTAAATAACTAGCCTCAGGCCACATAACTAGTCAGTGGGAGATACAGGGTTTGAAACAAAGTCTAACTCCAAAATCTGGACTCTTCTAAGTAGGGCTGTTAAAATATTGCTATAATTTCCTGATTTGGGGCTGAGAAACATGAGGCTCACAGAGGTGAAGACACTAGCCCAAGATCACACAGCTGTCCAGGACTCAAGTTCTGGCTTAGATTCCCAACCCCACCAGTACCAGCAGCGCCCCACCCCCAGGAGCCTCTGAGTCTCCCCTGCTCAGCCTCCCTTCCCCAGCCCCCTGCCCCCTCCCCAGCTCAGGCCAAGGAGCACAAGTGACTGTCTGAATAACTCAGTGACGCCTGAGTAGGGAGCAAAGAACTTCTCGCCCCTGAGGTTCTGCTGTCCCAGATCAGGACACCAAAAGAGTGTGTCAGGAGAGGATTGGGTGGGGGGGGCGGTAAGGACTGGAGGTGATGCTGCAGGGATCTGAGCTTTGCTTTTCCTCAAGATACTGAGGATTAAGGAAGCCTCAGGAAACACCAGTGTTCTGTCTTGTTCCTCTCAGTTCTGACTTCTGACAACAAGAAGAATAATGCTTCACCCAACAACAACTTACATTCTGCAAAGCAGATATGGAGGTCGTTCGGTCTCCGCTAGCCCTGGCCCTTCTCTGGCCTCGGGATCCCACTTGGTAAAACAAGGGTGAATTAGTGGCTGGTCCTAGGAGGGCCTCTGGTGAAACCAGCAGAGGCTGCAGGCTGCCACCAGGGGGCGCCAGGCTCCAGCCCTAATTCAACAGGTCTGGTCTCCCACAGGACTGTAGTGCTGTGGGACGGTTCTGGCCACCACCCCGGCCAGCTCCCAACCCCTGCAGACAAATGGTAGACCTGGGGATTGACTCAAGAGCTGGGGCCATCCATAGTTTTGGCCACAGAGGGGACATAGCTTTGTCATAGCTTTGTCAGTGCCTAAGAAATGACAGTTACTCTATAATGTCAGCTGAACCTACAGCTTTCGTTTTTCGCCTTTGCAAACAAGTGATTCCTCTTCTGGGTCCTCTCAGGGATGTTGTGACAACTGAGGAGGAAGGGGTAGTGGATGTGCTTTCCAAACCATATGGCCGGGCTTCCCTGGTGGCGCAGTGGTTGAGAGTCTGCCTGCCGATGCAGGGGACACGGGTTCGTGCCCCGGTCCGGGAAGATCCCACATGCCACGGAGTGGCTAGGCCCGTGAGCCATGGCCGCTGAGCCTGCACGTCCGGAGCCTGTACTCCGCAGCAGGAGAGGCCACAACAGTGAGAGGCCCGCGTACCGCAAAAAAAAAAAAAAAAAAAAGGGAAATTTGGACACAGAAGCGGACACGCATAGAGGGAAAATGATGTGACGAGACACAGAGTGAAGACACCCATCTAGAAACCAAAGAGAGAGGCCTGGAACAGATCCTTCCCTCACAGCCCTCAGAAGGAACCAACCTTGCCAAACACCTTGATTTCAGACTTCTGGCCTCCAGAACTGTTGTTAAACCACCCAGTTTGTGGTACTTTGTTACAGCAGCCTTAGCAAACTAATACGGCAATGTAGCCACCCTCTGGTTCTCTTGGAGCATTCATTCTGGGGGAAACCAGCTACCGTGTAAGTCCAACTACCCCAAGACATGATGCTGGAGAGGCCACATGTAGCTGCCGGGCTGGGATCCCAGACAACAGCCAGCAGCACCTGCCAGACCCAGCCAACCTCTGACAGCCACTGCATGAGAGGATCCAAGGGACAACTGCCTAGTCAAGCCCTTCCCAGTCCTGACACACAAAATCATGAGTGAAATACAGCGGTTATTTAAGCCACTAAGTTATAGGATAACTTGTTACGCAGCGTAGTAACGAGCGCACCTCCTCTTTCTCTTTCCCTCCCTTCCCAGTGGCTAGAACATGGATGCGGTGATGGTGGGCCGTATTCAGTCGTGTAGATGAGGGCGTGGGGAAGCCTCAGAATAGAAACCTGGGATGTTGGATGCCCCCATGAAGCAGAGCTGCCAACTGCCCAGATGCCACTCTTATTTTATGTAGGAGAAAAAGAAACTTCTTTCTTGTTTAAGCCATTTTTAATTCTGTCTCTATTTTAAAAGCCAGATCAATACCCTGGCAATATAATGTATGTAAAACAAACGGCTCATTGTCTAGCACATAAGTAAGTGCTTTTTTTTTTTTTTTTTTTTTGGCCACCTGCGCAGCTTGCGAGATCTTAGTTCCATGACCAGGAATCGAACCTGGGCCCCTGCAGTGAAAGCACCGAGTCCTAACCACTGGACCACCAGGGAATTCCCAGTAAGCACTTAAAAAAAAAAAGTAGCTATTTATATTGTCGTCATTAATGTTACATCTAAGCTTCCCTCCATCTCCAACACTGGTTGGGTTTGATCAGCAGTGGATTAACCACCTCTCAACACTCCCCCCAGTGGACGTGCGACAAACCCACGTCACTGATGTTGAACCTGACACGTCAAACTGGGCAAAAATTGTCTGTGGTCATATAATTTATACCAGGGTTCTCTTCTGTTAGCCTCAAACTGACCACGGCTCTCCCAAGCAGACCAACAGACAGGGGACCATGGACACCAACACAGATTCACATCCTCTCACTTCTCCAACCACAAAATGAACCAAAGCTTGTGGCAGCCATTGCGTGCTCCCATCCCACCTCTCCTGGGGCGCGGGGTGGGAGGGGGAAGGGATAGAGTAGAGGAAAGAAGACAGGGGGAATCGTGATGGGAAGTGGGTCTCAGATAATGGCAATACTGTGGGGAGAGGAAACCAGAGAAATGAACTAACTCCACCCCCCCAAGCAATCAAGAAAGGCTTCTGGGATGAGGTAGCCACTACCCTGAAGCTGATCTCCAGACTGAAGAGAGGGAAAGGGATCTACAGGCAGAGGGAGTGGCCTGGGCAAGGGCTTAGAGCATTAGAGTCCGCACAGCCTGTGACCTGACCAGGCCCTGGACCTGCTCTCAGCTCACCCTTCTGCCCTACCTGCAGGGAGGCCGAGGGCAGCGCAGGGGAGGGGAGGTGTTAGAGCCCCAGGGGCCCCGAGGCAGGCTGTGTCTGAGCAGGGGTCTCTTCTGCAACGATGGCAGAGCCAGCTTGAGGGTCCCCTCCCAGAGGCACCTAATGAGGGCATCCTTGTCATGGCCTTGTCACAAGGAGGGCATGGTTAGTGACTTATCTACTGGGTATAAATTCAGAAAGGGGAGGGCGGCTGCTGAGAGAGAGGACAGCCTCCACAGTCCCATCGCCCCTCCTGCCCAGGGAACGGAGATGTTAGAAATGACCCCTTCCCCCAGCACACACACCCACCTCACCCCCCAAATAACTCTCCCTCCACAGCCCCATCTCGGGTCCCATCTCCACCCCCAGCCACTACAGCCCAGGTGGGTTAGTAATACACCTCCTCGGGGTAACCGGGGTGTTGGTGTCAAGCCCACGCTCCCAACCACCTTCATCTCTGGGGGATGGGGGCAACTCTGTCTCCACCACCTGCTCTGCTGGGCTGCCTAGCATGCTCCTTTCCACACTTTTCACCCTTCAGCAGCAATTCTCGCTGCTCCTTTCTACCCCTTTTGAAGAACTTCCAACCTGTCCCCACCGCACCGGACTAGAGAGTTCCAGAGGACCCTAGTCTGAATGCTATCCCCTCCCCGCGTGGCAGCGTTTTCTCTAAGCTGGGATCAGAGAGAGCCCCCCCCACTCCACCCCAGTCGTGGCCTGGGGCGCCTTTTGTCTCACGTGCCATCTTCTATCCTCCCAGCTCTCTCTGTCTCCACCCTCCACTCCCACCTGGATGCCACCTCCACGAAGGAGAAGGGAAAGGAAATAGAAACGCACACTTTCCATGTCAGTGAAATTTGCTCTTTATTTAGGGATCAAGGAAGGACCACACACAGCCCTCCAGCCCAGGGGCGGGGGTACCGAGAAATGGAATGAGGACCCCACCCCGAACCCTCCCCAGACGCAGCAAGCGGGAGAGGAATCCAGGTCCCGGGGTTAGGAGCAAACATGCAAACGAGGTTGGTGAATCAGCGTATCTCTCAGGAGGCCTTGGGGGTCTTCACCACAGGTAGGCGCCTTCTGGCCTGTAGGAGGGAAAGGAAAAGAATCACACGGAGCCCGGCGTCGGATCTGGGGAGGCGAGACTTGGGGACAGTACTAGGTGGCGGTGCCAGGGTGGCCGTAGGACCAGGCCACGCTCCAGGTGACGGGGCGTGTGGCGGGGCGCGTTTACCGCGACTTGACGGGTCGGTCCTCGAGATCCGGGAAGAGCAGTTTGGAGAGGAGAGCTTCCGAGATGTCACGTTTCCCATATCTGCGGGGCGGGGCCAGAGGTGGGCGGGGTCAGGCCCGGCCGCGCCCCTAGTGGCGACCCCGCCCCGCCCACCCCGCGCAAGAGCTCACCGCTGCCGAGTGACCAGGTTGAGGTAGTGGCGCAG
This sequence comes from Mesoplodon bidens, assembly GCF_964165515.1. Lineage (NCBI taxonomy): Eukaryota > Metazoa > Chordata > Mammalia > Artiodactyla > Ziphiidae > Mesoplodon > Mesoplodon bidens. The sequence continues at coordinate 50,117,029 of NC_138179.1, read as the reverse complement.
AGAGAGGTAGTAGCGCTTCAGCTCCTCCGGCGAGGCGAGTGCGCCGGGAGCCTCGGGTTTGGCGGGGTAGGCGTCGACCAGCGCCCCCAGGCAGAAGAGCAGGGCCAGCAGCACTGTGGCCGTGGCGGGCCACGGCCTGCGCACCGTCACCATCTGGAGACGGGGCACTGGAGTCAGCCCGAGCCTCTACCCCTGAGGCAGGAGGCTGAGGCTGCCGTGGGGCCCACGCTCCAGCGGCCTGTCTGGGGCTGGTACCCGACCAAGGGTCAGCCACCTGCTCGCTCTGTGTTCTCAGGCACTGCACCGTCTCTGGCCTCAGTCTCCTCATCTGTCAGAGGGGCATAAGCCCTGCCTGCCTCCACCCGTGTTACCCAGAAGGGTAGATGGAGGAAGAAGGCTATGCTGGCAGTGGGGGCTCCCCCGCCTCTCTCCTTCCCACGTCGGCTGGCCCCCTTCCAATCCAGCTTCCCGCCACTCAGTGCCAGTTTCCCCCATCCTAGCCTCAGTTTCCCCACCAGATAGCCCGGGATCCCCAGCACCAGACCGTTCCTGGGTCCCAGGCCACTCACAGCAACAGCTCCAGAGGCAGAGATGATCAGGAGATGGAAGGCGAGAGGAGTCCCAAGGGCTGGGCTGCTGCAGGTCAGGCTGCGGCCTCCTCAGCTCAGGGCTTGCCCTCCGGGGCTTATATCCAGGCCTGGAAAGGGAGGGGGAGCTGGAGGGGGGAGGGCTCTTCTTCCTTCCTCCCTCCACCCCACGCCAGATCGCTGAGCTTACACCCAGACCGTGCGTGATGTCTCCACCTCCAAGGAGCCGGGGAAGGGGGGAGCTCCCACACTCGGACTCAAGGTACCTCTGGATAGGGTGCCTAGCCGGAACCCCATCTTCACCCTACAGCCCCCCAACAGCAGGTCTAGCCTTTGGAAGAAGTGAAGCATTTGGATCTAGGTTCCTGGGACGACCCCTAGGATCAGGGCTGAGATTCCATCTTTCCTAGCCTGCCCACGGGTGGGAGTGGGGGCTCGGGAGAAGGGGGGCAGGAAGCCAAACCCACTTTTTCCAGCCTGCGGGACCTGTGACCGACCACTCCTTCCAAAAGCCAGCCTTTTCAGCCCCTGCTCTGTAATATGTTGGAGGAGGGCCCAAGGAGTGACAGGACCTGTGGGGAAAACTCTCTCTCGACTGGAGGCAGGGATGGGAGCTATAACCTTGGCTCTTGAACTGCTGTTTATGATGTCCTGGAGGAGAGGCCTCTCTGGACACCCCTCTGTATCTCCTCTCTATTAAAGAGTTGGTGAGGGCTTCCCTGGTGGTGCAGTGGTTAAGAATCTGCCTGCCAATGCAGGGGACGCGGGTTTGAGCCCTGGTCCGGGAAGATCCCACATGCCGCGAAGCAACTAAACCCGTGCACCACAACTACTGAGCCTGTGCTCTAGAGCCTGCGAGCCACAACTACTGAGCCCTAGTGCCACAACTACTGAAGCCCGTGCGCCTAGAGCCCGTGCTCTGCAACAAGAGAAGCCACCCAATGAGAAGCCCGCGCACTGCAATGAAGAGTAGCCCCCTCTCGCCGCAACTAGAGAAAAGCCCACACACGGCAGAAAGACCCAACGCAGCCAAAAATAAAATAAATAAATTTTTTAAAAAAAGAGTTGGGGACAGGGGCGGGAGGAGGCAAAAGCCAGTCCCCTCCCCAGAAGCAGCTGAGTCAGCCACCTGTGCACCCAGCCTGACACATACAGACTCAGGTCCAGCAGGCCTGGCATAGAGATCCCTTGCAAGGCAGTGTGCCCCCATCTCCATCCAGGTATCACTCAGGGCACTGGTGTCTTATGGGACTGAGTGATGCCAGGGCTGCCCAAGAACATGCCACCATCCCCAGCCCATTGCAATCTCCACTGGGCTCAGGGGCAAATATCTTCAGCCAGGGCCTTTGAAGGAAACCGGAAAGGACTCCTGTTTATTAAGCACCTACTGTGTACTGGGCAGTACATGATTTCAGGCCCCAAAACACAATGAGCTGAGTTTCTCCCCATTTTCCAGATAGGAAACTAAAGCTCTAAGAGGTAAGGAAACAAGAGCCAAGGTCACCCAGGATTCAAACAAGACAAAAGGGCTGAGGTAGACCCCAGGAAGAGTCCCACTCAATCATGGTGGACAGAAAGGCTTACTACCTAGGATAACCATGGGGCTTAGGAGTCAGGCATGAGAGCAGGGGGAGGGAAGCTAAGTATGGGGTCTGCCAACCCCATCAGACCCACCTGCCCCCAGCAGGAAAAGAGAGGGCTACTGGGGAGTCTCCCCATAAAGCCATTTCCAGCTCCCTTTCCCTGGCCTGGCTGGATCCTCCAGTGCTTCCAGGCATCCCATCAGCCCACACAAGCAGGAGGGGGCTGTCCAGGCCCCTAGTTCGGGGCCAGCCCCGCCACCCTCCAGGACAGATGGCCGTGGGTGTTATTTTTAGAGTTCTCTCTGGAGGTGGAGAGTCCAGGGCTGTCTCAATTACCTTTTTATGGGTTCAGTCACCTGCACTCTCCGGAAATGGCTGCTTATCAGCCGCTTGGGTCCTATGGGCCCCACACATCCCAAGAAAGGCCAGGTCGGTGTGGCGAGCATGGAGGTGGAAGAAGACAGCGGGACGAGGGGACATGGACCCCATCCTCAGAGAGCAGAGGAAAATCATTCTTCTTAGGGAGCTCTCATCTGAGGGGCAAGGCACACCCCTGTTCTCCAGGAATGCCAGGCCGCATCCCTGGGGACTCCCAGTCTGTGGTGAGAGGAGCAGCAGTTTCACTGCGGAGCCCCAGTCTGAGAAAGGAGGCACCATCCTTGTAGAGCCCCTGTCTGAGGAGTTCCAAGAACATAGCGACAGAGAAATACAGGGGAACAAGGCTGGGTCCGTTTGGAGAGGAAACAACAGAAATAAAAGAACTCCACTCCGGGCTTCCCTGGTGGCGCAGTGGTTGAGAGTCTGCCTGCCGATGCAGGGGACACGGGTTCGTGCCCCAGTCTGGGAAGATCCCACATGCCGCGGAGCGGCTGGATGCGTGAGCCATGGCCTCTGAGCCTGCGCGTCCAGAGCCTGTGCTCCTCAACGGGAGAGGCCACAATAGTGAGAGGCCCGCGTACTGCAAAAAAAAAAAAAAAAAAAGTAAAGCCAAGGACCTACTGTATAGCACAGGGAACTATACTCAATATCTTTTTTTTTTAAATAGACATTTATTTATTTATTTAAAAGTTTATTTATTTATTTTTGGCTGCACTGGGTCTTCGTTGTTGTGCACGGGCTTTCTCTAGTCGCGGTGAGCGGGGCCTACTCTTTGCTGTGGTGCACAGGCTTCTCACTGTGGTGGCTTCTCTTGTTGCGGAGCACGGGCTCTAGGCACACGGGCTTCAGTAGTTGTGGCATGCGGGCTCAGTAGTTGTGGCGCACAGGCTTAGTTGCTCCACAGTATGTGGGATCTTCCTGGACCAGGGATCGAACCCGTGTCCCCAGGGATCGAACCCGTGTCCCCTGCATTGGCAGGCAGATTCTTAACCACTGTGCCACCAGGGAAGTCTCTATACCCAATATCTTGTAATAACCTATAAGGGAAAAGAATCTGAAAAAGAATATATATACACGCACACACATATACATATGTATAACTGAATCACTTTGCTGTACACCTGAAGCTAACACAACATTGTAAATCAACATTGTAAATACTTCAATTTTAAAAAGAAAAGAAAAATGTAGGGACTTCCCTGGTGGTCCAGTGGCTGAGACTCCACACTCCCAATGCAGGGGGCCGGGGTTTGATCCCTCGTCGGGGAACTACATCCTGCATGCATGCCACAACTAAGAAGTCCGCATGCCACAGCTAAGACCCAGCACAGCCAAAATAAATAATAAATAAATAAATAAATAAATATTTTTTAAATGCAAAGCCATTCTTGACTTACAGGATATACCAAAACAGGTCCACAGGCCATAGTTTGCTAACCCCATGGTCTAAAAAAACAAGGGCTTCCCCTCCCTCCGGGTTGAGTTTTCTGTTTACCAAGAGTGAGTTGACTATGTTCTCTTGATATTTATGCCAGTTATACTTTCACTGTTATCATATAATTATATAATCCAATTAAATATTACACACTGATGAAATATGAGTGCATAAAGAGTCGTTTCCTTGAAAACTAAGTTGAATGCTTTGGAAAGACTCAACAAAGGAAAAGGCTGAAATGTGAGATTAAATGTGAAGGAAAACTGTAAAATATTCAGGGAAAATCCTAAAAAATCAAGGCAGATCCTGCATAGGAGAGTTTTACACGCGTCTTTAAGTTCTTGGCCCATTTAGTGAAACTGGAAAGAGTAGGTGATGGATTGTGGGATTGTAGGTGTGATTTATGCAGGAAAGACAAGGTGAGCTGGACTCAGGAGACCCAAAGAGAGGTGGGTGCTTGAATGTGCATTTTTATGTTTGAAGTCCAGACAAAATGACTAAGGCATATATGTGTCTATTTTTATGGTTGCCCAACTTTAACTGATTTTTTCAAAAGACTGGGCAATGAACCAGTCCTGCTTATCTCCAAATAAGAACTTCTCCAATACTTTATCCATTTCCTATATAGTTTGAATGTTTTTATAGAGTATATATACGTTATTTTAATAAGTTAAAGCACTATTAAAAGAATTTTTTAGGGGACTTCCCTGGTGGCATGGTGGATAGGACTCTGCGTTCCCAATGCAGGGGGCCCGGGTTTGATCCCTGGTAGGGGAGCTAGATCCCGCATGCATACCGCAGCTAAGAGTTCGCATGCCACAACTGAGGAGTCGGCAAGCCGCAACTAAGGAGCCTGCCTGCTGCAACTAATACCGAGCACAGCCAAATAAATAAATAATATTTTTAAAAATAATTTTTTAGTTAAAAAATTTTTAATGCTGGTGTTTGTTGTGAATCCTGGAATGAAATACTGTGAGGGGGCCCTGGGCTCCACCCCAACCCCCAGAGGTCCAAGCACATCCCCACCATGTAAGCACTCCTATTCTTTTTTTTTTTTTTTTTTTTCTTTTGTGGTAGGCGGGCCTCTCACTGTCGTGGCCTCTCCCCTTGCGGAGCACAGGCTCCGGACGCGCAGGCTCAGCAGCCATGGCTCACGGGCCTAGCCGCTCTGCGGCATGTGGGATCTTCCCAGACCGGGGCACGAACCCGTGTCCCCTGCATCGGCAGGCGGACTCTCAACCACTGCGCCACCAGGGAAGCCCAGCACTCCTATTCTTAAGAGGTTATTACAAGATATTGAATATAGTTCCCTGTGCTATACAGTAAGTCCTTTTGTTTATTTTATATATGGTAGTGTGTACCTTGTATAACACATTTTTATCCCTAACTATAAGATGGGATAAAGTATATACAGTGTTTGTCTTACTCCAGGTAAGAAGGCATAAGCCCACACCACCCTGTCTCTCCTACTGAATGAAGCTATAAAACTTGGACAGAAGTGCACGGAGCAGTCATCTGAAGAGTCTAAAACGTAAAGAACAGCAGGCAAACTGGGGAAGAGAGCCAGAATTTGAAGTCCCACTGAACTGGCAGTGAGTGTCTCATTTTTTCCTCTGGTATCCCCAGCATGGACACAAGACAGCACCAAATCCAGAATGGGCACTGGGCTGAAGAGAAAGATCTCTAGCAGAAACTCTCTAGTTCTGCCTCAAGGAGTGGAAGAGGGAAGTCTAACCTCAGAGAGGGTGGAAGAGACCTGGTTTTCCTCTTCTGCCTTCTCTCGTGCCCCAGACCCCAGGCAATTCCACGGCAGGGGCAGTGGTGACAGTTACATCAGTGGCTGCAGGGGCCCACAGACACCTAAAACTCTGAGGGAGGGGAGTCTCCCCGCTCTGATCAAAAGAGCTGTGGTCTCAAGTGGGTGGGGTGAACCCCACTGCTTTTTTCTTTGTCTTCCTGCCATGTGGCCCTGAATACGGGCACAGTCACAGGAAGTGTGCCGCAGAGGAGGGTAACTCAAGGCCCAGTTTTCTCACTGAAGAACAAAAAAGCCCCAGAGAATCAGAGAGTATGAAGAAAATCGCACAGAAGTACAAGCATCCCCATCAAGCTGTTTATGAACCCCTGAGCTCACCCCTCAGCTGCACCTGAGTGGATCTGGTCCTAAGCAGTAGACCTAAGGCTTTGAGAAATGGACTGGGGTAAGGTCACTGCCCAGGTCCCAGACTGACCACTGGATGCTACACACATGGCACAGAACTGAATAGAGCTGCAAAAACTTTGACCTTGAACTGACATGGAAACTATAACCCACAGAAGTCTGGGTAGGACTTGCAGCCTGGACCCACCTGGGTCAGTCACCTGCTAAAACAAAACTACCAACATCCTCTGAAGAATCTGAACAGTAGTCAGATTCTTACAATATTATTAAATATCCAGGATAAAGCTAGCATTATTTAGCCTACTAGTACCAGGAAAATCATCACCTCACACAGACAGATGCAAATGCTGAGATGACACAGATTTTGGATTTATCTGACAAAGATTTCAAAGCAGCTATTCAAAATGCTCCAGGGAGTAAGGGCAAATACTCTTAACATGAATGAAAGGATAGAAAGTCTCAGCTATTAAATAAAAGATATTAAAAAGAATCAAATAGAAATTTTAGCACTGAAAGAATAAACTAACCAAAACAGAAATTCACTGGATGGGCTCAAATAGCACAATGGAGATAACTGAGGAAGGAACCAGTGAACTTGAAGCTAGATCAATAAGTCACGGAGAAAAAACTACTGAAAAAAAACTCGAACAGTCTCAGGCATATGAAAGGATGATATCAAATGGTTTAATAGTCACGACATCAGAGTTCTGGAAGGAAAGGAGAAAGGGAGCAGTACAGAAAAAAAAAAGTGTCTGAAGAAATAATGGCGGACTTCCCTGGTGGCGCAATGGTTGGGAGTCTGCCTGCCAATTCAGGGGACACAGGTTTGAGCCCTAGTCCAGCAAGATCCCACATGCCATGCAGCAACTAAGCCCTTGTGCCACAACTACTGAGCCTATGCTCTGGAGCCCGTGAGCCACAACTACTGAGGCCCGTGCGCCTAGAGCCCGTGCTCCGCAATAGGAGAGGCTACTGCAATGAGAAGCCTGCGCACCACAGCAAAGGGTAGCCCCCTCTTGCTGCAACTGGAGAGAGCCCGCGCGCAGCAACGAAGACCCAACACAGCCCCAAATAAGATTAATTAATTAATTTTTTAAAAAAAGAAAGAATGGCTGAAAACTTCACGAATTTGGCAAAAGACATAAGTTTACCAATTCAAGAACCTCAGCAAACCCAAGCAGGACAGCTCATGATCATACTGCTGTTTCCTTGAGACTCAGCCAAGGAAAAATAATGGGTTGCTTGTAAGAAAAAAACTATGTCAGTGATCTCAGATTTCTCCCCAGAACTCGTGAGACCAGAAAGAAGTGGAACAACCTTTTTGAAGGGCTAAAAGAAAATACCTGTCAACCCAGAATCCTCTATCCAGTGAAAGTGCCTTTCAAGTATGAAAGTGAAATAAAATTCTCAGTGAAGGAAAACTACGAGAATTCGTCGCCAGCAAATCTGTGCTAAAAGAAGTGCTGAAGGAAGCGCTTCAGACAAATGTCTAAAGACATTGGCATTTTCTCCTAAAGTTAAACAAACATACAGTTAGTTACATAGGACTCGGAAATCCCACTCCAAGGCATTTATCCCAGAGAAATGAATACAGATGTCCATACAAAAATCTGTCCACGAATGTGTACAGCAGCTCTATTCATAATTATCCTAAACTGGAAACAACTCGAATTCCCTTCAATGAGTGACTGAATAAACAATGGTACATCCGTATATTGGGATATTTACTACTCGGTAATTAAAAGGAATGAACTATTGATACATGGAACAAATTGGATTAATGTCAGGGGCATTATTAGGCTGAGTGAACAAAGCCAGTCTCCAAAGGTTACAGACTGTATAATTCCATTTATATGACATCCTTATAAAGATAAAACTATAGTGATGGAGAACAGATCAGTAGTTACCAAAGATTAGGGCTTGGAGGAGGCGTGACTACAAAGGGACAGCATTAGGGAGTCCTTCAGAGTGATGTAATTATTCTGTATCCTGATTACAGGAATCCACGCAGGCATTAAAACTCAGGACTGGGGCTTCCCTGGTGGCGCAGTGGTTGAGAGTTCGCCTGCCGATGCAGGGGACACGGGTTTGTGTCCCGGTCCGGGAAGATCCCACATGCCACGGAGCGGCTGGGCCCGTGAGCCATGGCCGCTGAGCCTGCGCATCCGGAACCTGTGCTCCGCAACGGGAGAGGCCACAACAGTGAGAGGCCTGCGTACCGCAAAAAACAAACAAACAAACAAACAAACTCAGGACTGTACAACAACCAAAAAAGTCAATTTTACTGCATGTTAATTTTTTTAATCTTTTTTTTTTTTAAGTTACTATCTCTAAAGTGCTTAAAACAGCACCTGGCAAATAATAAGTTTTCTAAAACTGTTTGTTACTTCAAAAGAAAATAAATTCTTGGCTTTTCCAAGCTGAGGAATCTGCCTGTATAAGAAACATACAAGAAACACCCATTGAGGGGCTGCTTAAAGACCAGGAGAATCTCCAGCTTCACTGGGGTCCTTGCCTTCTACAGGGTCACATCCCAGGTGGTGTCTCCACCTAGGACACCACCTGTGTAAGCTAAAGGGAAGCAACATAAGGATTCATGATCATCCTGCACAAACAGCCCGCAGGAGGGGTGAGGTGGTAAGGGGTGGACTGTGGGGGGCGGGTCCTGATGCACTCATGGAGCATGGGGTCCCGTAGAAGCTCAGAGTTCAGCTCTGGAGTCTGACAAATCCCAGTTCAAGCTGTGCTCCAGCTGCTCGCTAGCCTCCGTGACCAAAGCAAGTTATTTCATCTCTGAGCATCGGCTTTGTCATCTGTGAAAAGTAGATCATAAAAGTGCCTGAAAAAGATTATGAGGACATAATGATATGAGGCCTGCAAGTTGCTCTGTACCATTGCCAACTCATTGTAAGTGCCCAATAAAATGCTACATTTTATAGCTATTATTTGCAATAGAGAGTGGCAGGATGCACCCTAAATGTGAACAGCAGGTAACCTTTTGTTGTGGATTTTTAATCCCCAGCATCTTATGAACATTTTCAAACTTACAGCAGGTTGAAAAGACTGTTCAGTGAGTGTTTTTGGTGAGATTTAGGATGCTTTTTCTTTCTTTTTACTTACCTATAGTGTATCTTTTTCTTTTATTTGTTTTTTAAAATAAATTTATTTATTTTTGGCTGCGTTGGGTCTTCGTTGCTGTGCACGGCTTTCTCTAGTTGCAGTGAGCAGGGTCTACTCTTTGGTGTGGTGCGCGGGCTTCTCACTGCGGTGGCTTCTCTTGTTGCAGAGCACGGGCTCTAGGCACGCGGGCTCAGTAGTTGTGGTGCACGGGCTTAGTTGCTCTGCAGCATGTGGGATCTTCCCCAGCCAGGGCTCGTACCCATGTCCCCTGCATTGGCAGGCGGATTCTTAACCACTGTGCCACTAGGGAAGCCCCCGGGAAGCCCCCAGTGTACCTCTTTCTACAGCAAATATAAACTACTTGGGTAATAAGAGTTAAATACAGGGGAGAGGAAAAGGAAAAAAATGTTAAGCACAACAGGACGAAGGACAGAACCCCATGGTCCAAAATCACTGCCTCCAACTGATACATCAGCTCTGCCGGCAACTGTCTTTAGAATTGGCCCACATCTAATTAGAAATTCTTCCAGCCATTGAGCCATTTCGCCCACACGTCACCCTTGTGTCCACAGGATGTCAGGAGAGATTTTTCGGGTGCTTTGCCGAAGTCCAGGCACAAGGAGCCTGCAGCACCTCCACCCCGGAGCAAGTAATCCCATCAATGGGGCAAATCAGATCAACCCAGAGTAATCTGTTCTTAGTGGTTTCTGATCCTGCCTTCTGCTTCCACATACTTGCAAATCAGGGGTAGTGGAAACGGCCTGGACTCTGGAGTCACACTGCTCCGGGCTTGAATTTCACTTGCATTTCTCAGCTGTGTGACTTTGAGAAAGTTGCCTGACCTCTCTGAGCCTCACTGTAAAACAGGAATAATAAAGCCAGTGTCACCAGCTTCTTTTGATAACTAAAATGATGGATATATCTATCTCCCTCCCCATCCCAACTGTGGCCTCCTCAAGGCCAAGGCCTGGGGTCTCCGATCTTTGTACCCCAGTGCCTGGTAGGAAGGAGGACCCTCACTCCACCTACCCCACATATCCCTTCCCCTCCCCTCTCTTCAGCCCTGCCACCTGCATCTCCCCATCTCTCCCCACAATTCTCACCAACTCCCTTTCTACCTATTTTCCTCTCCTCCTTCACCCAGCATCTCCCTTCTCTCCCCCCAACTCCACCTCCTTGCCCAGCCCAAGTAACAGGTTCCATCCACCACCCTATCCTATGTCCCCAGTATCCATGAGCCACTGGGCAGCCCGTGGCCTGCTCCTCAGCCCGCCCCCCCAACCCCAACATGGGGAGGGCTGCTGCAGGGGGAGTGATAAAGCTGCGTCGACTCATTTACCCCATCACTTGTTAGCAGCTTCATTAGTTCCGAGGGCTCTGTGTGTGAAAAAAAACCCATTAGTGTGACTTAGCCTGGGCCATCCATCAGGGGTGGGGGGTGGAGGGTGACAGCAGAGAGAGGAGAAAACAAGAAAACAACCCACGGGCTTCCCTGGTGGCGCAGTGGTTGAGAGTCCGCCTGCCGATGCAGGGGACACGGGTTCGTGCCCCGGTCCAGGAAGATCCCACATGCCGCGGAGCAGCTGGGCCCGGGAGCCATGGCCACTGAGCCTGCGCGTCCGGAGCCTGTGCTCCGCAACGGGAGAGGCCACAGCAGTGAGAGGCCCGCATACCGCAAACAAACAAACAAACAAACAAACAACCCACCACCCGCCCTCGTGGCGCCTCCCAGGAAGACCGAGGCCCGGGCAGCTGCAAGGAAATTAGGGTTCCCAGGGCCTTTCCTTGACAAACTCTCCACCAGGATTTTTCACTTCTTACAGGATACAGGGGGGTGCTGCCCCCAGCCAGAGGATGCTGGCCTGAAGCCTGTTCTGATGCCCACCCACCCCCGCTGCAGGCACCACAGGCCTGCCTGTTCCCCTGCGGGATGCCCACCCACCCGCGCTGCAGGCACCACAGGCCTGCCTGTTCCCCCGCGGGATGCACTCATGGTCCTCCGCTTCTGCCCTCCTCCATCCTCTGTCCACTTTCTCCTGCTCCCCTCTGCCCAGCTCTGGGATCCCTTGCAAGTGCAGCCCAGTCTCAGAGCCACCTCTGCCACTGCCACAGCAGTCTTCCTGCTTAAAGTCCTGGCTCCAGAATTGGGGCTATTCAGGAAAACCTCTTGAAACTGCTGTCCCAGAGCCTGGGGCTCCTAAAAACCACCACTGACCAAAAGAGGAAGATATCCTCTATGATCAGAGCTCTTAAATGGGGCCCTTCAATAAGTTTCAGGGGTCTCTGAACGCCTTGACATTGTGTGGCAAAATTTGTGTGAAAGTACATCTTTCTGGGGGAAGAGCATTCCCAGTTTTCATCCACTCTTAAAGCTTCCACCACCCTCTCCCAGATCACCTCTCCTACTGGCAAGGCTTGGCAGCACTGGGAATTCCACCCCATATACCCAGTTTGGGTCCATGTCTCAGAGAGAAAAGCAACAAGCCATGCTCACACCCGTTGTTTTCATTTGATCCTACAACAAAACTAAACGTAGGAGGAAGCTGTTTGTAAGGGTCAACCCCACTCCCACTCTGCAGCTGGGTCAGGGCCCCTCCCTGCATTCCACACAGCATTACCCTCAATGCCCTGCATCGGGAGGGCAGAGGTTTGTCCATCTGGATCCTCCACTGTGGGCCCTGGACTTATTCCTCTCTATCCTGGCCCCCAGCCCAGTACCAGGCCAGGGGAGAGCATCAATAAATATGTGTCAGATGAAGACGTGAATGAGTCCCCATTTCACAGACACATGAAGGTAAGGTGACTTGCCTTACCTGAGGTCACCTAATCTTAACCTGATGACCCTGGGTTCCCTAGCCCTGGGCAAATGGGGTGGGGTGTGCTCTTTGGCACTTCCTTGTTGCCCCCAATATCTATTCTCCCCCTCTTCATTAGTCAGAGAACTCCTGACTTAGCTGGCACCTGGCCATCCAGAATAAAAAAGCACTGTCCAACCTCCCTTGCAATTAGTTTTGTATATGTGACTAAGTTCTGGCCAATCAATTACAAATGGAAGTGCTGTTTATAATTTCCAGGAAGTGTCTTTAAAGGCACTTTAAGGCACCATAACACTATGGGTTTGTTTTCCTGCTTCTTCCTCCTTCTTGTTTGCTGGAGGAAGACCTAATGGCTGGAGCTCAAGCAGCCATATTGGACCATGAGGCAAATGACACATGTGGCAGCCAGAATGAAAAGCTTGAAGGACCCTGGGTCCCTGACAATTCAGTGTCACACCAACCCTGGGCTGCCAACCTCTGGGCTTTTCACATGAGAAAATAAAACCCTGTGTGTTTATGGAAGTCATTCTCAAAGTGAGGTCTCCAGATCAATAGCAACATTATCACCTGGCAACTTGTTAAAACTACACAGTCTTGGGCTTCCCTGGTGGTGCAGTGGTTGAGAGTCCGCCTGCCGATGCAGGGGACACGAGTTCGTGCCCCGGTCCGGGAAGATCCCACAGGCCGCGGAGCGGCTGGTGCCCCGCCGTGAGCCATAGCCACTGAGCCTGCGCGTCCGGAGCCTGTGCTCCGCAACGGGAGAGGCCACAACAGTGAGAGGCCCGCGTACCGCAAAAAAAAAAAAAAAAACTACACAGTCTCAAGCCCCATCTTAGTCCTACTGAACTCGAATCTGGGAATGGGGCTCAGCAATATGGTTGTTTGTTTTTTTAAGTTCATACTGGCTCGCGGTCTTAGTTGCTCCGCAGCATGTGGGATCTTCCCGGACCAGGGATCGAATCCGTGTCCCCTGCATTGGCAGGTGGATTTTTAACCACTGCGTCACCAGGGAAGTCCCTATTTCTTCATTCTACTGTTGATGGGCATTTTGGGTAGTTTCAGGTTTGGGGATATTATGAATACTGAGGCTATGAACATCCTTGGAAGTGTCTTTTGGTGACTACATGTACACATTTCTGTTGAGTATATATCCTTGAGTGGAACTGCTGGATTATAGGGTGCATATGTTAAGCTTTAGTAGATAGAGACAGTTTCCCAAAGTGGTTGTACCAGTTTACACTCCCACCAGCAGGATAAGAGTTCTGGTTGCTCCACATTCTTGTCAACACACGGCATTATCTCTCTTTTGCATTTTAGCTATTCTGATGGATGTGTAGTGGTAGCTCATTGTGGGTTTGTTTGGGGTTTTTTTAAATTATTTTTTGGCCACGTTGCGCGACATGTGGGACCTTAGTTCCCCGACCGGGAATCAAACCCGTGCCTTCTGCATTGGAAGCATGGAGTCTTAACCATTGGACCACCAGGGGAGTCCCTTATTGCGGTTTTAATTTGCATTTGCCTGATGACAAATAAAGTTGGGCATCTTTTCGTATGTTTGACTTCTTTTGTGAATTGCCTTTTGAAGCCTTCTATCCAATTGTTTATCAAATTGTCTACCTTTTTCTTATTGATTTGTACAAGTTCTTTATATACTTTGGATATGATTCCTATACAAATCTCTTCTTCCACTCTGTGGCTTGCCTTTCCAATCTCTTAGTGGTATGGTCACTACAGTCCAATGTATCAATTGGCATAAACATTTTAAATTGGCAGCCAGAGAGCATGCATTCTTTCAGGTACTGGATGAAATTATCACTGCGCAGACACACCTCCAGCTCTGTCCAGCTCTGCCTGGACAGGGCCAGGGGACTCCAGAACCCCAGACGATGGAAGCCCTAGGCACATTCACATTTGAACCCACATTCTCACCCACACACATCTCCCCAACCCTGAATCTGAATGGCAGGTCAACACTAATTGGCAAGCATCCCCACTTCAGAGTGAATGGGCTGGGAAGCACATCCCAGGTGGCAGGCTGTCAGGAAAAGCCAGAGGACTCTGGAGCACAGATTGGATGGGGTCAAGCCACTTGCACCTGTGGGTGCCAGTGAGTGTTTTCCCATACATGGCCCTGGGTACCTATGTAGGCTCCCCTCTCAATCAAGGACTTGATGAGGAGGCCACCACATGCTCATATATATTACTCTATGTCTACAATGTGAACGATGCCTCTGAGATTCAATGCTCTAGTGCAGTGCACAACCTGGATCCTAGTACTTGGCAGCCTTGCTTTCAAGCAGGAATCAGGCAAAATCAGAGAAGGTTTAGCCAAGGTTCTGGACAAAGTAGGGAAAAAAAGCAGATTTAAGCATGTGGCAGGAACAGGGATGACTGCACAGGACTGGACAGTCTTTCAAGCTAATCAGATGTCAGTGAGGCTTACACTTGAACTTGAGCCAAGCTGGATTCTGCTCTCAGCTGGGAGTCTGGGCCATACGCCTATGACCAGTCTATGTTTGGCAGGCTTCCCTGGTCTGGGCAGTTGCTCATGTTTTCCTAGATAAGACAGTTTCTCCCTCAGGCTACCTTGGGCATGGGGTATCCTAAGGAGGAGGAGAAGGGTGGTGGCCCCAAGTCTGCAGCCTCCAGCAGTATGTTGAGGTCCTGAAGGCAGCTAGGAGTGGAAGATGGGGGCAAAGGAGGGATGTGGGGACAGAGCTGACAGCCCTGGGATAGAGCAGGCAGTGAGGCGGGGGGGGGGGGTGCTGCCTTCCAGGGGCTCTCCGGCCCTGACTCCTGCCTGGTGCTGCCGCAAGCTCTGCTCAGTGTCCCACAGTCCCAGCCCTGCTGGGACACAGCAGCCTGAGCCTCCCACTTGTGGGAACCCAGGGGTGTGGGTGCCTGTCCCCAAGGGGAGGAAGGTGAGGCTTGTTAGGGAGCAGTGGACAAGTAGGTCCCTGGGGCCTGGCTAAGGGGACACTGCAGGATGTGAGGGCTGTGCCCTGGAGGCTCACACATCACAGGATGGCACAGTCCCTCTGATACCTACTAGCGCCCACTGCCAACACCCCACAAGCTCAGGCACCCAGCTGTCACGTTCAGGGACGTAGACACTTCACACATGCTTCCATTCAGACCCACACGGACTCCCACCGGCTCAGGGGCACACCCTCCTAAAACTGACAACGCCCCGCGGCTCATCAGCACCCCACACCCCCCACGTGCCCACTCCTCAAGCGCTCCCACCCTTCACCCCATACCCCGCAGCTCTGGCCGGGAAGCCGCCGTCGCACCCGCCCTGCCCACCCGGGCGTCCTGAGCATCCCGAGGCGAGCGGCGCCTGTTTGCGCAGCTAAGTGGCATCTGTGTACAGAGCTGCGCGCTTATCTCAGCAAACACGGCGCCCGCCGCCCGCCTGCATTAGCCCCGGCCCGGAACCCTTCCCCACCGCGCGCTCATCCGGCCACCGCTGATAAGAAGCGGAGGGGACCGCCACTCCCCGGCACCCCACCACCTCTGATCGCTCCGCGGAGCCAGGAAAAGTGACGGGATCCCTGTCAGTGGAGCTCCAACCCAGGCGAGGCCGGAGCCCCTCCAGCGCCTCTCCCGTTGCTGCCCACTCCTGCTCGGTCAGCCCTGCTTCCTTCCTCTCCCCACCGCCCAGACCGTGGCCATCAGCCTGGCTGCCGCAAGAACACCTGGCTGTCCCGGCCTCCTTCCCCTTGTGGGATCCACGTCTTGACCTGGATTCCCAATGGATGCAAGCAGGAGACTCAACAGGAATTCCTAAATATTACCGCTGCTGCTGCGGCTACTACTACTAGTAATAATAATAATCAAAATAATATCAACTTGACCAAGGCTTAACTGGGGCACAGGGCTGCCTGAGAAACATCACTATCATCTGAGTTCATTTTCCCAGCAACTGAGTGAGGGAGGCATTGTTATTAGCCCCGGTTTACAGAGGTGGAAACTGCTGACTTAGAGAAGTTAAAAACCTTAGCACATGGATTTGAACCTGGTGCTGCCTGAACCCCGAGCCTGCACCGGCCTCCTCATAAGACACCAGCTGGTTAGTCCAGCCTCCTCGGTTTACCGATGGAGAAACTGAGGCACAGCCGGGAAGGCAGCTCCCAGACCGGCCTCGGCACTGCCACATCTGTCTGGGTGTCAGGCACCAAGTCGGCTCCGAGGTTACTGATACTGATTATCTAAGTCTAGTCTCAACTGGTAAGGTCGTTAAATCTCGATTTTGCTCTTAATTAAGTCCAGTCAGGTTACATAGGTCGGTGAGAGTCACAGAGACGCCTGTTTTAAAAAGTAAGGAAGGGCAATGCACAAATGACTCACAAATGTGAATTGATTCAATTCCACTATTAATCAAAGAAATGCAAATTAAAACAGATACTTTTCTTTTCTATTAAAAACTTTTGGCAAAGATTTTTTTAATGATAATGCCCAGTGCTGCCCAGACCCCTTTGCAAACACTAGAGATAAGACTGTAAAAGAGGGACTTCCCTGGTGGCACAGTGGTTAAGAATCCACCTGCCAACGCAGGGGAGGTGGGTTCGAGCCCTGGTCAGGGAAGATCCCACATGCCACGGGAGCAACTAAGCCTGCGAGCCACAACTACTGAGCCCACACACCACAACTACTGAAGCCCGCTCGCCTAGAGCCCGTGCTCCGCAACAAACGCCACCACAATGAGAAGCACACGCACCGCAACGAAGAGTAGCCCCCATTCGCTGCAGCTAGAGAGGGCCCGCACACAGCAACGAAGACCCAACACAGCCAAAAATAAATAAATAAATTTATCAAAAAAAAGACAAGACTGTAAGAGAACTTTCAGAAGGCTGGTAATGTGTATAACCTTTCAACCAGAGTTTCCATTTCTATGAATGTAACCAATGGACACATCCAGAGATAAGCACCAGGATACTCATCATAACTGCAATTAACAATAATAGCACACACACAATAAGGGAAACAACCCAAATCCCCCAAATGGTAAATTATAGTATATAGGAAAGATGTACTATTTTAATGGAGTCATTAAAATCACGTTTTAGAAAAATGTTAAATGATATGGAAATGTTTATGACATATGCTTACATGGGGGGAAGCAGAGTACAAAAATAATTCATATAGAATGATTCTGAGTCTGTAAATATATATATATTTCTAGGAAGAAATCCTGTAGGGATATTCTACACATTAAAATGTCAATATATGTCAACTGATTCACTTTGCTGTATACCTGAAACTAACACAGCATCATAAATCAACTATACTCCAATAAAAAAATTTTTTTAATTAAAATTAAAATAAATGTTAAGAGCATTATCTCTTGAGGTGGGATTACAGGTGGTTTTTTTCTTTGTGCTTCTCTGTAATTTTTCTAGTTTAGAATGAATATGTATTTATAATCAGAAAAGTTCTAATTGAAAAAATCAAAAACAAACAAAAGAAATGAGAACAAAAGGTGTATAATCGACCACCACCTCCCTGGCCCGGTGTCAAAGTCCAGCCCGCCTCTCCTACCCTTTCCAGCCTCTGGCCACGAGTGAGGGCCCAAGGTAGGACCCAGTGGGGCTGTGGTCTCAGCAGGGAAAAAGCAGAGGCCAGACTCAGGACCTGAGAGGAGCAGAGACCCACGATTCTCCAGGATTAGGTAACGAGGTGGAGACACGCCCTTGGCCCATAAAGAGAGAGGTGAGTGTCCAGCAATTTCTCCCCTGAAGACACATGCCCAAGTGTATGTCCAGGGAGGACGGCCTGTGGGGTGTCTGAGCAGGAGGTTGGGTGCCCCACTGCTCCCATGGTTCACCCCAGGATGGGGTCACTTGGTTTCCTGTGCCTTGTGTACCCCAAGTTTCTGTAGCCTTGCAGCCTAAAGGAAAGGGTCATTTGAGGACTGTGGCACCAGGCAGGCTTAAACTAGAATCCCAGCTCTACAACCCACTGTTTTTCAGCAAGCCACTTTGCCTCTCTGAGCCTCAGTTTCCTCATCTGTAAATGGGCATAAGAACATCCTCACAAGGGTCATTGTAAGGACCACAAATAATGGGAAAAAAGTACAGAGTGTCTGTTAAACGATACCCGAGGCTGTTTTGCCTGCCCCAGGACCCAGAACCACGGGACCCCGTCAGGAGAGCCTGCGTGTTCTGGACTCCCCACCCCGTCATCTGCTCCCACGTGGATTCTCACACCCAGCTGCCACAGACTACTTTTTGAATCCCAACTCTACGTGTGTTTGCTGCATGCTAGACGCACTGCTAAGCATTTTACATTTAATCCCCAGAGCACTCCTGTGAGATCCGTGTTATTAGTGCCATTCTACTGCTAAGAAAACTAAGGCTCAGAGAGGTTAAGCAACTTGCCCCAGGCCCCACAGCAGGTAAATGGCAATACCGGGGCTGTGGGTTGGGCCAGTCTAGCCCTGGCCTGAGCTCTTTCTTCTGTCTCAGGTGCCTCATGGAACCAGATGCCATCACATTCCTTGGGCCCCTGCTGTTCTGGTGGTCAGCACAGATGTGGGTGACTGAGGCTGTGAAGCCATGTTTCTATTAACGATATTCCCAGACTGTGCAGAGCTCTGCCTTCCTCTGCCTTGATTAATTACACCAGGAGCCTACTGAGAAAAGCAGGTCCCTCTCCCCCAACCCCTGCTGCTCTCTGGCTTAATTACTTCTCGTCCTGGCTGTAATGAATGTCTCTGATCCCCCGAGACAGGAAACTTCATCCGGAGCAGCCGCCTCCATGACTCAGCCCATGGCTCCCATAGCCCTGTCCCTTTGGGCTCAGACACAGGCCCAGCCTCTGACCGTCTCCTACCCCTGCCTCTGTGCCCCGGCTTCAGCTACAGAGAACATCTGTGGGAGGGAGACTCCCAGCCCCTCAGCCTCCCTGCCCCCCATGGAATGCAGACCAGAAAACCAGACACAACAGGTCTGCCCCAGACTGGGGGGTCTGGATCCTCAGTCCCTCGCCCAGCAATCTGCCCACAGGCTTTGGAGCAGATGCTCGGAATGGCAGCTCCTCCTGGATCCCTACCTGCTTGCACCCCCGCGGGGCCAGCTCAGAGAGGCCATTCTTTCCTTTCCTTCATTCACCCCATATTCCCTGAGCACCTACTCTGTGCCAGTCCCTGTTCCCGGCACTGGAAATACAACAGAGAGCAAGAGAGACAAGGCGTGCGTCCTCTAGCAGCTTACGGTATAGCAGGAACACAGCCCCAAACAAGCAAACAGACAGATACATAAAGTTATTTATAAGGAGGGGGAGAGTGGGAGCAGAGAGTGACAGCTTGGGTGGCAGGGGATGGGCAGGGAGAGGCGGCACATACACCTCCGTCCCATCCTGTGTAATCCCTATGCTGGAAGTCCTTACAGCAGTCTGCTCTGCATCCCTCATACTTCAAGGCCAACGTGGTCTTACTGGATCATCACCTCCAATGACCCAGGGCTTCGGTCACACACACACACCAGCCATCACCTAAAAGAACCACAGGGAGGAGAGAGGGTGATGAGCAATGAAGGCAGGGCTCCTGGTAGCCACCCAGCCTCCCCTTCTGCCTCTTTGCCTTTCCACTGGGGTGCTTTATCCCCCCATCAATCACCAAAATAATTTCCAGGTAGATCAAAGAGTTAAATGTAAAAATAGACTGAACCACTGGAAACCAGGAAGAAACAGAACCATCAGACTTCTTGAGGGAAGAGCTCTTTATGAGCATAAAACCACTGGAAGAAATCACAAAGAGAAAGGTCAACAACAGCCTTGTCCACGGAAGCGTTAAGCGTGTGTGCGTGTCATAAAAGCATAGCCGAAATTACGACTCAGACCTCCTCCCTCTGCCAGGCTAACTCCTAAGCTGTTCCAGCTTTAGTTCCACAAGGAACTTGACCCCCACCCCACCCCTCACCCACTCTGGGTCAGCTGTCACCCCTGACTGCTCCCTGAACCCTGGCTGCTCGACCCTCTATCAAAGCAGACATGAAACTGCATTGGGATGGTGCTTTCTACTTCGATCCTCATGTTGCGTGGGTACCTTGATGTCTTTCTGTTTTTACAATCTCCGTGCCCAGCATACAAAAATACTTCACACAGAACTCAATAACTTTTTTAGTGTTATATTTTCTGCTTCCCTAGGTTTTGTGGGGTTTTTTAATTATAGTAAAACACACGTAACATACAATTTCCCATCTTAATTTTTTTGAGGAACTGCCATATTGTTTCCATAGTGGCTACACCATTTTGCATTCCCACCAACAGTGCACAAAGATTCCAATTTCTCCACACCCTCACCAACACTTGTTATTTTCTTGGGGTTTTGATAGTAGCCATCCTGATGGGTGTAAGGGGGCATCTCACTCTTGTTTTGATTTGCATTTCTCAGTAACTATTTTTTTTCAAATGAAAGTCAACAGACTAAAAAAGAAATAATCCTTATGGTCGTTATGACAAAAGGTTAGTATATTTTATGTGTAAAATGAATGTACAAATCTCTAAGTAAAACATTAGAATGCCCAAAAGATAAATGGCCGTGAACAGACAACTCCAAAAGAGGAAAAGCAACATTAGAACAAATAGTTTAGCATCATTGGTTACAAAAAAGACAAAATGGGATACCAAATTTTACCTGGTAAGATTTCAAAACTTAAAAAAAAAAAAGATAAAACTCACTGCTGACAAGAGTGCTGGCAAATAGACACTCTTTCATGGCTGATGAGAGTGTATATTGGTACAACCCTTTCGAAAAGCAAATTCCAGGGACTTCCCTGGTGGTCCAGTTGTAAAGAATCCGCCTTGCAATGCAGGGGATGCCAGTTCGATCCCTGGTCGGGCAACTAAGTCCGAGCGCAGCAACTATAGAGCCCGCGCCTCCTAGAGCCCCTGTCCCGCACCTCACAACTAGAGAGAGAAAACCGGAATGCCACAACTAGAGAGGAGCCTGCACGCTGCGAGGAAAGATCCCGCATGCAGCAACAAAGACCCGACTTAGCCAAAAATAAAATAAATAAATATATTTTAAAAATGTTAATCACTGTATTGTACAACTGTAACTTATATGATATTGTACATCAATTATATTTCAATTGGAAAGGAAGGTAACTTCCAAAGACTCAAGAGTATTAAAATTATTCATGTACTTTAACCCAGAAATTCCGTTTCTGGGCACTTACTGAAATAAACTCAATTTAGAAATCTAAGCACAGGGACCTCCCTGGTGGTCCAGTGGTTAAGAATCCGCCTGCCAATGCAGGGGACACGGGTTCAATCACTGGTCCTGGAAGATCCCACATGCTTCGGAGCCTGTGCGCCACAGCTACTGAGGCCACTTGCTGCAACTACTGAAGCTTGTGCACCTAGAGCCCGTGCTCTGCAACAAGGGAAGCACCGCAGTGAGAAGCCGGCGTACCACAACGAAAAGTAGCCCCCGCTCGTGGCAACTAGAGAAAGCCCACACGCAGCAACGAAGACGCAAAGCAGCCAAAATAAATAAATAAATAAATAAAAGAAATCTAAGCACAAAAAATGTGTACCACAGTTTATTTATAATAATAAAAACTTGGAGGCATTATAAATATCTAATAATAGCATATTCAATATTAGATTTTAAAATATTCCTATTTTAAAATAGTCTTATCATCATGCAGTCACCCAAAACATGATTATGAAGTCTATGAGATGAGAAACTATCTAGGATCTAATGTTAAGTGGGAAAAGCAGGATCCAAAATGTTACCTGCAACAACGTCTAAACTAAGAAAAAAATTAAGGGTAGTAAGTGTATATAAAAATATACGGCAGGGCTTCCCTGGTGGCGCGGTGGTTGAGGGTCCGCCTGCCGATGCAGGGGACACGGGTTCGTGCCCCGGTCTGGGAAGATCCCACATGCTGCGGAGCGGCTGGGCCCGTGAGCCATGGCCGCTGAGCCTGCATGTCCGGAGCCTGTGCTCCGCAACGGGAGAGGCCACAACAGTGAGAGGCCCGCGTGCCGCAAAAAAAAAAAATATATATATATATATATACGGCAGGGCTTCCCTGGTGGCGCAGTGGTTGAGAGTCCGCCTGCCGATGCAGGGGACAGGGGTTCGTGCCCTGGTCCAGGAAGATCCCACATGCCGCGGAGCGGCTAGGCCCGTGAGCCATGGCCGCTGAGCCTGTGTGTCCGGAGCCTGTGCTCCGCAACGGGAGAGGCCACAAAAGTGAGAGGTCCGCATATAAAAAAAAAATATATATATATATATATACGGCAGGCTGGTGGAAACTATCTCTGGCTGATGGACCTATGTGTAATTCTTCTTTTCTTCATTTTGTTTCTCCGTGCTTCCTCTCTCCACACCAGACCTCTCCCCAAACCAATAACATAATTAAAACATTTCATAAACTTTTATGAATATTGATCCTTAAAAAACGTCATTCAACAATATGAGGGAATTTTAATGCATAAAGTGCTAATTAGGACGTTGTTTATAATCATATAGAAACTGGATGCAAGTCAAGTGTTTAATAATAGAAAATTAATTAAGTGAGGGAATTTTACCCTTGTTGAAATCTTAGGCAGTCACTACAAGGCCCAGCTAGGAAGTGCTATCAGTTGTGTCCCCCAAAAGATATGTTGCAATTCTAACCCCTGTACCTCAGAATGTGACCTTACTGGGAAATAGGATCGTTGTAGATGTAATTAATTAAGATGAGGTCATACTGGAGTAGGATGGCACTTAATCCAGTATGACTGGGACTTCCCCAGTGGTCCAGTGGGTAAAACTCCACGCTCTCAATGCAGGGGGCCTGGGTTCAATCCCTGGCTGGGAAACTAGATCCTGCATGCATGCCGCAACTAAGAGCCCGCATGCTACAACTAAAGATCCAGCATGCTGCAAGGAAGATCCCGTGTGCCGCAACGAAGACCCAGTGCAGCTTAAATAAATAAACAATTTTAAAAAAATCCAGTAGGAGTGGTGTCCTTATAAGAAGAGGAGACACACACGGAGAAGGTGGTCAGGTGACGGCGGAAGCAGAGATTGGAGGGATGCATCTATTGATACAAGGCAAAGAATGCCAAGGATTGCCAGCAAACACCAAAAGCTAGAAGAGGCAAGGAAGGCTTCTTCCCTACCAGTTTCAGAGAGAGCATGGCCTGCTGACACCTTGATTGATTTCTAGCCTTCAGAACTGTGAGACAATACGTTTCTGCTGTTTTAAGCCACCCAGTTTGTGGTCCTTTGTTAAGGCAACCCTAGGAAATGAATGCAGGAAGTAATATGAAAAATGTTCGTGACATCCTGATAAATGAAAACTCAGGAAAATTAATATGTACACAATAACACAGCCATGTTTTAGAAATATATTTAAAAAGGCTGGAAGGAGACAGACCAAATGCAAACAGCAGCTGTATTACTAGACTAGGTGGGTTTTGTTTATCCAGTTTTCAGTTGTTTCCCTAAATTACTTTTACAATGAAAAAAGTTTTATTTTTTAAAAAAAGTGTATCCTAATTATAACCACCAGCTCCTCCTTCCATTCCCACTGTCAGGACCCTGGCCTCTCTGCCTGGGATCGACCCCTCCCACCCCTCCCACCCCATCCCACATCCCTTCCTTCTTCCAAGAACCCGGCTGGGATCTGGCCACTCTCCTCAGTATCCCTCAGTGGCTCCCCAGGTCTCTTTAGTCCTCACCCACGGTACTGGCTCAACCCACCCTGGGCTGTGCCCTTCCCCCGCCCTTCGCCTGCCCACCACACTAACAGTCCAGTCGAGGAACATTTGTACTTTCCCGGTACAAGCAACCGGTAAGGTAGTGAGGGAAGCGAGTTTTCTCCCTGCTGGGAAAAGGGAAACAGAGGATCCATCCCTGCGTGGGAGGGAGCGAAAATCCTATTCAAAGCCAGCCCGAGGCCAGTCTCTGAGGCTGGGACCTGAACCTGCGTGTCTGAGCCCAGATCAAGGCAAGGACCGTGCCCGATCCCCGTCTCTACTCGTCCAGCGCCCTACCGGGTACCCAGCGGGAGCTCCATTAATGCGTCCCGTCCCGACTGAGGATGCCTGAGACCCCTCCTCTCATCTTTGCCCCAAATAATACCCCCACTCCTTTCAATGCCTTGGCCCCTGCCTCCCCTCTTTGACTGTACCCTCACTCCCTGACCTGCAGGCTGGGTTTTCAGGGAAGAGGGTTGGAGTAAGGGATCCGAGAGAGGCACACGAAGATGGGGTGGCTCTGGGAGGGTGCTGGCTGGGGGTGGGGGTGGGGGGCCAGAGCTCGGGGGGAGGGGCGTAAGTCTTGGCACGAGAGAGCCGGGAGTCCACCCCCCCCAAACCCACCGCCCAGGGTGCGTTCCCACCGGCCCCTCGCGCGGATCTCTTTACTTCGAGGATGTGGGCACTGCGGGCGGACGGGACGCGGCCAGCCCGGGACTCACCAGGATCTCGTACCGCGTGGCCGGGCCGGCGTTGCCCTCTCGTGGCACTAGTGTGTAATTACAGCCTGAGGGCACACAGCGGAATCCACCTCCGCCAGCCACTGAGGATCAGAAAAGTATTTTGGGGTGTGGACCTACGCCCTGAGTTCCCTGAGCCCCGGAGGCTGACTATTCATCCTTAGGACAGTTTTCTGAGCCCTGAGGCCCCACAATCCCCTACCTACACATTAACCTCACCTCTGGACATGCACATCTTAGGATGCACCTATGAAATTTCCATTAGTTGACTTTTTGATGTATAAAAAACACACATACTGTCCCACATCTCACCTTCACACATGCCACCACACACACACACACACACACCTCTCTCCTCTGGAGAACTCACAGAGCTTTCAGCCACGCGACATGGAAATACTGTACCACTTAGCACCATACTACCTTAGCCATGAGTCCCACACAACACCCAACCCCTGCCCAGCCATAAACGCACACACAACAACCCTCAGTCCTCACCCCAGTGTCTTCACCTCTCCCTCTTCACCTCCTCAAACTCACTAGGGACATCCCCATATAGAAAGCCACCTTTCCTGACCTCTAGGGACCAGCCCACATCTCTGCTCCACTACTTTTCAGACTTTAATGCCCATAAAATCCCCTGGGGGTCTCATTAAAATGCAGATTTTCACTCAGTAGGCCTAGAGTGGGCCCCAGATAGGGCATCTCTAACCATCTCCCAGGTGATGCCACAGACCATACTTTGAGTACTGTAGCCCTGCTGCTTTCTCCAGCCTCAATTTTCCCAGGAGTTCCATGCTATGGTCTCATCCCACACCTCTCCCCAACCCTCTGCCACCTGGTTCTCCCACCCTACCTCCCCACCACCCCACTGAAACAGAGAACTCACTAATGAGTGAAGCCAATGGCCTTTTTTTTTTTTTGCTGTACGCGGGCCTCTCACTGTTGTGGCCTCTCCCATTGCGGAGCACAGGCTCCGGACGCGTAGGCTCAGCGGCCATGGCTCACGGGCCCAGCCGCTCCGCGGCATGTGGGATCCTCCCAGACCGGAACACGAACCCACGTCCCCTGCATTGGCAGGCGGACTCTCAACCACTGCACCACCAGGGAAGCCCAAAGCCAATGGCCTTTTCTCAGGCTTTGGGGCATCTACAATGTGAGCTGCCCTTTCCTTCTTCAAACATCACCACCTGTGGATTCTTGGTGACTCCTGGCTGCCCTCCTACTCTGGACCCCCTCCAACCTCTCCCCTTTCTACAGCCCCCCCCTGGCAGCTCATGCCTAGGATCAGGGATCTCATCTACCACCCTCTCCATACCTCTCCCGCCCAGACCTCTCTCCTGAGCTCCAGGCCCCTTTTCCAGTTGTCTGCTAGGAAGCCCAGCCTATACCCTGAAAGCACCTTACCTCCACTTGTCTGAAACCAGCCTCCTAGGATCTCTGTAATAATGGTGGGAATTCCGTGGTGGCCCAGTGGTTAGGACTCCACTTTTACTGCCGAGAGCGCAGGTTCGATGCCTGGTTGGGGAACTAAGATCTGTAAGCTGCGTGGGGCAGCCAAAAACAAAAAAAGGTAAAGCCTAACTTCATGGCATTATGTGAGAATTAAGTAAGTTAATACATATCATGTGCTTAGAACAGTACCTGAGGAGTTCGCTTTTTTTTTTTTTTTTTTGGCTGTACCTGCGCGCTTTGCAGAATATTAGTTCCAGGCCATGGCAATGAAAGCGCTGAGTCCTAACCACTGCACCACCAGGGAATTCCCAGAATTTGCTATTATTATAGTAGCCCTTCCTAAATATCCCCAATACCTAGAGATTATAAACTGAAGGGAGACCCTTCCTATCACAGAGTTATGGACAAATCCTGCTTTTTCTCTCCCTCTGTTTCCTTCTGTCATCTCAGAGAAAATGTCCCTATCAGATGCTAACAGGCCTGCCTGTGTGCATCAGTGCATCATCTTTCTTACACTGCTGATAATCTATTCTTTTTTTTCAATTTTTTTTTAAATTTTGGCTGTGTTGGGTCTTCATTGCTGTACGGGGGCTTTCTCTATTTGTGGCGAGAGGGGACTACTCTTCGTTGCCGTGCGCAGGCTTCTCATTGCAGTGGTTTCTCTTGTTGCGGAGCACGGGCTCTAGGCACGCGGGTTTCAGTAGCTGCAGCACGTCAGCTCAGTAGTTGTGACTCGCGGGCTCTAGAGCGTAGGCTCAGTAGTTGTGGCGCCCTGGCTTAGTTGCTCCGCGGCATGTGGGATCTTCCCGGACCAGGGCTCGAACCCGTGTCCTCTGCATTGGCAGGCGGATTCTTAACCACTGTGCCAGCAGGGAAGTCCCTCGTTATTGGCTTTTGAGTGGCAAGCAGCCAGACCCCATTTTCTAATACAGATCCCTGTATAGCACAGGGAATCATACTCAATATCTTGTAATAACCTATAATGGAAGAGAATCTGAAAAAGAATATGTACATATAACTGAATAATATAAGAATATATAACATATACAACTGAATCACTCTGCTGTACACCTGAAACCAACACAACATTGTAAATCAACTCTACTTCAATAACAAAATTAAAATTTAAAAAATTTTTTAAAAAGCACATCTCAATTCAAACCGGCCACATTTCAAGTAATGAACAGACACATGTGGTTAATGGCTGTTGTACCGAACCCCTCAGAGTCAGAGAATTAAAAATAAAGGGGAGGGCTTCCCTGGTGGCACAGTGGTTGAGAGTCCGCCTGCCGATGCAGCGGACATGGGTTCGTGCCCCGGTCCGGGAAGATCCCACATGCCGCGGAGGGGCTGGGCCCGTGAGCCATGGCCGCTGAGCCTGCGCGTCCGGAGCCTGTGCTCCGCAATGGGAGAGGCCACAACAGTGAGAGGCCCGCGTACCGCAAAAAAATTAAATAAATAAAGGGGAACAATAATCGAAGGACACCAGTGTTCAGAAAAGAGGCTGCCTGCCTGTTGCAATAGGGGAAGAGGGGTGGTGGCTCTCTGGGAAGAGGCCACCACAAGTATTGACGGGAACACTGTATCATCTTCATGGTCTCCACAGAGCTTGTTCCATCTTCACCATGACCTTGTGAACTAAGGATTATTCTCTCCTGATTAACAATGAGGAAACAGGTTCAGTAGTCTAAGGGCTGGTCCAAGGTCACACCATGAAGGAGAATTGGATGTGGGATTCAAGCCCAGGGCTCGTGACTCCTCGTGTTGGCCATACCATGCTCTGGAAGAACCCGGAACGATTCCTGAAACTCCAAGGGACTCTTCGTGGCTTCTTTCTGTCCCCAGACCTCTCTCAGCTCCTGGAGGCCCCGTGGTACACTGCGAGCACTGCTCTCCGCTTAAATGATGGGGTGTGCTAACGTGCTGGACTCGGGGACACCACTGAGGGCACAACAGGGGTCTCCGGGAGGGACACCTAGACCTTACATAACAAAGGAAGAAGGAACGGAGACTGAGGACAGCACGGTGGGCAGGAGAGATGAAGAGATGAATGTAAAAGGGAGGCTTGGCGCCATCTTCCAAGCAGATCAGACAAAGGGGCCGGAGAATGGGTCGGATACCACCTCTGAGTGCCGATTTTTGTTTCCGGTAACATCAGCGTAACTTGATGAATGGTGATTCCTGATAAGGAGAGTGTGCCCAAGCAAAGCAGGTCCGTTGGCCAACGCACAGCAAACCAAACGCTGAGATGCCATGGTTCGCAGCCGAGAAAGAGTTTACTCACAAGGCAGCCAAGTAAAGAGATGGGAGAACAAGTCTCAGATTACCTCCCTGACGTCTGGTTGTCTATTCCTTTTAACAAACCCCCGGGGCAGCAGCGAGAGAGAGGCAGAGAGTAGGGAGCCCCCTGCTGGACAAGAGGTTCATGGCACACTTGGAACTGAAAATCTTAATATCCATAAATCTGTGGGTTTCCTCCTCCACGTTGTACTATGTATTTGTGGAGTATTTAGTATTGCACATATTTATGCCTTGGAGGAAAACTATGCCTGGAAGGAGAAAACTAGCTCTTACTAAGTGTTTACATTATGTCAGACTGGGAACATGCACGTATGGGAATTCATTGAATCTTTTATTTTGCAAACGTCCAAGCATTCATAAAAGTTGGGAGATTGTATAGTGAATCCCCTGTATCCATCATCCAGCTTCAACAAATAGCAACTCCTAACTCATTGTGGCTCTGTTCCCCCACCCCGCTTTCCCTTCTCCTGGGTTATTTTGAAGAAAATTCAAGACATCTTATCTGTTCATGTATAAATATTCAGTATGTATACTAAAAGATATGGAATCATTTTTAAAACATTAACAACCATATCACATCTAAAAAATTAATATATCAAGTATTTTTGTGCTCAAATTTTCCTGATCGTCTAATATTTTATGGTTTGTTTGAATCAGAATCCAAATAAGGATGAAAAGAGGCTTTTAAAATTCTTCTTTTGATCTATAGGTCCATCCTTCCCCTCCTACTCTTTCCTTGCAACTTATTTGTTGAAGAAACCAGGTTGTTTGTCCTATAAAGTTCGCCAGGATTTGGCTGACTGCATGCCCACAGAGACCTTTACATCCTCACCACGATTCAATGAGATTAAGTTTTCTTTCCCCCATTTTACAGGTGAGAAGACTGAGGCCCATAGAAGTTAAAAGCCTTGCCCAAACCTTTGCATCCTAGGAAGTGGCAGAGCCCAGGCCTCCTGACTTCCAGCCAAAAAAAAAAAAAAAAAATGGGACAGCTTCCTCAGAGCACCTAGTTCAGTACCTGGCACATACTGTGTGCTCCTCACTGGTGGAGAGGGCCGCCTTGGGGCTGCCTGGGCAATCCTAGGGCCAAGCCCACGCACACAGATTCCACAGACCCCACAAACCATGAAGCCAGACGTTTCTTTCCACAGGCTCTGCTTCTTTCTCTCTGTCCTCTCTTCATTAATTTATCCAATAAATAACTACTGGGCACCTCTTATATGCCAGATGTCATCCGGGCATATGAATGAGTATGGCTGTGTGCCTCTGTACATGGGTAGATGGGTATGGTCTCGGGGAGAAGTGGGTTCTGCTTCTAACTCTGCATGTAGTGTGTGTGTGTGTACACAAGTCTGTGTACATTTGTATCTCCAGATCTAAATATCCCTGTAGAGGTCAATGACTACAATTGGCTGTATAGCTGTGTGTTCTCAGTATCCTTCCATGTAAACATGCGTGTGTTTCTATGTATGACACAGTCACTGAGAAAGCCTCCACAAATGTACACAATTCTGTATGCATATGTGTGTCTGAGTGGACCTGTGTCTCTCTGTATAGCTGTGTGTCTACACACGTGTATCTCTCTATGTGCACATATGTATCTGTGTGACTATGGATGCTGCAGCTCTCCATGTTATATACTCTGTGTATCTCTGTACGCTTGTGTGTCTTCACACCTGTGTATCTGTGTGCATCTCAAAGGGTGGCGTGGGTCTCTACTTCTGTGTACTTTGTGTATCTGTGTGTATGTCCCCTCTGGTGATGTGATTGGGATGGTCAACTATCAACCCTCACCTGCCCAGATTCCTGTCACCTCCATGCCCACCTATACTAAGTGGCAGTCAAGGAGGACTCTCATGCGAGGGAAAACCTTGGCCCTTCAAACCAGCCCCTGTGCCCAGGGCTGAGGCCCCTGCTGAGGGGAGTGTCTGGAGGGGTTGGAAGGTTGTGTCTGCTCCCAGCATCTCGAGGACCCGAGGCCTGATTAGAAGATAGGAGCCTGATTCTGGGCCCATTGACAATAGGCTTTTCTCTGAAAGATGAAACATCAGCCAGCTTCAGAGGGGAAAACATAAAATTCAAGCAGGAACCATAGGCCAACAATGATCCTGTAGGCCTTCAGTTCAGAGGGGTGGGTCAGGTAGCGGTGTTGACCCCATACCCGCAGCCATCCCCTCCAGAAAGCAGGGCCAATTCCCCAACCACGGGCTGGCCTTCTCCAGGGAGAGTGGCCCCAGGGTCACCCGGCCTGGAGTTAATCATCTACTCGGGGTATCCCTGGGCCCCATTGGCTGCCTGGGGACACGGCCCTCTGGGCTGAAACCCAAAGGAGAGGAAAGGAGTTCCCCAGCCAGGGTCTGCCCCACCGGCCCGGGGGAAATGGGGAGGATGCTATTGGCTGCTGGACCTGGCGGGCTCTCAGGAAGCCCCAGTCTGAAGGGAGAGGCCATCCTTGCCCTCACGGGGGCCCCAAGCTGGCAAGAAGCAGGACTCAGCCGCAGCTGGGGGAAAGGACCTAAAAGGGGTGTACACTTTAGTTGGAAGAAGCGAAGAGGGGCCAGGGTAGGGGCAGAGACCCAGAGCAGCAAAAGCGGGAGAGACCCAGAAAGGGGAACTCTGAGTAAAGCGTGGCCCGGGAGGGTGGGCGCTCTGACGAGGGGCTTGGATGGAGAGACCAGGAAGGGGAAGCACATGTGAGGTGGAGGGTCTGTGAGAGCAGAAAGAAGAACATGATTTGGGCTCCAAGGGTTAAGACCACCTCCTCTAGTGGATTCTGGGAAGTGTGGGGATCGGGAGGGGCAGCAATAAAGGGAGAAGAGAACAAAGGCCCTGGAGGTGGCCCCTCAGGGCAAGGGGTACACACCCTCCCTGCCATTGCTTCACTCTGTTGGAACTCAGGATTTCTAAGTAGGAAAACGGAAAAGTCAATGGAGGAGATCACAGAGGTCAGCTCCCGTCTCCCCCTGCCAGGAGTCTCCTGCCCAGGACGGTGCGTGTATGTGCTGTGCTGTGTGTGCGTATGTGCCCGCTTGTGTACGTGTGCACGTGTTCATGCGAACGTGTGTTTTGGTGGGGGATCCTTGGAAGGGTCAGTGCACTCACGCAGCATCCTCTGGGATACTCAGGAGAGGAGAGCCCAGACCGCTGCTCCCCATTCAGGCAGAGCCTGACACCCAGCACAGGGAACACAGAGCTGTACGAAAGGAAGGAAAGAGCATGGGGTAGGAACTCAGGATGTCAAGGGTCCAGCCATGACACTAACAAGCTGTGTGATGTCGGCCAAGTCACCTCCCCTCTACAGTTGATTTCACCGCCCTCTGTAAAGACAGAGGGTGGGACCCCATCGGGATAGGATGTAACCGAGGGCAGGATATGTACAACTGTTAGCACACCAGGTGTTTTTAGGCAGCACAGGGGATACAGTATTAAGCAACAATGAATCACATCCTGTGAAAGTTTTCAAGTCCTTTTCAAATCTTGCTTAAGAGCATGGATCGGGAGCAAAACTGCTTTGCTTCAAAGACCAGCTCCACTGCTTACAAACTCAATGACCTTGTCCCTCACATATTTCTGTGCCTCAATTTCCTCCTCTATAAAATGGATGTAATAATAATACCGATTCTGGAGTCATTGTAAGGATTAAATGAGTTACTATTTGTGAAGTGCTTTGCACAGTGCTTGGCGTTCTGCATGTGTCAGCAGCTATTATTCTACCTTGGAGAAAGCCTCACAGTGTGCTAGGGGATCTCTACAAGAGGAGCAGGCAACTATCCAGCTGGAATTTATAACATTTTGTTCTCTCTTTATTGTAAGACTTTCTTTCAAGTGATAATGGCCTTCTAGTTACAATCCTGATGTGGATAAATTTTAAAATTAAGAAGTTCATTTTTTTTAAAGTCTTCATTGAATTTGTTACAATACTGCTTCTGTTTTTTATATTTTGTTTTTTTTTGGCCCCGAGGCATGTGGGATCTTAGCTCCCCGACCAGGGATTGAACCCGCACCCCCTGAATTGGAAGGGGGAGTCTTAACCACTGGACTGCCAAGTCACAGGATTAATTCTAGCCGCTCATTGAAGAGTCGACTGAAGGGGCAAGGGTGGAAGCAGGAAGTCTAATTAGCAGAGGATTGAGATAATAGAAGTGGGAGGTGATGGAGGCTTGCACTGGGGGGGGGGATGGGGGATGGGGGATGGGGTGTGGTAGAGGAAGCAAGAAGGCATATGTCATATTTTTTCATAATTCAGAATGTTAATTTCATTATACCATATTATAACATTTGGTTTCTCTGGCAAAAAAAAAAAAGTTTAAAGAAAAACTTTAACACTAATAAGGGGTGATTTGAAGATATGACAAAATTCTTCAAGGCGGTACCCAGTGGCTGGCGTTTGGCAAACTCTGGTAACCTCGTGATTCCATCTTCTTTGCGCTCCAACAGGACAGAGGCATCCCCGCCCTCCACGCTTTCACTCTTCCCCCACCTCTCCCTCCAGTCTCCTCCCTCAGCCAGGCGGCAACCGCCACCTGCTCTCCTCTCTTGCCCTAATCAGACTCCCCCTTAATCATTCAAGACCCCGCAGAGCGCCAAATCCACCTGTGGGTCCCCTGAGCCCTTCCTGGAACCGGCCTTGGCAGCAAATTAAAGACACCCAGCCACCGTTTCTCTCTGCCTCGTGGCTCTCGCCAGTGGGTTCCATCCCCCCACCCCAGGGGCGGGGGATCCTGTCGGCGCCGCCCTCTGATCCATGGCCTGATCCTCCTCAAACGCACCCGGAGGCGACTCCGCGCCCCCCGTCGGCGCCCCGCCCCGGCAGCCCCAGCCCCGCCCCGCCGTAGGTTAAGAGGCCCCCAGAGCCAGGAGCTCTGGACAGACGGTCATTTGTGGGGGGGCGAGCTGGTGTGGTTGTCATGGCGACGGCGCGGTTGGCCTGGGCCCTGCGGGCCGCCCCTGCGGGCGGGAGGCTGCGCGGCCCCCAAGGCACTGGGGGCGCCCGGAGGCTCAGCGGCAGCGCGTGGCGGCGGGCGGCCAGGGGCACCAGCCCGGGACGCCGGCTCAGCACCGCCTGGGCGCCGGCCCAGCCCGCCCAAGAGGAGGCCGAGGGCGCCGTGTACGACGCCCACTCGCCTGCAGCGGAGGAGCTGTCGTGGACACTGCCCCCCGCGCCCCCTGTGTCCCCCGACTCCCCCGGGCCCCCGGCCGGCCGCTCGCTGGTGCAGCGGGACATCCAAGCCTTCCTGAACCAGTGTGGGGCCAGCCCCGGGGAGGCGCGCCACTGGCTCACGCAGTTCCAGACCTGCCGCCACTCCGCGGACAGGCCCTTTGCCGTCATCGAGGTGAGAGAGCCCGGCGTCGGCCGGGTCACCGACAGGGGACGGGGGTTGTGCAGCGACGTTTCGCCAGGCATGGCAGGACGGGCTGCGGACTCTGCACAGCGGAGCCAGGAAGGGGCTCGACGGAGCCCAGACGAGCTCCTGGGACTGCGCGAGGCTGTGCGCTCCTCGAAAAGTCTCGCGCCCAGCCCGGGTGAGGAGCCTCGGGTCCCCAGCCCGTCAAAAGTGATGCGCCAGAGAAGTCCTCCCATCCTGGGCGCAATTAGGGGTTCAGTTGGCAGTTGGGGAACCTGGGTAGAAGCCGCCTGCGTCACCCCTCCCCCTAAGGTGTCCTACAGTCCAAGGTCGCAG
Organism: Mesoplodon bidens; assembly: GCF_964165515.1. Taxonomy (NCBI): domain Eukaryota; kingdom Metazoa; phylum Chordata; class Mammalia; order Artiodactyla; family Ziphiidae; genus Mesoplodon; species Mesoplodon bidens. Next base: position 50,083,072 of record NC_138179.1, on the reverse strand, counting down.
GGAGGAGCGGAGGGAGGAACACCAGTGTGAGATAAGAGGATGGCAAGTCCCAACGGGACAAAGGGCGAAGCAGGTGGGCGCAGGTGGCCAGAAATGGAGCCTGACGGCTCCTGAGCAGGGTGGGGGCCCCGAGAGGGCCCTGAGGACCCGGCTGTAGGAGCAAGCGGGTGCAGCAGGAGTCAGGGTCGGTGTCGTGCCCGTTGAACGCCCACTCCTCCGCAGGTGGACGAGGAGGTGCTCAAGTGCCCTAAGGCCGTATCCAGCCTGGCCTTCGCCCTGGCCTTCCTGCAGCGCATGGACATGAAGCCGCTGGTGGTCCTGGGGCTGCCCGCTCCCACGGCGCCCTCGGGCTGTCTTTCCTTCTGGGAGGCCAAGGCACAGCTTGCCCAGAGATGCAAGGTGCTGGTGGACGCCCTGCGGCACAATGCCGCCACTGCCGTGCCTTTTTTTGGCGGCGGGTCGGTGCTGGCCGCTGCTGAGCCAGCCCCTCATGCCAGGTGAGTGCTGACCCTGCCTGCCCCTGCGTCCTCAGATCACGCTACTCCGCCCGCCCAGCCCCGGACCCGCGGGTCCTGGAGGCAACCTCCTTGAGCACCACGTCTGGCCCACAGCTATGGCGGCATCGTCTCGGTGGAGACCGACCTCCTACAGTGGTGCCTGGAGTCGGGCAGCATCCCCATCCTGTGTCCCATCGGGGAGACGGCCGCCCGCCGCTCCGTGCTCCTGGACTCACTGGAGGTGACCGCGTCCCTGGCCAAGGCGCTGCGGCCCACCAAAATCATCTTCCTCAATACCAGGGGCGGTCTGCACGACAGCAGTCACAAGGTGTGTCTCCTCTTTTTGGACCCCACTCCCCGCGACTCTGCGCCAGGCTGAGCCCCTCTCCTAGGTCCCCTGCACGCCCCCCAGACGGGCCCCAGAGTCACTCTCTCTCCAGCCGCATGGGTCGGAAACGGAGTGTCAGGGAGGGACTCAGCCTATGGTGCTCAGATCTGAGCCCTCCCTGGCCAAGGACTTTGGGAGGAAGTAAGGGAAAAGGGGTCAGTGAGGAGAGGTCCGTGGGGCGGGGGCACAGTCCTTGTCCGGCTGCAGGTCGGAGGCTCACCCCCTTGTTCTGGACACAGGTCCTGAGTAACGTGAACTTGCCCGCCGACCTGGACCTAGTGACCAACGCCGAGTGGGTGAGCACCAAGGAACGGCAGCAGATTCGGCTCATCGTGGACGTGCTCAGCCGCCTGCCTCACCACTCCTCGGCCGTCATCACCGACGCCCGCACGCTGCTCACCGAGCTCTTCAGCAACAAGGGTGAGGGCCGGGGCGGGGGGCGCGCCGGGGTTTGGGGAGCCAGGAGAAGCGGCTTCCTCTCCAGACAGTAAAGGCTTCCTGCTCTTGCCAAGCCCGGGGGAGGTGAGCTAGGAGGTGGACGGCCCTGGGCTAGAACTTGGCTGGAACTAGACAGATGGGAGGGACTTGGGTGGGTGGGAGGAACCACAGACCCAGCGGAACCAAGTGGAATGGACAGAGCTAGGGAACGTGGGCGGGGTTTGGATGGGCGGGGGGGACCAGGGGCGGGGGAGGGCAAGGGTAGGCGGGACTAGGAGAGGTAGGTGGGACTACAGGCGATAGGCGGAACTTGAGGGACAAACTGCCTGGGGAAAAAGCAAATCCCTGAGTGCAAGTCGCGCATAAATCTACGCAGATCTTAGGAAGCGTCACACTGTGGAGAGCTCCCAGAGAGTAATGGCCCCACCAGCCCCTGTCCTATCTGGAACCCCCACCAGCCTGCGCAAACGGAGGAGCGGAGGGGACCTGGATCTCGGGCCGAACTAACCCCTCCTCCTCCATCCCACCCCCAGGGTCCGGGACGCTGTTCAAGAACGCCGAGCGGATGCTGCGCGTGCGCAGCCTGGACAGCCTGGACCAGGGCCTCCTGGTGAACCTGGTCAACGTCAGCTTCGGCAAAAAGCTCCGGGACGACTATTTGGCCTCGCTGCGCCCGAGGTTGCACTCTGTCTACGTCTCTGAGGGGTGAGCCTGCGGGCCCCAGAGGGCAGGGACCACGGGACAGAGCCGGGGAGCTTTGGACCAAGGAGAGGTCCCAGCCTGCCTCTCCCCCGCTGCGCCAGGTACAACGCGGCTGCCATTCTGACCACGGAGCCTGTACTTGGGGGCACCCCGTATCTAGACAAGTTTGTGGTGAGCTCCAGCCGCCAGGGCCAAGGCTCCGGCCAGATGCTGTGGGAGCGCCTGCGGCAGGACCTGCAGACGCTTTTCTGGCGCTCCCGGGTCACCAACCCCATCAATCCCTGGTAGGTCCCGCCCCTCCCGGCTCTGGGCTGGGCCCCGCCCCCACTCTCCTCTCCAGCTCTGGCCAGCTACGCCCGGGGACCACCAGCTAGGAAGGCTGGGCCTCCCCTTCTTTCATTAGCCATTCTTCCCCAAGGGAAATGGCCCGCTCAGTGTGGCCCCACATTCCCCAGGGAGTGGACCACACACGGAGCCTGAGATTTCCCTAGAGGCACAGCACACTTAACCCTGCCCTGCTAGGGTAGATTCCTTGAAGACAGTATCCACCTGGGAAGCAGCCTGCCTCTCCCAGGGTCTGGAGAAATCCAGCGCCTCAGGGCTCTATTCCAGGCCCAGTTGCCAAGCTCTGACCCCAGGCCCATTGCATCTCCAGTGGAACACTCCCTCCTCTCTTTCCTTCTGCAATTATCACCTCATCCCCCACTACCCTGCTCTGTGGGCACCAAGAAGTGAACAAGAACCCCTCCCCGGGCTGCACAGCCAAGGCAGTGTGGAGAGAACAAAAGAGGGCCTCACTCTAACCCTCCGAGCTGTGTGACTCTGGCTAGTTAGCTAACTTCTCTGAGCTTTAGCTGCTTCTCTGTGAAAAAAGCGTAACACCACCAGGCTGTTGGCTAATGCTATAAGGATAAAATCAGATTACAGACCACAGGTCCTAGCCGAGTGTCCAGCATGTACAGGCATACCCCAGAGATACTGCCAGTTTGGTTCCAGACCTCCACAATAAAATGAATATTGCAATAAAGTAAATCACATGAATTTTTTGGTTTCCGGGTATATATAAAAGTTATGTTTACACTATACTTTAGTCTATTAAGTGTGCAATAGCATTATGTCTAAAAAAAAACAGTGTATATACCTTAATTTTAAAATACTTTTATTGCTAAAAACTGCTAACCATCACTTGAGCCTTCAGTGAATAATCATCTATTTGCTGGTGAAGGGTTTGAAATATTGCAAGAATTACCAAAATGCAACAGAGACACGAAGTGAGCAAATGCTGTTGGAAAAATTACCCTGATAGACTTGCTCTACACAGGGTTTCCACAAACCTTCAATTTGTAAAAAAACCCGGAGTACCTGCAAAGCACAATAAAGTGAAGCTCAATAAAACGAGGTATGCCTGTAGTAGGTCCTCAGTAAATGAACCAGTGAGTAGTGAGCACTGGCCTTGCCTAAAACCTATCTCCCACCTCCACCAGGTACTTCAAACACAGCGATGGCAGCTTCTCCAACAAGCAGTGGATCTTCTTCTGGTTTGGCCTGGCCGACATCCGGGACTCTTACGAGCTGGTCAACCACGCCAAGGGGCTGCCAGACTCCTTCTGCAAGCCGGCTTCTGACCCAGGCAGCTGACCCTCTCTACCAGCCCTGCATGCAGGCCCTGGGACAGCCAGGGTGGACCAAAAGCCATGCCTGCTGAAGGTGACCCGAGGCAGCCACAGGCCGGACCAGGCTTGCTGGCTGAGTGAGCTGCAGAGAAGGCAGCAGCCCCTACTCTACCCTGCCCAGAGGAGGGCACCCACGTGAGGACAAGTGCAGGAAGGAGAAGGGCCTGCCCAAGACCCCCTACTTGCTCCAAAGCCACAACCAGATGGCCTTGAATTTTCAGTCTAGGGATTTGGGGGGAGGAGGGCTTGCCTTTGAGGGCTCTACTCAAGGCTTAAGGGTGGGCCAGTGTCTGTGGTCTCTGTGCTGTTGTGAGGCTCCCTTTGCCCAAAATATCACCCACATCTGCCTGATATTCCACCATTCGTTTTAGTTCCTTCGGGTCTTGCAACTTTTCAGGAGACCTTGATTAAAATGCAAATACTTGTCTGAAAGTCAGCTCACACTTGAAATTAGCAGTGACCCTCTGGAAACAAGATCTTGAGGGCTGGGGAACCTCTTCCTAGAGGGAAGAGAGGAGCTAAATGAGGCCGAGGCCCCCGGATGACTGCTGCCGCCACCTCCCTCCCCCAGCTGTCAGCAGTAACCAGAGAGACTCCCCTACCCCGTAGTTGGGAAACATCTTCCATGCCACAGACCAGACTGACGGCAGCCCCAGCTCCCTTTCCAGGCAGGGCTCAGGGCCAAGCCCAGACTTGGATGTTGTCCCCTGGGCCCCCCTGGAGGTTGTGTCTGCATCTTTGCAGGAAGAGAACATCTCAGACGGGTAGGAGTCCAAAGCCCGAGGTTTCATTTCACATTTTTGTCCCCCACCGTGTGCCAGGCACCATACTGGCTGCTGGGGCTACTTTCTGTCAGGAGGCGTGCGGACGAGTAGGGAGAGGGTCACCGTGGCGCACACACACACACACACACACACACACACGGGGCTGCTGTGACACAACCAACCCCCAAGAGAGGGCTGGTGTCGCGTACATATCTGGGCGTGGGCATCAGACAGACCTGACCTGGAATCCAGCTCTGTGGCTTGAGGCAAGCTGCTCACCTTCTCTGAGCCTCCATTTCCTCACCTGTGAAATGAAACCTCCTCAGCCTCACAGTGACACTTAATATCAGTTCTCTCCCTCTAGCTGCCCTCACCAAAGATTTCTTCGAAAAGAGCTGGCACCACCAGATGGGGAGGAAAAGATAAGCCACAAGAGGGACTGAAGTGAAAGGTCAAAGCATATACTACAGGGAGCATTCGGAGACTCTTGAAAAGAGAGCCAAAGGACTGTGGGAACTCTCAGAACAGGGGGAAGATTATGGGCGGATCAAGGTGGGGCTTAACCAGATATGGTATTTCAAGAAACCCAAGATCAATCCCAGCCAATGGCTAAGTGCCCCGTGGGGAGAACAGAGAAGCAAAGCCAAATGTCTATATAAAATGTTTATTTTTGGAGGACTGTGTGGTCTGGTGTTTGGGAGGGCACTCACCCCCACCAGGCCAACCACGGAGCTGGAAACAGAAGGCCAGAGGCAGGAAGCTGGCTGCTGCCTGTCCCACCCCTGCAAACCCCAGAGAAAACTGGGGCCTGCTCTACCCTCAAGGTGGGTGACAGCTAGTGCTGTTTCTGCCCCTGGCACACCCCGAGAGCCCACATGACTTCCGTGGTGCCCGGCCCCCCTGCTCCTCCTGGGCCTGAGCCACGTGTCAACGTACACACTCACTCGCTCTCCGTCTCAGAAAAGCACTGCGGACGGAGCCTAGCTGCATCTGCCAGGTTCAAAAAGGGATGTTTCACATTGGCTCACTTCCGGTTCTCCTGTCTCCCACTCTCAGTACCCCACCCTAGCCCTGCCTTACTCCCTTCCCTGGGACAGGAGAGCCAAGGGAGCAGCTGGCCTCAGCTCTCCTCGTAACAAACAGGAAAAAGAAACCTGTAAGGCAGAGTCATCAGGGCTCCCACCCCACCAAGGCCCAAGCCCAGGAACTGGGGAAGAGACCTGCCTCTTACCAACACACGCATACACATGCGTACGCACACACATGCACACGACGCAAGTGATCAAACAAACAGACCAAAAAGCATAAATAAACATAACTGGGCCAGCAAGGAGGAAGGTAGGGTAGCCCTCAGTGGCTCCCTGCACCCATCTCAGACTCCCGCTGTGCAACTCAGCCGTCGGTGGCCAGGATGACAGCGGCCCCAAAGATGCCCACGCTCTCTCCAAGGAGCTTCATCTGGTTCCAGAACTCAACACGCCGCGTGTCATGCCAGTAGGCAACATTGCCATCAATGAGCAGCATAACCGGGGGCAGCAGAACAGCCAAGATCTGGGCAGCCAGGGTCACGTAGTAGCCTGACAGGAAAGCCAGGGCCAGGACGCCATACAGCACGAAGAAGAGCTGGATCATCAGCTCCCCTCCTGGGAGATGGTTCAGATACGCCAGCCGGTCCTCCTTGCTGTGCTGCAGCGAGTAGGCCTAGAGACACATCATCCTCTAAGGCTCTCCAACAGGCTGAGGAGCCTGTCTGGGTAAGGCCACCCCGGGCATGCAAGCCAGCCCCTACAAGGTGGGCTTCTGACTCCCCTCTCAGACTTGGGGCTTTCTGAGAGCAAAGCCTGTGTCTCCCCATCTGACTAGGGAGCTCCATGAGGTTAGGACCTCTGTCTCTCCTCACCCTGGGGTCTCAGAAGGGAGGAGCTTCCACAGTCAGACCGGGGCTCTCACCTCTGAATACAGAGCTCTGCACATGGGAGACGGTGCCCAGCAACTAAGGTGAAGCCAAGTGACTTGGGGCCTGTTCACGTCCCCATCCACACTGGCCTCCCCGAGCACCAGGGAGGACATAACTGGCTACGCTAGGCAGCCCCATCAGCTCTAAGTGGCAGAGTCCCATCTGGGACCTGAACTCTACCAAACCTCTCCTTTGTCCCCTCTCCCAGTCCTCTGGGGGCTGAAGCCATGAGAGGACCCGTCCCGCTTGTTCTCCTGGCTCTCGGGCTTGGGACTGAAGGGTCAACCCGCCCTCTTCTCTCCCCAGTGGCAATAATGCTGCAAGAAGGGACTCTCAGCCAGGTCTCAGGCACTCGAAGGGCCCCCGAGGCCCAGAATTCGGCAGGGGCCGCTGCCGGGAGCCAGGCCATCAGGAACTACATGCAAGGCCTCGTCCTGCCCACCTCCCTGGGTTCTGCCAGGCGCCAGGCACGGGCTCACTTCTCACTCCCCATCAAGCACCTCCAGCCAACAGTCCCCCAACCTACCACGCAGATGAGGTAGATGCCCAGGAAGACCTGGCCGGTGGACTGGAGGGAACGGCTGCGGGGTTTCCGACGGTACAGCTCGCCAGCACCGCTGGCCAGCACAAGAAAGCCACCGATGATGGCAACTGTGCGAGAGTACATACGGACCTAGGCCGAGGCGAGGGGACCCCAGTCAGGACCTGAAGCCACCACACTTCTCCTGGCTGCCCGGAGCGCAGAACTGCCCATCTCTATACATCCCATTCCACCTGATGAGCCCTCTTACCATTTCCAAGTGTGGTGGGCAGGTAGAGCAGAGATAAGTAATTTTTCTACCAGAAGTAGAAACTGAGGCCCAGAGGGGTTAAGAAAATTGTCCAAGGTCCTACAGAAAGTAAGTGGCAGAACCCAGATACCAAGCGTTACCCCCCTCCCCACCCCCAGGTCTGCACACTCGAAGCCCAATGTTCTTTCTGCTATATAGTATATGCTGTTCCATAACTAACCGTTGATCTCACTGTCCTATAGCTATTCACACATCTGCCACCCCTATTGGACTGACAGTCCACTCCTTGCAGGTAATGCCTTGGTCCAGGCTTATTCCCAAGCCTGTAGTGCCTGGCACAGGTCCTGGCATCTACAGGCTTAAATGCTGCCCTAGGATTAGATAAATTTCATAAAGTCGGTTGGGTGGACCAGCTACTCTCTAAGGTCCCTTTTGCCCTATGAGTCTGAGTTAACTAATGGTTTAAAGGGCTCTGGGAACCAGGTGACCTGGGTTCTGGTCACACCTATAATGCTAACTGTGGTGTAACTTTGGGGAAGTCTGTTTCGCATCTCTGGACCTCAGTTTCCACACTCTGAAGGGGAGGTTTGCGTGGTCTCTAAGGTCCTTCCATTCTTGCCGTCTGTAATAACCTCTACACGCCTGGGGGTGCAGCCTTTCCAGGCTTCGCACTGTGCTCCTGGCTAGCACCAGGCATTGCCCAACTGTCCCGGGCATTGGCTCCCCAACACCCCAGCGAAGTCCCACTTAGGGCCAAGGGGCTCACCTTCAGCCAGTCCCCGTAGTGGACGTAGCCCCCGATGTAGGCGGCGTAGGTACTAATGGCCAGCTGGAGTGCGGCCCCCAGAGCGAACCAGCGCCGCTTCACTCCAAAGGACATGAAGCTAGCGCACAGCACGGCCGCCCCCATGTCGAAGTACAGGTAGGGCACTGGGATGTCGGGCTTCCTGAGAGCCGGGAGGGGGGAAGGAACGAGGACAGAATGAAGCGGGGAAAAGAGCCTTGAGACCCCTTGGGTTCCCGCAAGCTCACTGCTTCCCCAAGCCGGCGGCCCCTCTCATAGCTAGGACCCCCACACTACGCTCCATGCCCACCTTGCTCCAGACCAGAGTCCCTAACAAGTCCAAGGTCCCAATTCCTCCCAGTCCAAGGGTCCGAACTTCTGGGCCGCAACTTCTTCCCCACCTCACCGCACCCCCGTTCCTGGGACAGGCCGGACCGCCCCCACCGCGTTCGGCGGCCGCGCGAGCCTGCTCACCGGCGCGCCTCGGCCCTCTCAGCGTACAGCATGAGCTGGCTGAAGCAGCCCCAGAAGGGGCAGCGTGTGAGCAACACCGAACCCAACTGCATGATCAGCTGCAGCATCCACCGTCGCGAACCTATCTTCGACGCCATCTTGAGGAAGGGCAGTCCGCCGCCGCCTCACCCCGCGGCCAAGGAGGCCGACGCGAGGACGCGACGCGCAACTTCCGGGTCTCGCGGGGTTTTATTTCCCCCCTTCCGTCAGGAAACAAAGCTCTCGCTCTCTGGTTCTGGGCCGAAGGAAGTGTTCTAGCTGCGGGGTTGTCTTTCCTTCTGCCCGTGGAGGCTCAAGGGTCCCTTCTTGTAGCTGCAAAGTTGAAAACTAGAGTACAGGAAGGAACAGTAAGCGAACTAGCCTTTGAATGCAGCTAAACTTAGGCTCCAACCCTAACGCAACCCTGTGACTTTGGGCGTATCTCCTACACTTTCCAAGATTCATCTGGGAAACGGAGATGCCACCTATCTCACAGGGTTGTTGTGAGGTTTAAATGTGACAGTGTTGGTTCGAGCACGTAGTAGGGGTTCAATAAATGGTGTACACAACACACACGCACACACACACCCCCAAGAGGAAATCCCTCTGCTTCTGTTTAAGCTGAAAGTAAAAGGTTTTCCCCATAATTCAGAAAAACACATGCACCCCAGCGTTCACGGCAGCACTACTTAGAATAGCCAGGACATGGAAGCAACCTAGCCAGGACATGTCCATCAACAGAGGAATGGATAAAGAAGATGTGGTACATATATACAATGGAATATTACTCAGCCATAAAAAGGAAAAAAATTGGGTCATTTGTAGAGACATGGATGGACTGAGAAACTGTAAGTCTCTACAGAATGAAGTAAGTCAGAAAAAGAAAAACAAATATCACACATTAACGCATATATGTGGAATCTGAAAAAATTGGTAGAGATGATCTTATTTACAAAGCAGAAACAGAGACACAGACGTACAGAACAAACATATGGATACCAAGGGGGAAAGGAGGGGGTATGATGAATTGGAAGATTGAGATTGACATATATACACTATTGATACTATGTATAAAATAGATAACTAATGAGAACCTACTGTATAGCACAGGGAACTCTACTCAATGCTCTGTGGTGACCTAAATGAGAAGGAAAACCAAAAAAAGAGGGGATATATGTATACATATAGCTGATTCACTTTGCTGTACAGTAGAAACTAACACAATATTGTAAAGCCACTATACTCCAATAAAAGTTAAAAAAAAAAAAAAAGAGGTTTTCCTAAGAGCCACTCGTAGAGAAGTGTGACCTTGGTCTGCCTTCCTTCTGTCCCCTGAGAGAAGAGAGATCTGATGTGGACATATGGGACAACTCAGGCAGTCCATTTCTCCAGCACCGACGCTCCCACTCTAGCCCAAACTACCACCTTTTGTCAATTTAGCTGCACCAGGTTTCCACCTGGTCTTCCCCACTTCTCCTTTGGTGCTGTTTGTTCTTAATTCCTCTATTTTATGTTCTCATAACCAAAAGGCACCCTTCGTTTTTTTTTTTTTTTTTTTTTTTAAAGAAGATGTTGGGGGTAGGAGTTATTAATTTATTTATTTACTTTTGCTGTGTTGGGTCTTCGTTTCTGTGTGAGGGCTTTCTCTAGTTGTGGCAAGCGGGGGCCACTCTTCATCGCGGTGCGCGGGCCCCTCACTATCGCGGCCTCTCTTGTTGCGGAGCACAGGCTACAGACGCGCAGGCTCAGTAGTTGTGGCTCACAGGCCTAGTTGCTCCGCAGCATGTGGGATCTTCCCAGACCAGGGCTCAAACCCGTGTCCCCTGCATTAGCAGGCAGATTCTCAACCACTGCGCCACCAGGGAAGCCCGGCACCCTTCCTTTGAATCAGCACGCTGGCAATTATATATTTGTGATTTTTTTTGTTGTCGTTGATGACTAGATTAACACTAGATTGTGAGCTCCATGAGGGCAAGGACAGTGTCTGGTTTCTGTTTACAATTATATCCTCAGGGCCTAGTAGACAGGATGCATTCAGGAAATGTGTGCCAAATAGATAAATAAATGAAAAGGTGTCACCGCTATTTCTTGCCCCAGGAATCATTTGTTGAATAAGTAAATGAGCAAAAGTTCTGGACACTCTGGGATTGCCACCACAAAGCCACCCCCACCTATCTTCCTGCACACCCCACCACCACCCTGCAACATACAAATTCATCTTCTAATATTCAGTTTAAGACTCTACAAGCACTCCCACAAGGCCATTTAATTCAGGAGGTCTCTTTTCACTTCCCTGGGAAAGGGGCCTCCTGTCCAAGAAACATTTCTGACAATATGAATTTAAAATTACCAATCAGCCAGTGAAAGCTTGGGACAACAAAACACCTTTTCACATCTAATTTTTTACAAAGTCACTAGGATAAAGCCTGGGTATGTGAGAAAGGGATGTATCCAGGCAGAAAACTAGGGAATGAGATTGTGTGGTTGCTGGGGTGGGAAAACGCCAGTCAAGGGGAATAAGAAAAAGACCGGGTTAAAGGTCATTTTGCCTTCCCCTCCCACCCCTCCCACCCCCCACCACATGAGGCAAGTTTTCGTCACCAAAATGCAGGCACATACTACAGAATCAACTTTCCAACTGATTTTCTTTTTCCAATCTCCTCACCCAACCCCGATTCAAACCGGACAAGATGCACAGCCATCAGGAAGGAGCTAAGGTGTTGAGAACTGGGACAGTGTACATCCACAAAATAGTTCTAGGAGCCTGCCTGGGTTGTGCCCACGGGAACAGTACTCTTACCCCACCTCCATCATAACTTTAGCAACCAGTTTCTGATCAAGTCCCCAACAGCAGAGCCCAGGGACATGTGTGAGGAAGGGGAAGGAGATGGGGGTTAATGCTTTCCTTGTACCCATCCCACCCCAGTTCCCTCCGGTCTTCAGTTTCTACCTTTTAGTGTCCTCTTCCCCAAAGAAGTGTTGAGGACTAGGGGCCAGATCCCTCTTCCTAGGGCTGGAAAAGATGGCCTTGTGCTAGATCGGGGGAAATATGTGAGGAAGGTGGTTGGCCCTAGGCCCTGAGAGATGAACACAGCCATTTCTCTCTCCCCTCCCACCATTCCTCCCACCCTGCCTGGGCAAACAACAGAGCCCCGAAGACTTCTAAGGACCATCCCTTTTCCTCTCTCACAGCTCCATCTTCTCCCCCTCCTCCGGCTGCCTCTCTAGAGGGCTCTCCTGCTCTCCAGTTCTCCTGGGGCCCCGCCTGCACTTGCACTCAACCATGACCACAGCCACACTGACTAGAATGGTGCCCGATACCTAGCCAAGGCAGAGCTGGGGCTCCACACTGCTCAGCACCGCCCCGCCAGCCACCCAGGGCCACCACAAGTCATGCTACCCAGGTCAGCCACAAACAAGTGCCACAGGTGGTCCGGCTTCCCAAGGGCCCACTGCAGGTCAGTCACAGACCCAGGGGTTACTGGTCAGCAGCAGCAGCATGCCTGCTGTCTGGCTGCCCGCCACATCTTGAACTTGACATGCTGCAGCAGGTTGCCTACCCAGCGCTTGCAGGGCTGCAAAGGCCTCAGCCTCCAGCTTGCTGATGTCGGTCCCAGCCGGAGAGCACCTCCAGGCTGGTGCCCCTGACTCGCTGTGCCGGTTCCCAGCCAGCCCTGCCAGCACAGGTGGAAGAGGCCCCTGGCTCCAGCAGTGCCCAGCTCAGCCCGGCTGTGTGGCTCAGGTCCAGCTGCCCCAAGTTTCCCAGGCCCCACAGGCTGCAGGGCTCCAGGGTAGCAAGCAGGTTGTGAGAGGTCTAGACAGAGCAGAGAGCACAGGGTGATGGAAAACTCTGGGCACAGGTGAGCCAGCTGGTGTGGATGAGCGCCAGATGCTCCAGGAAACCCAGGCCCCTCACCCAGGGCTCCACCAGCCAGGTCCCATGGGACGCTGTGAGAAAGCAGCGCACCACAGTCCCCACAGGTCGTGGAAGGAGCCACCTGCCAGGTGGCTGAGACTACTGTGGCTCAGCTCCAAGAGCTAGATGGTCAGGGAGCCTGGGAGGGGGCTGAGCAGGTGGAGGCCCCCACAGTCCACACAATGCCCAAGGTTGGGCAGGTACATGGTGCTGGCCACACTGCCGCCAGACTCCAAGCAAAGCCGATGCCACCATTGTGGCCATGGTCACTGTGAGGAAGGAGTGGCCACACCTGCCCCATCCTTGCCCCATGAGGGGCTGGAGTGAGGATGGCACCAGGCCGACATGGATGTTGAGAACCCGCGCCACACTCCTCCACCCAGGAGCCTGGGGAAGCACGGTGACGCTAGGAAAGAAAAATAAACACAAACACCATTCAGAGGTCTCACCATGTTGCCAGGTCCCCCAACATGGTCTCAAGGTCACCTTCCCTCCATCTCCCAAGATTTTACCCGCTACCTAGGCTTCTGGCAAAAGCCATTTCAGCCTGAGACCCCAGCAACCAGATCCCCCAGCCCCAGACACCCCCCCCCCATTCCATTATTCCTACTAGGATGAAAGGCGATCAAGGAAGATGGCCTTTTTAATCCTCTAGACCTTTTTTACTCACACTCCACACCCCACCTCACTTACTTCCCACATGATCGCAGGAGAAACGCTGCCTTCTCCTACAAGAAGAGCTTCAGCTAGATGCTGGCCTAATCCGGCCACTGAGGTCGGGGCCTCAGACGGAAGCCCTGGGCACTCACATATATTCCTGGCACTACTTGCTGAGTGCACTCCCAGCCCAGGAATGGCAGAGGAAGCTCAGCTCTAGTTACCTGCCTTGCTGGCCTCCTGCCAGAGCCCCACCCCCCAAAGCAGGAGGAATCAGCTCTCAGGAAGCCATAACCCTGAGGGTGGGGATGGAGGACAGGTTGAGGAAATCTCCAAGGCCTTCTGGCCTTATATCCAGGGGAGCAGGACCCTGCCCTGCTTTTCTAAGAGCAGGTGTTCCCCCTTCAACGTCTCTCTTCCTTCTGGAGACTCAGGCCCTCCTCTATTTCTTGTCAGGATGGCAGATGGAGCCCCCTTGGAGCCCTTCCTCAAGTGAGGAAGCAGCCCGGTGTCTCTTCTTTCATTCCTACTTCTTTTTTTTTTTTTTCTTTTTGCGGTATGCGGGCCTCTCACTGTTGTGGCCTCTCCCGTTGCGGAGCACAGGCTCCGGATGCGCAGGCCCAGCGGCCATGGCTCACGGGCCCAGCCGCTCCGCGGCATATGGGATCCTCCCAGACCGGGGCACGAACCCGTATCCCCTGCATCGGCAGGCGGACTCTCAACCACTGCGCCACCAGGGAGGCCCTCATTCCTACTTCTTGCCTAAGACATCTGGACGCAAAGGAAGGGAATGCTCCCTCTTGTTCTCACTAGGCCAAAGGTCAAAGTGCACTCTGGCCTTCCAGGAGTACCCAGCATCTCCTTCTGCAACAGAAGGGTCTGGGGCCAGGGTACCCCATGCTTCTGCCTTGCCCTGGGAGGCTAAACAAGTTACTTTCTCTCTAGGTTCCTGAGTGTGCTCATGAACCCCACCCAGCAAACTCTTTTTTTTTTTTTTTTTTCTTTGCGGTACGCGGGCCTCCCACCGCTGCGGCCTCCCCCACTGCGGAGCACAGGCTCCGGACGCGCAGGCCCAGCGGCCACGGCTCAACGGGCCCAGCCGCTCCGCGTCATGTGGGATCCTCCCAGACCGGGGCACGAACCCGCGTCCCCTGCATCGGAAGGCGGACTCTCAACCACTGCGCCACCAGGGAAGCCCTTGCAAACTCTTAAAGAGAATAATAATGGCCGTATGGAAGAGATGGTTACCAAGGGCCAGGCATCTCATTAAAGGCTTCATTTAATTCTCAACTAAGACACTCATTTCACAGACGAGGGAACTGATGCTTGGCAAGGCAAGGTAAGTTGCCAAGTCATACTGCTAATTAGTGGCAGAGGTGAAATCTGACATGACTCAGGCTTTTTTGAATCCAGGCAAGCGCCTAGCCACTAAGCTACAGGGCCCCAAAGAGCGGGCCACTGTTTCCCATGCCAGCCAAACATCCCCCTCAGAAGTCAAGGTCACAGGTGGATAATACAGATGATGCCCAGAATGGTAAGAGCAGCTGAGCCACCACCAACGTGGGAAATTAGTCTCGGCTTGTGGTTGGTCAGACTTGAGCCCCCTTGAATTAATTCAAGTGATCTGGTTCAAGCAAATTATACCAGAAAAACTTGAGGAATCACTGTCAGTAATTTTTGAGAAAACATTACACACAGAGGGTTGCCAGAGACTAGGACTCAGCACAAGTTCCAATTTTCAAAAGTCAGATAAGTGTAACAACAGTTAACAAAATTCAAAAAGGGTTCATGGAACAGGTAGTCTCATCAGTTACCGAAAACATGATGGCCACTAGGTGCCCACGTGAGTCTACCCAAACAAGTTTATTTCCCTTTTTGATAAGAGTTGTTAGGTGGCCATCACAGACAAACATCTGGATCTTATTAAAGTCTCTCATGATATCCCTTTAGATAATATGAAAAGACAGTTTATAAAAACTGGAACACAACATTGGGATGGTTAACTAGTATATTAGATTACAGCACCAAAATTTTTTAAAAGCTCTTCAGAGGCTGGAATAGTTGGCTAAAAATAAGCCATTTCACTGGAGAGGACAAGACAGCTCCCAGTCATATCTGCCTGTTTAGCTACTTCAGTGACCCTCACTCAAGGACATAAAGAGCAAGGACTAGAGTGCAGGAGACCGGAGCTCTAGCCTCAGTTCTAGAGCTGCTGCGCGGAGGACCAAACGGCGAGGTACAGCTATCACATGTTGCTTCTCAAAGTAATGAGCTCCCCATCTATGGAAGTGTTCGAGTAGGGGCAGCCTGTCAAGGATGCTATAAGAGTGGATATTTAAACTGGGAGGCAGTTTAAATATCCATATAAGCTCCAAGATCGTTGGCATTTCTAAGTGCTAGGATACCTGTGCTGAGCTTCGGATACCACACCTGGGCCACCCCTGGAACTAGAAGCATCCTGTCTAGGAGCACACTGTTCACACACTGCCTTCTGGAGTTATGTGGCTGCATATCCTTCCCTTAGCCAGTGCATGTGGATGACGGCAAGACACTTTCATAAAGGTTAATCTGAACAAGAACCGAACTGTATTTGACAGCAGCATGCATTGTCGGGGTCAAGGGACCACTGCTATCATCACTCCCCCCTGCAAACATCCTCAGCTGAATTCCCTTCTCCCACCACAGTACAGATCTGATAAACCTCCCACCCTGCTTATACCCAACTATCCACCCTCTGTGTCTACACCAAGTCACTCAATATAACTCACAGTGGCCACGCGGTTGCAACCTAATGCATGAGCAAGCACCTCTGAAGAGCACGCAGCCATCTTCAGGTAGTTCCCTCGCGTGTTTACTGAGCCACTGGCCACATACTCCTTCCCCCTCACCTCCCGCCAAATCTACAAGCTCACCTGCGGCGGTACTATCTTCTCCTTCCTTCCTCTTTATTATGCAGGAAGGGCCCCCTTCAATCAGAGGCCAGAACCCCTACTGTGGCCATGGATCCTCATCCATTGCTCGGCATTCAGGACGAGGTCACAACTCCTGAAAGTCTAGCTCCAGCCCGCTCCTCTCCTCTGAACTCCAAGCTCTTTATCCAGCTGCCCATTTGCCATCTGCTCTCCGGCTTTTCATGGGTGAGACAAAATAACAGAACTCCACGTTCCCACAAACCTCCTCCTCTCCCGCTGTCCGCCATCCACTCAGATCTCCTTCTTAGCTCCTCTTTCTCTGCCCACCTTGCCCTCACATCCCAGCTATTAGCCAGTCCAATCAGTCCTGCAATGTTTCTGCCACCACCACCGTCTCGTCTGAACCGCTGCAACAGGCTCTTAATGCCAACAGTCTTTCTGCTTCCACTGTTGCCATCTAACATCAGCCTAAATCCCCTGACAGCTTAAAACCCTCTAACAGCTTCCCACTGTGTCAAGAACAGAGATTCCAGTCCCTACTACAATGACTACAAGGCCCTGCATGATCTGGCTCCTGCCAATTTCTCCATCTTGCTCACTAGGCTTCAGCCTCCTACATTCTAGCAGTTCCTAAACATCCCTAAGCTCT
Organism: Mesoplodon bidens; assembly: GCF_964165515.1. Lineage (NCBI taxonomy): Eukaryota > Metazoa > Chordata > Mammalia > Artiodactyla > Ziphiidae > Mesoplodon > Mesoplodon bidens. The sequence continues at coordinate 50,066,452 of NC_138179.1, read as the reverse complement.
TGTCAACCTCAACTTTACCTCCTGCTGGTCCCTCTAACCAAGCATCCTTTGCTGGCACCTTGTTCTTCCGATTTCAGTTTAAATTACATCTCGGGAGCCATCCCAGAATATTCTCTTTAGAGCAGTACACGTACCTCCCTACAGTAAGCATAAGCACCTACTTTAAGCTAGGAGACAGACCAGAAAGGGGGCCAGATCAGAAAAAGCAGCCACCACTTTAGTCCCTCCACTAAAGACTAACTGCTGCAGTCAGCGTCAGGATTAGTTGGGGGAAAGGGAAGAGAGGTTGGTTGCGAAGTCACTAGAGAATTGCCTTACCTTGCCAGTTCAGGAATTTCGTTTTTTAGTCTTTTCAACAAAACTGGAAATTTGGGAGGCCACAATCTGACCTACCTTAGTCCTAGCTGCCAAAGTCTGCTCTGGAGAAACCTGGGGGAGGGCCCTGGTGCTTTTCAAGCTGGAACCCGGTACACCCTCCTCCCCAGCTCCTCCCATGTTCTTTACTGGTCCCTCATCCTTTTTCCAAACTTGACTTCAAGCTTTCCTCAAAACTCAGCGGGGCTTCCTTGGTGGCGCAGTGGTTGAAAGTCTGTCTGCCGACGCAGGGGACACGGGTTCGTGCCCCGGTCCGGGAAGATCCCACATGCCGTGGAGCGGCTGGGCCCGTGAGCCATGGCTGCTGAGCCTGCGCATCCGGAGCCTGTGCTCCGCAACGGGAGAGGCCGGCGTACCACAAAAAAAAAAAAAAAAAACTCAGTCAGTCTGGACCACTTTTCATCTTGGCTCAGGCAACTCATCCAGTTATTAAACTGTTGACTTTCAAAACTCTACCTTCAGTCTTACCTTGATGGCTGGATGCTAGGGAATAATACATTATCCTTGCCTTAGGGCCTCAAAATTCCTCATCAGACCATTTAAGATAAACCCAAATAACTATAATGTAGGTTATACATGCCTCATGGTATGAGTGATATAAACAAATTGTAGGAATCCCTTTCCATTTTCACTGTCAAAGATGGCTTCACAGGTGGCACTGAAGCAAGGCATTGTAGGAAAAGACGGAGAAGATAAAATAAAATAGAACAGATTATTGAGGTTGGAAGTAATCTTAGAGATCAGCTAGCCCCCATACCTTTTACATGTATCAATTCTAAGATGCCAACAGATTACAGAGTGCACTCTGTGGGCTGGGGATGAGGGACGTGGTGGGCTAGTTTCTTCTGACATGGTGAAGCACGCTGCATTTTCAGAAATGCAAGGGTCAGCAAGAAGGGTGTTAACATCTAGAGGATGTGAAAGATGTCAGTAATGTTTTGGGGGGGTGGTAGATGGAAAATATTTGCCTTGCTTTCTCATTTTCCTGTAACAAGCCATGTAAGGCTTTTATAATAAAGAAGAACCAACTCACTCTGAAACTTCATTACCCAGCAGCAGTCTATCACCAGTGGATGGCAGCCCAACAGCACCCCTTTTTCACCTGTAAAGTACTTCATGCCGTTATGTCAAACCCCTGAAGTCTAGGCAGTACATGACGATTTCACGTTTCTTAAGGGGGAACGTTCTGGCACCAGTGGCCTCCAGCAGGGATGGGAAAGCAAATCTGCCATGTAAACAAGGACTATCCTCCAGCCCAGACGACCAATCCCAGTTCCCAAACTCTTGTCCCCAGCCTGTCCCCACAACACATCCCGTACAACGCAGCTCCTAAGCTTCTGGTATTGCACATTCCCAGTCTCCTCCACGTCAGCAGGACAGTCGGTTCTATTTCTGTGCATGACTGAAAGCCCTCTACATCTGCCTTTACCAGTATGTCTTATGGGAAAACTGATTTTTGACACATTCTTACCTTCAGAAATGTCAAGGAGGGCTTCCCTGGTGGCACACTGGGTGGGAATCCGCCTGCCAATGCAGGGGACACGGGTTCGAGCCCTGGTCCAGGAGGATCCCACATGCCGCAGAGCAACTAAGCCCGTGCACCACAGCTGCTGAGCCTGCGCTCTGGAGCCCGTGAGCCACAACGACTGAAGCCCGCACGCCTAGAGCCCGTGCTCCGCAACGGGAGGCCACCGCAATGAGAAGCCCGTACACCGCAATGAGGAGTGGCCCCCGCTCGCCGCAGCTGGAGAGGGCCCACGCCCAGCAACAAGGACCCAACTCAGCCAAAACTAAATAAATAAAATTATTTTTAAAAAAATGTCAAGGAGCCTTTACCGTGAATCAGTGGTTCCCAGCTGCAGCCCCTTAACTAATATTGAAGTGCTTGAGCAATATTCAATACACCAAACATAAATCAGCCATGAGCTGTTCAGACTTACAACGGCACAGATTCAGTATCAACTCACCGTGGTAAGGCTGTTTATACCATACTGACCAAACGCTCTAAATAGCAGTAAACCCAAAGGCATGTATGTGGCCGTGCGGTGGTGACCGGGTGCTGGGGTGTAAAGGTATGTGTGTTTCAGGAGAAAGGAGAATGCCTCAAAACTAAGGAAACACTGCAAAACCACCTGTACGTGTTCCACCATCGACGCACGCCCTCTGCACCACGTTCAACGGTTCAATGTTCTTTCCATCCGGGGCACAACTCCTGCCACTCTCACCGAGCTCCTCTGCGTTCCACCCCAAACCTGGCTAACAAAGTGAACAATACACATACCATCAGTTCGTGAAGTCACAGGGAAGCACCAGGAGCCCACAAGCGCGTAAAGCCTGGGGCTTGTTCCAGCTCCGCCACTGTGGGCGGCGGCAGGATTCTAAACAAGTCACTTGGCCCTGGTGGAACCCACTCACCTTCTGTAAAATGAGTGGTTTTCAAATGATTATCAAAGAAACTTCTCAGAGACTTCAGGGAAGAGGTAGGGATGAGATCTGTAAGAGACTGAGAGGGCAGGGCTCCGAGGCCCCCCGTCTCTGCCCAAATGTTTTACATATTGGCCTCACTTAAAATGGCATCTGAACAAAGACTTCTAAAACAAAGCTGGAGCTTCTGAACACCAGCTAATTCAATCCCATCTCCAGATTTAACAACCCCAGGACCAAGCTAACATGTATACTAACAATTACAGAGTACCTTCTAAGTATTAAGCATTTCAAATATCTTATTTAACCCTTCACGTCAGTTCTAGGAGACGAGCATTAGTTTCATGTGTACAGGTGGGGACACTAAAGCTTGGACAAATAAAATGACATATCCGTAGTCACAAAGCGAGGAACTGGAAACGTGAGAATGTGAAGCCAACTATTTTTGTCTCCAAAGCCTTTGTTCTCCCTTCCACACTGCATGTCTTTCCCACCATACTAACTCCACCTCTTGAATTGCTCAAAGTTCCCCCACATCATTTCATGAACTAAAACCAAAGAGTCAAAAGTGCTTCCTACCAGAAACAGTTGGTACCCAGTCTCCCATTCACAGACCTAGAGACCAACGGGGAGAAAGTGATGACGTGGGACACGTGACACAGAGCTTCCTTCAAGGATTGCCATTTCCCATTAAACACGTTCACTTCTTTAATTGCATCTCTCAGGTTTTCTAGACCTTGCGAGGGCGCCTCTCTTCTCCCTCTTTTATCTTCTGCAGAAGTCTACATTGCCATGCGGACTAAACCAAAGGCTTGGGTACTTTAAATCAAGTTCTGGCCAGTGGCAGGTAATATGAAAGTAGACTTCTCAGTCTTCTCTCATTTTTCCTCCCAACCGTCCTGTAACAAACGGCCTCATGTACGTACCCACCCCCTTTATTTCCTCTACTCCACCTACATGCAGCTCCCAACCCTGGATCCCCTTCTTAGCTTATAATACCTGGCACTGTTTTCTGGATGAGTTCTCAGGGGTAGGAGGAGAGAGGGTAAAGAGCAGGAAGCAGAGAGTTTAAAGGGAAAGCTTAAACCAAACACACACATCCTCAGACCCCTCCCTCTGGGGCCTCTAAAGCACGCACAAACCCGAGACAGGAGTGATGGTTAAAAAAATTTGGGTTTTATTGTTTTTGCTAAACAATACTAAAAAAAAAAAAAAAAATTCCATTTTGAAGGCAGGGCTTGAATTATTTAATTTTGATCCATTTATTTAATTAAAAAAAAAAGGAAGGGGAAAGAGATCATGGCCAAAGCAATAGTAGTTAACCCCCACCCCACCCCCAAAGCTCTAGCCAGTCACATGAGCATCACCCACCTCCCACGCCACGGTGCCTGATATTCAGATGGTGGCACACTCTACCCACTGGACTGCCTTGCAGGCAACAGAGGCAATGGGTGCCAGTTTAACTCTCAGCAGGTTAGTCAAACCAGACAAACCGGTGGGCTAAAGTCCAGAAATTCTTCCCAGGTTTTCTGCCCATCGGCTGAGCACATACAAACTGTCATAAGCTTGTAAAACTTAAGGGGGGGGGGGGGTAGGGAAGGGCATAAGAGCAGGAGGTTGGCAGAAGAGAAATGATAGGTCACCCAAGCTTTCTCCTGGGCTAGTGGCTCTGGATACAGACTTAAAGAGAGGTCGGAACAGGCAGACTCCAGGTTTCTCATGAAAGAAAACCATCCTTCGAGAAGGAGCTGAGATGTGCCGTGCAAAATAGTTCTTCCTGCAGAGGGCACAGGAGAAAGGGCAGTGGACGCTCCCATCTAGGAGACAGGAGAGTGGTGAGGAAGTTCTTCTAGTACCGTGAAGTAAGACAAAGGCAGAGGGAGAATCCTGAGGTTTTTGCCGAATGTGAGACTGGTACACATACAGTTAAAGACTGAAAAGCTACCAGGAACCCTCAAAGCCAGATCCCATCTGCATACACTGGCTCTACAAAGTGCTGCAGGAGATTCTTGCTGTGAACTAAGTCAAGTTAGTTGCCTGGCTATGGGTGGTGGGGAGGACAATAGACTTTTATTTTCAGAGGGATGAGGTGGGAAGAGCGGCCATGATCTAGTAAAAAGAGACCTGCAAGAAGCAGAAAATACTTAGAGAACATTTTAATATATATTTTCATATATATATTTAAAGTTAAGAAAAATAAAACTAATTCAAGCCATGCCCTGTGCAAAAAAAGAAAAACAAAATTAAAAAAAAAAAAGAAAAATTTAAAGTGAGACCTCTGTGTTCTGCTCTAGTCTCAACTTAAGTATCACAGTCAGCTTGTTACTTTTATTTTGGAAGAGAAGATGTAAAAGTTTCTTTCAATCACTCAGAAGGCAAGTGTAGCCACTTATAAAAACAGAATGGCAGAGACAGACTGGGAAAGGAAAGTCAGAGGTGAAAGGGCAGAGCAGGAAAGGAATTTTCAAAAATAAAATTAACAAGGTGACTGTTCCAGAAGGGGGGCTGTGAAAAGGACATGGTGGACCGAAGTCTGTTAGTCAAGTAATGATTCAACTTTTAAATTATTCTCTTGTTCTTTTCTGTTGGGTGTTTTGTTTGTTCAAGTCTAAGATTTGGAAATGCTGACCCTTTGTTGACAAGAGCCAACAGGAAATATAGAATCCCTTCCCTCCCCCGGCCTGCCTCCGCTGAAGCCACCACCATCGCCTCCTTGGCTGGATGCTGGAAGAGTCCTCTGTATGTGTGGACTCAGGATGACAGGGCAGCCTCCTTCTGTGGTTGCTGGGCTTGTGAACGCTGCAGTATCTTTTGGCTTTCCACGTCTCTAAAATGTTTTTCAACCTGAAAGAGACCAGTCAGCCTAGATCAGAAAAAGAGATGGGCACACAAGGCCTCCCAAACAGTTCACTCTAGACGTCAACAGCCCGTCCTGGCTGTCTAGCTCGTGGACTATTCAGCACCTTTGCGCTTGCTGTCTGTTGGCCTTCCCAACAAGATAGCTGGGGGGTCCTCTTATTTCAGCCACATTTTTTTGCAGCTTCAGCTAAGACTGTCTAACAGAAGGGGAATCTATAAAGTAGAGTATGAAGGGAGATTATTATGACCCAAACTCCCTCTCCCCTCCTTACACAAGTGCAGAATGAAAAGCTGGTGGGGAATTACAGTCTTAAAACTTTTTACATCCACAATGTTGGTCTCTCAATGCTCAGTTTGTTTTTACAAATGCTGCAACTCAATCTAGAAAGTCAGATGACACACGAAGGGTCACAGACTCCAACAGCCACTGATGTACACCAACCAGCCCTTCCCGAGAAGAACCCTGCCTGGGTTCAGACACAGTATCATGGAATGGTCTGGATAATTTCCAAAAAGCCACACTGCAAAGGACATGGGGTTGACCACTCGCTTTATTCTGCACTGCCCAGTGGTTCCACACCCCGCAAGTGTCCAAGCCATGGCTGCAGAACACCATGGTGCAGGGAGGCAGGGTGATCAGGCAGGGCTGCTCGCAGGCTGGCTGTGTCAAAAGGGGCAGGGACTGTGGCGTCATGTCTTGCCCTGAGGCTGGAGGGGAGAAGGCTGAGGAATCATCCTCTCCCTAAGGTTTCACGGCTCCTTTACTTACTATTTTGCGTACATGGCTCAGTGCACTCCCCTCTTTGCCTTTACAGTTTTCCACTTGATATGGGGGTGTAATAACAACTTCTTCCATGACTACGATGTTTTTTTCTTGCCATTTACAGTCTTTAATGCTGGAAGGAGAAGAGAGCAGGTGAAAGTTACCTCTTGCGGGGCATCCCACACCTCCTGCCTGATGAATAAATAACTCCGGAAAGCTAACCCCAAGTTCCTAGCTCACCACTCAGCCAATAACTGGTTGCCATCAGCCCATAGGGAGAAGTAGCCAAGAAACATTTCCTGGGCACCACTGGCTAGGAAAAGCAATGAAACCAATGCACACTTATTCCAAGGATGGTCCAGAAGAGTTACTCTGAAGCATTAGGGACCTGAAAAACCACAGAAAACTTGGTGGCAGCCTCAGAAGTCCAAACTAATTTTGACTTACAAATAAACAGCTAGGCTCGGGCCACTAGATTCGATTCAAACAGCAGCCTAGGGCAGGGGTTGGCAAAATTTTTTCTATAAAGGGTCGGACAGCAAGTATTTCTGGCTTTGCAGGCCATACAATCTCTGTCACAACTACTCTGCTGCTGTACCTCAAAAGCAGTCACAGATGATACATAAACAAATGAGTAGATCTGGCCCACGGGCTGTAGTTTGCCAACCTTTGGCCTAGGGGGAAATGGTACCTTTAAAAAGGCAGAACGAACTCCCCACCTTAGTGCAATCCGTACTCTGCTTCCCACCCCCCGAAAGGATAGCTGCTCCTCACACTGGCCCTTCTCAATGATCAGACAGCTGGGTAACTTGCCAGGCCGGGAAAATCCATCCCAGTTCACACTTGGAACCTAGGGCAGCTGCCACTGCCATGAGAGTTCCTTCACATACCTGTAAATGCTTAGATACTCACACCATGGCCTCAAACAGCTCTGATGCCAGCTACCATCTGTGCACCAGACTCAGGTGGTTAAATAGGGTAACAGAAGGCAGCAGGAGGAAGGGGGAGTGTCAAATGTTTCAGTTTTTCAGCAGCTAGGGAAGCTAGTGGAGAGTCAAATGACTTCTGCTGTGACAAAATGTCCTTTATGAGGTGGTAATAAGGTGGCCTTCTGCTCTCCCTAACTCCCTATGTTCACCCCAATATATAATTGGGAAGAGGGAGGCAGGTATAACTTTCCCTTAATAAGACTGCGTCAGCTTTTAGAGAAAGGTACAAGATCAAAATAATAAAAGAGAAAGAAATCACTAGTTCTAAATTATGGAACACTGGGTCTGGAAGGGACCCTTGGGGATACTCTAATCCAAAACTAAGTTCTACAGATGAAGAAATTGAAGCCCAGCGCAGACAACTTGTTGGAGATTACACCATTCTACCATATAGAAAGGCAACAAGCACCGCATCCCTGGAAGCCGAGGTACTGCCAACACACTACCCAGCTCCCCTTGTGACATTCATAAACATAACTACCCCCAAATCAGCCACCAGACAGCACAGCCAGGCAGCATCACCCCCGGGGCAAGGGACCCCTATGCTCCCCCCAACTCACGTCTTGTGTATGGTCTGGAAGAGCTGCTGGCCCTCTAGGGAGACACCAGCGCTGATTGCATAGGCCTGGCTCAGCTTCTCCTCCTTCTCTGTCCGTGCTTTGCTGGCAAGCTAGGGTGGGGGAAAGGAAAGAGACTCAGAAAAGCATTCACCTTTATCCTTCCTTCAGGACCTAAGTTGAGGAAAAGATGCTGGAAAAGACTGGTTTGGGTAGATTCAGTTTTTTCAGAGACCAAAAGTGAAACAAACAAAAACACACACAATATACCTCAACAGTTACTGCTATTCCTGGCAAACATCCGTTCCTTCCAGTACTTACTGAATGCCTACCATGTGCCAGACATTCACTGTACTAAGCTAGAGATACAGCACAGAAGGGGGCAGGGGAGACCGACTATAAACAAAAACAAACAAGATAACTTCAGACAGGGCTAAGTGCAAGGAAGAAAATAGAGCAGGGCAAGGTTATAGAGTATGACTGGGGGGCGGAGGGGGCCTACCTGATGGGAAGTGGTGGTCAGAGATAAAAGGTAATGCATACATTTCTACGAAAGGAAAGAATTAAGAATTTTTATCAGCTACTGCGCTAGAGCCTCAGGTTTAGAAATAAATGTCTACCACACCTTCAAAGACCAGGATTTGAAGTTCTAAAGACTTGACAACCATTATAGTACCATTATCTGTACTCACATGGGGAGCCAGGACTCCAAGAAACCTAACCATGTATACTGTCCACCTTCGACTAGGGCTATAGCTACCATGCTCTTTAAAAAAAGGAATGGTCTGCATTCTACCGCGTGTCTGTTCCTTAACTGCCCTCTAGTGGAACAACCATAAACTGATCAAGAATTGTAGTAAAATCTAGTAGGTCTACTCAAATCTAGTAAATCGCTCCCAGCAGGGGTGGGTATCCTGTCTATCCCCTCTAATACATTTGTGGTCCCCACCCCACACTATTGGTTGCTAGACTACAGAAGTACAAATTCGAGTGGAAGACAAAACAAATACACTGATGGTTTACACGAGAGGCAGATAATGCATCTGAAAGTCAAACCAATGACTTGGAGATTTTCAGATCCATGAACAAGAACATATACTTAGTATACTGATGCTGCAGCATACTAAAGACATACGCACAAACATACACATGAGAACACCCAACCTGTCCCCAAATGCCAGCTCCTTAAATGCAAAGAGAGGTCATACCTCCAGCACATTCCCAAAGTACCTAGATGCTTGGAATTCTTAAACATTCATTCATATTCTGCTTTAACAGTGACCTTTCAAACCATAAGCCAAACATAGTTCTCCAGGGGGAAAAATAAGCAAAGTGTCTAATTGTTGGGAAAATGAAGCACTTTATTAAGTGTGGGTTTGACTATGAAGAAGAGAAGAGGAGGCCTTCAATCAGGTTAGGGTAACTGAGGAGTCTCAACTGCCTCTGAGTTTCAAAGACTGTCTGAGGGAGGAGGGGGTAAGAGCGCAGCTCATCCATGCTGTTGCTTCGGACTCCCTAGGTAAAAGGGGGAAGAAAGGCCAAAGCTCTGCAGTGATTTAAAGCCAGAGCTCCCTTTTCACTTGGTCCCCAGGACATGGAGAGAGACAAATACAGCAGCAGTAAATAAATGATCTATCAAGCCAGGTCCTGCCATTCTGGCCCCACCAGGTTACAACTTTACAGAGAAGGAAGTGCACAGGGCTGAGAGCATTCCCCTGAGCACTGGCAATTCCAACTGCAGCAAGGAAGCCTCGTGGCTTGAAAGCACTCAGTTTCTATGGAACGAGAACTGCTAGGGGTGTATTTTAAGTAGCAACAAGCAAAGCTTACTTGGTCACCAAGAAAACCCTAGTAACAAGGAGTTTCCTTGAGTCTCACTTTCCAAACAATCCTGAAGAAAATCTGAAGTCTCCAAGGAAAGAAAGGAAAACTGGAGGGAAGCAGAGCTCCCTTGGATTAACCAAGCTCCTGCAGAGCTCCTGAGAAGTGGCTAGTGGTCAGGCAGATGCTTACCCCATGAGCAGGCAGAAGGGTCTCACTTTGAGGTCTTTTTAAAAACATTTATCCCTGAAGACCAAAAACATCTCCCAATGTTGCGTCAGACAAAGCTGCTTCTGTAAAGCTTGTGTTGCCTAGATAGTAACAGCACCCATTCAGGAAGACAAGAGTTGGCTCAAGAAAAGCAGGCATCCATGCAGAATATTTAAGAATGGAACTGACAAATTAAGCTGGGGTTGGGGAGGGGCAGGAAGGCTGGAAGAAGAACCACTTTTGAATTTTTGCCAGAGGCAGAGTAAAATGGATATAAATCTCAGCCACAAGTGATTTGTTTAGACAGCCTGAGTCAAATCAACACAATGGTTATAGAACAATGATTTCAAAATACGCCCTAGCCACTCCCACCCACCCCCCCAGACCTCCGCCAGATACCCGTTGTACAATCTCTTCTAAAGGGTCTGAAAGCAAAGCAGAATGGACTAGATGACTCTCCATCTCAACCCACAGTGCAGACTGATCCCAAATGCTAAATGATACAAGGGAGAGCCTTGGAAAAGTCAGCGGAAATCAGTGTAAGCTGACTATTTCAATTTGCCCCAATATCCTCAACTACTCTACCTGTACCTGCAATTGCTTTGGGGATTTGGATTCACAGCAAACCCTGAAGCCTCCAGCTGCCAGTTTATGAACTGTATTTTCATGGCTATCTGAAAATGCTTAAACCTAATATTCAGCTACAGAGATCTGCTTTCACTAAGAAGCTGAATAAATGGGGTAAATTTCTCCCACAGAGAACTGCATCAATTAGGCATGAGGAAGATTACCTTCACAAAAAGAATCTAGAAATGTTTCTTCTCAAAATTGGGGTGAGAAGGGAAGGGAGATTACCCTGTTCTTTTCACACATGTTCCTGAAAACCCGTGACAAATGTGGACAAGCCTCCTTTTGTAAAGCAAGTGACTATCACTCTACCCTCAAGTTAGCTGTAGCTCTACATTTCCCCACATCATATTTTTGTAAACTAATGCATATCTATAAATGGTCCAGTTACTCCAAGTTAATAAGTTTATGGTTACTGTCAAATGGCCAGAGAGAACCAATAAAAGCTGTCCCCAATAGAGAAGGTGTAGGGTGTGCCTTTTAGGCTTCGGAGGGTCATCAGGACTGCAGTTTTTAAATTCAGTAACTATCACCATACTACATTCATTTTCAATGCAAGCATGCTAACTGCTGGCCTCTCTCCCAATTAAAACTGAAGCACTAACTGGTTAGAATCATAAAGAATGTTACAGGCACCAACTTTAAGAATACACTGGGTTCAGGCAAACGGAGAAGCACAAACCTACAAATACATGTTACTAATGTACATGTGACCTAATCGAAATAACTGCACAAGACAACCTGCATTTATCTACCTCTCCTTTTATTTTGCACAATTCCCAGTGAAAACATTCATTCCTTGTCTACTAACCAGTTCTTCCTCTCTTGGCCATTTTATATATAGCATCTTGATGTGGGCAACAAAGAAAAGTGCATGAACTTGACTCCAGAGCATATCAATATTAAAAGGCTCTAGTCATGCCTGCTGCTGGGTAACCCTCGAGTGAGTGAATCAGTGAACAGCGACAACACATCTCTCCTGCACTCAGTGACATGGAGAAGAGGAAGCAGCCACAACAACATAATCCAAGCATCTTGTTATAACCTCATCTTGTTACTTGGTAACCAGCTGGGCCATCTTATTTCCACATACCCAGACCAGGAAAGCACAGGTGCTGTGAGGAATCCAGAGGGATTCCTACTGCAAGTATTTAACAGGCTGTGACAGCTGATCCAACAAGGGAAGCAAAGTCCAGAGAGGAACCTGCTGGATGTGACCTACTGACGCCACTGAGCCACTCTTGGTTTGTCCTCCCTCTGTATTCAGGCCTTCCAACCAGCTGCCCTCACAGAGGGGTTAGGAAGCACTGCAGCTGCTGCCCAGAACTGGCAGTGCTGCCTGCAAGTCCTGATGGAGGCTGAGGGATGGCAGACCAAAGCAGCCAAGAACCACTGTCATCTTAAGGGCCCACGCTTGCTCCTGCTGTTTCAATTCTGGGGCGCACTCCTGGAAAGCCCTCATTCTTGGCTAGCAACAAGCAGGCTCAGAAATATTTCTTCTGGGGCTTCCCTGGTGGCGCAGTGGTTAAGAATTCGCCTGCCAATGCAGGGGACATGGGTTCGAGCCCTGGTCCGGGAAGATCCCACATGCTGCGGAGCCACTAAGCCCGTGCGTCACAACTACTGAGCCTGTGCTCTAGAGCCTGTGAGCCACAACTACTGAACCCGCATGCCTAGAGCCCATGCTCCACAACAAGCGAAGCCACTGCACTGAGAAGCCCACGCACAGCAACGAGGAGTGGTCCCCGCTCGCTGCAACTAGAGAAAACCCGTGCACAGCAGCGAGTACCCAACGCAGCCAAAGATAAATACATAATATAAATAAATTTTTTAAAAAGTAACCTGAGATAGATGAATAATATGAAAACCCCTAAATAACCCAAATATTCATCAATATGAGATTCATTAAATAAAGTTATTTTAATATATATATATATATATATATATATATTTCTTCCAACTATCAATATCCCCAAGTCTTCCTGCTCCCTGGCTGAAAGCTCCTGTCTGAAACTTTCTAATAAAATACTGTTCTTTACAACCTCAAATAGCTGGGAACTCAAATAGAGAACCCTACTTGAAGTCATGTCCCAGAATACATAAAATGAACCAAAACATTGAATCAAACAGGGGAACAGTAGAGTCCAAGAGGCCTGGCAGTGAACATTAAAATCCTAAGAGCTAATTTGTTGAGTGAGAAATTACTCCACGCAATGCACGGAACAACATGCTTTACATGTATTAAACGTTTAATCTTCCCAACAATTCTGTGAAATAGGGACTAAAATTACTCCAACTTAACAGATGGACTTGCCCAAGTTTACCAAGTCACAAGTGGGAGAGTCTGGATTTGAACCCAGACAGTCTGACTCCAGAGCTTGCATTCTGAACTCTGCACTATACTCAAATAGTTCCACCTAAGAGAAATGTTGAAAATACACTTATAAATTTGAATGTAAAAGAAAATGTTTTATAAAAGAGAAAACATTTTAAGCCTCAGCTGCCATCTTCTCTTTTTATCAGTGAATTCTGACATTTCCATCAATGTCCTCTGTACAGAACACAATTGTCTGCCTTTTAGTGAAGGGCCTCTGTTTTCTGAAAAGGGTCCCAGTCTCACCCTAAACCTCAAGGACATCCTTTATTTCTTTGGTTGACGGTAATTCATAGGAATGCTTTTAAGAAAACAGATCCTGTGTGAGAAAGCATTTCAGGCCAATAATAATGGCTATTCCCTGAACCCATCATTTTCTGATGTGCCAAGACTAGAGAACGTAAGTCAAGCAAGTCTTCTGCACTAGAAAGTTAAGGTGCATTGACAGCGTTGAGCTCTGATGAAAAACACCATGCAGCAATTAAACTCCAATAAAGATGTTTAAAAAAAAAAAAAGGAAAAACACCCTTGCAAACCCAGGGGCCACAGTGCCACCTCAGTCGCCAGGCTCTGACCAGCATATTGCTGTCATACAATACAGGCCAGCCTCAAGTCAGTCAGTACAGGCTATAAGCAAAGTTTTATACTTCACCTGGCTTAGAACAAAAACTAGTTGCCAGCAAAGTCAATAGTTTTTCTTAGTGGTTTGTAATTATGTCAACAAACACTATTCATAGCTACAAAAGACAGCTAAACCTCCTGGACACCAACAGGGTAACTTCCTAGTCCCAAGACCCTGACACCAGCACTGCTGTGGAACCTCCGCAGGACTCTGCCAGGAAAAAAACCTGGCGCAGATATAAACTGAAATTTGACCTCAGCAACCTATCTGTGAGAGTACACGCTCAAATTAGCCATCTCACACATGGCCGTAAGGATTGAGGGAGATAACATGGGTGAAAGCACTAGGTGAGTTGTAAAGCACTGTACAAATATTAGCTGTTAACATTATTATTATAATAACATCATTATTATTAGCACAGAGAAGGTGGCTTGTGGGTTATTTCAAAAAAATTCATATAATCCAACCTTCCTTTAGCCAATGAGCTCAGGGCTCTCTCTCTCTCTTCTGCTTTCTGTAAGAGCTGCTAGAGAGGCTATAAATCCTTAACAGAATAACTTCCAAAATATAACTGGAATAGTAAGTTGGAAAATGCACTTTATGTGCCAAAATGGGGATTTGCTTATAGAACAAAGAGTTGATTTTATTCAGAGATAGTGAAAGAACCACGTGCTGTCGTTCCCTGGGCTCTGAAGAGGGCAGAAAAAGAAAAGAAAGAAAGAAAAGCCACCCCTTGCCCCCCCACCCCAAACAAAAGAGGTTCCAGATCAAACCCTTACCTACCACTCACTAGCTGCATGAATCTGAGCAAGATGCATAACCTCTCTTGAGCCTTATTAGTCCATTCATGGGGGCCCATCCTAAAGGGTTGTTATTGGAGTTCAGTACGATATACATCTAACACCAACACTGGCACTTAACTAGTCCCTTCCCTCATTTCTAAGAACTGCCACCAGTTTAGCTCACTGACAGAACAGCAAAAGTTTTTAAATTGCAAAGATGGACAAACTGAAATCAATCCAAATCAGCTTGATTCCATTTAACTTCCCTCCCTTTACCTAATCAATCGTGATTTATTCTTCAAGACCCTACTCCACTGTTACATCTGAGAAGGCTTTCCTAAAATGTTCATTACTCTAAGCCAAGGATTGGCAAACTACAGCCTGTGGGCCAAATTCAGACAACCACCTGTTTTAGTTAAGTTTTATTGGAACGACCATGGCCATTTGTTTACGTATCACCCACGGCTGCTTTTGCGGCAAAGGCAAAGTTGATAGTTGTGACAGAGAATGTATAGCCACAAAGCCTAAAATATTTACTATTGGGCCCTTTACAGAAAAGGTTTGCTGCCCCCCTTCAAAAAGTTAAATTCTGCTGTCTCTCACCACTCCCAAACATGAGATTTTTGAGGGCAAAAGCACTATCTTAATCATCCTGACATTCCCAGCACCAGGAAGGGAGGGGGAGAGAGGGAAGTCAGATCAAAGGAAAAGAAACCTTGACTATTAGAGATTCACAGAACAGTTCCCAATGGTTAAGTGGCTAACACACAGTCATATAACAATTCATTAGCAGCCCAGCTGTGAAAAGAACCCAGTTCTTCAAACTTCCCACATTCTACCACACTATACTGTTAGCTTTTGGCATGGTATATAGATCCTTTAACTTTCTAGTTCATGTACAATTTGCTTCACTCTCCAGGGTAGTTTCTGGTATTTATCTAAGCTAGCCTTAAATTCCAATGCTAGAACTTGACTGCACCACTTGTTTTTTTCTTCCCCCCAAGCCTGATCTCTGCCAGGAAAATTAAACCAGTTAGAATGCCCCTTTCTTAACACTGTAAGAGATACTACCACTGAGCTATCAGTAAAGTGCTTATTTTGAATCGTCTCTGTGTGAAAGAGATAGAATGCAGAGGTGGCTGCAACAACACACCTATGGCACATCTCTGCCAGTCACGTGGGCCGAGCAATCTGTCTTTTCATGTAGACGATTCTCCCCACACCCTTGTGATGTCAGGAAAGCCCCCTTCAGAACCAAACTCTTGACCTGAGGAGGGCTCCACCAAGTCAGCTGGCTGCCAGGCACTATAGCCTGAAGTGAGTCATGAGCCCTAGCCTGGAACGCTGCACCCCCTACTATGGTTATCAGGTTGACCCCAATGTTTGAATGCCACCAAATGTGACCTCTTTCAAAGGTTAGTGATTTTTTAAATGGCAGTCAATCACTCTACCCCTCTGACTTCATCTCACACCACTCCCTACTTACTGTGTCCCTGTTGCTCAGCAATGATGGGTTCTTCCTCTTCAGCCCACACTTGCATCTTCATGGCACTTCTGTGAGGAAGCTGTCTGCTCAGAGTCAGGTGCAAAACTTACTGGTGGACTCTAACCTGGGACTGTGGCCTTGACAACATATTCTAATCAAGTGAGCCAGTACGTTACACGTAGCTTCTAGAAGCCAGAAAAAATTTTATCTGACAAAAAAGTCTTGCCTTCCCTAGACAAGTTACTTCCCTTCCACTTTCATAATATGAACACATTCTACCTTTTACTCATATATACATACCTAAACATAGGGTGGCCAAGTCATCTGATTCTACTTGGTGATAACTCCATACCTCAACACATTAGGGTCAAGATATGGTCAAGGTCTCAGCTAACAGGATAGGTCCATGAACACAGGCCACAGTGCAGTAGCTACCAACGACCCCAGGAATTTACTCATACTTGAGGATTATCCCTCACATCAACTGAAAGCCATAAGGTTATGCTAAATCTTAGCTTTCAAGCTGGTCAGAAATCAAAACAAAAACCAAGTCAGTTCTTCCCTGTGTGACGTCATACCTAAAGGTAAGCAATGACGTCAGTTCCTTTCAAAAGTGAACTTTGTGACTCTTCCATTTTCTCAGCCTTCCCAGGCCCTTCCACTCCCAGACCAATCTCCCAAGTATCATTTTTATCCAAAGGCAGCACTCATTCTTCATTACCAGGTGCTGACGAAAAGCTCTTTGAATCTCTTCTTCCTGGTTCTTCTTCTAGTTAATCACTCACTGCTGGTTAGTAAGGTACAAATGGGTAATAAATACTCAAAACAGCCTGATCAATCAGTCAGTGGTTTGGTAAGGGAGGTAGATGCCTCATCTGTGGAGTTCACTTTTCCATGCTTTGTCCCTTTTCCTGCCTCCTGCACAACATGCGAGCATCTCCTCCAGAAAGTCTGCTCCAAGTCAGCAAAGTGAAAAGAAGGCTTACATGTCATTCGATGCACTGGAGGCATTTATCCAAACAAATGAATACGTAACACTTGCCTTGGCTGCCTCAGTGAGTTTGTCCCTAAGAGTCTCAGGAGCTGAAAGCCTGCTCACACTGACCTCCAGTACTCGGGCAACTGTGCACTTAATTATGCCACTTGATAACACTGCCCTGGAAATTCACGTTGACTCTGGTCACAACAAGAGGTATCCAATATAATTTTGATTTTCCCCAGTCCTGAGTTGGCAAGTTCTGATATCTCAGTGAACGTCAGATCCAGTATCAGGAAAGACTGACACAGGAACAGTGCCAATGTTCTTGGCCGCTTCCCTTTGTCATACTGTCCCTCTGCCCCCGTCCTGCTCCTACACCATAATTCAAGGAACATCAGTTGGCTGCACATAGCTAATGCGGGAGAATAGGACTAACATCTGCCAACTCTGGTCAACTGGACCTAATCCTCCAAACAACTCTATGAGATAGGTACTAACATGACCCCATCTCTACGGTGAGAAAGCTGATGCTCAGCAAGGTTAAGAGGCAGAGAAGTGACTTTAAAGACTAATCCACTTGGTTCCAATGTTCTTTTTTTTTTTTTTTTTGCGGTACGCGGGCCTCTCGCTGTTGTGGCCTCTCCCGTTGCGGAGCACAGGCTCCGGACGCGCAGGCTCAGCGGCCACGGCTCACGGGCCCAGCCGCTCCGTGGCATGTGGGATCCTCCCAGACCGGGGCACGAACCCGTGTCCCCTGCATCGGCAGGCGGACTCTCAACCACTGCGCCACCAGGGAAGCCCCCAATGTTCTTTCTACTAGACCATTCTGCTCCTGACCACACAACACAGATGTTTCTCTTTACTCAGAAATATTACTTAGGATTATAGATATCTGCATGCTCATTTCATGTCACCAACCTACTCTATAAGTTCCTTGGGTAAGCACACAGAAGCAGAAAA
This sequence comes from Mesoplodon bidens, assembly GCF_964165515.1. Taxonomy (NCBI): domain Eukaryota; kingdom Metazoa; phylum Chordata; class Mammalia; order Artiodactyla; family Ziphiidae; genus Mesoplodon; species Mesoplodon bidens. Next base: position 50,048,624 of record NC_138179.1, on the reverse strand, counting down.
AACATGGGACTTTGCCATCAAAACATCAGACCTGAGTTCAAATCCCAGCTCTATCACTTACTAGTTGAATGACCTTAAGCTAGTGACTCATCCTCTCTGAGACTCAGTTTACTCTTCTGTAAGATGGTGATGGTACGCCCACCATAAGAACTATTGTTAGGATTAAATGAGATGTCTACCGGATCACTAGTTCAGAGGGTGGCATGTAAAAGTATTAGTTCCCACACTACTTGCCATATAACCTAGAACAAGTCACTTAAACTGATAAGCCTATCTTCCCATCTCTTAAACTAAAAGGAAAAGAATACACTCTAAAGATCACAAAGCATCGTTTGGAGAATGAACCGAGATGTGTCAAAGCTCTTTGTAAACTGTAAAGCCCTAGAAAAATGTAAGGTATGGTCCCCAACAGAGCTTACCACAATGCCTTGCACAAAATAATTTTCAGTAAATGTTTGATAAATGCTACATAGAAGAGAACTCTGTTAACACTGCCATGTCCCAAGTCATCTGAGAGCACTGCTAACTCACGGGCAATCTTTATCCCCAGAGAACAAAATGTGGAGTCAATTCGAAGGAACTTGTCAAGAAACACTTTACTTCACCCTACCATGCAGACCCTGGGCTCTCATCCTCATGCAATATTTAAACCTTCCTCGTGACAGAAAACTAATAAGCCACGTGGTGAATAACCTGAACCTCACTTATGACTGGCTCTGGTGTGCTTCTGTACTTTTACAGTCAGGAAATTGGAAACAGTTTTACAGGGTACAATGTTACTGTGGAGAAGATAAAATGACATTCAAAACTTCCACCTTCTGCCACCCCACTGTCCTCTCCCAAGCTTCCTCTTACATCTCACTGCTGTGGACAGACACAGGACATCTTAGCCTGCAGTGAAAGTGCCAACCAAAAGCAAAACAAGCTCATCTCCAAGAACTGCTACTTCATACCATCTCTAGTGGGGCTGGAATTAAATATTTCCTTTAAAAGGCCTTCTATTCCATTTCCTGCTGGGTCGGACGGAGTAAATATCCGGTTTATATCAACAGGTTTAATTAAACAAAGCACTTACTATGTCAGCAAGATGAGCCATCATGTGATGTTATCTTCCACTGCAAGTGGAGTACACAGGTAGTGCTCCCTAGACTGCAAGTATCAACAGTTTTCTTCCAGGGATTTCAAGGCACTTTAGTTCCCTTCTAAAACGCTTAAACAATCCTCCATCCTAAAAAAAAAAACTCAAGCTCATGCTCTTAAATGAGAAGAACTTTTCATGTCATTCAAGCAACGTGTAGTTGCCCAGATTAGCTGTTTTCAGTAACAGTAAGAGCCCTCAGGAAGAATCACAAAGCATCCTCAAAGGTTGGTTTCAAGGGAAAACCAATATAGCTTATTCATAAACAACTCTACGAATGAAGAATGAATAAATGAAACCCAAAGATAGCCCTCCAACCTAATTTTAGTCTTCAGTTTCTGACTCCTTTTTCAAGACTTGGCAAGCAGGCCACAAAGTAAGAAAAGTAAAGATTTCTGGTATTCCACAACCTATTACTTCTGGCTGCTTTCTTGAAAGAGTGGGTAAACAACTAGTTTACAATAATGCTAGTAGACAACTGACCAGCACAAAGCAAAACCCTAAAGGCAAAGATAATCTGCAAACTAATAACCAAGAACCATTTGTACTTGAAGTCAAATGTAAGAAAAGAATTGCTTCTCAACATCTCCCACTTAACAGTCCCACCCACACCACTCCAGCCCCTCTCAGATAAATGGTGGCACTTGGTGGTCATAAGAGCAGAATCCTGTATCTTTTAAATTTGAGAAAATCATCCCTCTTTCAGATAACTTTTCCTCGACTACTCACTAAAGGTTGTTGACAAACTTCTCATACCCTACAAACACTAAAGGATAACTTAGAGCCCTTTTCACCCTCAACATACCAGGCATAAACTATTTTATTTGGAACTTTTAAAATCTCCTCTGGGGACTGCCCTGGTGGGACAGTGGTTAAGAATCCGCCTGCCAATGCAGGGCACACGGGTTCAAGCCCTGGTCCGGGAAGATCCCACATGCCGCGGAGCCACTAAGCCCGTGCTCCACAACTACTGAGCCTGCCCTCTAGAACCCGCACGCCACAACTACTGAGCCTGCGCTCTAGAGCCTGTGAGCCACAACTACTGAGCCCGCGTGCCACAATTACTGAAGCCGTGCGCCTAGGGCCCGTGCCCCGCAACAAGAGAAGCCACCGCGACAAGAAGCCCGCGCACCGCAATGAAGAGTAGCCCCCATTCACCACAACTAGAGAAAGCGTGCACGCAGCAACAAAGACCCAACACAGCCAAAAATAAAATAAATAATCTCTTCTGCTAACAGAAGATCATCCAAAGACGACCTATACTTTAATAGGAGGACTGAGTCAGTGTTCCAAAAATCTATAAGTCTAAGAATGGGACATTCTGTACGCAACAGCCTTTAATATGAAACCCAAGACCCTTCTGAATCTGCCCTCAGACACCAGTAAAAAAAAAAAGTGTGGCACTTCCCTGGAATCTAGAAAGAAGGGAGCTCCAGATCTGAGGTAACTGCGTTCTGCCAGCCTCAGTCACTCTCCTTTGTTTCAGCTGCCTGAGTGCCTCCCTGCTTTGCTGAATTGTAGCAAACACACTACATTCCCAGGAGAGGCAAGAGAATATACATTATTACAATACTCTTATACAGGGAAAAAAACTTCCACCACACTAATTCAAGAGACTTAAGGAAAGGCAACGGTTATGAAAACTGAAGGCCTAACTTATTCATTCAACAAGTACTTACGAAGCACCTACTCTGTGCAAGGCTCTGTATATTCAGTGATGAACAAAACAGGTATAGTTCCGATCCCCACAAAACGAATTTTGGTTAGATAGAAAAGTAAACAAATGATATACAATTATAGTTACAAAAAAGCTATGAAGAGGGTAACCTTAAGTCGCAATTTGCCCAGGACACACCCATCTATACTTGTCTCCGTGTAAAACAAAAGCGCCACCCCCCCCCTTTACTCTCGAAAATGTCCCAGACTGGACTATAAATGATATGTCACCTTATCTCTGAAGGCTAAGGTACTGTAAGAGAGAATAATGGGGGCAAATCACTTTAGTCTGAGTGATCAGAGAAGACCTCTTGAAAGAGGTGCCATTAAACTGAGTCCTGATGGATACGACTCCAGTCATTCTGAAAGGGTGTTCCAAGTACAGGGGACAGCAAAGGCTACAACAGGGCTTGGGGTATTACTATTATTGATCAACATGAACTCTGGCTAACAGAACTAAAGAATCAGGAAAGTTATTTGAGGGTTCCCAGAGACCAATTTGTACATCCAAGATTAAAATATCCTAAAACTCTAATTTTGTTAGACCTCGAAATTCAAACATAAAGACAAAAACAAAGCTCTAAGGCAGTGGTTTTCAAATTTTTGTAGGTCATTAACCCCTCTGAGAATCTAAAAACATATCCCAAATCTTCACCCAGGAAACATATATTCTCATGTGCACACATACACAATTTCAGGAGGTTCAGAAGCAACGCCCCTACCCAACCCTCCCAGCACTGGAAGTTCACACATGGACTGCAGGATGCAGGGGGGCGGGGAAGCCCTCTTTCACAAAGGACAAAAGCCAGCTCTCAACTCTATTTCTCTATTTGGGCATTAAGACATTTCTTAAAATCTTCTGAAGATAACCAGGAATAAAGAGAAAAGTTAAACTGATATATTTTTTAAAAAATATATCAAAACAAGCAATTGTAAATCACTGAAAAAAAATGAAAAACAAACAATGGACAATGTATGTACCACCAAGAGTCAATGAGACTCAAATTTCCCATCATTTTGGAGAACCAGAACTGCCCTCAAGTCCTTACCTTACTAACATTGAGTGAAGCTAGGGGAGGAGGGGTTTCTGTTCGGTCATTAATTATTTCCACTTCTGAAACATACTGTAAGTTTATGAGCAAGATGTCTGCGTGGTTGGGCTTTCCACTGGAAGAGGGACATTCTGGTGAAAAAATAAAGTTAAGGAAAATAGGGGCAAGCAGAGAACGGACACATCCCAAAGGGGCATGGAAAACACAATTCACCCAAGGCTTGTGTAAAAGGTGTGCCTCAAGCAAGAGAGGGAGCCTCACAAGAACCACACCTCTCCTCAGGAAATCTCTGCCTGTCACTTTCCTGCCGCACAACCCCATAACCAAAAGATCTCAAGCTTTTCAAAGCCACACACAATCCAAAATTGGAAGCCTCAACAGTGTTTCTGTCACCTTCTCTTTACCGGTTTTGTGAAGAGGCTTAATACAGTTTTAATGCCGCTATGCATACCGTTGGTCTTGAACGTAATGAACCACACTGAAGAGCAAGTACTTTCTGTTCTTGGTAGAATAATACTCCCTATATCCGAACAGTACTCTGTTCTCTTTTTCAGATTTGAGATTTCCCATTTTGCACAGGAGAAAACTACAACACTGGAAAGGAAGCTCACTCAAGGTGACCCAGCGAGCTAACCCATTCATTCATTCATTCATTCACGCACGCACTCACTCATTCTCCAACCATTTCTCAAAAGCATACTGTTTGTCAAATAAGGGTGCAGTAATTCTTCATTCCGAAACCCTTCCAACTAAACCACTACTGTAAAAGGTCTTACTTGGTCCAGGTATGAAGTCTTGTGTTCAAAAAAACAAAAATTAAAAAAAAAACGCAACTGTCCTTGCTGTAATTAGTTTCAAAGGACATCTTCCTAAGCTACAAATCCACAACCAGTAGTTAAATGAATTAAAATACTTGCCAAAGGCAGCAGCAGACTCAGTAAGAAATTTCCTTTTGAAAGGTGCCATAAGAGATTACTCTTAAAAAAAAAAAATCCAAATAAACCCACCTGTGGCTCAAATAAAAGGGGAAGGGGTGGCACATGTATTACAACCAGGTAGTATTCTGTTTCCATGACTGAGTTTCCTGGAGTAATTCAGAAATCACTTCCACCCCAAAGAAAGAGACCACCTTTTCCATTCTGTTAAACACTGACACATTCAAAAGGGAAGGCTACTGCTATGGAGAAGTCAGGACTCCATGTGCTGGGCTGACAAGAGAAGACAGTTTACTCTTTCACCTGTAACCCACACATCCATAGATAAGCCCCTGAAAAACGTGGTCCTCTCTCTAGACCAGGTTTCCAATACAAACATCCCCAAAACAGCAACTTCCAAATCACTGAGAAGCCGAAAATTCAGCACTCCCTGCCCCCAGCGGCACCACGCATACACAAGCACCAGCAAAACAAGCCCCTATCCCCAGTTCTGCTACAAACTCTGTCCTGCAGTTACTCTCCCCCCAAACAGGCGAGGCCCATTTGGCCACCACCCCACCGCCCTTTCTTGGACCAAATCCCATCAGTGGACAACCCCTCCTGAACTCCATACCCTTGTCCCACTCACTAGCAGTTCCTTACTCTACACACCGTCTCCCCACATGATTTCACCCGTCCCCCTCCCATCCGAGCTCCAATCACCAGCCCCCTCCCACGGCCACCCCTCTCCGGATTACTGTGTCCCCTCTCCTAGCGTTCCCCCCGAAAAGCCATCAGCGTGTCAAGCCCCCCTCCACCCACTCACCCTCGTTCGGGGCCCAGCTCCCACAAGGGGTGGGAGACAAGGGTCCCCAAGGCGGACCGAGGGACCCGCGAGAGGGGGAGGGGAGCTCAGGGCCGTGCGCATGCGCTCCGGGCGCCGCGGTAGCCGGTCGCCCCTAGGCCCGGAGAGGGCCCCAGCCACCGCCGTCGTCCCCCGCCCCCCCACCGCCGCACATACACGCCGGCCCGGCCTCGGGCTCCGCGCAGGGAAGGATACTTAAAGCCAGCATCTTGGACTGGTAGTCGAAGGCTACCACCTCGCCCTGCAGCCGCTGCTCCTGGCACGTCCGGCACGACACCTGGCTCCCAACGCTGAAGTACTCGCCCGGAGGAGCCGCCATCTTGGGAGAGCAGCCGCGGCCGGCGGCGGCGGCGGCAGCAGCGGGCGAAAGCCGGGCCCCCAGTGAGCGCCGCGCCGCGACGCACGGGGCGTGCTGACGTCACGCGCTAGGGCGTGGCCTGGACTGGGTGGGGCGGGAGCCTAGGTGGATGAGGAGAAAAGAGGAAATAAAGAGGAATGTGAATAATTACGTTTGTGCGGCTGCGCCCGGTTTGTAACAGGCTTGCAAGGTCCATTTTAGAAGTTAAGGATAAATGACCTACGTGGAATGAAAAGGGGAGGGAGGAGGGAACTGCAGTCTCCATTACGTGCACACCTTGACACAAGGGTTTGATGAATGAACTCTATATTTTACAAATGAGGAATCCGAGGCCCAGAAGACTTAACTAAACTTGCTCAAAACGGTTACACCTAACTACAAAGTGGTAGTGGAAAGAACATTGGCTGTAGAGTTAACTAAAACGGAATCGGAATTCCACTGAGTTATATGACCTTGAGCAAATTACTAAGCCTGATTCTTTTCTTTATTCCTTCTGTATTATCACTGTTGAGCATCCGGCAACCCTTCGATGTAGGAATCAGTATCCTCATTTTACAGAGGAAGAAACTAAGTCTTAGACTAAACTTTGTCCAGGGTCGCACAACTAGCAAGGATCCGGTCTACCTGTTTCCAAAGACGGTGCTATTTACTGCTATGCTATATTAGATAATACCTCACAGAGTAGTTAGGAGGAGCGGGAGATAATGAGATAATGTGTACAAATGCATGGCATGTAGTAGATCCTTAATAAATGGTAGTTCCTCCGTGATCACCCATCACTGTTGGAACTCAAGATGCTTCCCCATCTCCCATCTTGCCCTCTCCTCTAGAAAACCGGGCAAAGAGCCAGAATGAGGAGCAATGGTATTGACAAAGGGAGCCTTGGGGCAGGCGTTTGGGGCCCCCCGTTAATGACTATCTAATATACGAAACAGTTTTCTTAACATGTAAGTACGATGCAGATGCATTTTCAAGCCCTACCATCACCAGTTGCCATCCCTAACCCACCTACCCTTCCACTAAAGAAATTCTAGAGCCTCATGTATGAGTAACGACAGGCAAAGAGAGGGAGGCAAAGGGCCAGTCCTGGCACTACTTAACCTGAACGAATTTCAAAAGTGTTTCCTTGCCTTGCAAGAGACATCAACTTCCTAAAGTTGGGCCCATATTAGTACAATCATTGTAATAGAAATAAACATACTGCTCCCTCATACTTGGGTTTTTCCAGAGAACTTTCACGTCTACCCCATAACAAGTCATACGTAACTGCCACTCCACCTTTTATATAACATTATGATTATAGGTTCTCATAAATGACTGCCAGGCACTGTTAGGAAAAGCTTCCTGGAAGAAGTGGGAAAAGCTGAGATCTGGAAGACAAGCAGGGAAAGAGTGGCTACATTCTAAGCAGAGGTAACTGCAGACGTCAGGACCCCTAAAAGGAGAGAGCTTGGTGATTTCAGGGAGCATAAAGTAGCTCAGAAATATCATGAAACAGAATGTGGGACTGGGCTGGTAAAAGTTGTCTTGGCTAGAGGCCAAGCAAACTTTCAAAGACTAAGAAAATTTAGGCTTTTTCCTAGGGGCAACTGAAAAACATTTAGCAAGGGAGCAAAATGAGATTTGTATCTAGCTTCCTTTCCCCACACCTTTTTAATTAGTGAAATTAATCTCTTTGCAAGAAGAACCCAAATTTACATTCTCATTTTCGCCCCTCAAAAACTCTCCAAGGACAAAGTTGCTTGAGGTAGGAGGGAACGACATCACCAGTCTCCTCCCACCTCACCTCTGCCTCTAGGCAAGACCTCACCTAGAATAGCTGAGATTTCTATTTTGTGTGTTCCTCCAAAGGATTATTCCAATTTTTGTCGCCTCTCCTCTTCCTTTACCAACCCAGCTACTATCTCATGGTTTATCTGCCCAGCGGGGTTCTGCAAGGCAACATGACAAGATGACGAAAGGAGAGGGGCAAGGCGAGCACAGAACTGGGAGGGAGGGTGATTTAGACTGTGCTATGCGTAACAACTCTCAAGCCGTTAGGGATGACCCCTCAAAATCAAGAGGCTGATCTGTCAGCCTCCAAATCAACAGCAGAGGAATTCAAGCAGGAGAGTCTTGGGCTGGCGGAGGAAGGCGTGTACCGATTAGCCAGCTGTGTGTGCAAACGTAGGGGCCCGCTTCAGCGCCGACCAGGGATGCCTGGCTCCCCGGAGCAGGGGTTGTCCCTAGCCTTCTCTCCAAGAGATCTCGAAATATTTTTGGAGGGTAGCGGTACTGGAGGAGAAAGGTCGGGTCTGGAAGGAATCCTGGCCCGGGATATTACATATCCATCTGCACAGAAGTAAAGGAGGGATCCTGGACGCACCGCCGACCCTCAGGTTAGTCTGTCCCATGACCCGGAACAGCAGCTGGAGCCGCCTCTACGCCCTCTGCCCACGTGCCGGCAATAGCAGCCACGTGGGGCTCTGCGGAAACGCCTTCGAAAAGATTTGTCCCCTGCGCTGCCCAGTAGAGAGGGAGGCCCGGGAAGAGCGCAGGAGGAGGAAACGGCACCGGCAGGAGGCCTGGCTCGCGCGAGCCTGGGGCTGCCGGAGGCGGGGCAGGGAGGCGGGGCTTTCCCGGCCACCGCCAGGGGGCGGGGCCTCGGATCCGAAGGGTGGGCTTTGGAGGGCCGTGAGGAGCTGCTTCCTGGTCGCCTGGACCCCTCGGCTTCCGCTTTAGCTCGAACCCTGGCCGGGCCGGCCGCGGGGTCGCCATGGAGTCCACGCTGGGCGCGGGCATCGCGATGGCGGAGGCGCTGCAGAACCAGCTGCCCTGGTTGGAGAACGTGTGGCTCTGGGTCACCTTTCTGGGCGACCCCAAGAGCCTCTTCCTGTTCTACTTTCCCGTGGCCTACTACGCCTCTCGCCGGGTGGGCATCGCGGTGCTCTGGATCAGCCTCATCACCGAGTGGCTCAACCTCGTCTTCAAGTGGTGAGACAGCGAAGCCCTCCGGCGTCCTGGTCCCCCACCCCCAAAGGCCCTGAGCCCTGTGCAGTCCTTGATCTCTCTCGTCAGCTGCCTCAAAGGCCTGGCTTCCCCCCAACCCCCCGACAGTGAACCCATGGCCTTAAGACCTCCCACCCCTACCCCGTGGCCACTGACTTTTCCCCTATGAGCATCTTTGTGCATCTTGGACCTCAGAGTCCCCATCCTAATCATTAAACTGGTGTTTAACGGGCCTGATCAGAGAAATCACCTAAGGGGGCATATTTAAAATGCAAATACCCCATTCCACTTCAGACAGACTGATTTTGAAACTCCAGGGGAGGGGCTGGGAATCTGTATTTTAACAGGCATCCGTGGTGACTTAAGTAGCAGAAAGTCCTGCTTCTCAACTCACTCTTTGATTTATTTATTCATTCGTTTATTTGACATAGTTTTTAAGAAGCATGCTTTGTGCCAGGCTTCACACTAGCGGCTAAGGACAGAAAAGTCTTGCAGATTAAGGTGTGGTCCCCCAGACCATGGCCAGCAGCACAAGGGGCATTTGAAAACTCGCTAGAAATGCAGAATCTCAGGCCCCACGCCAGAGCTACTGAATCAGAATCTGCATTTTAGCAAGGACCCCAGGCGATTTGTGTGCACAGTAAATTTCAAAAAGCACTGGGCTAAAGCATTGCCTTCCAGGGAACACTGTCTCTTCTCCCTTTTCCCCTTCATTCACTAGTAGGCTCTGCACACAGACTTAGAAGCCAGGAACCCCAGGCAAGTGGGTGGGGCCCTTGGGGTGTATCTCTTTGTGCCACCTGTTCTCTCTTGGGTGCAGAAGGGAGCTATACTTCCCGCTGGGCATGCAGCTGCACCTCCCCTCACCCCTCACCACTGTCTCTGTTGCCAGATTTCCAGGCTGGGGGAGGGAGGGGAGGTTCATAGGAGACACTTGAATGGATGGGCTGGAATGACTTGCTGAAAAACAAAATACCTTCCCTTCCACTCTTCTCAGCCAGGGCGTCATCCCTGCTGTAAACGGAAAGCAATTGTCTGATCACTTCCTTCCTACTGAATTGCTCTTTGCTTTGTGCCCTCCTTCCTCAGAGTCTGTATAAGCCTTCCTCTCTAGTCCTGTTCCCCTAAGACCACCCCCTTGGGTAGACACTGTTAACACCCCCCCACATGGCAGAGCCCCTATTCATTTCCTGAGTATGTGTTGAGCATCTGGTGCGTGATCCGGGCTCACTTTTTGGCGGGGAGAGGCAAGTCCCTTCCGCACCTCCCTCCCCAGCACTTGGCTTCCTGCCAGGATCTCTTCTGCTCTCCCACCTTTTCTCTTTCTGGCCACAGCAGCCTCTGCAGTGTGTTTCCCAGGGTCCAGTGAAGCACCTGGCTAAGCCAGTGGATTTTGAACTTTTTTGTCTTCCTTATTCTCTCCCAGCCTCCTTGTCCATTCCCCACTCCCATTTTCAAACACGAGAGGCTTACCTAAGTAACTCAGGCTGGAATTTGGGAAATGGAGAGAGGGGAAGCAGGAGGGTCAGTGAGGGTCTGGGGAGGGAGGGCGAGGGGCAGGTCCTGGGCTCTTTATAGACGGCAAGAGCGGAGCTGGCCCTGCGGCGGGAGGGCTAAGAATGGGACTTCGGAGCATCTCAGAGCACACACATGCACACACCACAATCTCTTGCCTCCTTATCCCTTTAAAACAAATAGCATGCCTTCTCCTGTTCCAAGGTAAAAAACCCTGGCAAGGCAATGGCACAGAACTGGACACCCTTTCTGACTCCAGCCTGTACGCCCTCCGGAGTACTCCAGGTGTCCTACCTCACCACCACCACCACCACCCCCCCGTTCCCCTGGCTGTGTGTGCGTGGAATGGCATCTTGCATCTGTTCTCTTCTAGGTTTCTGTTTGGAGACAGGCCCTTTTGGTGGGTCCATGAGTCTGGGTACTACAGCCAGGCTCCAGCCCAGGTTCACCAGTTCCCCTCTTCTTGTGAAACTGGTCCAGGTGAGAAGCCTCAAACTTCCCTCTCCCAATGTGGTTAGGGTTCGGTGAGCGTTTGGTAGTACTTTTTAGCTGGGGCAACCTAATCAGAGGCCCAGCCTCTCAGTTACTGGGCCGGAGAACAAAGAAACCCAGGGAAGACCATGCTGAATTATAGGAGAAGAGCAGCCGTGCCAGTGTGCCAGCTGTCCACCTTGTATAGAGGAAAGCCAAGAGCCGAGGTCAAGGCAGAAGCCTGAGAGCAGTGGCCTCAGGCGGGGACGAAGAAGGCTTCAGGGCAGAGGCAGCTAAGGGTCAGTGCTGGAGGAAGGCTCTCCCCTCGGCCACGGGGAGGCAGCTGTGTTGAGCAATCACCAAGGGCACCTGGGTTCCACCCGCGTCCTCTCACCACAAGCTTCTGAATCCCCTGGCAGGCAGCCCTTCCGGACACTGTATGATCACAGGAGCAGCCCTTTGGCCCATAATGACGGCCATCTCTTCCCAAGTGGCCACTCGGACCCACAGGTACACCTTGGCATTGCCCACCAACGGGGGCAGAGGTGATGGTACCCTGGACCCAAAAGACCCAGCAGCAGGGCAGCCTGGGAGCTGGAGTCCTGCAGACCCTGGGGCATTTGGTCAAACTGTGAGGTGCCTGGGTGCTGAGGGAAGCCCAGCTGTGCGTGGACACCTCCTGAACCATTTGCCTGTCTTCCTTTTAGCCGCTGGGTGAGGGTGATACCTAGCTTGGCTTATTGCACCTTCCTGCTGGCGGTCGGCTTGTCGCGGGTCTTCCTCTTAGCACATTTCCCTCACCAGGTGTTGGCTGGCCTAATAACTGGTGAGCAACTGGGGCAACAGGGTGGACCCAGAGGGTGCCGTTGGCAGTGGGAGGACCAGTGTACGATCTTCCCATTGTACAGCCAACCCCAAGGCCCCCCTTCTCCTGCCAAACTACCCTGCGGCTCGGGGTGGGGGTCACATCCCCAAACTCCTTGAAGGTACTGTCACCCCACTTCCCCAGGTGCCGTTCTGGGCTGGCTGATGGCCCCCCGGGTGCCCACGGAGCGGGAGCTCAGCTTCTACGGGTTGACCTCACTGGCCCTCTTGCTGGGTGCCAGCCTCATCTATTGGAGCCTCTTTACGCTGGGCCTGGATCTTTCTTGGTAAGTCCTGCTTTGACGCTTGGGCAAGTTGGGGTCTGTCCTGCCTCACCTATACCTGGCCTGGTGGGTCTCTGGTTGGTTGTAGCTAAAACGGGACACATTAGCTGTTCACAAACATCGAGTCTTCTGGGGTCACGGCAGAACATGGCGGTAGGCCCCGAAGGGGTGGAGAGCCATCAGCCCTCTAGGACCCAGGGGAATCTCTCTCCTGGCAAAGACTCTTGCTCCCCACAGGTCCATCAACCTAGCCTCTAAGTGGTGTGAACGGCCTGAGTGGGTGCACTTGGACAGCCGGCCCTTTGCCTCTCTGAGCCGCGACTCAGGGGCCGCCCTGGGTCTGGGCATCGCCCTTCACTCCCCCTGCTATGCCCAGGTGCGGCGGGCATACCTGGGACACGGCCAGAAGCTAGCCTGCCTTGTGTTGGCCATGGGGCTGCTGGGCCCCCTGGACTGGCTGGGCTACCCCCCTCAGATCAGCCTTTTCTACATCTTCAATTTCCTCAAGCACACCCTCTGGCCATGCCTGGTCCTGGCCCTCGTACCCTGGCTGGTGCACACATTCAGTGCCCAGGAAGCACCACCCATCCGCTCTTCCTAACTCTAGGTGCCTCCTACAGCCACTCTCCCTCACACAAAGCCCACACTCCGTGACCTCCACACTCCGCGGAGGCAGCCCCGCCCCCTTCCAGCCCCCAACAGGCCCTGCTCATGGTGAATTTTCTACTTCTCCCACCACCTGGTCTCAGCCCCAGAGAAGGGCCTTCTCTCTCCCAGGAAGGCTGGTCCTCCTCCTGCCTTCCCTCCCAAGTCCCCAAAGGGCAAAGGCAACAGCGAGACCAGTGGGTTCCTGTAACACTGTGAGGGGCTCAGAGCAGCCCCAATAAAGCCCTTCCACACCTCTGGACTCCTCTCTTGACTCTGTGCACATCTCCACTGGACTTGCCTGTGTGGCTGCACGTGGAACCCTTGCCAGGCCACCTGTTCTGCACCTGCTTCAACCCTGTGCCCCCAGAGACTGAGAGTCAGAAGGAACAGGGAGACCTTCAGCCCTGGGCCCCCTCCCCACCATCACCACGTAGGCCACACAGAGGTTCCAGGAGATGCTGTGGCTACGTTCAGTGAAACCTTGTTCTTAACCCACAGGACAGAGATCCCACTCCCTCCCACCCCAGCCTCTTGTTCCCTAAATTGGCTAGTCCAGGGGCTGGAGAAAAGAAGAGTAGTTTTTTTTTGGCCAGGAGGGGGAATGAGACCCTCAACTCCATTTGAGCGCCCAGAGAACAGAGACATTGGCGCCAGAAACAAGTTTATTTACACAAGGACACACAGTGTAACAGGTTACAAAACACTTAACTGAAATCCATGTCCAAGGAGACAAAGCAAGGAGTGGGTTTACATGAGAACCAGACCGGCCGTGGGGAGAGGGAGGGTAAGCGGCCCGGAGCTGGGGCTCAGCATGGGGAGGCCTGGTACACTGGGCCCAGCCCCATCCCCATCCCCCAGGAGGATCTAGAACACACTAACAAGACACAAGCGCACAATGAACCAATGGTGGCGGGACTCCTGCCCCTCCCCTGGCTCCCTCAACCCTGCTCAGGCCCGCATTAGGATAATAAATATGTAAACAGATTGGTGGAGCCCTGGGGACGGGAGGAAAGAAAGTTTATGCGGTGTTGGGGAGAAGGAGGGAGGAAGACTCAGCCCCCTAGGAGCTGCTTCCCATCTTTGGTTTCCCACAGGCTGGAGAGCATTCGCTAGAAGCCTTGTGGGCTCCTAGCCCTGGAAACAAGAAGGCTAGCAGGGCTTCTGGGAAAGAGAAAGGGCAGTGCCCAGCCCCATCCTGGTCTTAGTTCCCTTGGGCTGGTGGCCCACAGAGGAAGCCCAGGAGGAAGGCAAGCTACAGCTGAGGGCAGACTCCTGGGTTCTAGCCCTGGCCCTTCTAGAACTCCCACTCACCATCCCCAGGCTTCAAAGCCAAAGGCCCCAGGAGAGAGGTGGGCCACTGACCCTTCTGCCTGTAGCATGCTGGATGGCTGGGGAAATCTGGTCCTGAACAGCAGGGGGGCTCTCACCAGCCTGGAGCCCCCCTGCAGGGACCACCTTCTCCCCTCTCCCCAGGCTGTGCCAGCAGAGGGTCAGGGAGGCCGAAGATGGAGAGCAGGCCTGGCTCCGTGCCTCCTCTTGGCCCCTCAGAACCCAGGAGTGCAGCTTCAAACCTCCCCACACGCTTTCACCCTCTCCAGCCCCTGAGAAGGGGAAATAGGCCCTGAGGAGGGTAAAGCAAGACAGCCCTGCCCGCAGACCTCAGGCCCATATCCTAGAGCACAAAGCTTCCCTTCGGCGCTGAGGCCAGGAGAGAGGAGGAGGAGAGAGGGGTCTGTGTGGAGATGGTGAGGACACTGGGGGAAAAGAGTGAGAATCGCAGGGCGGGAGCCCACCTCCCCTCCACTCTACATCTTTAGACTGTAGAGGGACCCTCCGGATCCTCCCCTGGGGCTGGAGAGGGGAGGAGGGTGAAATTAAGGCATTTCCCCCTAAGTCCGCTGAAGCCAAGGCACCAAACTTACTGTTCCCTCCTCACTCAGGGGGACCCCAGAACCGGAAGGTGCTATCTGGGCCCCAGGCCCACCTTGAGCTGGCCCAAGCTCCAAGGGCGACAAAGACAGAATTCAGGAAGTGGGTGTGGGGTACAACGTGAGGGAAGGGCTGGAAAGGGTACCCCTCGCCCTACAGAGGGCGCAAACTTCTAGAGCTGAGACATGGGCCGCGGTGGGGGGGGGAAGGGGGGGCCTGAGGCAGCTTAGAGGAGCAGGAGGGGCGAGGCTGAGAGAGACCCACACGGCACACGTTGTTGAATGTGTGACTTTTTGTTTTTTAATAGAAAAAATAAACAAAATCACAATGATGAAGCCCAGAGGGGTGGGGGCCAGGGCGTCACAGGGCAGGTTCCTGCTCCATGGGCTCCTCTGCCGGCCTGTGGGCACAAGCACAGAGAAGGGCACTGAAGCAATGCGGGATGGGGGGGAGCAGTCTGGGCGAGGGCAGGGAGGTGGGGGGCACCTCACCTGGGGCTGTGCTCCCGGCCTGCAGCAGCCTGGGCCTGCTCGGCCCCCACCGACAGCAAGGCCATGGCGCTCACAGTCTCAGCCTCCTCTGTCTCACCGGCCTGGGCCTCCCGCAGGGAACGGCCTAGACCAGCAGCGAACCTCTGCACACAGCTCCAGTGTTTGCCTGTGGTTGAGGGATGGGCTGGGGGTCAGGGAGAGCCAGAAACCCCCAAACGTACGGACACCCCCAGCCCTGGCCCTGGCGTCACGCAAGCTCCGCCCCCTCGGCAAGCTGGGCCCTGAGTCCCTCTGCCTGTGCCCACGCACTCTGGATCTCGATGACTTTCTCTAGCGTGGCCACTGCGTTGACGTTGGGCTTTTGTTGCAAGACTGCCTCGTCCAAGGGCTGCAGCTGGCAGGGGAAGGAAGAGAAGGCTTAGAGTGGCTGCCCCTCGAACCATCCCGCCGTTCAGCCCCGTGACAGGGGCAAGCATAGCCCTTCTGGGGAAACCTCTATTTAGAAAGCCTTCCCTGGCCACCACCTGTCCTCAGGAATCAGGAAAACCTCCCCAAGGGCCCTCGGTGCCGCCTGACCCGGGAAAGGGACCCTCCCTCGCTGGCCCCTTACCCCCTGGCCTACTGGCCCACCTCCCCCAGTCCCGCTGTGCACCCCTCACCTCCACGCTGAGCAGAGCGGAGACACAGGCCTCAGAGGCATCACAGATGGCGGTCAAGTCATGGCCTCCCTCGAGGGCCAGCACCACCCGGCCCCCTGCCAGCGTCATCAGCTGCCTGGTCAAGTGGCCAAAACCTTTAGGGACGGGTGAAGGGAGGAAGAGGAAACGGTTAAAGGAAAAACTCAATTCAAGAAAAAGTAAGAACGGAGAGAAAAAGAAACAAGAGATGGGACAAACAGCACAAAAGAAGATGGTGGATTTAAACCCAAATAGATTATCCATAATAAAATTCAGTGTCAGTGGACTAAATGCTCCATAAAAGACAAAACATAAGAAGCTAAAAAGATCCAATTACACGTCTCCTAAGGAGCACCATGAAAAACCACCACTGAAACATGAGGGACCAGCGAGCTCCATCCCTACAACTCCTGGAGGAGATACTCCCCCCAACCTGCTGGCCCCTCGAGGCCAGGGTTGGCAGAGGGAGAGTGGGAGGATGCTGCCAGGATGATTCCAAGTCTTAGACCTGCCTTCAACCCTCCTCCCAACCTCCCACTTGACCCCATCTTCACTGCTCCAGAGCCTCCCTCGGTGCCCCCACAGGCTCACATCTGGCGGTGACAGAGTATCCACCCAGCGGAGACAGGTGTCCCTCAACAGCATCAAACCCGGCGGAGACCAGGACCACGTCAGGTGAGAACTCGTGGGCAATGGGCATCACCACTGTCCTGCAAAGGGAGGGCCCAAGCTGACGCTGGCAGGTGGCTCGGCCCCCCGCAGAGCCGACCCCCTCCACCCACGCGGAACTGAGTGCCTTCTGCCCCTCCCACGGCAGGGCCCGGCGGTTCCCACCCCTCCCTCGGCTCTTCTCAGTCCCCACCTGAAGGCCGTTAGGTACTCCACGTCTCCGATGGGGGGCTCCACACCTCCCGTCCATGCCACGTTCACATTGTACCCCACGCCCGGCCCTCCGCCAACCTGGCAGCACGGTGGGGGAGGGGTTACTCTCACTGCCTGGGGATCCCAGACGTTGCCCCGCCCTCAGCCCTGCCGCCAGCCCTCACTCCACTGACCTCTGTTCTGCATGGAGGGGCAGTTGGCTGGCGTGGTCCTCCCACTAGAAGCCCAGACTCCCCAGGTACCAGCACCACCACGGGCCTCCATGGCTCCCTGCCAGGTCCCATTCTGCTATCTCCCCGAGGGCCCCACGTTTGAGCCCAGGAGCTGTACCTCTTCAGGAGCCCCAGAGCCCGGAAAGAAGTTCCCATTGTCATAGCGATGCAGGGAGATGTACAGCACGGAGGGGTCGTTGTAGAACGCTTGCTGGGTGCCGTTGCCGTGGTGAATGTCCTAGTGGGAAGGGGTGGGAGCGTCAGGGAAAAGGCCCAGGGTCTGACCCAAAGGTCAGAATTCTGCTTGGCCCACCCCGACCCTGTGGTGGACTCTGGGGGTGCAGCCCACCACTCGCTACAGGGCATCTGTGTTCTGTTCGCCACGGAATCACCCCACGCTTTTCTAACCAGGGTCTGCGGGCCGGGACATGGCACTGCACAGAGGAGACACAAAGCCAGGGAACGAACGTGGTGGATCTCCCTGCGAGCCCACTCTGCTCAGCAGTGTGGAGGGAAACAGTGCGGCTAGTCAGGAATTGGAAGCAAACAGATGCATTCTGAAGAAGAACCCAACATCATGAACTTTGAAGCCCAAGCTGGGGCAAGCCCTGCGACAGGGGCAAGAGATTAGATCCCTCGAAGAGATTAGATCCCTCCTTGCCGAGGCCTGCTCCCCACAGGGAGCGGTGGGGGCCTTTCCCTCTGTCGTGAGAGGCAGGGGCGGAGAAGCACAGCGTGGCAGCAGGAGCAGAAATGCCGGGGCCCACAGGCCTGATCTGAAACCCAGTACCAACATCCCAAGCTAAGTAACTTTGGTTGGGTAAGTCCCCCAACAGCCCAGTGTCTCTGTTTATCGAAATGGACACCCTACTACTTAGGTAGCAAGGCGGCCACGAAGCAGCACCATGTGTCTGGCACACGGTCAGCCCCCCGTCAAGAGGGACTCCAGCAACGGCAGGAGCTGTCTCTACCACTCAAGGTGGAAAATCTCCTCGGCTGCTCAAGGCTGCGGGCTGGGGGCCAAGGTGGACCAGGGGCTAAAAGCACTTTGAGTCTCCACTAGTGAGGAGGGGGGCCCCATGGGACTGTGAAGGCTGCGCTAACAGCCCCAGCACGGGCACCTGAGGAAGAGGGCGTGGGGCTGGGGTGGAGGCTTCCTGAAGGCTGACCCTGGTCCCACCAGCCCACTGCCTACCCAGTCCACGATGAGAACCTTGCCCACATTCAGCTTCTGCTGCAGGAGTTTGGTGGTGATGGCTACAGAGTTGAAGAAGCAGAATCCCCTGGGGGGCGAGCGGAGAAGAGGGCAGGTCGTCAGCCTTAGTGGGCGTTTGCTCACAGATACACGCGCATCAGCTCTGCTGAGAGGGAGACGGTGTGAGGGCAGTGGGTCTGGGGCAGGGCTGCGGTGGCACTCACATGGCTGTGGATTCCTCCGCGTGGTGTCCTGGGGGCCGGATGATGGCAAAACCATTCTGGAGAGGTACAGACGGAGGGACAGAAACAAGAGGCAGACAGGCGGGCAAGGTGGCCACGAAGTGGGTGGACACAGGAGAGAAGCATAAGCCAGGACGAGAACATAAGTCATAAGCGTCAATCCCACAACCTTTAGGAACGCCAGCCGAGGGCCACATGAGACCCATGACAGCACAGACGTTAGTGCCCCTTGGTCATTCCCTCTTTACCCCTCACCCCCCAGCTGGCCTGGAGCTGGCACCTCCTCCCCACACCTACACCTGAGAGCTGAGATTACAGAGGATGGTGTCTTACCGACAGGAAGGCCACGGCTGCCCCCATCCCCCGCTCCTGAGGCAACAGAACCAAGGCCCCCCACACACTCACCTTGAGCTCCCCCGTCGCCACCTTGAAAGCCAGCTCCACCAGGCAGCCCACCGCCATGCGCACGGCACTGGAGGAGTGCATCTCATTCCACACGGTGTCACTGTCCACCTGCGGGGGCAGGAGAGCAGGCTTCAGCGTGCCCCCTGCAGGGGGAGGGCGAGAATGGGGGTGCAGCTGTGGTGGGCAGGAAGGGAGGGGCTGGAGCTGGGAGCACCACCCACCCATCCCCACTGGCAGGTGCCCTACTCACCCCGATGCCCCCACAAGGCAGCATGGCGTACATCTTCTGGCTGATGGGGCCTGCAGGGAAGAGGAACAGAGTTACTCTGGAAGTTGCCTCAACCGCCAAAGCCGCGGGTTGGGGTGTGCAGAGGGCAGTAAACTCAATCACAGAAAAAGGCGGCCAGGCCCCAGCACACGACAGGCCTCTGCAGCCCATGCCAGCTGGGAGATGTCTGTCCCCCGTCCTGGTGGGGGGGGCATCCTACCTCTGGGGCAAATGGCAGGGAGAAAAAGGGGCCTGACAGGTTAGGGAGAAGGGCAAAGCCCATCACCGGGCCTGACCTGTCACCTCCCATCCTCCTGCACACATCCCACCAGCACGTTGTAGTCTGTGTGAATGGCGCCCTCTGGAGGCGTGCAATGTAGCAACTGCGCCCACGGGAACCCACCTGCCTACCCCAGTGGTGGTCTTCCTGACAGCCCCCGTCCCACAGGGCAGAAGGCCTGGCCTGGCCCACGCCGCCCCCATCGGCCGGCCAGCTCACCGAGCAGCTTCTTGCTGTCCAGCTTCTGTCGGTTGAGGGGGCTGGTCCCATAGAGCAGGGTGTGGTATTCGGAGTGCACCGTCTGGATCTCGTCCAGCGTGGCTTTGCGACCCCGGATCCGCTGCCAGGGGAGAGCAGGAAGAGAGGCCGGTGAGAGGGACGGCACCGCAGGCCCAGCTCCCCCAAGGCCCAGCCCCTCTCTCTGCCCCACAGCCTGGGGCACACGGAGCCACTTTCTAGCCTCGGGAGATCCAAAGGTTGTTGAGAAAGTATGCCCCGGTCCCCCAGGGACCCCAGTCCAGGACCCTCCCCCATTCAGCTGCGGACCATGGGGGAACCAGGCTACAAGGGATGGAACTGGGAGGTGCCTGGGGGGCCTGGCCCTGAAGTCAGGCGTTGAAGAGAGAATGAGGAAGAGACCCAGACAGAGGCTTCCCCGACAGGGGAAACACAAAGGCTTTCGCTGGGTTTGAGGTGGAGGCTGGAAGGAGGGGCTCCCTTACCTCACACTTGCTGAGCAGGCCTGTCTCCTGCAGCCGAGACCAGATGCTCTGGATCCGGCCAGCGTGCTCAGGGTGCACGTGTGTGTTGCCACACATGCACTGGTGCTTCAGCATGAACGTGTCGTAGACCACACCTGGGCCAGAGACACACCTGTCAGCCAGCACTGCTCTGGGCCGTGTGACAGCCTGGCCCCCGCCATCCTCAGCAGAGCTCACTGAGCTTTTCCCCAGCCCACCCTGGTCCCAGCACCTCCTCACAGGCACCCCAGCGGCCCTCCCACACACCTGCCCCTCTTCTTTTCATGAAATCCCTTTCCCCCATCACCGCCTGTCAAAAGCCTCCCTGCTCCTCAAGCCTCCAGCAGGCCGCCCTTGACACCCCCGTCGGTTCTGACCTCATGGCACATCCTCCTTCCCCCGCCACCGTCACAGCCCCTGTGTGCTGCCCCTCTACGCCCCAACACCGTCCTCAAGCATCTGTGCCCCCTCAGAGCCCAGCACAGGGCAGTTTCACATGGAAGAGCCTTCTGGAATGGACTGAGGCCTCACATTTAACCTCACAGGGCAGAGAGGGAGCTAGAACAGCAGGACCAAACTGAGGCAGTGGGCTCCCTCCACCTAGGCCTCCAGGGCTTGTGTGGCGAGGGCGCAAACTGGTGGTCCCTCAGCAGTGGTGGGGTGGGCCCCTGAAAGAAGACGCTGCCCCAGCGGGTAGGGACACTCACCACCCTCCCACTGAGGCAGAGGCTGCCACCACTACCACAGGTGGCTGTGGTGCAGAGGGAGGGAGCCAAGGCCTGTTTTCCCTCCCTTCGGGACGCTCTGAGGGGCCCTGGCCATCTCTCCAGGGCAGGGGCTGTATCTTATCTCTTCACGATGCCCAAGGCTGGATGCCATGCACAGGCCCCCTGGCACACGATGTGAGGACAGCTCGTGCGGGCGCGGGGCTCACCTGTGGTGAAGAGGTGCTTGGTGGGCTGGTCCGGGGGGCTCTTCATGCCCCCAGGGGCAGCAGGTGAGGACTGGGTGCGGCCCAGGGCCTGATGAGGCACAGTGGCCAGGCTGAGGGGCGCCTGGTACACCTGCAGCGGCTGCAGCTGCTGGGCATCTGCAAACACCTGGGAAGGAGGAGAGTGGGAGAGAGCCTGGGTGAGGCTTAGTCTGAAATGGAAGAGAGGACAGGTGGCCTCCCAGGGGGAGGGCCTGAATCCAGTCCTTCTCTTCTGTATCACCTCCTCCCCCCAGGGACAGGAGACACTCCAGCCTTAGCCATCTTCATCTCCATCTCCGAGGATGGAGAGAGATGGGGGGTGGGTGGGGAACGTGATGAGTCATGCTACCGGAGTAGCATTGAGGTAAGAGGCTGGGAGGGACGGGGGGGTGTGAGAGGGGGTGGGATGAGTCAGGCCCGGAGGGCTCAGCTGTGTCCGCAATGAATGGAGTGTGTGCTAGGCACCAGGGCAGACTGTAGTAACAGCGGGGGCGTGTGTGTACACACGCACGCAGAGACCGACGCACAACCGGCCCTACGCAGGCAGAAATGCAGATATACACAGACCACGTGCACGTGCACGCTCGCGAGCGCGCACACACACACACACACACACACACACACACACACACACACACACACACACACACACACACACACACACACACACACACACACACACACACACACACACACTGCAGCAGACAGGCGGGGGCAGTCCCAGACGCAGGGAGGGGCTGGCAGACGGGGCACAGACAGCTCCGAGACTGACAGAAGCAGCTCCCTCCCTTCCACAGCCCCTTGTCTCTTTCCTGCTCCCCTTTCACTCTTAAAAAGTTGTTCCTGCACAGCCTGGAAACCGCAGACTGGGGAGAGGGAAGGGCCAAGGTGGAAAGATAGGAGGGAGGACACAGGGGTGGTGATCAAGGGCCGGGGCGGAGGGGACACCTTTTTGTAACCAGCACTGGACTCCTCCAAGTCGGGCCCCTCCTCAGCACCACTCTCGCCCTCCTCATCCTTGACCTGGATGCAGTCCTCCTCCTCCTCCTCCTCCTCCTCCTCCTCCTCCTCTTCCTCCTCCTCCTCCTCCTCCTCCTCTTCCTCCTCCTCCAGGTCTTCCTGTGTGCTCTCACTCTCCGTGGAGCCTTCCCGGGGTATGGCCAGGGCTCCCTCCCCCAGGAAGGCCTCCTGCTGCTCTGTCAGCTCCTCCTCTGTCTCCTCGGGGTGGGTGGTGGGCTGCCGTGGCAGCTCCCCAGTCTTGGTGAGGATCTAGGAACAGAGCAAGGAGGCACAGCAGCTGGGAGGGGGCGCAGCTGTGCAGCCTGTGGCCCAGGAGGTCCTATCCTTCCCTCCTCTCTCCCCGGCAGGCAGCGGCCCAGCCCGTACAGACCTTTGATGTGAATTAGAAAAAGGCAAGGCGGCTCCTCTGATGCAGCCTGGGGAGCGGCCTGGGTGTCAGCCCCCTGCCAGCCCCCTGCCAGCCCGGCACCCTCTGTGTCCTGACCCCAGCACGGCCCTGGATGTTTGCTTCTCCCGGCTCACCTTGCCCAGCTGCAGCTGCTGCTGCTTCTGCTTCTCTAGGAACTGCTGGTGCTGCTGCTGCATGACCAGCTGCTGCAGGGCCTGGGGGCTCTGGGGCAGCGGCGAGGACTGAGTGCGGCTCAGGGGCCGGTGCCGCGGGAGCTTGCCCACCGTCCGCATGCTGGTGGCCACGCGCTCACCCGTCACCAGCGGGGACTGCCCGTGGAGCGGCACTGTGGAGGTAGTGGGGAGAGGGAAGTAACCATCACTGTCGGGGCGCCAGGCTCCCACTCCCACCCCGAGACTCTCCCCCTTCTGGAACAGCGCCGCCTCCATACTCAGGAAAAACCTGCGAGGGGCCTGGAGCACCCTGCCCCCAAACCTGAGCCCCATTCCTCCTCCTCCCCACAACTGAACAGTCTCGCAGCTCAGAGCCACCACCTCCAGCAAAACTTCCTGGATTCACTTACGAGCACGTATAGTCTCGGGCCCTCCGTGTGCATGAACAATGACTAGTTGTCCCCAACTGCAAGGCCTCCCTGATCATGGACGTGGAGGATCCCACCCCCGGCTGGGAAGCCTGGAGGCCAGGATCACGTGTCTTTTAAGCAGACCCTCTTCTGATGCCACCAGCTACTTATGGGCTGACTGTCCAAAGCCGTACTGTCCAGTCCCATGGCTGCCAGCCACACGTGACCACTGAGCACTTGAAACATGGCCTGTCTCAACTGAGATGTGCTCTAAGTGTGAAATACGCACCAGATTTCAAAGACGCTATGAAACAAAGTAAAATATTCCACTGCTGGACTTCCCTGGTGGCGCAGTGGTTAAGAATCCGCCTGCCAATGCAGGGGACACGGGTTCGAGCCCTGGTCCGGGAAGGTCCCACATGCTGCAGAGCAGCTAAGCCCGGGCGCCATAGCTATGGAGCCTGCGCTCTGCAGCCCACGAGCCACAGCTACTGAGCCGACGTGCCACAACTAAAGCCCGCGTGCCTAGTGCCTGTGCTCCGCCACAAGAGGAGCCCCCACTCGCTGCAACTAAAGAAAGCCTGCACGCGGCAACGAAGACCCAACGCAGCCAAAATTAAAAATAAATAAATAAATAAATTTATTTTTTTTAATAAATAAATAAATAATATTTCATTGCTAACTCTTTATATTCATTTTATGTTCAAATGATAGTATCCTAGATATACTGAGTTAAGTATATGTTATTAAAACTAATTTCACCTGTTCCTTTTCACATTTTTTAACGTGGCCACGAGAACACTTTAAAGTACACATACGGCTCGTATTATATTTCTGCTGGACAGCACAGCTCTGGAATGTGAGCTCCATTACGACGGCAGATTTCGGGAACAGTGCCTGGCCGGCTGTAGGTACTCAATAACGTCTGTAGAATATGGAAGAAATCAATGATGCCACGGAGGGGAGCTGTGACAGGGCTGGTGAGTATCCCTGGCTACTTCTCCCTGGCAGTTGGTCCTTCCTTGAGCCCTCAGAATGGGGGGGGGCCTGACACCCCCTCCTCGGACAGCTGCGCCCACTCACCAGCGATGAGGGTACTCTGCTGCCGGGCCTGCTCCAGCAGCAGCACGTGCTGCAGCAGGGAGGCGTGCCCGTGGGGGCTGGTGTCGCCCTCCAGTGCCACGCCCAGCAGGCAGCCGGGGATAGAGGATGTGCTCATGAACTTGCCCGTCAGCGCACCACCCTGCCGCAGGGACTGGAGGGCCTGCCTCTCGGCCTCCTGCTGCGTCGAAAGCTTCGGGGAGGCCTGGGGAGAGGAGATGGAGATGAGGGAGGGGTTTATACTGGCCCCAGTCCTGCCGACTTTGGACCAGCATCCCTCACCTACCCTCTGCCCACCCCCAGCTCTGCAGGAGGGCCATCTGATCTCCATCAGGACCCTGGGAGGACAACAGCCCCAGCCGGGGGCATCCAGGACCGAAGACCTCAACACCAGAGGGAGGACAGGGTATGTGCCCCGTACTTACGGTGAGGTGCGAGTTGGTGACCGTGACCGTGGCCTGCAGCCCTAGGGAGATGTTGGGCAGAGAGGGAGACGTGTAGAGGCTGAACTGGTTGGGGGAGCTGTCCAGAGGGAGGGCCCGGTGCTGGGGGAGCATCTGGGGAGCAGTTGGGAGAGACAAGCATGAGAGCAGGCAAAGGGGGGCCACCTGGGGCCAAGGCTGAGGGCTCTGAATGGCGCCCCGCTTCCTGCACCAAGCCCCGCCTTGGGGGGACTGAGAGATAAGAGCCATTCAGAGGCCCGTGGGACAGATCCCACTTCGGGGCAATAGGTCCCTCTAGCCTGTCCACGCAGGCAGAGGGGTCCCTGCTGGGCACTCTCAGCCAGACAGACCGGACGGGACAGAAAGCAGCTCTGGCCCACCCGCCCATTCCCTTGGCAGGCCTGTACCTCGGTGGGGATGTTGGGGACTGAGCCAGTAAAGCCATTCTCGGCGATGGTGCTGTGGGAGCTGTTAGGAGAGCTGGGGCCGGAGCCTGGCGCGCTGTTACACACGGCTGCCGCTACGGGAGAAGTGGCTGTCACCTGGGCCTGCTCGGAGCCATCCCCCACTCCCCGGCCCTCAGAACAGGGACAGGAGAGGAGCCCTTACCTCCAGGCCCGGCACCTGTGATCTCAACAGCTCTCTTCTTAAAGGTGCTAATGACAGTCCCGTCCTTGCGACGCAGGAGGGGACTGCTTCTCCGCTCGGCCACCTTCTGCTTTAGCCTCGAACGTACTTTTAAGTTGGGTTCGGAGGCTGGGGAGAAGGCAGCCAGGGCTCAGACACACGCACACAAACGGACACACCTGCAGCCTAGCCTGGCCCCTCCACATTCCCACCTCTGCCCCCCCCCACCCCCCCATATCCTGGGAGGCCAGGTTGTACTCACTCACCTGTCTTGCGGAGGGGGAAGTCATCGCGGCTGTCGTAGGGCCCAAGCAAAGGCAGTTTGTAGGAGGGAGGCGTCCCAGGGGGGCCGCTCTGGGGAGGGGAACTCTGGTCCAAAGAAGCATGGTGGGCTCCCCTGCAGGGTGGAGGGAGGGGATGGAAACAGATGTAGGTTATCACCCAGCCAGCTGGACCGGCCACCAAGCAATCTACATCTATGAAACATCCACTGCACATGGGGATAGGAAATGGATCCTGGGGAGGGCAGCGAGGAGACAAACAGGGGTGGGAGTCTCGTCTCCTAGGAGAGATTACAGGGCCCCTATATGGCTTCAGGCCAGGAGCCCCTTGCCATCCTGCAGCCAAGCAGCCCCTGAGCAGGACACCTCTGCAACCCATGCCTGCCAGGGGCCATTACCAGCATTTGGGATGCTGTGGGAGGGAATGGTTGAGGCCGCCTGGTGTGGGCTCCTTTGACTTCGACAGGAGGAATTCCTGGAGCCTCAGCTTCACCTCAGTGCTGGCGATGGCACCTGCGGGACAGGGCACAGCTGACCGGGAGCCTGGGGCCAGGTCCCCACAGCTGGGAGGCGTGGGGCGGGGCAGGAGTCCCAGCTGGCCCCGGGCGGCCCCAGGCCTTACTCTCTTTGCTCTTCTCCTTGTTTCGCAGGATGAGCAGCTGCTGCTCCAGCCGCTGCTTCTCCAGCTCCTCCTGCCGTTGCTGCTCCCGCTGCCGCTGCTGCTCCAGCTCCTGCTGCCTCTTGGCTGCCAGCATCTCCTGCTGCTGCTGCAGGGGCGCAGGGGGAGCAGGCTGGGTGAGCCGGGTCCGGGCGGGGGTCAGAGGTCTGGGTGGCCCCCCACCCCCGCGCCCTCCCTCGCTCACCTTGAGGTGCTTCTGCAGCTGGACCTCATGCTGCCGGGTCAGGTGGTCATGCTGTTTCTGGAACTCAGCGAACAGGAGCTGCTTCTGCAGCTGCTGCTGCTGCTTGAGCGCCAGGAGCTCCTGTTGTAGCTGCTGCTCCCGCAGCGCGGGGTCCACGGGGCCTGCCAGCGCACCCCGCAGCTCCACGGGGCTGGGGCTGCCTCCTCCCCCGCCCCCCATGGAGCTGGGCATGGCCCCTGGCAGCACCGGCTTCACCTCCACTGCAGGGAGAAGAGACAGGAAGGGGTCAGTGGGCCACCCCAGACCCCACCGGGCCCTGGCTGCCATGCCTGGGGCCCAGAAAGCTACCAGGCAGGACTACTAGACCCAAAGAGAATGGGGGAGGGGGGACTCAAATCCCTCTGCTCTATGGATACAACCTTCTGCCTTAATTAAATGAGATCGAAGCCATGAATTTCACTACGAAAACGTGCAGGGCTTCCCTGGTGGCGCAGTGGTTAAGAATCCACCTGCCGATGCAGGGCACACGGGTTCGAGCCCTGGTCCGGGAAAATCCCACATGCTGCAGAGCAACTAAGCCCGTGCACCACAACTACTGAAGCCCGCGTGCCTAGAGCCTGTGCTCCGCAACAAGAGAAGCCACCGCACCGCAATGAAGAGTAGCCCCTGCTCACCGCAACTAGAGAGAAAGCTCGCGTGCAGCAACGAAGACCCAACGCAGCCAAAATTAAATAAATAAATTTATTTTAAAAAGAAAAAAGAAAGAAAACATGCATAAGCAAAGCAGGGTACCTGGAAGATCACGAGTGTTCAACAAAGAATATCGTCATTGATAGTTAAGGCCCCTGGGCATTTTATGTGAATCACTTTAGTGATAAGGAAACTGAGGTTTAGAGAGGTGTAAGTAACACGACCAAAGACATACAGCCAGGTGATCAATGAACCAAGATGTGATTCCAAATCCTATACTTTTTTTTTTTTTTTTTTTTTTTTTTTGCGGTACGCGGGCCTCTCACTGTTGTGGCCTCTCCCATTGTGGAGCACAGGCTCCGGACGCACAGGCTCAGCGGCCATGGCTCACGGGCCCAGCCGCTCCGCGGCATGTGGGATCTTCCCGGACCGGGGCACGAACCCGTGTCCCCTGCATCGGCAGGCGGACTCTCAACCACTGCGCCACCAGGGAAGCCCAAATCCTATACTTTTAACCACCGTCCTTCCTGTGCCTCCTCCCCCACCTCTCAACACCACACAATCCCTGCCAAGAGGTCTATATACTACAGGAGAAACGGAGGCACAGCCGTTAGTTCTAGAACTAATGTGGCTAGCAGCCAGGGACCTCGCTAAGCCCACGAGAGGCCTGTGGAGACCCTCTGGGCATCCCTATCCGTTCCCCTTTTCTCTGCCCCACACTCAGCTAGGGCAGATGGGGCGGGCAGGAGAGGCTATGGGAATACGGGGTGGGGTGGGAGCAGGAGGCCGCAGGAAAAGGGGGGGTGCAGGGCTGCACCAAACCAGGGACAGGAGGGGGCTGGGAGTCAGACTCGCTTCCTTTGCTGGATTATCTCCTTTCAACAGTTTTATTGTAATTACCCTGAAAATGCCGCTATATATAGAGTGAGCCAAACAGCAGCTGTGCCTGGGGGGAGGGGGGAAAGAGAGAGAGAATGGGCGGGCAGGCGCAGGGAGGAGGTGGGAGGAGGAGACAGGAAAGGAAAGGGAATCAGACAGGAAGAAGGGTAATGGCAGGGGGGGCTGGCTGGAGCCAAGGCAGAGATCTCAGAACTCCAGTCCCAGGGAGAACCCGCAGGGAAAGGGGAAAGGGGTGGAGGGGACCTGCTGGGTCCCAAGACCTTGCGTCCAGGCCCGCATGGACCAAGGGGCCCCAGGAAGTGGCAAAAGATTCCAATGGGCTTATGGGAAAGATGGGTCTCGACCTCTTGATCCCTGTATACTGTCCTCTGGTCACTGAATGTCACTCTCCACCACTGCCCTGTGGTTGCCAGGGCAACTGGGCAAACACCACGCCAGCAGGGAGCCCCAAGCCCAGCCCACACCCCACAAAGCCTCCTGACGCCTGCAGGAAAGGGAAGGCAAGCTACCCACTGCCTGGAAAGGAGGAAGTGAGAGGCAGGGCCCGACCGTCTTGTTTCTTTTCCACTTCTTTCTCCAAAGACAGCCCTCACTTTCCCCACTCCAACCCAGGGAGGCCACAGGGAGCTGGGCAGACTTTCCGGTGGCAAGGGGGCCCACTCCAGCCCAGGCCTGCAGAAGGAAAGACCCCCCCATCCTGACGGCTGCTGGAGTCCCCTGCCCTCACGAGCAGGCCTCTGCCCAGGCCCCCACTGCCATCTCTTATCAGGAGTGGAGAGAGAGCCGGGAGCGGGGCTAAGGGCTGAGCTAAGAAAGGCTCCCACACCCACTGCAGTCTGTGAGCCTGGATCTCTCCAGGGGGCCTGCACTGAATGAGTGTCCCCCCAAGGCAGGGACGAGGCCTACTGAAGGCCAAGGCCATGCTACCCTCGTGGCTGAACATGGCTCCTGGGACCCACTGGAGATGGGAGAGGGAAGGTAGCCTGAGCACAGTATCTTTCATGCTCCCCATTAGCCCTTCTTCCCCCAGCACTGCCGGGCACATTCCTCTGTGGTTTGCCCGCCAGCCACACTGACGACTCTGCGGCCACAAGGCCAGAGCCACATCTGCAGGAGTGGCCAGATGTGACCAGGAGGGTGGGGTTACACACACACACACACACACACACACACACACACACACACACTTTCCCTCCTAACCCATGTCCTGCCCCAGCACCAGGAGGAAAGGCCCTGGGAAACTACAGAGGCCCTTTCTGGAGGTGGCCGGCCCTGTCCAGGGTGCAAAAGTAGGGTGGGCAGCGAGGAACCAGCAGCCAGCCTCAGGTGTCCCCAGCCCTGGAAACACTCAGCAAGGTCCCAGGCTGGCCGGAGTGTTATCTGTTCCTAGGCAAGGCTGGCTTGGCCCATGGCACTCTGATCACTCAGCCAAGAGGTGGACAGGCTTCAACCTGCTGCTCCCGGCAGTGCCGGGGCTGTGGGAGCCGGATGCCAGCCCGCCCGCCCGCCCAGGGAAGGGCAGGGGTCCAAGTGCTCCTGGCTCCCAGCAGATAACCCTGCTTGGGCTGGAACTGCCGCCAGCAGTGCTGGCTTCCCTTGCAGGAGCCCTGCAGAGAGGGCACGGGCTCAGGCAAGAGGACTCTCCCACCAGGGCTCCTGCACAGCCGCTGCCACCGCGGCAGAGATGCTAGGTCCTGTGCTGCAGCCGCAACCTCAGTCCCATTGGTATGCAGGTGGCGGGGCGGCCAGCGGGCTCTGCCACACAGCCTTGTTCCCACACAAGCAGGAAGGACGAGCGATGGAATAGTAATCTGCAGGCCCTGTGGGGCCTGGACAGGACGCAGCAGCCCGTGGGTCTGCAGGTAGTAACCCGGCTCCATCCAAGACGGAAGGGGCTGCGGCTGGACAGCTGGAGTCAGGGAAAGGGTGCGGGGAGGCACAGAGCCCCCCAGATGCAGTTTTCTGGGCATGAAACCTAGAGTGTGGCTGGCCTTGCTCCCCCTCGAGGATCTGTGCCCTCTGCAAGCTTAGCATGAGCAGAGCAGGTGGCAGTGGCTGCCCTGAGAACCAAGCACCTGGAAGGGGAAATGGGAGTGTCATGATAGGAGGAGGCTCTCGACCGCCTCCTGGTGGACTGAGAAAGGTGGCAGGACCTCTGGAAAGGGAAGAAAGTAGATGGAGGGACACTGGTCCCTAAGAGGACAGGCTGGGGACTCTGGCCAGCAAAGGCCTGGGAAGGGGTCACATGGGAGGGCACGGCCTCCTACCCCAGGCCTCCTCCTGACAGGGAGCTGCAGAAGTGGAGAGGAAGCCGGTAACTGACCCAGGGACCTCCTGCAGAGGCAGGCAGAAGGGTCCAGGTCGGCCTGCTCCATACTCCTCCCCTTCCGGGGACTCTGACCCTGCCTGGGAGCTGTGGCCTTAGGAACTGGCAGCAAGAGCATCCTGTCCTCCGGCCTTCGGAAGGACTAACCAACACTGCCTCCCCGGAGAAGCCCCAGCCCAGGCAGCTGGGTGGGCAGCCGTCAGAAGGGCCCCACACACACCAGGCTCTGGCTTAGAGGGGACCACTCTGCCCAGCTCATGGGTACAACTGAGCAGCGCCAGTGATACTTCAGTGACACTTCCTTCCCATCTAGCTGGGCTTCCGATCAGCCCAGCGGGGGCTCCCCCAGCAGATTCTCTGGGCAGCACAGCCAGGGTTACCCTGACTCCTCGGGGCGGGGGCGGGGGGGAAGGGAAGGATGACGCAGGTGCTGACAGGGTAACCTCTGGGATGACTGCCAGCACAGGCTTAGACTAAAAAGAGTGTGTCCAGGCAAAGGGACACTGCCCCCGAGCAGACAAGGGGTTCTAGCACGCCAAGAGCAGGTTTTTAGCAGCAACTTTGGGAAAAGGGTTCAAAATAAAAACCAAGGTCAAGCCTTCCTCCTGCTCTGAACACACCACAGGCCATGCCCCGGCTCCCAGCCTTCTCTTGGAGAAGTCACCAACTCCAGTATCCCTGTGACCCAAACCCTAGCAGCAAGAAAATGGTACCTTGAGTTCCCCCTGGAGAAGCACTGGAGGGGGAGGGGCCCCACAGTGTGTGGACCGACCTGGCAGACCTAAGAAGCTTAACAACTGGCTCTAAAAAGACCCTGCTCCCAGAAGCCACCAGCCACAGAAGGCTGCGGGGAGGAGGGGAGCCAGGGTACACGGAGTTTGAGGGAGGGGTGTATTAAGCCGTTTGGAATGTCTACACAGGATGAAAATGAGGCCTCTGCAGATAAGCCCTGGATCTGAAGAGCTACCCCCAACAAAAAGAGCGAAGAGGGGGAAAGGGGAGATCATCTGTTGCAGCTGCCTCGTGTCACAGGCAAGGAAACCAAGCCTCTCAGGCTGCTGTGCAGGAGATCTCACCGTTTAAGTAGCAGGGACTCAAACCCAGGTGTCCTGGCTCCCAGCTCAGGCGGGCTCCGTCTGAACACTAACCTATGCAGTGCTAACTCCAATGCGGGGCTTCCCAGGTGCTCAGAGAACTGGCCCCTCTGGAGAGCAACAGGCTGGCAGCCCACCCTAGAGGGCAGTGCCTTCCACCAGCATCCAGGCCCTCGGGAGCTCCCTCAGCAGTCTGGGGTGTCAGCAGCTTCCTTAAATGTCAGATGACCTCGTCCTGTCCCTCTGGAGAATGGGAAAAGGCTCTTGTCCCCTTGCTGGCCTTGAGGGATTTTGGAAGGAGGCAGGGAACAGCATTTCACACTCCTCCCCATGACGCCGATGACCCCTCCCCACCAAGGACGGTTTCCCATGATCTATTTCTGTGCTCTTACGTGACTAGGGAGGCCAATTTAGGCTCGACAGGTTCTACCACAATGCAGACAGTATTTCCACATGTGCGAGCTGGGGATGACGCTCACCTAGCAATTTTCCCAACTCCCCATGCAGTGCAAGCCAACACACATCACATAATGGTTAAGAGCGAGGGCTCTGGAATAAGAGAACACCAGGGTTCAAGTCAGCCTCTGCCACTTCCTAGGGCAAGACACCAAGCCCCTCCTCGTGCTGCGTGCGGGCATCTGTGAAATGGGAGGAAGAATAGCACCCACCTCCCAGAGCTGCTAGGGCTCCGGAGAGATAACACGTGCAGTGGAGCTTGGCGCAAAGCCTGGGAAAATCTCAGGAGGTACTAGTAGAGGCTATTAATGGCTCCTGACATTTTTGTGTGTCCTGGACCCCTCTGGCGGTCTAGTGAAGCCTAAGCTCTCTTAGCGCTCTCATTTCAGACCGTCCCAAGGTCATTCTGTGAACCTGTCCCAATCAAAGCCCTGCCGGTGGGCCCCACACAACACAAGCTGGAGCGGCCGGCAGCTGGATCCCGGCGCGGGAGGAGGCATCCCTGGGAAGAGCCTCCTCCCAACGGCAGCGCTTCTAGCCTGTCTCTCCAGCCTCCCCTGCCTTGTTAGCTCCAAGAAGGGCCACCCTGTCCTCTGAGGCTCAGCCCACAGCGGTGGGATCCCTCAGTCCCTTAAAAGCATTACTTAACACAGGGGAACACAAGCTTTGGTCCCTGCTCTTGGGCCCCAGCTCCCGGCAGTCAGAAAGCCTTTCCAGGTATCTAACTTTGCTGTGCCTGCTGCAGGCAACACCCCTCTCCCCAGTACCATTCTACATCCACCTGGGGCCAGGACTCGGGCGACCCGAAGCCCCTCTTAGGCAGAAGCAACGTGAAACTGATGTCAAAGACTTAGAATGTCACTGAAGGAAGTGCCAGCCGGATCAGCCACTCAACTCCCCCAGTTGACAGGGGAAGAAAGTAAAGCCAGAGATGGAAGAAATTCATCCAAAGTCACCTGGAAAGGAGGCGGAGGAGCCGGGGCTTAACCCTGGGTCTTCTGGTTCTCTCTTGCCTCCCACCAAAACCCAGGAGAAATCTTGAAGGCTATCCCTGAACTTAATGAGAGCAGGGCGCCAAACTCCATATGAAGGATCCAGGGATCTAGATGGGAGACCTGGTTGGCCCCAGAACCCCAGAGCCGGGAGTGCGGGGGGAAAGGGGGCCAAGTGAACGGGACCGCCAGAAACCTTGAGGTAGACTGTGCCTCTCAAGGACCTTAAGCTTAAGGGATGCAGAGCCCTGGTGGAAGGCACAAAGCATCTCTCACCGGCAAAAACAGAGTTAGTCACTGGTCTTGAGCAGCTCTCTGGAGGATAAGTAGACTCACTTCTCCCAGCCCAGCCATTTCCAGGAAACACTTGGGCACTAGGCTAGAGGCAATTAAAAGGCACACTAACCATTCAAAGTCTGCAGATGTTGCTGGGACTGCTCGCTCCACACCTGGGGTGGACAGCAGGGGCTCCAGGGCAGGAGCTCTGCCTGCACTACTCCCCGAGCACAGCCCAGCCCGGAGCGTCCGGCAGAGCACCCTGTCCCCCTGGCCACTTGTCACAATCCCCTGCCCCGCTGGGATTCAGACACCTGCTCCCCAGTGTCTTAAGACATCCTCCGTCTCCAGACGGCCAGGCTGCTGGGAGCTGGATTTGAATCTGACTGAGGCAACAGCCTCCCTCCCTCTGCAGCTGGCCTTTTCCCAAGAGTCCCAAAGCCCATCGAGGCCTTCTAGGGAGACTGGTGACATCCACTGGCAGGCTGCTAGGCCCCATGACCCCTGTCCACAGGATCCCTGCCCATACTCCAAGCGTGGTCTGAGCCTACTCACATCAAAATCATCTGAGATGTGTTAAAAATGCTGGTTCCTGGGCTGCCCTACGGAATCCGAACCTTGGGGTGGCGAGTAAGGCTTGGGAATCCGCATTTTAATAGCTCCCCTCGGTAATTCTGCAGCAACTGAAAGTTTGAGAACTACTTTCTCACAGTGTCCCCCCGCTGGCGGCACTTCTGCTGCCAACCTGACAGCTGTTACAGCTGTGTGCGTGGACACGGTTAATCTGATTTCCTGTCTGGCAGCTGTGCAGCAGGGAAGGGACAGCTGAGGGTCTCAAAAACAAGAAGAGGGGGTGGGGTAGGAGGGGATGGGGGCAGGGGAGGCTGTCTGAATGGGACAGGGTGTTCAACTTTGTTCCTGAGCCCCCTTCTCCCCGCTTGGGCCGAAATCCCTACAGGGAGGGAAATAGCTGATTCAGCGGCCCCCAGTATTTGTAGAAAACAGTCTCCTCCCAGAAACCTCAGGAGCCCCCCAAGACCAGAATGGTCTCTCTTGTCGAGGAGAAAAAACTTTGGAAGCAACAAAGACAGACCCACCACATAAGGTTGTACAGGTTGTGTACTGCACAAGGGCACCCAACTGAAGGGGCAAGTTGGGGGCTGAAGTCTAGCCCAGGCTCCCAGTGCTAAGCCATGCACTCTGGCTTGAGGATATAGCGACCTGGAAGAAGGGCCGCCTTTAAAAAACTTTGTACAGGGAAGCTCTTGTATGGGTTAGACGTCGCCCTACACAAAGACCTGAGTCTGAAGCCCAGCCGTCATTTACTCTGTGACCTTGCGCAAGTTCCTTAACTTCTCAGATCCTTCTCAACTGTAAAACATAGCTATTAATACCTTTCCAAGGGAGATAAGGTAAGGAAAGCACCCTAATACCCATCATTTAGTAGATTATAATATTAATTCCCCTCCCACCCCAGTCTCGCACTTCCGACCTACCCACACCCCTATGCCTACACACCCACCTACCTAGCCAAGCTTGGAATGGTATGAATAAGAATATCCAGGGGAAACCCCAATACCAAACTCAGACCCCATGGCACTTCCCAACAACCATAGCATCCCTTCCTGGCATAAGTGGGATTCACACCCTCCCTCACTGGGGAAAGAAGACTCCTCCTCCATGCCTGCTTTTAACATCCTACACGTTGCCCAAGCAGCAGCACGCTGCCCAGTCCAGGCCAGAGGGAAATCCAAGGCCCAACAGAAGGGAGGCAGGGGATCCCCCGGCACTGCATCCTTGGGAATCCCTCACCAGAGTTCAAGCGCCTGGGCTCCCTGAGCCGGGACCAAGCCTGTATGAGAGGGGTGTCCACTGTGTGCTGGGCTGTTGCAGAAGGAGCCAGGCAGAGGCCCCATCCATCAAGGAAGACCTGAGAGCAGTAGCAGAAGCTGTGTTTTGTCCCCGTCCTCGAGCAGGAACAGAGGAGAGCACCCCACATCCTTCGTGGGCTCGCCTGCCAAGACTCTGGCTCACCCATCAGGGCAACTTACCGTATCTGTCTATTCACCTAGAGGGCCAAGCCCCAGAATAGAGCCCAGGAATCCTGCTGTCAGCCCTGGATGCCAGTCCCCTCAGCAACATTCATTCATCCATGTGCCAGGCACTGTGCTAAGTGCGCACAGGACAGTCCAGAGAGCCGAGGATGCCCCTAAAATAGGGCTCCAAAGACTTACTGCTGGAGTGGGCAGAGAGTTCAGGGCAGACACCCACCCTGGAAAGCCCCTTTTCCTCAAACCCTCGGGCTGGGGAGGCCTGGCAACACACACTGCCCAAGAAGCGTCCCTGGACACCTGCTTTTTTAGCCACAGGCTTTTGCATCCTGTCTGGAGACTGATCAAGAGATGGAGAGAGGAGGCGGCGGGGGAGGGTTGGGGGGGGAACACCAGGCTGCCTGGCCCTCATGGCCGTGTTTATCCGGGGTGGATTTTTTTTTAACCCAAAGGTTAAAGCGTTTCTATTTGAAACATCTATTTACATTCCAGAGTCCAAAAAAAAAAAACAAGGCAGCCGAGCTCCAGGCCTATATCTGTCCCCAGCCGCGTCACAGACACAGCATCAGAGCTGCGCAGGGGGAACATTCTTAGCCCTCTCCCCGAGCCGCTGAGGTGACTCACGCCTCCCTCCTGCCAGCATGGACCACGCCACCGCTCAGAAGGCTAGGCAGTGTGCATGTGTCGGGGCGGGGGGGGGAGGGACTGGCTGGGGGGTCTATGCGGGGACGGGGAGCCTTAGGGAAGGGATGGGATCAGCGGGGTTCCAGCCTGCAAGGACTCTGGGGCCCAACTTGAAAGAGGATGAGAGAACATGCTGAGGAGGAAACTTCAGGCCAACCGCCAACTGCTTCTGGGAGGCAAGGGGCAGTGGGGACAGGATGGGTGGACTGATATGGCATCTGCCAAATGGGGTAGGACCACCCCCCAGGCAGATGCTCTGCACAGTCAGCCCTTTGCTTGGCAAGGGACCACCTTGACTCCCAGAGGCTTCAGGGTAGGAGTGAGCAGGCAGGTCTTTAGCTAGAGCTGCGGGCTCCACCAGACCAGGGCTAGAACGACCCTCTGCGTTTACACCCCTCCCAGGGGACTGTGCAGAGACTCTGCACGGCTGGCCCCAAGGTTCCACCCCCCATCCCAGGGGCCTGCACGGGCACTCTCAGGGCTGGTCCCCAGGGTTATGCTGTGACCTTAGGAGACTACATGGGCTTCCCTGCTCAGGCAGACGGTAGGCTTGGTTTGAAGGCTTTTCCAAATGTTCCCCAAACCTCCATCCTCTCACACATCCCAGTCCAGCTGCAACCTTATCCCTGGACAGCTTAGAGCCAAATCACTGGCACTTGCACAGGCACATGGTTCCCACCTTCCAGTTCAAAGCCTGGGACCCACACCCACATATCCAGAGGCAAAGATTCCCCATACATACACACACAGACACCCACACCCAAGTGCCAAGCGGGCATGGGTCCAGCAGGCCCCTCCCTAGAGGAAGCATCTTGTGGTGCCGGCCTGGTGGGGAGGCTGTGCCAGGAAGGCCTGATGCTGCCAACAGGTTCCTGGGAGGGAGGGAAGGAGTGGCCCGGCTCTGGGGGACGCCACCCCCAGCCAAGAGCCAAAAACGTCCCTGCTGAGAAGGTGGGAGGGCTAGGGAGTCCTCAAGCCCTATGAGCCTGAGTAACATTCCTTCATCCTCATGTGTTGAGGATAAACCAAAGCTTGGGGGGAGGAGAGATATGGGGGAGCCAGAAGCCAAGGCAGCCAAGACCCCCAACATCCCAGCTGCCAGCCTCTGCCTACCTCCACCACAACTGCATCAAGCCTCCTCCCCAGGTGTCTGATTCCCAGGGCACTCCTGACTGGGGACTCGCAGAAATCACTGCACTGGACCCTCTGGCCCTAAGAACCCAGCCAGAGGAGTGGGGGTAGCCTTTATTCTTAGGGACACTAGGGCTATGGGTTCCTGTCTTGTCCAGACCTGGGGAGCAGACAGCCTGGAGGCAGGTCACTGACCCACTTCCTCCCCTCTGACCATGGTGCCAACTAGGCCAGGATCCTCTAGTAATCCACAGCCCCCAGCAGCTGATGTAGACCCTGCCGGAGGCCAAAGGGACTCGAAGAGATGCAGCAGAGTGCAGCTGGAGGGCATGGTGGGGGGACAGGTTTTGGCCCAGGGAGAGCAGGGAAGCTCATCCCAGTAAGCACACCTCCCCTGACTGCACATATCCTCAACAAAGACCTCCAGAAAGATCTAAGCAGGACCCCACCTGGGCGAGACTTGGAGCCAGACGCTCAGCCCCAGAGACAAGGATGCCCAGTGGCAGAGGGCAGGCGGGGACACCGAGGCACTTAC
Organism: Mesoplodon bidens; assembly: GCF_964165515.1. Lineage (NCBI taxonomy): Eukaryota > Metazoa > Chordata > Mammalia > Artiodactyla > Ziphiidae > Mesoplodon > Mesoplodon bidens. The sequence continues at coordinate 50,011,076 of NC_138179.1, read as the reverse complement.
CTGCCACAGGGAGGCCATGTAGAGGGGTCCGAGGCAGGATTTCCAAGGATGGTTCCCGGCCTGGCATCCCATCTGCTGAGAAACAGGATTCCGTCTCATAGATGGTCTGCAGCATCTCCACAAGCCCCTGAGCCTTGGGCACCAGCAGCATGCCCGGCAGGGGGCCGCCTGAGGCGGGAGTCGGCCAAAGGGAAGGTGGCTGGGCGGGGCCCTCGCTGCTCAGGGGCTCCCTCAGGCCACTGCTGCTGGGACCCGCGCTGTGGGGAGGTGCCTCATCCGGCCTGGGCACTCCAGGCGGCAGGAGGAGCCAGGAGCCCCGGAGCCACAGGCCCAGCTCCCTGCTAGAGGGGCATCCAACCACTGGCCCTTCCAGAGCTCCCAGGAGCGGGTATGGCTGAGCACTCAGGGTACAGGAAGGAGAGCTGAGCAGGCAGGCGGGCTCTCTGCGTTCCCTCCCAGCCCTGGGTGACAGCTCTGGGCCCGGCTCCCTGCTCCTCCTTCCCGAATGAGCCGCCGGCAGCTGGCAGGAGACTGAAATAGCAGTTGGGGGAGGGCCCTGTCTATAAATAGGTGGAGCATGCTCAGGGAGCCGCCGGCCGGCTGCCAGGAGCCCGGGCCTGGCGGAGGCCCCAAGTGGGGGAGGGGGAGGCGCGTTCCACCCCAGGAGGAAGCGCCAGGCAGGGGGATGGGGACAGGGGAGGGCCTGCATTCAGGGCCAACGCCACAGAGCCGGGTGGCCAGAGCCTGCGCTGGGGAAGGGCACGCGCTAGAATACCCACGCATCTGGGAGCAGCTCTGGCGCTGCTCTTGGCAGGCGAGGGGCTAGAGACCAAAAAGCCAGATTTCATCCTCTATCCGCCCTCTCGCCGTCCAGAGCAAGTAAAGGAACTGGAAGGGTCCGGGAGAGGGTGGCAGACAGGGCCACCTGGCCTAAACTTGCATCTTCCCTGGAGTCCCTCTAACAGCCAACGGATGGGAGTTGATTTAATTTCTGCCCTCTTGCCGAGCTGGGAGGTGGTTCCCCCACCCCCTTGACCAGCAGGGAGACCCCTGAGCAGCAGCTAAATGGCAGCTCCCTCCTACCCATTAAGGGTGTCACCTCCAGAGGCTGCTCAGCTTCCTTCCAGGGGGCAGGGAGACTTCCTGGACAGGCCTCACCCCACCCAGGGAAGGGCACCTGGGAGCACCTGCCCGTTCTCAGAGCGCAGGTAGCTCTTCCTGTGGCAATGTGCCAGGTGTAATGCTAAGAGCAGCACATACGTCACCTCATTTATTCTACACGATGACCTCAGAAGAGAGGTGCAGACGGGGAAACCGAGGCACAGAGAGATGAAGTCGCTCACCCTAGGTCATACAGCTGTTTCAGTGGTAGGTCTGGGATGTCTGAAGTTCAAGTCTGAGCTCTAACCACCACAGCCCACTGCCTCCTGCACAGGGAGCACACGAAGCTGCCCCAGGGTTTCCATTAACAGGTATAATGACCCCCAGTACCCAGGTAGGAAGAGACTTGAGGTTGGAGCCCCTCCAAGAAGAGTCAAGGGGCTGCCAGCACCCAGCCCTTCCCCACCAGCCACCAGCCCCAGGCCTGGCAGAGCAGCCCCGGCTCCTGCGGCCCTGCTGGGACCTAAGGCTAGAGCGCCCTGAGGACTGGTGACACCCGCCTACCCAGCCCACTGCTGGCCCAACCCTCCTCCTGAGGTTGTGCCTCCCACTGATACCGAGATCCCACTTGGCCCCCTGACCTCACTGGAGCCTTTTAATAGCCTGGTTATTCCTGGGTCTGTGTCCCCCTCCCCCTTCCTGATGTCACAGTTGCTATTTTGGAGCCCCCTCCTGGCCCCCTTTGCCCCCAACTCTAGGCATGGAGCCAGGGACACCTGTCCTCTCCCTGGACTGGATGACCTCACCCTCCTGTCGGGAGCCCAGGAGGAGCTGGCCAACCAAGGACACAGTAGCTGTGGCTCCTGCCAGCTGGGGACGGCAAAGGGGCCTCCTGCCCTCAGGTGGGGGGATCACATGGATGGGTAAGTGGTAGAGGTGGGCTTTCCCAGGCCCTAGACTGGCTGGCAAGATGTATACTGGGGGAGTTGGAGGTCAACAGGAACGAAACAAAGCTCTGGAGCCTCAGCTTCTCAGCCAGGGCAGACTCCAGAAAACTGGTGATGGAGCAGTGCTCCCCACAGGGGTCTGGAGTTGGTGGACATTTCAGGGTAGGTCTGGGGACTTTGCCCAGCACCCCTTGCCCCAACCTCATCCTAGCCAACCAGGCTCTCTCAAGAGCAAGGGAAGGGAAGGTCAAGGTCTCCTTAACAGGTGACAGGCAGCAGACTCAAGGGAACCCAGAAAGCTGGGGGCAGCAGCCCCTCCCAGCCAGGACTCCACCCACCCACGCTGAAAGCAACCAGAAGGGCTGGCTAGCCCTGTCCTGGCTCTCTCTGCCTGCCCCAGGCGCAGGAGAGTATGGTAGGGCAGCCCTGTTCTGGAAGAGAGGAAATCATCAGTTACAGTGACTCAAAAGCAGGGGCCCCAGAACGTGGAGCAGTCAGAAACCTTAGGAAACACGACTCCCTGTTTAGGAAAGCTGGGAGCACCCAGGAGACTGGGCACCCAGAGGTGGCCAGAGCCGGGGACTCAGGGCAGTTCCCAGCACTACTATGAATTCCAGTAACAGCTTGAAGTGGGAAGTGAAGTGTCAGACACAGCCAGACAATCCTCAATGTAGTTCCCAGAATCCTCCAGGGGAATAAGAGAGGAGGCCTGGGACGGGGACAAGTGTCTTTTTTTTCCTTCGGAGATTCAAGTCATGCAACCAAGTCTTCCTAATGTCTAACCTCAATCCTTCTTGCTTTATAGCCCCTGTCCTTGTGGTTCGTGTCTCTTCTCCATCCCCACGCATCTAGCTCTCCCATGTCATCCCACAAACCTTAGAGAGCACCCACAAAGTGTGGGTTACAGGAGCCTCATTAGAAGCAGGCACCAACCCCTCCTTGGTGCCGCAATGACCTTGCTCACCCTGCTCCCTCCCCTGGAGGCTGGGCTCAGGCCTCCTAACCCTCTAAATCTGGAGGAGGAGAACCTAATGGGGCCCCTTGAGCTCTTGAAGGCTCCCATTTCCTGGGCTCAAAAGGCTGGAGTGGGGGCCTGACCGAAAAGAAAAAAAGCGAAGTCTGCTTTGTGCACAGTAAAAAAGCCAAGGGCTGGCCGGGGAGCACCCCAGATGGAGTGTGGGGTGCCCGCTGCCCTGGGGTCCTGGAGATATCGGGCCTGCCTGCCCTCCGGTTCTCTCCTGCCCTTAGAACCCAGTCATGCTGGAGCCCGTCAGCATCGCCCAGGAGCTGCCATGCGCCAGGTCCCGCCATGCGCCAGGTCCCATGCTAGGTGCTGGCTGAACCCTCTCATTTGAGACCAAGTCTCGGAAAAATGTGCACACCTACTTTGGCATCTTGCACATCCCCTCAGGGTTGAGCCTGCCTCCTCCGGACGTCCCATGCTAAGCCTTCAATCCCTTTGGAATGATGGGACAGGGGAGGGGAGAGCAGGGCAGATCCTGATCTATAGTGAGCGCAGAGGTGTGCCAGGGGGGCATCTAAGTGGAGAAGGGACACCAGAGTCCACTTCCCAGACCCCCGCCCCACGCCGACTCTGACCCACTTTCTCCGCCTTCCCCGGGGGCTCAGAGGCGGAGCCCAAGGCTGGGAGGCGGGACGCCGAGGTTCCTGGCTCCACCCCACGCCTATGCCCCAGTTTCTCTGGTCACCCAGAAAGGAGGGGGCAGCCAGGAAAGGGAAGGAGAGAAAGTGTGCAGCGAGCTGGGAGGTGCTGGGCAGGCAGGTGTTGTCATGAAGCTTCTCTTCCTCCCAAGCTGGGGCTAAGGAACCTGGCCACCTTCTCTCCTGGGGCCCTGTCGCCACACAGACTGGCTCGCGCCTCACCCTTGCCCTCTCCTCTGGGCAATAGCATGGAGGACAGGGCAGTGACCAGAGTGGGCCCAGGCCCCAGGGCAGCTCTTCCAGGCTGGCCAGGGGCACATTCTGTCAGTCCTTCAGTCCCACTAAGGGAAGCAGAAATGAAAATAAAGCCTCACTCCTCAAGTCCCCTTTTGCCTGAAGAGAAGCCAGACCCCAGGCAGTGGCCTCCTCAGGGAAGCGGGCAGCCCCATCAATGGCCTCTGCCTGTACTCCCAAGACTGCAAGAGAGGCAAATCAGGTCAAATGCTGGCATTCGGCCCAGCCCAGAGGTAAGTGGATCAGCTCCCACTCCCCGGGGAGGACGGGTGAGCCCCAGAAGTAAATCTCTCGAAATCTCTACCTGCCACCCCTCACCCGGAATGTGCTCTCTTACTAACTTGTTTGCTATGAAGGCCGGGATGGACCATCTTCTATTTTTCTTTTCCAAACAGGAAAGCTCCTGCACTGAGAGAAATGGAGGGAAACTGCCCCTCACCCAGGCCTGCCGTTCTGCGCCCTAAGGAAAGAGAAGTGAGTCTCGGGAGGGGGTGGGAGGTGCTCAGGGGCCAGGGCACCCAGGCCCCAGGTACTAACCATTCTCATCCCCACCTCTATCCCCAGCCCCACAGCCTCATGCTCTTCCTGGGGCGCCCTGTGAGGTGTCTACCCGGGATGTGGACACCCAGCTACAATTCATGGTTTCATTTGACTTCCGTGGAGTCCAAGCATGTGGTTTCCAGGCTTCTGCCAGGCGCCGGACACCCACAACCCCAGCCCAGATGCCACCCTGAGCTCTGGGAATGGCAGATGCTGGGCCCCTCGAAGGGGGAGGCTGTGTGGAGGCTGGCCCTCTCCCTGGGCCAGAGCAGCTGGAACTCCACAAGCGGGAGAGCCAGGCCTTGAGCCCCGGGAAAACTCGGTGGGAAAGGCCTCAGGGCGCTGCCCTGAACAACGACGACGATCCCAGCTCTGAGGTCTGGCCACAGTCCTAAAACCAGCTTCCCAACCTCTGGCCCCCTCTCTTTCTCCCTCCTTCCTGAACACGAGAAGACGGCATCTCCCCCTGCTGGGGGGAGCGGGAAAGCCAGCCAGGAGGCACGGCCAACTCCATAGGCCCCACTCTGGAGGCCCCTCCTGGCCCGGCTCAGGGCAGATGGATACCTCCAGCCCCTGCCAGCCCTGGCACCAGTGGCTACAAGGGGGACTCGGACCACCTGCATGTGGAAAGGCAACCCACTGACCTGATCTATCTGAGGCTGATTATCTCAGCCTTTCACTGTAAGGGAATAAACTCCCGAAGCTGGAAAACGTCCTCCCCAAGCCACTAACGGATGTCTCTGCGAGGCTCCTGTTCCCTTGGCCAAGGGTTAGACCCCAGGCCCGGTGTGACTGGAAGTGGCTCCTGGACAGGTCAGCATAGTAGCTCAGAGGAAGAGAGCGGTTGGCACCCCTGCCGGGCACAACTGACCCTGCAAGGGGCAGTGTCCAGCTGAGATGGCCGAAGGGCCGATGAGAACCCACCAGGCCTCTCCTTCCCTTCGCCAGCCCAGCCTCAGAGGAGGAAGCAGGAAGTCAGGGCAGCCCCCCTCCAGCACCAGAGTCATACAGACCTCTCCACGTCTAACACCTGGCACAGCCCCTGCAGGGGAAATGAAGGCAGGCAGAGGCGGGAGGACCTGAGGGGGAGCCACAGACCCTGCAGGAGGGGGCCCATCAGCAAAGCTGACCTGGCAAGTCCAGCCTTCTCCAGCTGGCACTCTACTGTCTGTGCCCGGGGTGTGTCATGCTGGAAAGGGGAGGGGGCACAGCCTTGACCAAAACAAATGTCACAAAGCCAAGCAATCCCGCCAGCTTCGGCATCCCTGAATCGAATCTGCTGGAAGCCCTGGGGCTGTGGTCAGGGCCACAGGTCGCCAGCAGGGGATCCTCACAACAGGAAGCATGAGATTTAGCACAGTGACAAGGACAGGGAATGAGAGGGGAAGGGGCCTGGATTCCTCCCTGGTGCTGCTTCAGTACCATCCTGCAGGTGGGTTTTGGTCTCTAGGCCCTAGTTTCCCTATCTCTAAAGAAGGAGAAATAGCTCCCATCCCTACAGAAAAAGATGTTAAGTGACCGGATGGCCTGCGGGGGGGGGGGGGGCTAAAGTTGAGCAAGATGGACTCTGATCCTTTAAGTCTGTGCAGAAGGAGACTGCCAAGGAGGGAAGACAGTTATTACTCTGACCACACTGACCCAAGACCCCCCTGTGAAACTCCTGAGGGTCCAGCTCAGGCCATTTGGACACATCCTCATGGGCACAAACCCAGACCCACCCGTACATAAAGCTGCCTGGAGTCCCACCCATAGATTATTTCTGGAAGCACTAGGCGGGCTCCCACGAGCAGAGGGGAATAAGAAACCTCAGAGACCCCAAATTAGGACCCTTCCATGTCCAGGGCATGTCTACCTGGACTCAAAGGAGAGAGCCAAGTCTCCTCCGCCAACATGTCACTGCATGCCCACCCCAATACCACATATCCCAACATAGGCTGAGGCTGAAGGCCCTGCAAAGCTCCACTAAGAATAAAGTATGGAACACAGAGAAACACTCCACCAGGAAGAGAGGACACCACCACAAAAAGGAAGCTGGACATTCAGCTATCATAGGGAACTTCGTCCAACATCATCCCCGGACCGGCTGCAGAGGTTCAGGGGCACACATCCCCCTCAGCCCTGCCTGTCTTGGTGAACAGGGCAGGGTGGCACGGAATTGAAGGTCCCTGAGTTGAGAGGGCAGGCCTGGGGACAGAGTTGAACCCATGCCCTCCCAGGGCCAGGCTGGACCGTCAACCCGTCAGTTTCAGGTCTACCCCATGGTCAATCACTTTGGGTTTGCCTCTGTTCTCTTCTCACGATGCTTCTCCACTCCTGACCCCTTGTTCCCTTACAGCTCAGACCCTGAAGGTCAGCTTGCCTGGGCTGGATACCCATACAGCCCATTACATCCAAAGCCACCCCAGGTGCCTTCTCCAGCCTCCCAGCTCTTACCCGACTCGGTGGGAGAGTTCATGCCGGCTCTGGGCCCGCAGGAAGCTGGCGTTGGGGGCTGGGACGGGAGGGGGTGGAGCTGCGGTGATGTCAAGAGAGACAGACGATAACAGACAGACGGACGGGACAGGAGCCCGGGGCCGCTGTGCCTCTAACGCCCATCCGAGGCCATCCTTCGGGGCGAGGCAGTCAGGCACTCAGAACGGCATCCCTGGGGAGAGATGGAGCAGGGTTAGAGGTCCCCAACTCTGGAATCTGAGAGTCGAAGGAGACCTTGGAGCTTGTCAGTTACACCGAGGGAAGAGAGGGAGGGCCACCTGCCCAGGGGCACAGAACTGGACCAGACCCTGGTTTCTTCTCTTTCTTACTGGTGAGGACATCAGCCCTCAAGGGAAGGGAAATGGCTACAGTAGCCACAACAAAATTCTTTTTTAGGTGACAATGTCCGCTGCCAGGTGGGGAGACCTCACAGACTCCCAAGGGTGCCTGACGTGGGAGATGGTGCTCACCAAAGGAGAAAGTGCAGGGAAAGTGCTTCTGAACTCTGTCCAGGGCAGTGGGGAGACGCAGGGCTGATCTGGAGCCCCTCGCAGAACTTAAGGGAGAGACTGGTATCCCAGCCCCAGTAGCCTGAGGTGGGACTCTCATCTTCTCCGTACTCCCTGATCCTTGTGCCACCCAACTCTGGAAACGGGATGTACTTCTGTCTTGGTCTCCCCCATTCAACAAAACAACAGGTCAGAGAAAAGAGGGCAACAGTTGCTTTTCCTCTACCCATTAACCATGCTGTTTCCAAGAATTTCGAAAGACAGAGACATTCATCCCACATCCGGTGCCCTCTGGACTGGGGCTCCAAGGCCCAAGCCCAGGGCCTTGTGTGTGTTGTATAGGTTGTGCCCTGTGCAACGAGGTCTGAAATCCAGCCTTTGCTCTGCCTGCCAAGCTACACAGGCTAAATCCACCCAGAATAAGGGACACCATTTTCCAGTTTGTACAAAGGCACCAAAAGGCCCAGCAGTACGCCTGCTGAGGCCAATACAGCAAGAGAGGATGTCCCCGTATTACAGGGCCATGAGTTTGCCAACCTGTCCCCACCTCTCCAGCTCCCCACCTCGCTCCAGCCCCACAGCGAGTCCTCAAGCCTCAGACACTACACACGCACCCACCTGGGCCCATCCCTAAACAGTCCACGATCCACCCTAGACATGATCTCATTCGTTTTCTTCCAGATGAAGGCAGGCCCTCCAACACCCAGTGAAATCGAGGTAGCTGGAAGCGATCGATGAGGCCGAGATTTAAACCCTAGCTCTGCCCCCCAAACTAGGAAGAGACGATCAGCTCCACCCCAGGACAGCCCACCTCCTGGCAGGATAAATTCTCGGTAAGCCCTGCATTCTCATCAAGGATCGCCAGGCGTGGGGTCCATTTGGAGCTGAGGGGCGCAGGAGTCAGCCACGGCAGGGACATAAGAACGTACACACAGACATGCACACACGTATGCCGTGCACAGAGTGGGAAGACCTCAAGTCCTCCTAGACCTGCTGCCCCCAGGTTTGGACTCTGTAGCTGGAGAAGGGTGCACTCAGATGGGGAGGTGGGAGGAGGCAGAGAGAAGGGGCTGAATTGCTCCCAGCAGGTACAGGTGTGGGGCAAGGACAAAAGAGGCTGCGCAGGACTGCGGCCAAGCTCAGGAAGGCGGCAGGTGGGGTTGTTGGTGCCCTGGCAGGGCCCGCGTGGGCAGACAGCTCAGCCCATGCCCACCCCGGGGCTGGCACCCAGTCCTGCTCACACCCCTTCCCATGCTCTGGGGAACACAGGTTCAGAAATTCCCACGATTCCCAGCAGCCCGAGTGCCCCAGCCCATCTCCTTAGTGAAAGGAACCTCCACAACAGGGCCCTCAGGAGGGGCAGAGCCTCCATGGTACACAAACGACGTTAAGGTCTGCCCTGAGGCCCATCTTCCTCACCCCCTGGGGAGAAGAGGAAGGGAGGGGCTCCCAGAACTCCCAAGGGGCTCAGGACTCTGTTAGGCTGCACTCCTGCCCACCCTGCAGGATGTAGCAGGACCCCGGACCCCCATCCACCAGTGGAGAGTGTCTGCCAACACCCCCATCAAGCCTCCCTGGGAAACAAAGCAGCATTCACGGTCTAATCAGGACAGGCAGGACAGGTGTAGATTTTTGACTAAGGAGGGCCACGCAAGGGGAAAGGGCAGCTTTATGGTTAAAACCCGAACCGCTGGAAAAAAGAAAAACAAAAACCTGAGCTGTTGGGTGCCTCCTCAGCCAGAGAAACTCACTGCTGACCATTGTTATAGGAAGGTCTCGGTGGGCAGTCAGGGACCAAGAGCTGTGTGGCTCCTGGCACTTCGATGCCAAACCAGTGAGCTACCTGGCTTCCGTGACATCACAAATAGGCAGATCCCAGGGCCCTGTCCCCATCCCCTGAGAACTCTCTCTTCCAGTCAGACCTCTGTCCCACCCCAGGATCCAAACCCACTTCCCACCTTCAGCCAGGACAGCAGGAAACCAGCTGCATCTCACCCTACAAGCTCAGGGCTAAGCCGGGGGAGGAAAGGCAAAAACCCTAGGGGAATATCCCACACTCCATTCACGAGCAATAAAAACTCTGGCAGAGGGTGGCAGGAGAAGAGCAGCCAAGTGAGGGACATGAGGAGGAGGCAATGCCTCAAAGGCCCGAAGTTCACAATGCTGCCCTGCAGGTATCTTGTCCCTCAAGGAACCTGAACTCCAGCACCACCAGGCAGCCGCTCTGCCAACACACCAGCTCTGGCCCTGCTAGAGGCAGGCCCAAGTCCTGAGCACTGAGGCTGGGGACCTGTCCCCAGGTCAAGGCAGCCAGGTGAGCTGTCTGAACCAAATCCTGTGAGCCTGAGATTGCTCACAATATGAGATGTGCCCCAAAGACGTCATCAGAAAGCTACAAGCCCAGACATCCCATCCCAAGGCACAAAGGAACTCTCATCTTGACCCCTCCTGACCGTGGCCACGGCTGACCACTTTCCCCAGCCTCCAAAAGCTTCCATCGCCGTGTGCCTTCCCCCAAGCTGGCCCACCAGAAGCCTGCAGATGATCAGAGCCAGGAGGGATGGCTGACTTGGATGTCCAGGGCCCAAACTAAGGGAGGGGGGAGGGCAACAGGGGAGGAAAAAAGGCACCAGGCTGACAAATTCATTTTTGCAATCGGCCCATTTCTGTTTGTCTGCTCAGACGCAGCTCCAGGCATCTGCACAAGCCAGATGGAGGAGGCTGCTATTTCTAGAAAAAGAAAAAGGGTGTGGGGGGGGGTGAGAGGGGAGGGAGGGGCAAGACGGAGGCAAAGGGCAGAAGACCGGGTCTGTTTGCCCTAAAACCTCACGCAGAAGGGTACCCCCTCACCAGCACTACCAGACAGAGTCCCCATCCAAGAAACGGCTGGGGCCGAGGCTGGGGTGAGGTGGGGTGGGGGAGAAGAAAGGCAGAGAAAGTTTAATTAGCCAAAGTCGGCTACAATAGGCCCCCTCACGGGCTGCATCAGGTTTTCATTCATGAGCAAGCAACAGTGCTCCAAAAATGCCAAGAACCGCACCCCCTCGCCGTCTCTCCCCCACCCCCCACCAACAGGAGTGCGTCCTCCAGCAGGCTGGCTGAGCCTGATGCCGTGTTCCAGACATCCCTCCTCAAAGGGATGTGAGTAGGAAGAATTAATTATTAAAGAGCAGCTGGTACTTCGGCACCAACTGCACTCCCCCCAGCTCCTATAGCTGATGCCCCCTCCCCCCTGCAGAAACACAAACTCCCCGCCCCACACCACCCCCCCCAGCCCCAGCCCCCATTTCTAAACACACAGCTAAGATGCCACCCCAAGGGAAGGGAATGCAAACCTTTGTCTCTGCTGCTACTTAGAGTGGGTGGGGCATGTGATAGTGCTGCCCTCCCCCCTCCCCCAGATTACTCCATCCAGCCACAGAGGAGGATATATGGGGAAGGGGAGGCTGGCACAGAGCTGGCATGTCCTCCATCCTTGCCCCCAAGTAAACTGCACCTGGCATCTGTCTCTCTGGCCCCTGGCAGGCATACATGCCCGGCAGAGAGTGGGGATGCTAGGGGCCCACCCCTCTAACTCAGAGACGCCCACCCTGCCTTGTCTGGACATAGCCCAGATCCAAGTCCAAGGGGAGAGAGAGCAAAGAGAGGATTCAAGAGAAGGGGTGGGAGGCAACCCAAGGGCTCCCCAAGCTTTGTGTTTAAGAGGAAGAGGAAGGAAGGAAGACTGAAATGAAGAAGCAGGCAGCCCCCAACATGGCTCACCCACCATCCCCAGCCCAGCCCAGCCCGGCGTCTAAACAGCCAGCATAGGCTCAGGGCCCCTGTTGCCTGGAACTCGAACTGAGGACCCTCCCTGCCTACATCCTCTGAACCTGAGGAGGCCCAGGGCAGGACCCAGCTCCAGGCTCCAGTCCTGCAAAGCAGTCTGGTCATGGGTCCTTCTGGCTAAGACTCCTGATCTCCCACCCCCTGCCTCCTATTGTTCCTATGGTCTGCTCCATCCTTCCCTCCCAGTTGGACCCTGAACCCAGTCACCAGCATCATCACCCCCAGTCGCCAAAGCTCATTCCAGGCCCCAGAGCACAGTGGTCACTGTCAGAGTGGTGAGTCTCTTGAGCACCCCCAAGAGCAACTGCAGCTGCTACCATTCCTTTTTAGGGACACACCTCATCTCAGAAGGCCAACGGGGGACATCAGGTGGTCACCTCCTCCCCCAAATGGGGTGCTCCCACGTTCCCCTCTTCTCTCCCCACAACCAGACTCCCAGATTAATTACTTATCACCCAGCCAATTCTCATCTTCCCCAGGGGCCCAGAGAAGGGTGGGGTGGGGAAGCAGCCTACCCAAGTTAAAAGGCACAGGCAGTGTCCCTCTCTCTGTGAGATACAGACCCAGGATGAAAAATGGGGGGCCTCCACCCCAGACAAGAAGGGGGGAAGCTTTCACCTCCTAGCTCTCTCTCTCTGGCTCCAGGGTGTCAGACGGGAGAAGAGGGTGGGAACAAACGCAGTAACGCCTCACGGGGGAGGGGGTGAGAATAATGGGAGAGAGAAGTAAGGTGGGCCCGCAGGCCCCCTCCTCAAGCACGGATGTCAAGGACACAAAATCAAGGATGCGTTCTGAGGTATGGCTAGAAGCGCTGTGGGGTGGGCAGCGCCCCTCACCTCAGAGTACCAAGAAAGGGTGTCCAGCGAAGAGGGCTTTGCACAGAATCCGGGTGCAGGGCTCAAAACGCCCTGCAACGCACCACGCGCCTCCCGGGAGAGGGCAAATCAGACATCCCCGGCCGGTCTCCCGGCCATCTGGGGGTGTAGGTAGCGGGAAGACGGGCCCCTCCCTTACCTGCAGGGAAGGCGCCCCTGCCTGGGAGGGGCGGGGAGGGGCGCGGAGGGGGGCGCGCAGTAACCCAGAGGCCCGGCTACCGGCTGGCGATGCTCCCGGGGGGCGCCTACTGGCACTCGGGCGCCGGGAGGGTCGAAGGGGGGCGCGGAGCGCGACGCGCGCTCGGGGAGCCCGCGGGCAGCGACGGCGGGAGGAGGGGGCGCCGCGTCGAGTCCGGGGAGCCCGGGGGAGATGGGATCGGGGCTGGTGGGGCGCGCTCACCCCCTGCGGCTCGAGCTCCGGCTTCGCGGGCGGCGGCGGCAGCAGCGGCGGCGGCAGCAGCGGCAGCACCTCCTCGACGGCTCCTCCATCTTTGCGGCGGCTCCTCCGGCTCCGCTCGCCGCCGCCACCAACAACAACATTCGAGACGTCACTGTCGTCACGTGACTCGACCCGGAGCTAAAAATAGACCCAGACCACCCCCCCACACACACCCCCACCCCCAGCTTCAGCCACCAGCAACCCCTCCCCTCCTTCTTGGCCCTCCCCGCCGGGCGGGGCCAACAGCGCCACCGTGACAGCTTCTAAAAGGGCCAGTAGCCAGCAAAGAGTTGGGCTGGGAAGGGGAAGGAAGGCAAGGGATCGGAGCCCTGGGAGTAGTGGTTGAAGGAGCCCTGAGAGTAGTGGTTGAAGGAGCGCTGCAGGCGTACGGGCCTGGCTGCTGGGGGCTCGGCCTTTGGGATGCACGATTTTCCTGCCTGCGCTTCCTCCACTTCCTTTTCAAACCGTGGATGGTGCAATCGTTGCCTGCCTAAGCGTCTCCCTAACACGCCCTCCCGCGGTGGGGGAGGGGAACTGGGGATGGATTCCTAGGGGCTGGGAGGGCAGTGGAGGCCCCAGCTAGGGGTCCAGGCTGGGGGTGGATGTCTGGGACAAGTCTCGAACCCGCCAGTTCCGACCGCACACGCTAACTGTGTGCCAAGCAAAAAAAAAAAAAAAAAAAAAAAAAAGAATGGGAAAGGCCAGGGTAGAGCTGTAATGTAGTAATAGTCCAAGGCCTTCAAAGGGAAGACTTCCGGTCCCTGGCTTCGGTGCTATCCTCTTCTACAGCTCCCCTTAGAACACAATATGAGTATGTGTGATAGAACTTAGGTGGTTTGTCAGTGACCCGGTAATTCCACTAACGAAAATGTATTCTAAGGAAATAAATATTGTTGTGTTCAAAAATGAGTATAGAAGGAAAGAGATTGCTTCTAATGATGTGAAAAGTTGGAAACAACCTAAATATCCATCAGTAGGGGATTGGCAAATAAACTAAGGCACATCCATTCAGTAGAATACCATCCAGATCCAGACATTTAAAATGATATGTCTTTATTGACCTGAAAAGGTGCTCAAGATATACAGTTTTCTTGAAAATCAGAAATCAAACAAGTACTACAGAATTGTTCTATTATTATAAACAACAAAAAACTAGATCCATATGTCTGAATATGTTTGTATATCAAAAAGTCTATAAAAATATATGCAAAATATTTACCTTTGCTTTCCTCTTTATCTTTTTCTGTATATCTGAAATTTTGCAATTATCATGTGTTACTTATCTGATCGGAAAAAGTGAATATATAAATGTTTCTGTAATAAATTTATTTATTTATTTATTTTTGGCTGCATTGGGTCTTCATTGCTGTGTGAGGGCTTTCTCTGGTTACGGTGAGTGGGGGCTATTATTCACTGTGGTGCGCGGGCTTCTCACTGCGGTGGCTTCTCTTGGTGCGGAGCACAGGCTCTAGGCTTGCGGACTTCAGTAGCTGCAGCACACAGGCTCAGTAGTTGTGGCTCACAGACTTAGTTGCTCGGTGGCATGTGGGATCTTCCCAGGCCAGGGATCAAACCCGTGCCCCCTGCATTGGCAGGCAAATTCTCATCCACTGCGCCACCAGGGAAGCCCACGTATGCTTTCACTGATGCTGATAACAATTTGTAACTATACATCTATTTATGGCATATGGCTCTCTTCCCCTAATGAGTGTTAAATGACTTAGCCAGCATAAGCACTTTTTGACTGTGGACTCTGAGCAGAAAGGCCACCCCAACAAAGTCATCCTGTGTCACTCCAAGATAGGGGTCTTCTTGCCTCTATCCTGTAATGATGGTGCCATCCATTTCCTGTTATTCTTGTGCAATCTTATGATGTCTCTTGGGTAGTTAGGTTGGGTTGGGATTTTGCTTTTTCAGTGCTTATATTTTACCTCCCCAAGCAGAGTATGAGCCACTTGAGAAAAGCCGTAAGATCATATATATTTTGTTGCCTTTCCAGCACCTAGCACATCGCCTGACATATAGCAGATAAAGTTTCAGGGACACTGAAGACTCTGGAATTTCTTCTCTCAAGATCTCAGAACATGGGGAAGAATCTCCCCATGTGGTATGATAGACATCAGTAACTGTCCTATGGCCAGGCCCTTTCCATTCCGCAGATGAAGGGACTGAGACTCAGAGAAGCTAAATAACTTGCCCAGTCACAGAGTTCATGCAAGCAAGAACTAGGATTGAGACCCATGTCTCTCTGGCTGTCCCACCAAATACTAGGAAAAGGGCCTGGGGGAGCTGGGCTCCCAAGCCCAGCACTCCAGCCCTGTTCTCTGTAGATTTCTGAGATCAACACCTTGTCCCCGCCATGGCCAAATGCCCCAGAAGTTGGGAGAATTCACCATATGGGGCCCTGATGAGCCTTCAGATTTTTCCTTCTCTGGTAAGTGGGGTTAAATAATTCCACATGATTTCTTCTTACGTTTCTTGAGCACAAACGGTAGGTGCTGGAAATATAGAGATGAAACTGCCTTTAAGGATCTTAGGGTCTCTCACAGAGAATAAAACTATCTTTTGTTATGAGTCCCTAGGGTGGGCCATTGCCAGGACCATTCACCATGGAAACAGGAGTCACGGGGTTGTCTCCTTAACCAGTGCCTAAGTTTCCCAATTTAGAATGATCGGGCAGATGGGATCTAGTAGCTGATGGGAAAACTTCTGACCCTGGAACCCAGTGGTGAATTTGGCCTCTTGGTAGAAGGATATCAATCTCGGAGGAGAGCCAGGTGTTTAACCTATAGCCTGACAGGTTGGCAGCACCGTTGGACTTTGAGAAGGAGGCATCAGGGCTGGGGATAAAAACGAGGAGTGGTGAGCAGCAGTGCCAGGGGCTCTGGGTGCGGCTACTCCTATCTAAAATCATGAGAAATGTCCTGGCCAGTTCTTGGAGCAGGACAGAGAGCAACCTTCCTCCCTGCTTGGTGAATGCTGCGGAACTAACAGCTACACCCATCTCCCTCCACATCCCTCTCACTCACACAGCATCTAAAGTTAGCATTAGGGACTTCCTTGGTGGCGCAGTGGTTGGGAGTCCGCCTGCCAATGCAGGGGACACGGGTTCAATCCCTGGACCGGGAGGATCCCGCATGCCGCGGAGCAACTAAGCCCGTGTGCCACACTACTGAGCCCACGCGCCACAACTACTGAGCCCGCGCGCCTAGAGCCCGTGCTCCACAGCAGGAGAAGCCACAGCAATGAGAAGCCCACGCACCGCAACGAAGAGTGGCCCCTGCTCGCCGCAACTAGAGAGAGCCCACATGCAGCAATGAAGACCCAATGAAGCCAAAAATAGATAAATAAATGAATTTTAAAAATAAATAAATAAATAAAGTTAGCATTACCTGGGGAACAGACAGGGCACCCAGTGCCAATGTGCCCTTACCTGCAAACTCTCACCCAGAATCTCTCCTGGGGTAGAAAGCCTCAGATCCATGGATAGAATTCCAGAGGCTCTGGGGTGGCCCTTGTCAGAGTGGTCCAGCCCACAGCTCTGGTCCCCGGTGAAGCAACACTTTTTACGTGGCCCTGCCGGCCTCCAAAGGGTGCCTGGTGTGGAAATAGTCCAGCTGTGCCTAAATACAGCCTCGGGTGGAAAATATTTAATAGAGAACAAGGAAGAACTGAGCTGATAAACTCATGCAACACGGATTTACTGGATATTTATCAAAGGAAATATGCATTCTTTAAAGCCTTTATCAATTACCAAGGGCAACTTGTACCTAGAGGCATGTTGTTTCTAGTCCCTTCAGCAAGAATTTATTGAGCTCATTGAAAAATGATCAGGCTAGCACAATACTAGGTACTTTGGGGACTGCAAAATAAATAAATAAATGAAGGAATGAATGAATAAGAAAACAGGACAGGAGATGAGAAACCCTATGTCCTAGGATCAGCTCCATCCTGGTGTGCTATTGGATGAGTCCATCTGGGCCTTGGTGTCCTTATCTGGGGAACAGGACTGGACTTCTGTTCTCCAAGGTTCCTTTCAGTTCTGACCCTCTGAGAATCCCAAATTAGATGTTATGACAACATCCGGTGTAGTGCTAGGCTTCAGAGTTCAGGCCGGACCTTCATTCCTTCAGCGTGCTCTAAGGTCCAGTCCTGCCCATGGGCGGTTTACAATACATTCAAGAGTCAAGAGAGTTTATTTCAGGGCAAATAATTCATGTGCCCCAAGGCACAAAGCAAAGGAGGTCACTGAGGACTGAGCTATGCAGAGTGTAATGAAAACTGCCCCTGGGATGCCTGAGTTTGGCCCAGGCCTCCCAGCGTGACCCTGGACAAGTCCCTTCCTCTCTGTGGGCCTCTGTTTCTTTACCTGTAGGATGAGAGGGTTGGACTGGATTTTCTTCCTTCCAGCTGGAGACATTTCTGGAGGGTCCAACAGGTGAAGTTGAAAAGGAAAGATGGAAAAACAGTTTCCTCCTCCCCTCCCTCTCCTGCCTTCCTCCCAGGACCCCCTCCTCCAGGATTGGGGCAGAAGGAAACCTGTTTCAGGCCAGCATCCAGGATAGAGTCATGCTTGACTATTTGAGATGTTTGGAGGAAGAGCAACATACAGGTGCCTGGGAAGGCTGCTACCCGCTGGACCTCACTTTCCTCATCTGTAAAATGGTATAATTGAACGGATGACTTCTGAGGATTTTTCCCGCTCTGTGAGCTAACAATTCTACAGCTGTAGCTCTAAAGAACCAAAAACAAAACAAGTGGCTAGAGGTGAGGGCCTCAGTCATGCCTCACTTGAAAGCCTTACCTAGCCCTCAACACTTTCTGTCCTTTCCCAGGCCTCCTACCTCCTACCTTCCTGGCCCAGAGATTGGAAGCGGGTCACTGTCTCTTCACTCGGCAGTGGCCGAGCCTTGAGAAAGCCAGCACTGTGGCCCCTGGAATAAGCTGTGAATTTGTTTAAAAACAAAGACAATTCTGGGTGCAGCTACCACCATTTGTCATGGTACCTTTAATATATATGTTATGTAGAGAGAGAAAGCAGAAAAAAGCTGCCAGTATATCGACCAAGAGCCTCGCATAGCAGCTAGCTACCTGCTAAAGGACAGCAGGTGACCAGGAGGCCTGGGACAGAGGTGGGAAAAAGCTTCTCAGCCTATCTCCACCCCCCCCACCCGCCAGGACCCAGAGTGACCCACACTGAGGCTTCTTACCCCTCTAGCAGCAAGAAGAGCAGGAGGCCCAGGGGACTGTAGCCGAAAAGGAAACCTACCCTCTCCCCCACCGCCCTGCCGGGACCTGGAAGTGAAGCCCAGGATTTCCTGGACTATACGGGGTTCCTGTCTGCCCGCTCAGAAGTCAAGGCCACCCGAGCACAACAGTGCAAGGGCGGTTATGGCCAGTCACATTCCGAATGTCTGCAGGTCCCTCCAGGGTATCTTCTCTGGGCGGGGCATGCATGTCGGGAAGAGGACAGAGGGTGCAAATGTGCCTGCCCTCTGGGAGCTTATGATCCTGTGGAAACAACAGAGCCCCAAGAAGCAGAGTGAAGCAGTGGTGAAGGAGGGAACCTGGGAGACACAGGCCAGCTCTGCCTATAGAAGCTCAGGCAAATCATTTGCCCTCTCTGAGCCTCAGTTTCCCCTCTGTGATCGGAGGATTGGACACTGCGATTCTGGAAGGCCCTCTTGGCCCTGAGGTCAGGAAACCATAGAGAACAGGACACAGTGGACTGATGCTACACGGAGGGGCATGGGCCACAGCCACACCAAACTGGCCCAATTTGTGTCCCTCCAGCAAGTCGTCTTCGGCTGACAAACTTTTTGTTTTGTTTTGTTGGCTGCATTGGGTCTTTGTGCTGCACACAGGCCTTCTCTAGTTGCGGTGAACAGGGGCTACTCTTCGTTGTGGTGCATGGGCTTCTCATTGAGGTGGCTTCTCTTGTTGCAGAGCACAGGCTCTAGGTAAGCGGGCTTCAGTAGTTGTGGCATGTGGGCTCTACAGCACAGGCTCAGGAGTTGGTGGCACGCAGGCTAAATTGCTCCGTGGCATGTGGGATCTTCCCGGACCAGGGATCGAACCCGTGTCCCCTGCATTGGCAGGCAGACTCTCAACCACTGTGCCACCAGGGAAGTCCTGACATACATTTTGCCCCCTTTCTGCTAAACATTTATTGAGCAACTTCCTTTTGAAAGGCCCCATCACATGTATTACCATTCTCACAATTCTACAAGGTAGATGCTATGTATTCCATCTTATAGATAAGGAGACAGAGGCCCAGTGAGGTTAAGCAATCAGTAAGTGTCAGGACCAGGGCAGAACACAGGCTCTGTGGGTACAGTGCCCGGTGAGGTCTCCCCAGGTTTGAAGGGTCATCCCGGTGTCATCTTTCTCCTGGGAACTCCTTGCGGACCCAGGACACCCCAATGAGAAGGCCTTGATTTACATGTCTGGAAAGGACATTCCATCATCCTCAAGCAGTAGGGCCTCTCTAGCACACCCACTGAGGACTCATCCTGCCCAGCAGACAGAGAGAGCAGCAGGCAACAGACTTTACCTGCACCATTTCACTTCATCCTCCCAACTCCACAAGATGAGTGTCGTGTTGCTATTATTATTATTGTTGTTATTATTATTATTGCCCCCACTTTATTATTTTATTTTATTTTATTTTTTGCGGTACGCGGGCCTCTCACTGTTGTGGCCTCTCCCGTTGTGGAGCACAGGCTCCGGACGCGCAGGCTCAGCAGCCATGGCTCACGGGCCCAGCCACTCCGCGGCATGTGGGATCTTCCCGAACCGGGGCACGAACCCGTGTCCCCTGCATCGGCAGGCGGACTCTCAACCACTGTGCCACCAGGGAAGCCCTGCCCCCACTTTAAAGATGAAGGATCTGAGGCTCAGGAGACTTAAGGAACTTGCCGAAAGCGACAGACTCAGTAAGTAAGGATACAGGGATCTGACTCCAGGTTCTCAGAGCCCAGAGCACGATCAGTTTAACCACTGGACCCAGCCCCAGTGAAAGGGTAAAGACCTAGACCTGAACTGACACTCTGCCACTTACCAGCTATGTGAACTTGGAAATTTACTTTATCTCTTAGAATTTCCTCACTCATAAGAAAGGACAATGACCTCCTCCTCCCTGGGTTGCTAGAGCAGGACGTGGGGTACCTGTGTGAAGAGCTAGCCCAGGGCATGGCAAAGGGTAAGCCCGACCCTCACCTCCAGCCTTGGTGTTACCACCCCTTGGTTCAGGGCCAGCTGTAATGCTACTGACACTCCCATTCCCTGAACAAGGAACTCACCTTCTACACAGAGGAAATGACCTCTGCCCCACCCTCTCTCACCTTGCCGTTTCCAACTCCTGAGATCCCCATCCCACTCTCCCAGACTTAGTATCTATAGAATTGCCCTAGGGGTGGGTGGAGGTGCAAGCCCAGATGTCCACCCCCAGGTCTGTTTCTCTGCCCCAGGGATGCTGTAGGAACAAGGATTCCAGACTAAGGTTGCCAGAATTGGGTGCGGGGGTGGGGGGTGGGGGTGGGGGGGTGGGGGAGGAGTCCCAGTTAAATTTACATTTCAGATAAACAAGGAATAATTTTGTATACTTACATAAAGAGCTCCTGACTTTTCAAAACTTATTTATTTTTATACTTATATTGTAAAATTATTCCTTATCTGACACTCAAATTTAAGTGGGTGTCCTATGTCCTATATTTTATCTGGCATCCCTACTCCTAGACCTCAAGTTCAGGTTGGAAGACAGCCCAGCAAATGGCTTTTGTTAAGAGTTTTTAAACAAAAAGTTACCCAGGCTTCCCTGGTGGCGCAGTGGTTGGGAGTCTGCCTGCCAATGCAGGGGACACGGGTTCGTGCTGCGGAGCGGCTGGGTCCATGAGCTGTGGCCGCTGGGCCTGCGCGTCCGGAGCCTGTGCTCCGCAACGGGAGAGGCCACAGCAGTGAGAGGCCCGCGTACCGAGGGGAAAAAAAAAATAAAGTTACCCATTTAAGTATACAATTCAACATTTTTTTTAGTAAATTTACCAATTTGTACAACCATCACATAATCCAATTTTAAAACATTTTCGTCACCCAATAAAATGCCCATTTACAGTTAATTCCCATTACCAACCTCACAAATGGCTTTTTAAAATATTGAATAATTATTTTTTTCCTGTTGTAAAATGTCACAAACTCTTTTTTTCTTTTTTAACTTTTTTTTTTTTTTTTTTTGGCCGCGTGGAGCAGTATGCAGGATCTTAGTTCCCCGACCAGGGATCGAACCCATGTCTCCCTGCAGTGGAAGTGCAGAGTCTTAACCACGGGACTGCCAGGGAGGTCCCAAAAATCACAAACTCTTAATGTAGAGGGAGATTAGAGAAGTACAAAGAAGAAAATAAAATCACTCCTAAGTGCATAATTCATTGAGAACAATTATTAGTAATTGGGTAAATGCTTTTCTAATCTTTTTCCTATGTTCATATTTTTTCAAGAAATGGGCTTCCCTGATGGCGCAGTTGTTAAGAATCCACCTGCCAATGTAGGGCACATGAGTTCGAGAAGATCCCATATGCCGCCAAGCAACTAAGCCCGTGTGCCACAACTACTGAGCCTGCCCTCTAGAGCCCGCGAGCCACAACTACTGAAGCCCGCGCGCCTAAAGCCCGTGCTCTGCAACAAGAGAAGCCACCACAATGAGAAGCCTGCGCACCGCAACGAAGAGTAGCCCCGGCTCGCCACAACTACAGAAAGCCTGCGCGGAGCAACGAAGAGCCAACGCAGCCAAAAATAAATAAATAAAGTAAATAAATAAATTCAAAAAAAAGAAAAATTATATCACACAATATACAATATCTTACTATCTAATTATTTTATGTAATACATCATGAAAATATTCCCATGGCGTCAAATCTTCTTCCACAACATCATTTTTTTTTTTTTTTTGTGGTACGCGGGCCTCTCACTGTTGTGGCCTCTCCCGTTGCGGAGCACAGGCTCCGGACGCGCAGGCTCAGTGGCCATGGCTCACGGGCCCAGCCGCTCCGCGGCATGTGGGATCTTCCCGGACCGGGGCACGAACCCGTGTCCCCTGCATCGGCAGGCGGACTCTCAACCACTGCGCCACCAGGGAAGCCCCGCAACATCATTTTTAAAGGTTGCACAGCATTCCATTGTGTTGTTTTACCAGTTTCTTTATTCAATCCTTTTTTGATGGAAATTTGGGTTGTTTCAAATTTTTCACCATTTTAAATAATGCTGTGATGCACCTTCTTGTAGCTAAATCCTTGCACACGTCAGTTTTTATTTTCTTAGGATAAATTCTTAGAGGTAGAGCTGTTTTGTCAAAGGGTCTACACATTTTTAAGGTGTTTGATGATTTATTTCCGACCCTGTAAGGGACACCACCGTGGGACCAAGTTGTCCAAGCCCAGGTGACATTCAGCCCAAGAGAAGAAGACTGATTGATGCCGTGTGGTGGGGTTCAGGCTGGGGGTTGGGGGAACAGGTAGAGGAGGGCAGATGAGAGAATCTACCAGGTTCTGAAGATTGTCAGGTACTGGGGAGACACTATGTGGGACCTCCCTGGAAACCAGAGGAATGTTGCTGCCCCTGCCCCATCCCCTCCTCACCACCAGCCACAGGTGCTCCAGGCAGCAAGCTTCACCAACTCCTTCCCTGCTGACCCCTGTTGGTCTTGATGCTCCAGGCAAGCTGGATGTCGGCTCGCAGAGACCCAGCCGGCTGCAGCCTGCCCTGAGCCCCGCCCACCCCCACGGTTCGGAGAGTGTCAGCCTCCCGTCCAAAGCCAGACCTTGGCGCCCCACCAGGTGTCCAGCCTCCTTGCCTCCACCTCCTCCCAACCTTGGAAGAAGACCGTCCACGAGAGGCTTGGGGGAGGTGGGTGTTGGACTGGATCTTGTGATGATTCACATGCCACCGGAGGGGAGAAAGGGGCTGGAGGATGAATGGATTGCAAACCAAAGGGAGGGGCCAAGGAGATGAGCTTTAGTGCCTTGATCCGCCCGCGTCAGTCTCTTCAACATCTGCAGTGCGTGGGGTTGAGCGATCCCACCGGGGGGTTGGGGGGTAGGACTGGGAGGCTGGCTGACGTTAGCTTCCCGCCTGCTGGGTCGGCCAGAGCAGTTCATGAATGACTCACCTCATTGTCAGGCTGATTCACTGCTCGCCTGGGGACTTGCGGGGGGTGGAAGGGGGAGCTGGCTGGGGGGAGGCGGTAGCAGCCCCCTCTGTACGTCTCACACGCGCGCACACGCGCATACACGCGCGGGCGGGGCTCCAGCGGGTCTATTTCCCTGCTGGGGTCGGGACGCGATGGATGGGTTTTCATGATAAGAGGGAGGGGGAAGCACATCACTTGGTCATTGGAGAATAAGTTTGAGGTTTCTGTCAATAGTCTACCTGTGACTATTTACATTTAAATTAATTAAAATTAAATCCAATTAAAGCTTCAGTTCCTCAGTCTCACCAGCCACACTTTAAGTGTTCAATAGCCACATGTGCTCTTATTAATAGCTACTCTATTGGACAAGGCAGAAAGTTCTATGCGACAGTGCTGGTCTACACAGCCTTCACAACATAATGCCACACAAACAGACCAGCCCTTCCCCCACTCCCATACACTCAGACCCCCACCCTCGTAGGTAGCACACAACACACACTTAATTCCACACACATTCCACACACTCATTCAACATGCAACACCCACCCACCAACACAGCCACGCAAAGCTCTCAGTGTGTGTACACACTTCCAGTGTATGCCACTGTCCATACCAAGACAAACGTAAACACATAAACACACATCATCACCCTGAATTGCATACAACTGTTCATATGATCAAAATACAAATTAGGAAGAAATGCATTTGCAAATATGCTGAAATAGATACAAACTCAAGCCATGTGGTTCCCATAACAAATCTCAGCACAGGTTTGCAAACTCAAGTAAGGGGGGAAGGGAACCCACATTGTTTAGCCCCCGCCAATGTGCCAGGCATGGAGTTAGCCATTTCAATGCATTAATTCCTTTAATCTCACAGCAACCCTGTGAGGAAGATGCATTATTCCATTTTCATAGAGGGGACAACTAAGGTTCAGAGAGGGAAAGCAACTTAGTCAAGGTCACACAGCCAGTTAGCAGCAGGGTCAAATATGAACCAACATTTGCCTAACTCCACAGGCAGTGCGGCATGCTGTCTCCAAACACACACACACATACACACACATACACACACACCACACCACACACACACAAATACAGGTGTTCTCTCTCTTGTGTCTAAGAAGCTGAGGCTCCTCTTCCAATAAGTACAGGTACTATACAGGGAAATGAGCATGGAGTTACCTAGACTCCTTTGCACTCCCTTCTGACAAAGGGCATTAGGTCATTCAACAAATGCTTACTGAATGTCTTCTGTGTGCCAGGTCTTATGCCAAGTGCTGGCTCACAAAAGTGAAACCCTATGGTCAATTGCCCTGAAAGAGTTCAAAGGCCAGCAGGGAGGTGTCAGGGAAATTTGAAGGCAATACAGGGCATACAAGGGAACTAAGCTATCATGGAGGTAGCGCCCAAGTGCAGAGAACCAAGAAGGAAACCTGGGTCTGCCTGGGGCAGTCAAGGAAGGCTTCTTGGAGGAGGCAGCATGTGACATGAGGCATGAAGAATGAGTGGGGTGGAGAGGGATTGGTATTGATTGGGATATTGGTTGAGAGATGAGATAGAGCAGGGAATCAGATGCCAGGGCATTGCAGTCCCTGGGGGTTTTATATGTCATCCTCAGGTGACTGGGAGGGATTGAAGAATTTTTACGGTGGAAAAATAGTATGCCATTTGCATGTTCAAAGAGTGGGCAGAAAGGAGGAGAGCTTGGACTAGGGAGACCATGCAGGAGGCTATGGCGATAGTCCAGGCAGGAGATGGTGAGGTCTGATGTAGAGTGTAAGGCATCCAGACAAGATAAGGGATGGAGGGAGATGAGGGGTTAGGGTGTATCCTGGTCCTGAGACAGTGCAAGGCAAAGCCTTCTCACCCATGAAAATGTAATAAAAGCCAAGATTTTCTTTCAGAACAAGGCATATGTGCATAGGCACATGATGTTTTGGGCAATTATAAG
This sequence comes from Mesoplodon bidens, assembly GCF_964165515.1. Classification (NCBI taxonomy): domain Eukaryota; kingdom Metazoa; phylum Chordata; class Mammalia; order Artiodactyla; family Ziphiidae; genus Mesoplodon; species Mesoplodon bidens. The sequence continues at coordinate 49,986,279 of NC_138179.1, read as the reverse complement.
GGATTCATATTCCTTGAATCCCCAGGTTAAGAACCTAGTTCGTTGGAATTCTAAAAGGCAAAACAACATAGTGGGGACTTCCCTGGTGGTCCAGTGGTAAAGAATCCGCCTTCCAGTGCAGGGGATGCGGGTTCATCTCTGGTCGGGAAATAAGATCCCACATGCCTCAGGGCAACTTGGCCCATGCACAGCAACTACTGAGCCCGTGTGCTCTAGAGCCTGTGGGTCACAACTAGAGAGAAGCCCCTGCACGGCAACAAAAGATTGCACATGCTGCAGCAAAGATCCCGCATGCTGCAACTAAGATCCAGTGCAGCCAAACAAATAAATAAAAATAAAATCAGGGGCTTCCCTGATGGAGCAGTGGTTAAGAATCCGCCTGCCAATGCAGGGGACACAGGTTCGAGCCCTGGTCCAGGAAGATCCTACATACTGCGGAGCAACTAAGCCTGTGTGCCACAACTACTGAGCCTGCACTCTAGAGCCCACGAGCCACAACTACTGAGCCCACATGCCACGACTACTGAAGCCCACGCGCCTAGACCCCATGCTCCACAACAAGAGAAGCCACTGCAATGAGAAGCCCGCACACCGCAACGAAGAGTAGCCCCCGCTCGCCACAACTAGAGAAAGCCCGCGGGCAGCAACGAAGACCCAACGCAGCCAAAAATAAATAAATTAAAATAAATAAATAAATAAATAAAATTGGAAGATGGAAATTACGGTGTGAGTAGGAGTTGATATTATTCCTTTTGGCTTTTTGGGCTCTGTGGTGTCCCTTCAACTGGAGCTGACAGAGCCCAGATCCACAGGGAGCTCTGTAACTGAGTCTCTAGGACTATCGAAAGTTGGGCACAGGGTGAGCTGTGCCTGGGATTCCTGGGAGGAGAGGGGGTCTGTAAATGGGAGGGTTGGGGTTTTGTCCTCTAGCTCAGAAGCACAGAGACCTTGAAGGAATTCCTAACCTGAATGAGAATTAAGAGGTCCAGGTTTCCCCTCTCATCACCATTCTGGCCTCCATTCTGACATATGACAGGTTAGTTGGTCCACACGGAGTAATGATGGAAGCCATAGGCTGCCCAGAGATCAGGCCAGACCAAGCAGGATACCCTAGGGAAGATCCATGGCTGGTTCAGATCAGATTGTTAAGAACTCAAGTCAGCTACCTTCCTCCTGCCTTTTGAGTCCTCAAAACTATGCAACCCTTATGTCTTTGACTACCTCTCTTGTGACAAGCAAAAAGGGAAACTGAGGTTGGGCTGAATCAGTAACCACAGTAGGCTTTAGTGATAAGAGCTGGCCTTCCCAGATCTCTGGGCCCCTGCCCATCTGTCTGCACAGCTCTCCTGGACTCTATCTTTTGATCTGTATCTCCCTGACTTGTTCATATTTTATTTATTTATTTTATATATTTTTTGGCCACCGCACGGCTTGTGGGATCTTAGCTCCTGAACCAGGGACTGAACCCATGCCCATGGCAGTGAAAGCACATAGTCCTAACCACTGGACGGCCAGGGAATTCCCTCCCTGACTTGTTCATGAACTTGAGAGCACGAGGAGTCATTCATTTCTTTATCTCCAGTGTCAAGCACTGTGCCTGTTAAATAGTAGTCACTGTGTCATTCATTCAATAACTCTATGGGTCATTGTTCTAAGTGCTGGGATACAAAGTTGAACAAGCCAGACAAGGTCCCTACCCTCATGGAGCTCATATTCTAGTGAGGAAGACAGACAGTAAAGATGTAAATCATGGGACTTCCCTGGTGGTCCAGTGGTTAAGAATCTGCCCTGCAATGCACGGGACGCCGGTTCTATCCCTAGTTGGGGAATTAAGATCCCACATGCCGCGGGGCAACTAAGCTTGTGCACGGCAACTACTGAGCCTGCGCCACAACTAGAGAGAGAAGCCTGTGCGACGCAATGAAGAGCCCATTGCACCACAACGAAAGATCCGGGGTGCTGCAACTAAGACCCAGTGCAGCCAAAAATGAATAAATAAGTATTTGGGGGCTTCCCTGGTGGCGCAGTGGTTGAGAGTCCACCTGCCGATGCAGGGGATGCGGGTTCGTGCCCCGGTCCAGGAAGATCCCACATACCGCGGAGCGGCTGGGCCCTTGAGCCATGGCCGCTGAGCCTGCGCGTCCAGAGCCTGTGCTCCGCAACGGGAGAGGCCACAGAAGTGAGAGGCCCAAGTACCGCAAAAATAAATAAATAAATAAATAAATATTTTTTAAAAGATGTAAACCATGACAATTATAAATAATGAAAAATGCAATGAAGGAAATTAAGCGTTGTGATGGGGGGAGGGATGTTACTTGAGAGATAAGGTGACAAGGAAGATCTGAGATCTAAGCTGAAACATGAAGGATGAAAAGAGCCCGACGGAGAATACCTTGCTTAATATACGCGTGGCAAGAATAGATGGATGGACGGATGGAGAGATGAACAGACAGACAAACCAACAGTGTAGATTCTGGTGTGAATGAGAGTCACGCTGTAGTACTCAGTCCCTAGTATGCTTAACACAAGAGAGGGGGGTGGGCAGGATGGGATGCAATGGGCTCCAAATTCCCAACCTTGCTCTCACCTGAGAGCGCATTGAACAAGCGGATTGGGCCCTAGGGGCCGCTGGGGGGCGACCGAGAGCTTATCCGTTTCCCTTTAAGGCCGGGGCGGAAGACTGCGGTGAAGGGCCTTTGTGTCGGCGGGATAGAAATAGACCTGCCCCTTTAAGAGGGCGGAGACGCTGAGTGGCGGCGGCTTCGAAAGCGGCCTAGGACGCCAGCGGTCAGCTTCCCGACCACCCACCTTCGGCCGCCATCTGGGTTGCAAAGACGCCTCTCTCCGAGCTCGCACCAGAGACTCTGTCGCCCGGACTCTGACACTGCCACCTTGGCCCCGGTGACCCCTAGAGTCGGGAGACTACCGGCCGTCGCCATGGTAATGCCCTGCATGGGACCACCCGGCCGCCCGGTCTCCAGGCCGCTAGGACCTGCCTTCCGGGTTCCAGCCCCTCCCCCGTGCGAGCTGCAGGGCCGGGTTAGGGTTTAGGGGAGAGCTTGGTGGGGTCGGGAGGCCTGGGCCCTAGTCAGGACTCGACATGGACACGCCCGGACCCCCAGGGAAGGTCTCTCCACTCACCTCCCTCTGGGGCCTCAGTTTCCTGCCTCTTGCCTTCCTTTTTTTTTTTTTTAATTAATTTATTTATTTATTTTTGGCTGTGTTCGGTCTTCATTGCTGCGCGGGCTTATCTCTAGTTGCATCCAGCGGGGGCTACTCTATGTTGCGGTGAGCAGGCTTCTCATTGCGGTGGCTTCTGTTGTTGAGGAGCACGGGCTCTAGGCGCGCAGGCTTCAGTAGTTGCTCCGCAGCATGTGGCATCTTCCCGGACCAGGGCTCGAACCCGTATCCCCTGCATTGGCAGGCGGATTCTTAACCACTGCGCCACCAGGAAAGCCTCCACTTCATCTTGGAGGACTCCTGTTCATCCTAACCGGTGTGCTCAAACGTCACGCTTCTTGGGCCCTCCTCCCCCTAACCCTTCCAGCCTGATCCTTGACATTCCGGGATAGGTCTCCCTAACTATAGCTCTTGCTGCTCTGGCGTCTGAGTTTAGGCACAGCCCTTGACTCTAGGAGTGACACACTTTGTTGGTTTTTTTTTTTTGCGGTACGTAGGCCTCTCACCGCCGTGGCCTCTCACTTTGCGGAGCACAGGCTCCGGATGCGCAGGCCCAGCGGCCATGGCCCACAGGTCCAGCCGCTCCGCGGCATGCGGGATCCTCCCGGACCAGGGCACGAACCCGCGCCCCCTGCATCGGCAGGCGGACTCCCAACCACTGCGCCACCAGGGAAGCCCAGAGTGGCACACTTTTAATGTTGACCACAGCAGCCCTGCTGCCCAGAAAGAAGGAACTGAACTGTGGACTGGGAGGCACCCCACCCTCCTGGGACCCTAGCTTTTGGGTATTGGATTAGATACAAACCACTGGCTTGACTTTCAGAATCAAGGCCACTAGGCTGGGCATGCTTGGATTTATGGGAGTGTCCCTTATGTTTGACAAAGTTTCCAAACGCCAAACCTTTGGGGTGTTGCAAAATCCTTAGGCCCACTGCACAGTGCTGGGTCTAAAGAATGACCAGGCTCCCGTGGGCAGTCTTCTCTTTGCTTCCTCCCTCTTATTACAAGATTATGCAGGGCTTCCCTGATGGTGCAGTGGTTAGGAATCCGCCTGCCAATGCAGGGGACACAGGTTCGAGCCCTGGTCTGGTAAGATCTCACGTGCCGCGGAGCAACTAAGCCCGTGTGCCACAAATACTGAGCCCACGTGCCACAACTACTGAAGCCCGCGTGCCTGGAGCCCATGCTCCACAACAAGAGAAGCCACCACAATGAGAAACCCGCGCACTGCAACGAAGAGTAGCCCCTGCTCGCCGCAACTGGAGAAAGCCCGTGCACAGCAATGAAGACCTAACACAGGCAAAAAAAAAAAAAAAAAGATTAGTGCAAATGGACCTGAGTGAATTATTTTACAAGAAAGGATTCTAAGTCATCTAAGTCTTTAAGTAAATCCCATCTCTTCTCTCCTCATCCCTTATTCCTCCCCCCAACACTAGCAGAAAAACAAACAGAAAACAGTAAACCTGATGGTCTTGTTAGAATTGGGAAAAAGCAGAGAGAGGACAGAAGGTACTTGCAAACGGTATTTCTCCCCCAACCTCAACTGCTTTGTTTTCCTTTCAGGCATGCAGTCTGCAGAAGCTGTTTGCTGTGGAAGAGGAGTTTGAAGATGAGGTAAGGAAGTGCTGGTGAACAGAGATGGCAGAGAAGGTCTTAAGATGTAAACACCCAGGCCCAGAACCCAAGTTTCCTTTTACTTGGCATGTATATCTTTTTTTGTCTGTGAGAGGCTGAGAAATAATGAGAAATGTAAACAACCCACTTAACTGTCTTAGAAACAAATGAAAAACCAGAAAGATGAGCTGCTTAATTGTCATACCTTTAAATTATAAGGGCCCTTGCCTGGAAGCTGTGTCACGTGGATGATTGGATTCACCTTCACGATGACATACTTTTTTAAATTATAAATTTTTTTATTTATTCATTTATTTTTTGGCTGCGTTGGGTCTTCGTTGCTGCAGGCGGGCTTTCTCTAGTTGCAGCGAACGGGGGCTGCTCTTTGTTGGGGTGTGTGGGCTTCTCACTGCGGTTGCTTCTCTTTGTTGTGGAGCACAGGCTCTAGGCATGCGGGCTGCAGTAGCTGTGGCATGCGGGCTCAGTAGTGGTGGCTCGCGGGCTCTAGAGCGCAGGCTCAGTAGTTGTGGCACATGGGCTTAGTTGCTCTGCCGCATGTGGTATCTTCCTGGACCAGGGCTCGAACCCGTGTCCCCTGCATTGGCAGGTGGATTCTTAACCACTGAGCCACCAGGGAAGCCCCACGATGACGTACTTGATGTGGGAAGAAAGTTTAGGGAGAGTCAGAGACAGCACAGTTACTGGACAACAGGAGGCTCGGGGTCACCAACTGGCTACCTGAGCCAGGGCAAAGTACTGCATTTTGTGGCCTTCCATTTTCTCTCCTATGACATGATGGCTGTTCTCCTGCCATAAACATTCTTCCCTTCCTCCTCTCTCCTCAGAAGATGACACGTTAGACTAGATCTGAAGCTGGCATGTTAGAATCACCTCTGCTGAGGCCCTACCACACACCAGTTACATCAGAATTTCTGGGAATGGGCCCAGGCGGGGGTATTTCTAATCTCTGGGTGCAGCCAGAGACCACTGAAGTAGTGATCTGCACAGCTGTCTTCCCACTCAGATCTAACAGATATAGTTTCATCTAGGAGGCCCAAAATTGCTATCTCAAATCCTTTTCAGAAAGAAACAGGATTTAAGTGAGTAAATCTCCAAAAGGTAAATTAAATTGCTTAAGAATACAGCACCAGGGACTTCCCTGGGGGTGCAGTGGTTAAGAACCCACCTGCTAATGCAGGGGACACGGGTTCCATCCCTGGTCCAGGAAGATCCCACATGCCGCAGAGCAACTAAGCCTGTGCGCCACAGCTACTGAGCCTGCTCTCCGGAGCCCACGAGCCACAACTGCTGAGCCTGCGTGCCACAAATACTGAAGCTCATGTGCCTAAAGCCCGAGCTCCGCAACAAGAGAAACTACTGCAATGAGAAGCCCGCGCACTGCAACGAAGAGTAGCCCCTGCTCGATGCAACCAGAGAAAGCCCGTGTGCAGCAACGAAGACTGAACCCAGCCAAATAAATAAGTAAATAAGAATACAACACCAACAGCCAGGTTGGCCTCCTGACTCCAGTCTAATGTACATGGAAGCTATTAAACTACATTTATAGAATAGAGTTGCTCTAGTTTATCAATGACAAGCCATTCAAATCTACTTTTTTGTCTCCCAGTGATTTGCTTTAAAAATCACGTTTAGAATTTGTCCGGCTGCCTAACTGGTGCCTAGTGAGATGGTGAATGCTGCACCAGGGACCCTTCTGGCAGCCACAGTCCCACGCTTCCCTTCCTTTGAGGCTTTTGGAACCCGAGGTTTGAAGGGAAAAACAGACCTTCCTCAGACCTCTTAAAATTCCATCTCTGGCTTGTCTCATTCATTGAGGCCCCAAGACATAGTGACAAAGGCACTTATGGGTTCCAGTCCTGGTTCTGTGAAGTTACTTAACCTCTCTGAGTCTCCGTTTCTGTATCCATAAAACAGGGACAATAATAGTACCTATTCATAGGGTCATCATGAGAACTCATGGAGAGAATTCTGGTAAAATGTTTACATGGTACCTGGCACCCGGTGAGGTTTTTCAAATGTTAGGTGTTTTGTTATCACTTGGGGACTTGATTTTTGTTTTTACAAATAATTCAAAACTGCCAGCTTTGTCAAGGAGATATGCGTCCTTGTCTTTGTCTTTCAGCTTTGGAGATGTGTAATTACGGACTGAAAAAAATGACCCTCCTGGGTCTTACCAGGCCATGGTAGGACTGCTAGGCTAGTAATGGAATTAAGAGTGAAGAACTCTGACAGCTCAAGTTTCTGTTCCATGACCAGTCCCTGTCCCCCTTCCCAAGACAGATGACATCATGTCTGAGAGTGAGCTCTTCAGCGGAAAAGGGCTCCACCAACTCCCAGGGTCATCAGGATTTTATTGCTGCTGTAATTACAATATTATTATTACTAAGTCCTAAAGTAGTCCTGTTAAGAGTATGCTACTCTCCTGATAATACACGAAGCAAGAAAGATCCTTTCTCTAGCCTGGACAGTCCAGTGCAGCAGCGGGGGGTAGGGATGGAGGGGGCCTTCCTGTCAGTTAAATCAGCAGTTCTGACACCTTCGGAGCAGGTCTGTTGCTCTTGAAGGTGTCAATCTCACCTTGCTTCCCAACCGGAATCCATACTTAATTTACCTTGCCTGAAAAGCTATATTTAACTTCTGTCTATTTTGCAGGCTCCAAGGACTCTCTGGCTTATTGAAGACTAAGCATGTGCATGTGCGTGTGTGTGTGCATGCATGTGTGTGTGTGTGTGTGTGTGTGTGGTGGGGGTGAGGAGTGGGTGGAGGACAGGCAGCAGGACCAGATGGTTAGATGCCTGGTGCACAGGCTCGACACCACAAAGCTAATTTCCTTGAGATGTGTGTGTGACCTTGGATGATTTGTTTGACTCCTGGGTGACCTGGTTCCTTTGCTTCTCCTACTGCTCCCCCAACTGCCGCCACCACCCCTCCCCACCCCCCACCTGACACTGAAGAAAGAGAGAAGCTACCTGAAGACTTAGCCTTAGAATGCGTCTGGTAGAAGCCTCGTTATGGGCTCCTGGGCAAGGTCAAAGGTGGTGAGAGAGTCCACCACTGCCTTTCACACCTTGGTTTCTTGTTTGCGAGTATCTGCACACACAGACACACCACGTGCCCTAAACAGTAAAAGCAGAGTGTTTCTTGATTTCCAGATGCCAAGACCCGCTGTCTCTGCTTCTTTGTAGGATTTCTTGTCGGCTGTGGAGGATGCAGAGAACCAGTTTGCTGGCTCACGGCCTGTAAATGCTGGGTGCCTGAGACCTGTCTCTTCCCGGCCACAGGAGGCCCAGCTACTGCCATGCCCCACTGCTCCTTCAGAGGCTGCGGGCCTGCCAGCCCTGGGACTCCGCCTTTCTACCTCCAGCATGCCCAGGGCCGTTGGAGGTCCACCTTCCACAGGAACAGCTCCCCTAAGGCCTGTCTCAACATCCAGCAGCTGGACTGGCAATCGGGGAAGAGTGACACTGACAGAAGCGCTCAGTGAGACCCCAGTGAGACCCCAGTCCTCAGTCTCCCATCCCCAGCTCACCTTCAAGAGCAAACAGCAGGTGATTGGTGGCTTTGAGGGGCCTGAACAAGATGAATTTGATAAGGTCCTGGCAAGCATGGAGCTGGAGGGCCCCGTCATGGAACTGGAACTTGGAGTTAGCGGTGAGGCCACAGGAATCCTGCCCACCTGGCGGCGGGAGGACTCAACCTTGGCTAAAAAGGCCTGGGCAGCTGATCTGAGCAGACCTTGCCCAAAGGGGCCCATGCCTGCAACCCACATAACTGGTGTCCCGTCAGCCCGGGATGTGCCCCCGGATCCTGTTGTCCGCGGTGGGACTCCACAGTCCCACTTGAGGCCTGGTGCCACGGGTAACCTTCCTGTCCCAACTGCCGCAATGGTTCGCGGTCAGCAGCCCCATTGGGAAGTCTCTCCCGGTGGTCCCCCTCCTCAAGCACCCCAGCCTCTCCAAGCTGCTGGCAGGCTCATTCAGAGCAGCCCTCAAAATCATTTCCCTGGTCAGCCATTCCAGTCTCCAAATGCCTGCTTAGCTGGCAAACCTCATTTTCTTACACCACGAACTCCCAACTCAAGCTGTGCTACTCCCTCGAGGACTATCTCTGGATTATTTCCTCGGGGGCCCTTCCAGCCCCGAGCTCCAGCATCTTCTGTCGAGTCTCCTGTCAGCACCCTGAAGGGCCCCCGTCCTTCCCCAGTCCCTCAAGCCGCTCTGCAGACGCCCATCGTCACGAACCACCTGGTGCGGCTCGTCACTGCTGCCAACCGGACACCCCAGCAGCCCACTTGCACCTCCACCCGTGCCAAAACGCGCCGCTTCCCCGGCCCAGCTGGGCTCCTGCCTCACCAGGTGAGTGACAGCTTCTCTCTGGCCAGAGCCGGAGCTCCCCAGGCTGCTGTGGGCCCAGGAGAGCAGCAGAGTCCCAGAGGATCTTCACGCCCCCCCAGGAAGGAGAGGAAGGAAGTGCAGAGAGGGAGCGTTTCCAAAGCTGTGGAGGAAGTCAGAAGAAGTGGGAAGAATTGAATGCTCGAAAACCCACGTGTGAGATGCTTAAGGCTTGAGAATGTCACAATTTCCATACATTCGTTGAACATCTACTGTTTCCTAGCACCAGGGCAGGAAGATTCATTCATTTATATTTGCTAAGGACTGGTATGTGTTGGGCATTTTGCTTGGACCTGAGAATACAGAGATTAACATAGAAATAATTCCCGTCCTAAGGAGCTCCCAGGAGAGTGGAAGAAGCAGATACAAACAAACGATTACACATAAAAGGCACAGGGAGAGTAGAGGTCATTCCCTGGGTGCTGGGGAGACTCTAGGCTCCTTGGGCTTGCTGCGTGGGCTCTGGAGGGATGAGTAGGAGGTTTACGGAGGGTGTGTCGGAAGGCTGTGTCCTGGAGGGCATTTCAGCAGTGGAAAGACGGGAGAGCGTGTGCAAAGGCACAGATGCTCTGGGAGATCCACAGAATCACTCATAGCTGGTGTGGGGTCAACGTGGGGCAGTTGGGGCTGAGCTGCGTGTGTAGATTTCGGCAGCAGTGGAGAGACAGGGTCCATCAAACTACTCTTGGATCAGATCCCAGATAATTGGACTCTGAGGATCTGGTCTGGTTGTGATAGGTTACCCCCTTTCCTCACATTTGAAGGGTGTTTGAAACGATTCCTACCTGTTAACTTGCTCTTCCCTGGCACTTTTAAGAGAAATCCAAGGAGATCATGTACATTCCTCCTGGGATGGATCTCTGTAGGGAAGGATGAGGTCCCTGAGCAGGGGTTTGGGGAAAGCTGCCTTTTACTCATCTCAGGCCTCTCTATTCGTCATCGCCCCCTTCAGGAAGCCCTGGGGTTTGTTCCTGGGCCAGCTCTAGCTTCCTCACACTCCCAAACCGATCCCCAAAGCATCTTTTTTTTTTTTTTTTTTTTTTTTTTTTAAGCTAATTGGGCCTCTCACTGTTGTGGCCTCTCCCGTTGCGGAGCACAGGTTCCGGACGCGCAGGCTCAGTGGCCATGGCTCATGGGCCCAGCCGCTCTGCAGCATGTGGGATCTTCCCGGACCAGGGCACGAACCTGTGTCCCCTGCATCGGCAGGCGGACTCTCAACCACTGCGCCACCAGGGAAGCCCCCCAAAGCATCTTTTTTGAGCTGCCAACTAGGCTCCTGAGACTTCGTTCGGAGAGATGTACTATGTGTTAATTGTCCCTGATAGTTTCCTGAACTCATTATGTAACCCAGACAAGAAGCTGTACTTGTAAATAACAGCTGCTGAGCTTGCTCTTGCCTTCTCCTCCTCTCTCCCCTTGTAGCACAGTGGGAAAAATCTGGACGACATCATGGTTTCCACGCCCCAGACTCCGACTCATGGTGCTCTGGCTAAATTCCGGGCAGAGGTAACTAATTCCATGCAAATGTTAACTTCCTGGGGATCATTTAAGAGTGAGGGACATCCCTACATGTTTCAGTAGCTGAGAATCAGAGTCTGTGCTGCTCGGCCTGTTCCCTGGGGTCACACACCACAGGGCATATGGGGAGGTGGCAATTTTCCTGGCATAAGGTGAAGCCTATCCTGATGCCAGAGGGGTGTGTACCGATACCATGAGCCCAGCTTTCTTTCCCAGCTAAGAAAGAAAGGCCCAGCTAACTCCATCTTCCCTCAGAGGAGGAGAGTGTAATAGCTGTCGAAATTGTATCTCAGGAACCCTGCCTTTCAGGTTTCTGGGAATCAAGCTGGGAAGGATCTGGCTTCATCTTGCCTCTGGTGGGTTCCCTCTTGGTGGGTGAGACCCAGCCTCCCTCCTCCCTGGGATTCTGGTTGGCCTGCTCCGCTCCCAGACCCACTTTTGCTTTTAATTCTCTCTAGAAGTTCTTCTCTTTGCTGTAGCTCTGCAGATCCACCAGTCCATTTCAGCTCCAAAGCAATAAATACTCACCTGGATTCAAAGCATTTTTTAATATAAGAAGGTGAATAGTTAAAGCCAGAGGCACCCCAAATAAAATATAATTGGTTTCAAAATTGCCTGGAAGCCTATAGATGTATGTGGGGGCTCCCTAGCCCTAAGACTTTGCAAGTCCATTGTAAGAGACAAGCATAGATAGCCTTTTGCATTAATGGAATTAAAATCAGGGCCTGATTTAAAGTAAACAAATACCTCAGTGAAAGTACCTTTGTTAGTGTACCTTTGCTATTGCTTCTCAGTGGAAGATGTGATATGCCACAAGGTTTCACACACCATTTTCTGAACTTGGAGATACATAAAGGGAGAGAGTGTGGCCACCGTGCTGCAGGGAATTCGCCCTTGCTCTCCCACCCCTCCATCCCAGCTCAGTCAAGGCCTCGAGCAAAGCGGACCCGTTAATGCAGGCTCCCCTTGTGCTCTGTTGTGCCAGATTGTTACTAGTTCCCAGGCATCGGTGGAGGAGGACTTTGGACGAGGGCCCTGGCTGACCATGAAATCGGCTCTGGGCCTGGATGAGAGAGACCCTACCTGTTTCCTCTGTACCTACAGCATCATCATGGTGCTGCGGAAGGTAAGGGTCCTGGGTGCTGAGACCCAAAGGGAAGACCATTTTTATCCCTTTCACCAACCTCCTGCCCTGCTCCACCTTAGGAAAGGGGCTCTCTGTTTGCTCCCTGCTACCCCAGGCCTGTCTCTGAGTGGCAACACGAAGCCCCTTTGGTCGTATCTTCCACTCACCTGCCTTTTCACAGTATCTGGCATAGGTGGAGGTGGGTTATGGGCATGTCTCTGCACATCTGGGCCCTGAATGGGGTAAGGTAAACACACTGCTACCCCTAGAGCTCCCCAGAGGTCAAAGGTCACGTGCAGACTCATGTTAGTCCATGTGCTGACGTATTCCTGCCTGTGGCCTGTGTGACGGAGCTCTATATGAATACATACACATAAACACACAAAAGAAAGGAGGCAGGGGAGACGAACGAAAGGCCCGCCAGCTTCGGGTCTGCCAGAGGGAGGTGGGATGAGCCCTTTAGGCTGCCCCTGTGCCCTCTGAAAAGGAAGATCATCACCACACCAGTGGTCTGCCCCCACTCCCTGCGTGGCCCTGGCACACTTGGGAGCCTTACAGGTGGGACGTGGCTGGCTCAGCAAATGCCTCTCCTTGTAACCAGGCAGCCCTGAAGCAGCTGCCCAGGAACAAAGTCCCCAACATGGCAGTGATGATCAAGTCCCTGACTCGGAGCACAGTGGACGCCAGTGCGGTTTTCAAGGACCCCACGGGTGAGGAGTTAAGTCCTGGGAGTGTCTGACGAGTGGCCGCATTGAGGTCAGGAGGTGAGGAGGAGCCACCCTCTCCATTTGCAGCTAGGAAAATTGAGGCAGTCTACAACCCCCTTCCCAGCCAGGGCCCAAACCAGTCGCTGTGCTGCCCTTGACCCTGATACTGACGGGCGGTGTGGTGTTTGCAGGAGAGATGCAGGGCACGGTGCACAGGTTGCTGCTGGAGACACGCCAGAATGAGCTGAAGCCTGGCTCAGTGCTGCTGCTAAAGCAGGTACGGGAGCTCCAGGTGGGGACCTGCTCTCCCGCCTCCTGCCCTGGAGAAAGCCCGGGGGTTGTCTCTCTGGCTCCCTGTCCTCCCAGGGCCCAGGCAGAGAGTGGCTGCCCTAGTGGAAGACCCTGGCTCACTGGAGCCGAGTAAAGGCCTGACTGCCATCCTTCAGGGGGCAGATGGGGGTGGGGGTCGTGCTGTGAGGGGCCGAGGATGGGGTACGCGGTTCTACTCTGGCAGCAGGGCTGCGGCAGGAGTGATTTCTGTGACCCTGGTGCAGAGGCTAGCAAGGGTGAGGCGGGTGGGACTGGGTGGCCGTCCGGCAGCACCTGGCGGGCGCTCTGTCAGGACACTGGACACCTTCCCCCCCTTTCTCTACTCCAGATCGGAGTGTTCTCTCCTTCCCTCCGAAATCACTACCTCAACGTGACACCCAACAACCTGGTCCACGTTTATAGCCCTGATTCTGGGGATGGGAACTTCCTCAAGCCATCTCAGCCCTTCCCCAAGGTAAGAGGAGCAAGATGGAGTGGGGATGGGTAGAGCCGCTTTCCGCCTGGGTCTTCTGATCTCTTCCCCTCCTCTATCCTGGGGAGCAGGGATGTGAAGTGGACAGTTGCCCTGAGGTGAAAAGATGCCCTTTGGGGACAGGGCCATCTCCTCCTGTCCCTGGTCCAGCCACCTGCCAGATGGCACAGTAACAGGACCTAGAGGAGCAGCTGGCTTCTGGGTGGATCCCTGAGTGTCTGATGGCAGACCTGAACGTCGGAGAGCGTGGGAGTCACTTGAGAACTAACCGAGTTGAGGGTCCACGATGGGGTGGGGCCCTCAGTGAGTGGCTGAGGGCTGGATTTGCTGCAGGTGGCAGTGCAGAGAGCAGCCAGCTACAGGTGGTCTCAGGTGAGCCAGCACTTGCTCTGCATCTTCCCTCCTGGTTCCCACCTCTGCTAGGTGAGGGGGCGCCGGCCCAGAACTCCTTTGGGAACCAAGGGAGGCTGGGTCCCAGGCAGCTCCACTCCAGGGTGAGTGTGCAGGGCCCGGCCTTGACTTGGCACACACTGTCCCGTCTGTGGCCACCCCCACCTTCCTGGGATCCTGGGTTGTCGTCATGACCTGGCCTGGGGGTCAGGAGACCTAGGTCATGGCCCTGCTCTGCTGGAAATTTGTAACACGACCTTGGGCAAGTCCTGTCCCCTCCCCTGCTGTTGCTTTGTCTATAAAATGAGTGGGTTAGACTCGATGACATCTAGTCAAGTTACATGTTCTAACTTGCTGCTTCTCATCTTTCTCCCTAACCTTCTTCATTCTCTTAATATCACCCCACTTCTAAAAAAAGCATCTTGATTTCCTTTTTTTTTTTTAATTATTTTTTTGGCTGCGTTGGATCTTCGTTGCTGCACGTGGCTTTCTCTAGTTGCGGCGAGCGGGGACTACTCTTCACTGCAGCGCGCAGGCTTCTCATTGCAGTGGCTTCTAGTTGCGGAGCGCGGGCTCTAGGGCGCACGGGCTTCAGTAGTTGCAGCGCGTGGGCTCAGTAGTTGTGGCTCGCAGGCTCAGTAGTCGTGACGCACGGGCTTAGTTGCTCCATGGCATGTGGGGTCTTCCCAGACCGGGGCTTGAACCTGTGTCCCCTGCATTGGCAGGTGGATTCTTAACCACTGTGCCACCAGCGAAGTCCCATCTTGATTTCCTTTTAAATTTCAAGTCACCCCAGGTATTCCCTGGTGGTCCAGTGGTTAGGACTCTGTGCTTCCACTGCAGGGGGCACGGGTTCGATCCCTGGTCAGGGAACTAAGATCCCGCTCACTGCAAGGTGCGGCCAAAAAAAAAAAAAAAAAATTTCAAGTCATCCATACTTGTTGAAGAAAATTGAAATGGTACAGAATAAAGCAATGTGAAACTGACCCTCTCCACTTCCATTCCCTAGGGCTAACCATGGTTAACAGCTTTAATTACTAATTTTAATTACCTGTTCATATATTAGCTAGTTTGGGGATTGTTAACAGCTCATTTTTAATTCCAGGCTAACTCCTCAGCATAATTCTGAATGGCGTCTTCACTCTCTGCTCCAGTTATAGAGATTCCTTAAAACATCAGATACCAGCAGAATTAGAAAAGAAAATCAGCCCAAAGTTTTCTGTTTCTCTTTTATTTTTTTAACTGTCTGCTGTTTGGGGTGTTTGGCGTTTCAGCCCCCTCCCCACAGCATGGGCCTGGGTGACTGGCCGCTGCCACATTCCTCTCTCCTGTCTTTCCTGAGCCCCCACCTGTTCCTTTGAGGTTGTTTGGGCAGAACTGTCCAGAGGGATTTCAGGGGCACAGGTGTTGGTGACCAGGTCCTCTGTCCCCAGGATCCAGGAAGCGTCCGTGAAAGCCTCCAGCATGAGCCCGAGAAGCCTGGGAAAGGCCTCCGAATAGCACAGAACCCAGAGGCAGGGGCATCACCTGAGAAAGAACTCCCAGAAGCAGGTAAGGCCGTCAGCCCACCCAGGAGCAAAAGAGGTTCTCCTTCTGTTCCCTCTTGAATAGCTCAGCCAGATTGTTCTGGCTGCATCTTGTTCCTCCTTCTGTGAATCTTTGGGTCTTACAGAATCTTAACAGAAATCAAATGTGGTGTGTTCTCTGGCAAGGCTGCAGGCCACAAACTAATTCACGCAAAGAATGTGAACCGAAGCTCCCCAGTTTCCAGGCCATGTGCTGTTAGCCACAGGGGGAGATAGACTGGCACCATCCTTGAGTCTTCTGTGGGCTGATGGCCAGACCTCAGAGGCAGATTTCCCCATAGTGACTAAGCTCCAAGACCCTCCAGGTGGTGCTGAGGGGTCAGACATCCATGTGGTTAGGGTGGGACCAGGATACAGACCTGAGAGGCCCAAATACAGACCTTTTAGGGCAGGGCCAACTTGTTCCTCTGGAGGGAGCCTTACCCAGGTGAAGCTAAACACAGTCCAGGTCTGGTCCTTAGCTCTTTGATTCCATAAATTCAACCCTGTTTGGCCCCAAAGCTCGTGGGATTATGAATAGGTGTCTCAACGTTAACCAGATTCACAGTAGACCAATGGATAAACCACAAAGCCCATTTCTTTATATTGTATGAAATAGCATCTACCCTGTATGCTGGAATCTTCTCTAGAATCTTGCGCTGTCTCCTTGTAAGTCAGCTTGATGACAAGCCGAACCATCATCAGAAGGTTGCTGGTGGTCATAGTATAAGAGTGAGGCGAGTTGCCTGTAGAAGGTGTGGTTGGTGTCATATCTCCACTGTAGGGACAGACCTGCCAGGCAGGCAGCTGCTGGTGGTGGCCGGGCAGCGCTAGGAGACACAAATGCGGATTCCTTCTATGATTCCCATTTTCCTAGGGTCACGCTGGCTGGCTCACTCCATTTAACCTAGTGTTTCTTCCGACGGTCACAGTGTAGCTAGTGAGAGGCAGCTTTTTTCGTTAGAATCAAATTCCAGTCCTGCTTCCCTGAGTACAGTGCTGGTCTCCCTAATTGAATCTGAATGCCCCAAACTGACGTCTGTCCTTCCAGCAGCAGTGTGTATCGACTGCTCTGTGCCAGACTGGGAGCTGGCCTCTGCAGGTATCGTTTCCAGCCTGACTGACTCTAGGGCTGCCTGATCCCGTCCATTCAGCGGGCGTTTTCTAGTTGGAAGCTATGGCTCTGGTGTCAAAGGGATGCTACTTGGGGAAGTTGTTGACCTCTTTAAACCCTGTTCTCTCAGGTAAAGTGGGGATTATAACATGAACTACCACGAGATGCCCTCGAAAGGGGCCCGGTGAGACCGAAATGAAGTGATGAGTATAACGTGTGCAGCCCTGTGCTGGCACCCAGCATGCCCCCGGTACGTGTTAGCTGCCCTTGTTAGCAGTCAGAGGAGCAGTAGGGCTTACTGAGGTCAGCTCTGTTTCCAAGTTCTCAGACAGAAGCACCCCATCCAAGAACTGTAGTCGGGGACAGTTACTTTTGTCCCCTCTGCCCACAAGGCACTTTGGGGGAGGGGACGATGATGTCTCCCACTCTGCAGATGAGAAACCAGGTTAATGAAGTGTGTGATTGAACACATGTAATGACTCTTCTGGCCCTCTTTCTCCCTCTGGCCAGCGCAGAGGTTGCACTAGGGGACCTCTGAAGCCTTTCTGCTCGGGCACTGTACCTCTGGATGGAAAGAGGAGCCATGAAGGCCCTGGGGAGCCTCTTGCTTAGCAAAGTGGCCCGGGCGTTTGCCTCTGCCTTTGTTGTGTGTGGGTATGTGGGGGGCAGAGGGGAGGTGGAAGGCGGGCCGGCCTCAGGCCGGTCAGTGTGGGAGCTGGCGGTCGGGCGAGCCACCTTCCTGACAGCCCTCCCGAGGGGCGGGAGCCTTGGCTCTGAGTCACGTGGAGCCCTAATATTATCACTGTCTCCCTGACCTCTCTTTCCCCCTCCGCAGATGACCTAGATGGACTCCTGAGCGAGCTCCCTGAGGACTTCTTCCGTGGCACCAGCAGTTGGGACTTCCCCAAGGCAGGGCACCCACCATGAGCCGGCAGCCTCTCAGCACCCAGGCAAAGCTCTGGTTGTGTCTGATCACGTCCGGGGAGAGAGGAAGACCAACACAATTGGAAAACAAAGTTCCGGGACTTCTCTTGCTGCTCCCACCCTGGACACTTACCCTGAGAACACCCTCATCCCTCGGATTCTGCAGTGCCGTCACTTTGGGTCTTCCTTTGGCAACCGGAACTCTGCCCAGGATCAACTCTCCAGCTCTACTGTCCTCCAAGCCCTCGGCTGCATATTCCTTCTCCTCCTCCAACAGGGAAGGTGTGCCATTCTCCCACCTCAGCTTGAATTTAGAGGATGCTGGGCCTGGTCCCTTTACTCCCTAGTCCGCGGGCAGCTGAGGAGCTAAGAGGAGCCGCACCACAGCAGTGGCGACCTGTCCCTCTGGACAAGGAAGGAACGCTCAGACTTCCCTCTGCTTCGTCTCTTGAGGCCTGTAGCTTGCCAGCTCGCCTGTGCCCAGGGCTCCCAGGAGCGGGGGCAGGAGTATGGCTGAGGTGCCTTATTCTGAAATAAAGCAGCCGCCTGCTTCACCCACCTCCCTCTCGTTTCCAGCCTCGCCGCTCCTTGTTCGGTCGGCCCTGCCGGTGGTACCTTGGCCAGGGCAGAGCCAAGCCACTCGTTTTCTCTCTCTCTGCTTCTTTTTTTTACCATAAGCTTTTTCTTGTAGACAGTTTTAGATTTATAGAATTATTGCAAAGATGTTACAGGGAGTTCTCATATACCCCACACCCAGTCTCCCCTGTTGCTGCCATCTTACATTAGTGTGGTAGATTTGTTGCAACTAAATAACCAGTATTGGTACATTACTATTAACTGAATTCCATACTTTATTCACATTTCTCAGTTTCCCCCTGATGTCCTTTTTCTCTTCCAGGATCTCACATTACATTTAGTCATCATGTCCCTTTAGGTTCTTCTTGGCTGTGGTAGTTTCTCCAACTCTCCTTCTTTCTTAATGACCTTGACAGCTTCGAGGAGCGCAGGTCCGGCACGTTGTCGGATGTCCCTCTATGGGAATTTGTCTGGTGTGCCTCCATGATTAGACTGGGGAAGACCTCAGAGGTAAGGTGCTTTTCTCATCACATCATATCAAGGGTTGGTGTTGACCTTGATCACCTAGCTGACGTAGGGATTGTCAGATTTGCCACATTTCTCCACTGTCAATTTACTCTTTTTCTCCCTTTATGCACGATACCCTTTGGAAGGAATTCACTCTGCTGCCTACACTTAAGGGATGAGGAGTACGTTCTACCTTCTTAAGGGCAGAATATCTACATGGATTATTTGGAATTCTTGCTGCATGGGAGATCGGTCTGTTTTCCCTTATCTTTTGTTCAGCCACCCATTTATATCAGTGTGGACTCATGGATATTTATTTTATACTTTGGGTTAGAGTCCACTACTACTTTATTTATTTTGTTGCCAAGCAACTCTTCACCTCTGTAGCTTCTCTGTACCGCTTTTCAGGCAAGAATTGGACAAGGGTCATGGGTGGGGTGTAAAAGGTCTAATTATACCAAGTTGCCAACCAACCTTGTTTTCCTTTCTGGAATGAAGGGAGGAAAGGAAGATTCTCTCAACACATGGTGGAGTGGGTGTGGGTTAAAGACCCCAGTTTGACAGCCAGCCTCACCTGCCTCTGCCTCAGCCTTCACCTCAGCTGTGAGTCAGGACCTCCAATGGGCTTGGTACGGCTCTGGGAGAAGGTGTTAGTCTCCCTTTTTCCAAAGAAAAGCTGATCCCACGGATCCCAGTCTCAAAGCTGAAGTGAACAGATGCTTTAGGAACTCCATGTTCAGCTGGCTGCTGGTGGCAGTGGGGCTCTGTTCTAGAAGGCTTTTGTGGCCCAAGCCCAGGAACAAGAAGGGGCTAATTCACCAGCGCGGCCCTTTCACACTCTCACTGGGTCTTCCTACCTGAGCACACCACACACTTCTTTCTCTTCCCCATGCTGCTAATTCCCCAGCTCCGCCTCTGTAGCTTAGATCTGGGCCAGAGCCGCCCATCTATGCCGGGTGGTCTTCCTGCACGTAAACCACCCCTGACCCTGGCCTGCGGTGCCCATCTGCACTCAGCCCCCTTGAGCTCTCGTCTCTACTGCTCACGATCCTGACAGATGCCCTGGTTTCTTGTGTGCTTCATCCCCCCGACAGGCTCTGAGCTCCCAGAAGGCAGGCTGGGTATCCAGTTGCCTGGCACTGTTCCTGCCAGTAAAACTGGGCTCCCTGTGGGTTCATGTGCGGGTTGAAGTAAAGGCCTCAGGAAGTTAATGCTGAGGCTAGTTTTTCTGCCCTCAGGAAGTTAAGGCTAAGGATAGGGGGCAACATACGGTACCTCTGAGGACTGATCTGTAGTCAGAGCACCTTCAGGCCTGTGACAAGAAGGCTGCAGAGAGGCTGGGGAGGTCAGAACAGCCTCAGGCCCCACTGACCGCGACTACCGTGGGCCTCGGGAGAAGGCCCCTCTTGGCCCCTCGCATTTTGCCAGCTCCCAACCCTGGGAACCCAGCTCTGGGTGCTCAGCTGGGCTGTGGGCAGGGCAATTAAAACATCGAATGGGTGCCATTCTCTGAGGATAGAGGCGCCTTTCTCTGAGGATCTCCAAGCCCTCGCTGGGCATGATCTCGTTCCTCCTCTGGGATCCCGCACCCTGGAACACCACCAAGAGGCTGGGGCCAGAGTGGGTGAACAGCAGGGCAAGGGCAGAGCTGGAGACAGCCCAGGCTGCTGCCGCCCACCTGGGCAGGCAGATGAGCGTCTGCTCCGGCGGAGGACGGGGGCCCTCAGTCAACGTGCTACACATAAGAGGCCGGCCCACGACAAGCCAAGGGCTCCTCAGCACCACGACAAAATCTACTGTGCGCCAGGCCCCGCTGGGCACCAGAACCCCAACTGAATCCGTTCAGGTCCTGCTCTGGAGCCCATGTCCAGCGCAGCAGGCTGTGGTCCGGGCTTGACAAAGCACACGGGAGGTCCTCCAGGAGCACGTATTGGGGAGTGGCTGGAACCGCAGGGGTGGGCGACCTGAGCAGGTGTCTCCCACCGCAGGTGATCTTTGAGGGATGAGTCAGAAGGGAATTCCAAGCAGAGGGAGCGGCAGGTAAAGGCGAGGATCCGTGCGGGGACAGCTGCCTGATGGGAGGCCAAAGCAGGGCATGGGGCTTAGCGGGAAAGGGCAGGGCTTGGAAGTCAGCAGACGTTTTCAAGCTATAGGAAACGAACTGTTTAGATAGGTCCTTCCCTTTGGGCAGTGGAGCAGAGGGCTTGTGGCCAGAGGAGGGAACGCCAGGTAGGAGGCAGGGCCGGTCCGGGTTAAAGGCCTCGAGATGGTGACTGAAAGTGGGAGAATGGGAGCTGGAAGGTGTGTGTGTGTGTGTGTGTGTGTGTGTGTGTGTGCGTGTGTGTGTGTGTGTGTGTGTGCGCGTGCGTGGACCGCGGCAGCCATGGCCTGCAGCCAGGGCGGGGTGGGGACAGGCGGACCCTGAGGGGCCAAGGGGCTGCCCGCCACCCCCCCCCCCCCCGGCTGAGGAGAGCTCGTGGCGCCAGGGCTGACCCCCCTCCCGCCCTCCCCTTCGCTGCTCGCCAGCCCGCGCCCAGTGCTGTTTCACGGGCTCCTTCTTCCCCCTAGAGGCTCGTGGAAGCACAGCCACTTTGAGTGAGTGGGTTTGTGGCTTGAAGGTCTCCTTGGTCCCCAGAGTCGGGAGGTCAAGCCCTTGGTCCTCCTCGGGCAGGCATGTAAGCCCTTTTAGGAGCTGCGGGAAAAAAACAAAACAAAAACCCCTAACCAAGACTCATGAAAGGCAGTGTTAGGGACCGTGCTGTCCTGCTTGGAAGGTGGGGAGAGGCTCTCTCACCAAAGTGCACCATCTACAGAGTCAGACCCACTGTGGTCCTCGTCTGGCTCCCCCCTCACAAGCTGTGACCTTGAGCAAGTGGTTTCACCTTGCTAAGCCTTAAGCTCCTCGTCAGTAAAACAGAAATAAGACCACCCATCTCAGAGGTGTTCAAACTGTGATAATGAGCCTGATCATATAATTTATTGTCAAAATCAAGCTTGCTGTTTACCCGGGCAAGCCAGAAAATATGTATGGTCACCTGAGTAAAGATGGATATAAAAGTGATTTAAGTACTGTTAAGCCCTGTGCCTATATGTGCAGAGTTATTGCTGTTAGTGC
The DNA here is from genome assembly GCF_964165515.1 of Mesoplodon bidens. Classification (NCBI taxonomy): domain Eukaryota; kingdom Metazoa; phylum Chordata; class Mammalia; order Artiodactyla; family Ziphiidae; genus Mesoplodon; species Mesoplodon bidens. The sequence goes on along the minus strand of NC_138179.1, from coordinate 49,964,729 downwards.
AGATGCCAAGAAGAGGTGTTCAAACTCTGACTTGACCTGCCCTCAGTTCCCGGGCAGCGGTCTGCCCTCCAGCCAACATCAGAGAGACCCTGTCCTGTCCATTTCCCTGATTGACTGTTTCACTCACCTCGGACCCTGCCAACCCAAGATGCTCACTCCAGAGAAGTGGGAGGATGTGAACCTGGAGCTCAGCTGAGGGCCGGCTCCCCAACTGGAGGGTATCTGCAGGGGCAGGGGCTGTGCCTAGCCGCGGGCTGGGGCTTGACCCAACACTTCCTTTGCACCAAGATCGTGACTCTGGGCAAACTGTGTTTACCAGAACAGCAAAGGGCCTATTTATAGCCTCAGCTGCTCCTTCCTCTGGGTCATGGGTTGGGGGCAGGGTGGCTCCTCAGAGCACGGGTGGCAGTCGGGCCGAGGGAACCTGCTCTGCCCAGCTGCCACTGCCCAGACCCCTGGATCCCTCCGCATGGCAAGGGAGACCTTCCCCTTCACCTCCTCCACCCTGCGCTCTCTCCGCCTGCAGCGGGAGTGGCTGGAATGGGAGGACCGGCGGCGGGCTGCAGCCCAGCAGTGCCAGAGCCAAAGGTGCCCCCCAAGTTCCCGGGCCCAACTCACTAGGCCGCGCCGCTCCTGCCGGGACCCAGCTGTGCACAATGCCCTGTTCTCCGGTGACCTGCAACAGATCCAAGCCCTGTTCCAAGATGAAGACGCTGCCAACATGATTGTGGAGACAGTGAGCAACCAGCTGGCCTGGTCAGCTGAACAGGGTAGGGAGCACCCGGTGGGGGCAGAAGAGGAGGGAGAGGGAGGAGGGGAGGGTGGGGAGGGAGCCTGGGCCCCATCGCCCCCCTCCTGACCATAGACTAGACCATCCCTTCCCACTGCCGATTCTAGCTCCCTCCTAAACAGAGATGAGGCATACTTAGTGGTTTGTATGTCTTTTCAGAATTAAAGTTATAGTAACATGTTATATGACTTATACAGGAACACAGTTGTAGTCGAATGCAGTTGTTTCTCTGGATGTATATCCACACGTGAATATTTTTTCTTTCATAGAATGAAATTATACTCCAGATGCTATTTATAGCCTGTTTTTTTCATGTAACATCTTTCTATGTCAATAACCATAAGTCCACATAATTTTTTTGGCCATGTCGCACGGCTTGCGGGATCTTAGTTCCCCAACCAAGGACTGAACCTGGGCCCTTGGCACTGGATGCTCAGGGTCCTAACCACTGAACCGCCAGGGAATTCTCCATGTAATAATTTAAATAGGTGCATAAATTCTATTGTATGGGTGTGCCATGATTTATATAACTAGCCCCCAAATAGATTGGTTAGATTAGGCTTCTTTTTTGTTTTATTTATTTATTGTAAAAAATATTTATTTATTTATTATTTATCTATTAAGCCTGCACCAGGTCTTAGTTTCAGCATACAGACTTCTTAGCTGAGGCATCTGAACTCTTAGTTGCGGCATGCATGCAGGATCTAGTTCCCCATCGAGGGATCGAACCTAGGCCCCCTGCATTGGGAGCGTGGAGTCTTACCCCCTGGACCACCAGGGAAATCCCTAGGTTTCTTTTTTTTAAAAAAACTCTTTTAAATAACAGTATGACCAACATCTTTGTGTACTTGTTGGATGATCTTCCTTAGGATCTATTCTGACCAGAAGGTTTGTCCATGTAAACCAAATGATTGCCCCGTTCCTAGGCAGGAGAAAAGAAACCACCCCCGCAAAAAAAAAAAAAAAAGATTGACAGGAGATTGCCTCAAACCCCACCCATGGATATGGGGGTTCACAATCCTTGGAGAGCTTATGCTCTCACGGTCACCACCAGGCCAAATTCCTTCAACTGTTAGAGATGTGACCCCACCCAGGGCACCCTGGTCTCCTCTTCCAGCATGTCCACCATCTCCATCTCCCAAATGGAACTTGGCCTTAATTTCAATCCTAATAAAAAACAAAACATGCTTTACCCAAGATTTAGGAAACCCGGGGATTTACTTAGCTACAATGCAAACAACTGACAGCAGGATATTAGCCATCTGTGTCTTTCGAACAAGACCTTGGCTATTTCTACAATTCGGATTCAACACCAGTCCCATGATCGACCCCTCTTCCCACTCTTCTTTTCTCTACCTCCATCTCTTATCCTCCCTCTCCGCCCTTCCCCCCACTTCCATGCCACCCTCCCCACCCCAGGAGCATCCTAGGACTTCTTCAGCTCTGCTCTGGCCACTCCCTGAGTCAGTTCCAGGCCCTCCTGTGTGTAACTCCCTCCCCTCCCCAACACCAGAGCGCCCAAGTTAACAAAAAGAGCCAAGGACTGCACCAGCAGCTCAAAGACCCAGAGGTTTCCCTAACAGGATTCACTCTCCTTAGCTGCCCTTGTGGTTTTAAAGAGCAATTAAGGGAATTCCCTGGCAGTCCAGTGGCTAGGACTCGGCGCTCTCACTGCCGGGGCCAGCGTTCGGTCCCTGGTCGAGGAGCTAAGATCCCACAAGCCTCTCAGTGTGGCCCCCCAAAAAAGAGCAATTAAATGTTTTTCCTATGACCCACGTATTACGTTTTGTTATAGACTGACAAGCGGTTCTAAAAGGCTGTTCCAATTTACACTCTCAGCTGGGGGCTTGAGCAAGCCCCTCTCCACAGGTACAGACGAGCACAGGGTTTGTGCTCAGCCAGGCGTACAGAGGGCAGGGCAGCGTCCGTTGTACGTGACAGCCTGCCCTGCCTGCCAGCCTCATACCCACCCCCCTTAACACTGCCTGCTCCCCCCAGGGTTCTGGGTGCTGACCCCCAAAGCCAAGCATACGGCACCGCTCACCATCGCTGCTGCCCGAGGCTACACCGACTGCGCCCGCTACCTGATCCGGCAGGGAGCTGAGCTGGACGCCCGGGTTGGGGGCCGGGCCGCCTTGCACGAGGCCTGTGCCCGGGCCCAGTCCGACTGTGTGCAGTTGCTGCTGACCTTCGGCGCCAAGGTCAATGTGTTGTCTGAGGAAGGCACGACCCCCTTGCACCTCTGCACAACCCCTGAGTCCTTACAGTAGGTGCCCAGGGGCTGAAATGGTTTGGGGAAGGGGTGTGTGTGTATGTGTGTGTGTTTCCAGCTCACATGCCAGAAACACATGTCCTCACAACATCATGGGAGACAGGTCTCATTCTTTTTTTTTTTCTTTGAATTTTATTTTAGTTATTTTTTTATACAGCAGGTTCTTATTAGTTATCTATTTTATACATATTAGTGTATACATGTCAATCCCAATCTCCCAATTCATCCCACCACCACCACCACCCTCCCAGCCACTTTCCCCCCTTGGTATCCATACGTTTGTTCTCTACATCTGTGTCTCTATTTCTGCCCTGCAGACCGGTTCATCTGTACCATTTTTCTAGGTTCCACATATATGCGTTAATATACGATATTTGTTCTTCTCTTTCTGACTTACTTCACTCTGTATGACAGTCTCTAGATCCATCCACGTCTCTACAAATGACCCAATTTCGTTCCTTTTTATGGCTGAGTAATATTCCATTGTATATATGTACCATATCTTTATCCATTCGTCTGTCAATGGGCATTTAGGTTGCTTCCATGACCTGGCTATTGTATATAGAGCTGCAGTGAATGTTGGGGTGCATGTGTCTTTCTTTTTTTTTTGCATGTGTCTTTTTGAATTATGATTTTCTCAGGGTATATGCCGAGTAGTGGTATTGCTGGGTCACATGGTTATTCTATTTTTAGTTATTTAAGGAACCTCCATACTGTTCTCCATAGTGGCTGTATCAATTTACGTTCCCACCAACAGTGCAAGAGGGTTCCCTTTTCTCCACACCTTCTCCAGCATTTGTTGTTTGTAGATTTTCTGATGATGCCCATTCTAACTGGTGTGAGGTGATACCTCATTGTAGTTTTGATTTGCGTTTCTCTAATAATTAGTGATGTTGAGCAGCTTTTCATGTGCTTCTTGGCCATCTGTATGTCTTCTTTGGAGAAATGTCTATTTAGGTCTTCTGCCCATTTTTGGATTGGGTTGTTTGTTTTTTTAATATTGAGCTGCATGAGCTGTTTATATATTTTGGAGATTAATCCTTTGTGCATTGATTTGTTTGCAAATATTTTCTCCCATTCTGAGGGTTGTCTTTTTGTCTTGTAGTTTCCTTTGCTTTGCAAAAGCTTTTAAGTTTCATTAGGTCCCATTTGTTTATTTTTGTTTTTATTTCCATTACTCTAGGAGGTGGATTAAAAAAGATCTTGCTGTGATTTATGTCAAAGAGTGTTCTTCCTATGTTTTCCTCTAAGTTTTATAGTGTTCGGTCTTACATTTAGGTCTCTAATCCATTTTGAGTTTATTTTTGTGTATGGTGTTAGGGAGTGTTCTAATTTCATTCTTTTACATGTAGCTGTCCAGTTTTCCCAGCGCCACTTATTGAAGAGACTGTCTTTTCTCCATTGTATACCCTTGCCTCCTTTGTCATAGATAAGTTGACCACAGGTACATGGGTTTATCTCTGGGCTTTCTATCCTGAGACAGGTCTCATTCTATGGTGATAAAACTGAGACTCAGAAAGGTTTAGTGACTTGTCCAAGGTCACATCAGCTAAGCACAGTAGGCAGAAGCCCTGTTGCTTTTTGGAAAAACCCTGTCCCAACTGCAGTCTCCTATTCCCTGGGAACCCTGTGCAGCCACATTCCTAGCTATTTTGAGGTAGGCATCAAGAAAGATCTAGCCCAGTGTTTCCCAATCTTAGTATGAAGCACACGTCCTCTTCCCACCTTTTTAAGGTCAACAGTTTCTTGGCCACCCCCTACATGAAGGTATTTGCACTTTGACAAGTCAGGTCCACAGACAAGGCTGGCGGGGGCAAGGAATCAAGGGCTCCTGAAAGACATTCCAGAGCCCACGTGCTGGGAACATCTACCCGTGTAGATCTAGATCAGTGATGGACCCAGAAATGATCCAAAATTTTCAGTCCTTTCTTGAGGTCTTATGGGCATGTGGTGCACCTTCCAGCACACTTGATCCTTTTAAGTGAACTGAGAATGGTTTCACTTACTGGAACCCTACTGAGCGAGCTTCTTGGAGTTATTTAAATTTAGTGTATAGAAACAGAAATTAGCCTATGATTAGAACTTACCAAGGTAATAAATTAAGTAGTTTGTGGCTGGCTGGCTGCTACTCAAAGCTTGGCCACTGAGCAAAGTGCCTACCGGACATGCGCACTGAAGGGAGCTGGAATGCTGGCCATTTTGGGGAAGGATATTTTTTCATCAGGGTTTCGATGGGGTTGATGGATCTGCTCCTGAGTTTCCAGTGGCTACTGTTCTGGCTTTTTTTTTTTTTTTTTTTTTTTTTTGCGGTACGTGGGCCTCTCACTGCTGTGGCCTCTCCCGTCGTGCAGCACAGGCTCCGGACGCGCAGGCCCAGCGGCCACGGCTCACAGGCCCAGCTTCTCCGTGGCACGTGGGATCTTCCCAGACCGGGGCACAAACCCGTGTCCCCTGCATCACCAGGCGGACTCTCAACCACTGCGCCACCAGGGAAGCCCTTCTGGCTTTTTAAATTACTGTTAGTTTAGTGCCATCATTAATTTAGTTTTCAGCGTGTTTGGTTTACCCCGAGGTGGTTAATGATGCATATTTGCCTCAACAGTGTTCTGACCTATGAAACACCTGTGAAACACATGCTCCCTAAAATCTGGTTTTTGTTGTTTGGTTTTGTTTGTTTTCTCCAGGGGAAAGTGAAGTAAGCGGGACCCAAGTGCCTTCCTTTGCTGGAGTGGGTGTGGCTGGCTGAGAAATGTGGTCTTCATGTTTGGAGACAGGAAGAAAATACTAATTACGACTGTTTTTTTTTTGTTTTTTTTTTTTTTTTTACTAATTAGGACTTCTATTTCTGTTTTCTTTGGGGGTCATACTCCTTAATTTTCTGTGCTTTACAGTGTACACATTAGTGGGTTTTCAAAACTTTTTGTGCTATCAAAATGTTAGGAGACCACTGACAAGTGATTCAGAACAAGGCCTTGGGGTCCCTATCTGATGGGGGAGTCAGGTTCGACTCTGGGAGGACGGTCTGAGGCAGTGAGTATTAATTCCTCCGCAGTCACTAACTTGCTGTATGTCCTGGGCTGCACCACAACCTTTCTGGGCTGAAAACTGCAGTGCTCCCAGTGACTTGGATGGGCCTTCCAGCTCTGCTGTCTGTCATGGGGCTTCTGTGAGTCTGGCGGTGGGCGCCAGGCTCGCTTGAGCCAAGAGAGGTGGGAAGAAGGGGTCAGGGATGACAGCAGGCTGAGGGGTTTCCAGGCCAGGCCTGGTCCCTCAGGATTTGCCTCAGGGGCCTTGTACCCTGCCTCCAGGTGCGCCAAGCAGCTGCTGGAGGCGGGAGCAACCGTGAACTTGGCGGTGCAGGACAGCGAGGTGACGCCCCTGCACGTGGCGGCGGCACGAGGCCTGGAGCAGCACGTGGCTCTCTACCTGGAGCACGGCGCCGATGTGAACCTGCGCACCAGCCAGGGCGAGACGGCCCTGAACGCCGCGTGCGCGGGGGCCGAGGGCCCGGGCAGCAGTCGGAAGCACCAGGCCGCCGCGCGCCGGCTCCTGAAAGCCGGGGCAGATGCCCGGGCAGCAGGGCGCAAGCGCCACACGCCGCTGCACAACGCCTGTGCCAACGGCTGCGGGGGCCTGGCCGAGCTGCTGCTGCACCACGGGGCCTGCGCTGCAGTTCCCAACGGGGCGGGCCACACGCCCATGGACTGCGCGCTGCAGGCCGTCCAGGACGCCCCCAACTGGGAGCCCGAGATCCTCTTTGCTGCGCTGCTGGACTATGGGGCCCAGCCTGTGCGCCCCGAGGTGCGTAGGGAGGGCCTGTGAGAGAAGACTCCTGACGGGCGGGGGATGCCTGGAGCTGGAATTGCCCAGCCTCCGCGAATAGAGGCTAAGAGACAGAGAGCCCCGCTCTCTGGGCCAGAGATCTGTCCCCGTCTTGGGAAGGACCAGTGAGGGCTATGGGAGAGGGTGTCTAAGGGAGAAAAACAGCCCCCAGGAAACTGGCTGGGGCCAGGAGGTTGGAGCACACTTGAAGGTGGGGTAAACTGAGGCTAGAAAAGGATGAGGAGGGACTCAGATCTTGGCCTCTCAAATTTGGATGTGGGACTTCCCTGGGAGTCTAGTGGTTAAGCCACTGCGCTTCCACTGCAGGGCTCACGGATTCGATTCCTGGTCGGGGAACTAAGATCCCGCATGGCACGTGGGCGGGCCAAAAAAAACAGATTTGGATGTGAGTGGGGCTTCGGCCCAGGCTGGTTGGTAGAGGCATGGTACCCCTGAGACCCTCTTTTGTTTTCTAGTCTGAGACTCTCTCTTTTTTTCTTTTTTTTTTTTGTGGTAGGCGGGCCTCTTACTGTTGTGGCCTCTCCCGTTGCGGAGCACAGGCTCCGGATGCACAGGCTCAGTGACCATGGCTCACGGGCCCAGCCACTCCGCGGCATGTGGGATCTTCCCGGACCGGGGCACGAACCCGTGTCCCCTGCATGGGCAGGCGGACTCTCAACCGCTTGGGCCACCAGGGAAGCCCTGAGACTCTCTTTTGATTTCTAGATGCTGAGACACTGTGCCAACTTCCCTCGAGCCTTGGAAGTCCTGCTTAATGCCTACCCTTGTGTTCCATCCTGTGATACCTGGGTTGAGGCAGTGCTTCCAGAGCTGTGGCAGGTAAGTCCGCCCCATGAGCACAGCTCCTTCCTGGGCTGTGGGGGAGATAGAGAGGAAGGATGAGCCCCAGGCCTGTCCCTCCAGGGTGGGCTTCCTGGAGGCAGGAGCAAGAGGGACCCTGGGCTGGAGGAGGATGGGCAGAGTGAAACCTCTGGGTTCCAGGGTACCCCTGCCCCCGGAAGCTCAGAACAACCTTTAATTGCACACAACTCTCTAGCCTCTCTCTTACCTGCATCAGTATAGACATTTATCAGGCATCTCTGACTGAGTGGGCACTGTGCCAGTATCTTTGGAGTCAGGGTGGGTGCAGACATGGCTGAGACCCTGCTCTGCAGTGTGGTCCCAGCTCCCATGACCCCTGCAGGGCCTTTGCTTCTGAATCTGAGTCCTTCAAAATGAGCCAAACGCCCAGGTGGGTGCAGGTTGCAAAATCCCAGGGCCCCACCACTAGGTCACCCCCAGATGGAAGGGCAAAGTCAGGGCGTTGGGCCATCTGACCCTGTCCCACTCCCAATCTAGGAGCACGAAGCCTTCTACAGCTCGGCCCTGTGCATGGTGAATCAGCCGAGGCGGCTGCAGCACCTGGCCCGGCTGGCCGTCCGTGCTCAGCTGGGTAGCCGCTGCCGACAGGCTGCCGCCCGCCTCCCCCTGCCCCCGCTCCTCAGGGACTACCTGCTGCTGCGTGTGGACGGGTGTATCCAGTGAGCCCCGTGCCCAGCTGCTCCCAGAGCTTGTCCTGCCCCCTCCATCAGTTGTCCCCCGCAACCCTGGAGGACCAGTCCCTGGCTTCTTATCCACACTCTGCATGTCCTCTGGGGCCAGCTCATCCCTCTACTGGCTTCTTGAGCCACCTGCTGACCTCCAGCTCGACCTGAACTTCAGCTCCTCTCTCCCATGGGAAGGTCTGCAGACTCCGCCTTTGCCCGCATCCTCCTCCTGTGCCTAAGTGGATGATGGCCCCTCCATCCAGGCAGGCCCCAAGCCAGGAGGAAGTGATCCTTGTTGTCCCCTCTCCCCTGCTACCCATGTACCTGTTCAGACTCCTAAAGAGTGACAGACTCTGCCTCTAGCTGCACTGCCAGTGCCCGTCCTGCTTTTGTCACTTCAAGGGAGGATTTCACTGACTAGTCTTGAAGCCCACGCCCTGCAAGGATGTTGGAACGATCTTTGGGAATCAGAACTCTGATGATGCCCATCAGTGGCTCCACGCCACCTTCAGGCTAAAATAAAAACGTAACAAGGCAGACACACCTTCTAGCCCCTGCCTGCGCCAAGCTCTCTGGCATCCGGATCCTCCTCCTCCCTTCTGAGATGCCTGTAACTCAGCCTTAGCAAACTAGTTACCCATCGCTGGATATGACCTGCTCCCCTTTGCTTCCAGGCATCTGCATGTGCCGTTCCCTCTGCTTGGTCTACCCTTCCCACATTTTTTGCCCTGGTTGAAGCTGATTTGATCCTCAAGACTTGGCCTAATAGCCCTCTCTCTGCAGAGCCTCTCTGCACTGGCTGGTTGTTCCTCACCCCTCAGTGATGCACACTATCTTAAACTGTGGTCACCGCACTCATGGTCTTTGAGGGTCTGTGACAGGAGGACCAGCCACCAGCTTTCCCTTCTTTCCCTCTCACTTCCTCCTCTGGTCCCAGAGTCAAAAGTACCACCGTTCACCTTTAAGAGGAAGCTTTTTAGGCCAAGCCAGTTTTTATGAACGCAAATAAATGATTTGTGCACAGAACCAAAGTGTGACTCTTAGGTTGAAATGTGGCTGAGATACCTATCGCTCCATGTTTATTCCTCCTCTTTGTACTCTTTGGTGGTTCCCAGGTTTTCTGCACTGAGCAGTTGTCACTCTTGTGATAGGAGAAAGAGTATAAGAACAACACAGGAACTCTCCCAGACCCTGAGCTTGTAGTACCCCCTGGAGGAGATGGCTCCCAGCAGCCTGTTTTCCTGTCCCTTTGCTGAGGTGAGGGACCCTGGGCTCTCCACTGTAATTACCACTTGGAGTCACATGGTAGAGATGTATCAGCAGTCCTGGGTCGGCCTCCTGCAGTTGTTGCCCAGCCTCCCCTCCTCTGTGGAAAGTTGTCTCTGCGGGTATTTCCTTTCACCAACATGAAGACAGTCTTTTACCTCGTTATGCAGAGCAGCACCATCTCCTTTCTAGGTGAAATTTTTGCTTTAATTTCACAGATCCAAAAAGCCCGAGAGAAGAGAAGGAAATCCTCTCTAGTCCTGGGGCCAAGCCAGGAGCCTCACTCTCAGGGGAGGATGTCGAGCTGTCTCCCCCTTTACAGCAGGCAGACCCTAGCGAGCATGGCCTTTTCTGTTATATTTACAATGATAAATATCTGCTTAAAGAAAACCCAAAAGATGCATGTGATTATGTATCTGATTTTGGGATAAGAGAAGATTTTCCAGGATAAAAGCATAAAAGAAAAGACTCATTGGTGTGGATACAGAAAAAATTTAAATTTGGTTATAAAAGCACCGAATCAAAAACACAAGTAAAAGGCAAAATGTTGAAAAAGTATCTGCCACTAAAAGATTTCACTTCTTTGATTTGTAAGGGCAGGCATGACATCTGTTTTATTCACCATTGCTGACTTGGTGCTTGTACAATGCCTTGCAGAGAGTGGACACTCAAATACCTGTCAAAGCAATGCATGGTCATGCTCAACCTCACCAGTAATTAGGGAAATGCAAATTAAAACAACAGTAAGATATAATTCTCCTACTAGATTGAGGGACATTTTGGTGGCTTGCAGGATCTTAGTTCCCTGACCAGGGATTGAACCCGGGCCACTGCAGTGAAAGCACCAAGTCCTAACCACTGGACTGCCAGGGAATTCCTAGGGGACATTTTAAAGATTGATAATATGCAGTGCCTGTGAAGATATGGAGACATAAGTTCTTGCTCATCCTGTGGGTCATAAAGGAAATTGCCTCTTCAGTGGGCAATAGCAGTGCCCTTAAATTGCTCCCCAGTTACACAAAAGGCTGGTACACACAGGAACATTCATCCCAGCCTTGCTAGCAACAACTCAACATGTGGGAAATGTCAAACAAATTCACACTATGGAATACAATTCAGTCCTTACAAAGGGTAGTACCCACAGCAGGAGAAAACTGGAGAGGGATTCCAAGTGACCAGCATATGTACTGCCTTGGAAAGATTACCAAGACTGTTACCAAGGTTGGAATACAACATGTACAGCAAACAAAACCAAGCCCCATGATTAGAGATGAATAGAAAAAGGCCTGGAATGCAGGTTCCCAAATATTCCCCTCTGGGGAGGGGAAAGGGACTGTGCCAGTGGGGCTTTTTATGGTCTGCATTTAATTTTTTTACTAAGAGGTGTCCCCGTGGATCCTTGTGAAATTTAAAAAAAAAAAATTGAAGGGAAGAAAAGGCATGAGGCCTAAACTATTAATTTACAAGGTGGTTGACGGAACATGACAGATGTGCAAAAACTCACTAGTAATGCAATGAATGCAAATTAAAGGAACAGACACCTTTTTGCCTAGCAAATAGGCAAACATGAAACAAATAGCATCTAGCGGTTAGGGAAAGAGCACTTTTTGATTTTTTACAGGACGGATTTACTATAAACATTTAGTTAAGGCAACATCCAGGATTTACAGATACATTCACCACTCTATAGCCATCATAATTGCGCATAAAGGTATAAAAATACCCAAGTTCAATAGTTTAGGAAAAATAAACAGATAGGGAGCTAAGATCCCTTAAAATCCTCTGTTAATTTTAAATTATTATTATATGTAAGAGACCAGCTTTGGGCAGTGATATAGTCCCAGCTGCAGGCTTCTTTCTTCCCTCTCTTTTCCTCTCATAATTCCTCCACCCTCAAAAACCTAACCCTGAAGGCCCCTCTTTCAAAACACTTTTAACTCAACTGCATCCTGTCCTTTGCTGTACATACTCACAAAACGCATCCTTGTCAGACTCAACCTCCACTTTTTCCACCCCTTCATCCCAGCTGCTGAGCATTCCAAGGGTATTCCAAGCATATCCGCATCCCCAGCCAATTCTTCCTTCTTCCCTTCTATCCATTTTCCTCACTGCCATGGCTATCTTAAGATTTCACCTCTGGTGAGCTAACTAAACTTAAAAGCTTTTGCACAGAAAAGGAAACCATTGACAAAACGAAAAGACAAGCTACTGAATGGGAGAAAATATTTGCAAATGATTATGACTGATAAGGAGTTAATATCCAAAATATATAAACAGCTCATACAACTCAACATCAAAAAAAAAGAAACAACCTGATTAAAAAGTGGGCAGAAGACCTGAATAGACATTTTTTCAAAGAAGACATACAGACTGCCAACAGGCACATGAAAAGATGCTCAACATCATTAATAATCAGAGAAATGTGAATCAGAACTACAGTGAGGTATCATCTCACACCTGTCAGAATGGCCATCATCAAAAAGATCAAAATAATAAATGTTGCTGAGGGTGTGGAGAAAAGGGAACCCTTGTGCACTGTTGGTGGGAATGTAAATTGGTGCTGCAGCTGTGGGAAACAGTATGGAGGGTCCTCAAAATTAAATATAGAACTGCCATATGATCCAGCAATTACACTCCTGGGTATATATCCAAAGAAAAGGAAAACACTAATTCAAGAGGATACATGCACCCCAGTGTTCACAGCAACATTATTTACAATAGCCGAGATAGGGAAGCAACCTGTGTCCATCAATAGATGAATGGATAAAGAAAATGTGATATATATATATATATATATATATATATATATATATATATATATATATATATGGTATCAATTGTGTATATATATATTCAATCGTATATATACACAATTAAATATTCAATTGTGCAGATATATATATTCAATTGTACATGTATACAATTGAATACTATTCAGCTGTAAAAAAGAATGAAATTTTGTCATTTGCAATAACATGGATGGACTTGGAGGGTATTATGCTTAGTGAAATAAGTCAGACAGAAAAAGACAAATACTGTACGATATCATTTATATGTGGAATCTAAAAAATAAAACAAACTAGTGAATATAGCAAAAAAGAAACAGACTCACAGATATAGAGAACAAACTAGTGGTCACCAGTGGGAAGGGGGGGAGGGGGGAGATAGGTGCAGGGGATTAAGAGGTACAAACTTCTGGGTATAAAATTAAAAAGCTACAAGGATATATTGTACAGCACAGGGATATAGCAAATATTTTATAGTAACTATAAATGGAATATAACCTTTAAAAATTGTGAAATGGGGCTTCCCTGCTGGCGCAGTTTTTAAGAATCCGCCTGCCAATGCAGGGGACATGGGTTCGAACCCTGGTCTGGGAAGATCCCACATGCTGTGGAGCAACTAAGCCCGTGCGCCACAACTACTGAGCCTGCACTCTAGAGCCTGCGAGCCACAGCTACTTAGCCTGTGCTCTAGAGCCCCTGTGAGCCACAACTACTGAGCCCACATGCCACAGCTACTGAGCCTGCGTGCTGCAACTACTGAAGCCTGCACGCCTAGAGCTCGTGCTCCGCAACAAGAGTTGCGCAGAGTTGCTCCGCAACACTGCACTGAGAAGTCTGTGCACTGCAACAAAGTGTAGCCCCCGCTCACTGCAACTAGACAAAGCCCACGCAGCAATGAAGACCTAAAGCAGCCAAAAATTAAAAAAAATAATAAAATAAAAATTGTGAGTCACTATGTTGTACACCTGAAACATATAATAAATCAGCTATATCTCAATTAAAAAAAAAAAAAGACTTCACCTCTGGCCAGAAGACAACTCTCTCAAATTCCCTATCTCTTCGCCCAACTTCTCTGAATGCATCTATCATTCATTTAATAAATTTTTATCAAGTACTCGCTGCATGCAGGCATTGGATAGACTTTGGGAATACTGGAATAAAAACAAACAAAACACAGTTCCTGCCTTCAAAGAATTTGGTAAGACAGAAAAATGAAAAATGACATGTAATATGGTAAATGTTATGGTAGAAGTCAATCCATGCAGCCTTGGGAACACAGAGTGTATGTTCCTAACCCCAGATGGATGGATCGGTACCTGGGGCAGGGGGCAAGCCAGATTTCCCACATCCTCTGCAGGGCAAGCCCAGCCCTCCCTGGCTCCAGAGGCCACTGCTCAGTCATTTTCCCTTCTCAGATTGCATTTATCTTCACTTCTCCTCTTCTCTCCTCTTTCCTCTTGGCTTATAAACATCTTCAGGAGTCTCACATCTCTCAAGCTGCAGGCCCCCCCCCCAAATATTCCCTGTTCCTCTCTAGCCTCTACCCTGTTTTGGGGGAAGAGAACAGTAAGGGGTGCTCTTCACGCTGCTGATGGGAATGAAAATAGGTACAACGTTCTAGAGGACAATGTGGCACCATGTATTAAAAATCTTAAAAATGTGAACATCCTTTGACCCAGTAATTCCAGTTTCTGGAATTTACCCTAGGGGGAAAAAGAATCATGGATGTGTACAAATAACTGTCATAAAGATGTTTATTAAAATGTGGTTTAAGAACAAAGTACTGAAAACGATCTAAATGTCTATCCAAGTGAGATGATTAATTTAAAAAAGTATAGTGCAACGTGAAAGGTAATACTGTTGAGCAGCTATTTAAAACTGTGCTCTGATGCTACAAAAATATTCACCAACATGTGGAATGCTTTATGGTAATAGCTAAGTGAAAATAGTAAGGGACCAAAATATTGACAATAAGATTATATTATATATATATATATATATATATATATATAATGTATATATAATACATAGAGAGGAGGAGAGAGAGAGAGGGAGGGAGAACTGGATAACTTTAGCTATACCACTAACTGCATAATTTGGACAATTATTTAGTCTCTCTGAGCCTCAGTTTCCAAATATGTAAAGTGGATACAATATGAGGTACTTGGTAGGGCTCCATGAGATAATGTATGTGAGGTGCTTAGCACAGTACCTGGCATATAATAAACTCTCAAAAGCATTAACAGTGGTTCAACTCAGTGCTTTTTCATTCCCTCAAATATTTATTGAGAGCCCTTGAGCCTGCTGTTCTCTCTATTTGGAACTTCACTTGGTAACTCTGTACTCTTTCTTCAAAACTTTCTTTAACTGTACTATGATGCCCTGCCTTCTCCTGTGTTCATCACAATAAAAACACTAAACTTTAAATCCAAAACATACATTTATGCAGAAATTGAAACAGTACCTTTTATCTCACAAACATAATGTTGATCAAAAAAGTCAGACAAAAGAATTGAAAGCAGGGACTCAAACAGATACTTGTGCATCAGTGCTCACAGCAACATTATTTATAATACCCCAAAGGTGGAAACAACACAAATGTCCACTGATAGATAAATGGATAAAGAAAATGTGGTATATACATACAATGGAATATTACTCAGCCTTAAAAAGGAATGAAATGATATGGTCTATAACGTGGATGATCCTTGAAAACATGCTAAGTGAAATAAACCAGACAAAAAAGGACAAATATTGTATGATCCCACTTACATGAGATACCTAGAATAGGCAAATTCATAGAGACAGAAAGTAGAAATAAAGGGGGGAGGAGGGAAGGGAAATGGATAAATAAAGGAAATGGATAGTGGTGATGGGTGCACAACATTGTGAATTAATGCCACTGAATTAGCCACTTAAAAATGGTTAAAGTGGTAAATTTCATGTATATTTTACCACAATAAGACAAGACTGAAAAAGAAAAAAAGAAGCTGGACACCAAAGAGTACATACTGTTTGATTCCACTTATACAAAATACAAAAACAGAAAACTATGGTGACAGAAATCATAGTAGTGACTACTCTTTGGAAGTTAGTGGCGAAGAGGACTGAAGGGCAGTTCTGGGGTCATTTTCTATTTCTTCCTTTATTTTTGGCTGCGTTGGGTCTTTGTTGCTGTGCGTGGGCTTTCTCTAGTTGTGGCGAGCGGGGGCTACTCTTTGTTGTGGTGCGTGGGCTTCTCATTGCAGTGATTTCTCTTGTTGGGGAGCACGGGCTCTAGGCGCACGGGCTTCTGTAGTTGTGGCACGCGGGCTCAGGAGTTGTGGCACGTGGGCTCTAGAGCACAGGCTCAGTAGTTGTGGCGCACGGGTTTAGTTGCTCCGCGGCAAGAGGCATCTTCCTGGACCAGGGCTCGAATCCGTGTCGCCTGCATTGGCAGGCGAATTCTTAACCACTGTGCCACCAGGGAAGCCCTCATTTTCTATTTCTTGATGTGAGTCCTGTTCCCACCGATGTGTTCAGTTGGTGAAAACTAACGAGCTCTTCGCTTCTGAGTTTTCCCGTCAGCATTATTTACACTTCAATCAATAGCTCACTGGGAAACAACAGCAAAACCCCCAGAACGTCTTTAGAACAATTTTTAATTTCAAAAATCCGGATAAATTCTTGGAAGCTGAACCTTTTCTCCCTGTCTTTCTTGGGGGTCCTGCTTTCCCTGTGTCCTAAGCCTGCAATGAATCTGTGCCTTCTTTGTTTTTTTTTTTTTTTTTTCGGTATGCGGGCCTCTCACTGTTGTGGCCTCTCCCGTTGCGGAGCACAGGCTCCGGACGCGCAGGCTCAGCGGCCATGGCTCACAGGCCCAGCCGCTCCGTGGCACGTGGGATCTTCCCGGACCGGGGCACGAACCCGTGTCCCCTGCATCGGCAGGCGGACTCTCAACCACTGCGCCACCAGGGAAGTCCTGTGTTTTCTTTTGAATTGCTTTCTTGCCTTATTTACCAAGGTTCCACACCACCTGGGGCCGCATTCTCGGAGCACCGGCTGGTGACTAAATTGTCTCCGTGTCTGTCATCTCGACTAGCCCTGAGTTGAACTCTTTGAGATCAGAAAGACCAGTCCCGGCTGATTCCGCTAACCCGGAGCTCAGTGCGCGTTGCAGAGCAGTAATAAATCCAATCAGCCCGGGAGGCTGGGAGCAAGGCCGGAAGAAAAAGGCTGCGAAGAGGAAAGCGCCGCTCTGGTCTGCCCAGCGGTGCCAGCCCGCTCGGACATCCAGACGCGAAGTCACACCCCTTGCCGAAGCACCTCCCCTAACTCCCTCCTGGCCCCGCCCCTCACCCATTGGCTCCTTAGGCTCCGCCCACCAGGCGCGGCCCTGCCCCGGGAGGGCCAGGATCCCGCCAACAATAACTCCGCCCCTCCTTCCGCTGAGAAACCTGTCCCTTTTATTTAAAGAATACGTTTACGTCAGCCCGCTTTACGTAGCTTGTCTTCATCAGTGCAAGGCGCGGAGGTGGAACTTCCTGTCTCTGGTTCTAACAGCTTCCGGTTGAAGCCGGAAGAGACCGGACCCTGGACAGAATCAGGGCTAGCCAGCCCCTCCCCCGGCCCCTACAGAAAGGTGAGTCCACGGGCCGTCTTGGCGAAGTCAAAACATTTAGTCTGGCCGTTTCAGGTGAGGATGTCCTTCCTTATCCAGGCACAGTACCGGTCCAGATCCCCTTTAATTTCCCATGTTCCCCCGCGTACTCAAGCCCCGCCCCCAGTCTCCCGGCCCCGCCCCGAAGTGTGAGGGGTGTGGATGGTTTGTGAACCCCTCACCTGAGTCTACCCGTCGCGGGCTGGGAGAAGCGGGTTTGGCCACGGCGGCCGGAACTAGGCAGCCTTTCGGCTTGGGTGGACCCACGGACTCCTCTCCAGCGCCGCGGGAATAGGACCGCCCAAACGCGGAGCCTTCGCGTCAGAAAAGGCAGGATCGGGGACCCGTCCTCACCGCGCCGTCAGGGTCGCTCACAGGTTGAGGAGCGAGCAAAGGCCTCTGAGAAGGGAGACCTGGGGTCCTGCCCAGTCCCTCCCCTCGAAAGTTCCCTGTGCCTGTGCCAATCGTTTTTGCCTCTGTTCGCCGCAGTTTCCTTTTCTTTAAATCAGGGTTAATGACGTTAACCTTACCATTAGGGGTTAGCTGTGGGAGTGATAAATAACTGCTGCTGTTTGTTTACTGAACAGTTGCAATGTGCCAGGCACTGTGCTAAGTATTTTGCTTCGATGATTTCCCGTCATCTTCAAAACAACCTTATGAGGTAGGTACTATTTTTAACCCCATTTTACTGATGAGAAAGCTGAGTCTCTGAGAAAATTGTTTGAGGTTACTGAGCTAGTAAGAGGCAAAGGGGGTTATAGTTAGTTTTGGGTTTTTTTGTTTTTTGTTTTCCTGATTCCAGGGCCCATGTACTAAATAAGGATGTGAAAAGTATTCAAATGTTGATATGTTCCGCAGTATCCTTTAAGCAGCTACTGTGGGGTTATGCTGGGCACTACGGTGCATAGCGAAATACACGTGAACCTTATCTTCCAGGAGTCTAGTAGAGAGATGGACTGGTAGATAAGTATAATGAAGTTTTATAGGTGCTGTGAGAATAGTCTGGTAATGATCATCATCAGACTGGATTTGCCCAGGGACAGCTTTGAAAGCAGCAGATTCTCCAAGGGAAAGGGTAGGTACTCCAAGGAGCAAGCAGATATCCTTCCTACCTTTCTAAGAAACTGCCGAGGGAGAACACAGGACAAGAGGGGAGACTGCGATGTGGATTGTGAGAGCCATTTTGGAATCTTGTCCGAATCAGTTCCATGGAGGTAGTGGTTTTGCATTTGTGAGCCTACAGTGACCCAGGAGGGTGGTGCTTCTGGTGTCTCTTCTGCTTTGCTGCCAGAAGAATTTCGGAGGAGGCAGACACAATGTCCGCTGCATAGTGTCTGTTGATGGCCCCTACTGAGCTGTCCCTTTGGGGTGGTCTGACTTTGCTTTTGATAAATTAATTTTCTTTGGCTCTTGACATCTAGACCTAGATCCATGACCATGAAAGAGACTGAGTTCAAATGACACAATCTGGCAAGAGTGGCTGCCCTGTGCCTCCAAAGGGCCCCAAGTAAAATATTCCGGGCTTTTTTGGTTTCTCTGAAGCCACCTTAGAGGCATCTCAGGGGGGACATAGTTGCTTTACCAATAGATAAAAATCCTAGAGAAACTCAGGGCTCACAGAAGCAAATGTTTTCCCCACCTGCCAAAAAAGCAACGAACAGTAACAGCAGCAGCAGCAGCAACAAAGCTGTAAGGTTTTCCTGATGATCCATGCTTACTGGGGGGGTTGGAATGTGAGAGAGGAAGGGCGTGGAACCTGAAAGCCAGCGTTTCAGGTTAGAGGCAAGGGCTAAGTCCTTAGCTGTAGATCGGGGGTCCAGAGTTCGGAAGGTTTGTGTCTCTGCAGGACACTGAACTCCATTTTCTTTCAGGGCTGGGTCAGTTAGAGCCTAAACAAACAGGACACCTGGTTGCCACCCCTCATGCCCTGCTGATGCTATCCCCCTTTGTTCCTGCAGTGTGGACCCAGTCAGCAGCCAGGCCATGGAGCTCTCTGATGTCACCCTTATTGAGGGTGTGGGTAATGAGGTGACTGTGGTGGCAGGTGTGGCGGTGCTGATTCTAGCCTTGGTCCTAGCTTGGCTCTCTACCTACGTAGCCGACAGCGGTAGCAGCCAGCTCCTGGGCACTATTGTGTCAGCTGGCGACACATCCGTCCTCCATCTGGGGCATGTGGACCATCTGGTGGCGGGCCAAGGCACCCCAGAGCCAACCGAACTCCCGCATCCATCAGAGGGTAATGATGAGAAGGCTGAAGAGGCTGGCGAAGGTGGGGGAGACTCCACAGGGGAACCCGGAGCTGGGGGTGGTATTGAGCCCAGCCTTGAGCATCTGCTTGACATCCAAGGCCTGCCCAAAAGACAAGCGGGCCCGGGGAGCAGCGGTCCAGAGGTGCCCCAGACATCTGAGGATAGCACCTGCCTCATCAATGTGCGGCTCAAATTCCTCAATGACACCGAGGAGCTGGCTGTGGCCAGGCCAGAGGATACTGTGGGTGCTCTGAAGACGTAAGTGGGCTGGGAAGTGGGAGGTTGCTTGTACCCCATGCCCCCAGCCCTTGGTCTTCTCGGAGGAGGCTGATGCAGACGTGGGAGCAGCAGGGAAGCGTCAGGTGCGGCCCTTACAGGGCGGGTGGGGGAATACTTCCTTAGAAAGCCACCCTGCAGTTTCCCCCCAGTGCCTTGCTTTGTCGGTCCAGGCCTTTCGGCCTTCTCATACCTTGCCCTCTTGTCTTTCCTTCTGTCTCTCTCATCCTTACAGTAAATACTTCCCTGGACAAGAAAGCCAGATGAAACTGATCTACCAGGGCCGCCTGCTCCAGGACCCAGGCCGCACACTGCGTTCCCTGAACATTACCGACAACTGTGTGATTCACTGTCACCACTCACCCCCTGGGTCAGCTGTTCCAGGCCCCTCGGCCTCCCTGGCCCCCTCTTCAGCCACTGAGCCGCCCAGCCTCGGCGTCAGTGTGGGCAGCCTCATGGTGCCTGTGTTTGTGGTGCTGTTGGGTGTGGTCTGGTACTTCCGTATCAATTACCGCCAGTTCTTCACAGCACCTGCCACTGTCTCCCTAGTGGGGGTCACTGTCTTCTTCAGCTTCCTAGTATTTGGGATGTATGGACGATAAGGACCATAGGGAGAAAATGAAAGGCGTGGTCTTCCTCCTTTATGGCCTCCCCCCTTTCCTGGCCAGAGCTGGGCCCAAGGGCCTGGGAGGGAAGGGTGGAAAGGATGTGGTGGGTCCCCCTCCAGAGGACCCAGGAGGCAGGCACGGGGCCTCCCCTTCACGTCCACGAGGGTACAGACATCCCCTCTGTGCAAGCACAACTCAGGTAGAAATGAGAATGTCATCTTCCTTCACTTTTAAGGTCCTGAAGTTCAGAGCTGAGCTGGTGTTCCAGCTCAACGGGGAGCCTGGGCTCTGAGGATTCCCTCCCAGCTGTGGCCCTAGCTCTTTGCATTACCCTGCATGTCTGCTCCTCAGCCCCCAGGGCTGCCTGTCAGGGCAGCTCAGCATGGCCCCAGCATACATCTATAGGGAGCCTGGAGTACCTTTCGGTTCCCTAGTGGAATATCCATCTTTTGAGACTGAAATCACGTGGGCAGGAGTGACTTTTGTGTCAGCCTTCCCTGTAGGCACCTGGCCACCTCTACCTTCTCCCTCCACCCCGTAGCAGGAATAGGGTGTTCTCTGTGTTCTGGATGGTTTCCAGTGTCCTTTTTTTCAAAGCACTTTGCTTATATTCTTAAAAAAAAAAAAAAAAAAAAAGTCCCTTATAGAGCTCAGTCAGGAAGGGGATTGGGGCACAAAGCCAAGCCCCCAGCATTGGGAGAGGCCGGGCCACAGCTGCTGCTACCCTAGGCCTAAGGCTGTAAGCAAGAGGCAGCTCTGGCCCTCAGCCAGTGTCCTACTCTGCCCAGCTCCAAGGACGAGCTCTGGGTATGGAGCACTGGGCCCCAGGCCCTTGCCTCTGGGGCTCTTGGATGGAGGGCCAGTATCTGTGACTGAATAAAGTTCCATTTTGTGGCCGTGGCGTCTCCTGTGACATTAAGAGAATGCCGCAGCTCTGCCCCCAGCAACATGGGAATGAGGGTGGGTAGGCCGGGCTACCAACGGGAGATGCAGTTTATTTACACCAGCAGCCATGGGGGCAGGGGGAATACACAGCGTTTACAAAGTTAGCTACCTGTACAGGATGGATTACATATGCAAAAATAAAAATCTCAAGACCACAGGACAGCGTGAGCCCCACCCCCCTCCCCCAATGACCCCAGCATGCGGTAATGCCAGGCGGGTGGCCCCTGGGCATGCGGGGGGGAGTGATGCATGGAAGGAAAAGCCACCGGCCATGGAAATTAGTACAGAACCCCCCCACACACACTCAGACACATGATAGAGTACAGGGTGGACGACACCTAGCCGGGGTGGGAAGGATGGGAGTTGAAACCCACACAGCCTGCTGTTAGAGGGAAGGGAGTGGGGAGCTCCTAGCCCCTGTTCAACTACATGGTAGGGGGGGCACGCTCTCCCCGGAAGGAAAGGGGTTTGCTCCCTCAGGGTCTCTGCTGGACCAAGCCCATCTCTTACCCAGCCTGGGCAGGGGGCTCTGCCCTGAGGGCGGGCCAGGGAACAATGGGGAAGTGGATGTGGACAAACCAGTTCCCAAACTACTTCCCACTTCTCCCTCCTCCAACCAGAAGGGGGAAAGGGAGAGGCCAGAGGTGCAAGGGTGCGTTTCTTAGGGCCTGAGCTGCAGCTGCCTCTCAGGAGGAAGAGTGGCCGGCGGCCTTCCTCCCTTCACCTTCAACCTACTCCCAAGTCTTCGTTCGGGAGCAGGCTGGAGGCTGGCTGAGATCCTCCTTTCCCTCTGGCTTCCCTTGGAGGGAGAAGGCTGTGGAAGAGCGAGAACAGAGGAGCCCAGGCCCCAGGATTTATTCTAACTCCTGCCAAAATTTGGCTTTTTAAAAAATAATCAACAATTCTTGGGTTAAAAACCAGTTTGTAACCAGGCGTCAGCCACAATCAGAGCCACCCCAGGGGGAGATTGGGGTTCCAGACAGGGTACTACGGCCCTATCTCTTGTTCCCTTAACCCTCTAGGGTCCCTAACCCAAATCAGTCCAACCAGTCCTGGGTACTAGCTACCCAAATGTGGGATGGCTCCTCCTGGGAGGAGGACAGGGGACACGTCCTGCAAGTGCCAGAGAACATGGCTCAGGGTCAACTCCATCCCTGTGTCAGTCAGCTCGGCTCCCTGCCCAGACTGCAGTCCCCCAGCTCGGCTCCTGAGAGCGATGGTGCCCGCGTGGAGGTGGGACGATACATCTCTTCAGGATGTAGACCAGGCAGGTGGGCACACTGGCACCACAGTCCCACAGAGGGGCACTGTCTAGGCATGGCACCCCTTCCCCCTCCGCTGACAGCCCAGAGCAGAGAGACCACCCTCTCTTCCTGCCCCACTCCTAGCAAGGGGCGAGAAGTAAAAGATCAGGATTTTCCTCAGAGCCCCAAACCACAAGTACAGAATAAATAACTTAAAAGCGGCTAAGGAAGGGGAAACAGGGCAGGCTTCGGAGGCAGGAGCATCGAGAGAGGAACTGGAGCTGGTCAAGGTGAAAGAGGGGGTGGCAAGCAGCAGTTGGGAACTTGGGCTGCCCTGGTAGGGCAGTGGGGCAGGGTAGGCAGGAGGAACATGGGGCCACCCCAGGAGGGTGAGGCTGGGCCCCTTCCTGGGGCAGGGAATGAGGTAAGAAAACATTTCAAATAAAGCAGCACCGTTCCCTCTCACCTTGGGGCCCCACTCCTCGCCAGCCCTGGGTCAGGGAGGAGAGGTAGGGGGGGGGAGTCATTTTGATACACAGCTCCCTCTTCCTACCCTCCCCCTGCCCTTGAAGCTGCAGAGGCTGGAGGCCCTTTCCTGGCACCCAACAACAAAAGGACAGCTCCTGCTGCCAAGGAGGCCCATGGGGACTGAGGGGAAAGGGCTGCCCCTGTGAGGGGCAGGGAAGGCGGCGGCAGTTCTGGACGCCTACCTCAGCAGACAGCTCGCTGTGCCTGCCTCCCCCTGGGATGGGGGCGTTTGATAGGCTTCTTCTGCACACACACAGGACACGCCCAGCCCTGCTCCTCAGCTGCAAGCACCGGACCCATTCACATTGCTGAGGGCAGCTGGGGGAGGCCCCCTCCAGGCTCAGCTTCCAACCCACCGCCTCCCGGGTAGCCACGATGCTCCTCGGCAGGGCTTAGTCCAGTTCCTGGGGTGGGGGGCGGCAGTGCCCTGGCACAGTGCCCAGGTCAGGCCCCTGGCCTAGCTGGACATCCAGTAACTCACAGAATAAATAGGAAAACCACCTCCCCACCGAACTTATGTCCAAGGCATAATATGTCCAGGTCTGAGTCCTGCACACCGAGGGCTCGTGCTCCATCGCAGAAGACCCTGACACCCCCCAGGGGTGCATAATTGGATCCTCTGCCTGCCTGGCCCACCAAACTTCCCAAGCCCAAACCCCCAGCAGCCGTCCATTTGCCAGGCTATGCCACCTGGGTGGGGGTCGGGAGGGAGGGCTCTGCTCAGCCAAAGGCTATCCCTTGCACCCAAGTCAGTTGATGTCATCGTAGATGCTGGGCGTCGGGGGTGCCGGAGGCTTTGGCTTTTTCTTCTTGTTGGAGCCCAGGCCAGAGGCAGTCCCTACCAGGCTCAGATGGGATTTCTTTTTCTTGGTTTTCCGTGACTCGGAGCTGTTGGTACCTGAAGAGAAAGAGGCACGAGGGTGGAGGGGAGGGTCGTGGCAGGGGAACGCAACGTTCCCCGTTGAGGGTCGGCTTCGGGCAGAGAGCCCCCGGGGCCCAGCTGTATCACCTACCTAGACCCCATCCCTGATTCTCACTCGTCTTGGAGGAACCTGAATCAGAGGGTGAGAGATCAGAGGAGCCATCCCACTGAAGCCGGCTGATCAGGGCCTGGCTGTCAGTCATGTCAAAGCTGTCATTATCCAGGGAACTCTCGACCTCTGGAAGGACGCTGGAAAGGGAAGAGGTCAGAGAAGGGTTTCAAGGATACCAATCATCATCCTTATCCTCCACAACCCACCACCTTTCCTGGAGGGTCACTCACGCTGAGGGTCCAAGGAAATAAATCCGCACGGCCCGCCGCTGCTCATCCGTGTGCTGGGGGCAGCGCAGGGACCTGGTAGGGAGAGAATTATCAGACCCTGACAAGGCAGGAAGGGTCTGAGGAATACAGGTGAAGCCCCTCCCCTCAGCAGAGGTGGGAGGGATGGACACAGGCAGGGAAGGGATGAACGGAGAGCCCCCAGATTGTGGCCTAAGGCCTGACCATTAGAAGAGGGGAGGGGAAGGGGGGGAGTCCCGCTGCTCAAGTCCAGGGGTACTCCCGACCCGTGCCCAGGGTGAGTGTGCAGGAGGGCCCCCTGGCCCTGCTCCTAGGTTCTGAGCTCACCTTGTGCACATCTTCTTGGTGTGTTCAGAAATCACCCCACATTGCTGGAAGAGGAATATAAGCTGAAAGGAGGGATGGAGGAAAGCCTACTCTAGACGCTAGACATTCTCTTCTGTACAAACACTAGACTGTGAGCAGAAATGGCCCCAGGGTGTCCACAGCAGATGGCCCCAGACCACCAATGGCCAGGAAACCTAATTCCAGAGAGAGACCTAGGTGCCCTCACTGCTACGTCAGCAGCCTCTTTCAGGGCCTCAACCACTGCCCGTGGCTCAGCTCGCTCCCGAGGGCCTCCCCTTCCCTGGTCCCTCACCGTGGTGAGCAGGCTACGCAGCTCCTCCGGCCCCAGGGTCTCGTAGCTGATCCCAGTTGAGTTGTTATACTGGGCAAGAACCAGAGGTACAGGTTAGAGAAGGGGCAGCCAAAGGGAGGTTGGGGGGGGGGGGTGGGGGCAGAATCAGTCCCTCTCATCCCCTCCTAAGTGAGACGGCCTTAAGACTGCCCAGCGGTTTTCCAACAATCCCTTCCATCCCACCTGCACAGGGGTAAGGGGTTGGGACCTACAAAGAACATACATATGCAAGACCTAAACGCCCCATCTAGTGCTTCTGGCTGCCAGCATTCTGATCCCCACTTGCCCAATCCCACCCAACTCACGACAAGGACAATGAGAGGGAACCTACAAGGGGCAGCCCCTACTCACCTTAAAAGGATCCGAATTGCTAAGTTCCCCTGAAGAAGAAAAAAGAAGGGGAAGGGTGTTTGATGCAGAGGTACAGACAGAGAACCCTGAAAATAACCAGAGAGGAAGTGGGGGTGATAGAAGGATCACAGGCCCTCCCTCGATACCCCGGCCCGCCCCCCGCGCCCCCCTCTGCCCTCCAGCAATGAGTCCCAGAAGACACAGCTAGAATCACTCCCGTTGTTCCAGCCCCACTTACCATTTTTGTGTTTTAAAGACTTGGATCTTCGAGGGGAATTGGGGTTCTGGAATGGGAGATACCATAGCTTTGGGGAAAGGGTAACGATAAGGGGGAGCCGAGAACCCAGGGAAGGAAAAAAGATTTGACAAAGAAACATCCTCAAATTCCTACTCTTCCCCATCAGTAAGAGGCCCGTCTACCCATATTCCCTCCTCCCACCTTCCCCCAAGGCCTCTGCTGCCCTCCTGCCCACCAGACACCCTCATCCCAGAACCCAGAGAGGTACCCAACGACCTCA
The DNA here is from genome assembly GCF_964165515.1 of Mesoplodon bidens. Lineage (NCBI taxonomy): Eukaryota > Metazoa > Chordata > Mammalia > Artiodactyla > Ziphiidae > Mesoplodon > Mesoplodon bidens. The sequence continues at coordinate 49,938,927 of NC_138179.1, read as the reverse complement.
GACTTGAGTCAAGACACCCGAGGACTCCCTACCCAAAGGGGAGGGTATGTGTCCTTCGCCCAAATCTCCCTCATGCTTGTCCCAGCTCTCACCTTGTCTGATTTCCTCTTCTTGGCTGTGTAGGACAGAAGGATAAAAGGTAGGGTCACTTTAAGTTCCCAAGCTAAGGGCACCTAAAGGAAAGTACAAAGCTACACTCTCCCCCCTCATCCAGGATAACAACTCGTGACCGTTCCATACCCAACTCCTGCGTGCCCGCCTCACCCCAATGGCCCCCAAGTTCCCCAGATCCCCAAACACCTTTCTTCTCTGAGCCATAGGACCAGTCGTTGTCATTGATGTCATCGTTATCCTCTTGGTCACTCTCAGACTTGTTCATGTTGTTGCTATTGGCAATCCTGCCAAGGGTAGGGAAGAGGAAGGGTCAAGGCTGCCACCTCTCTGCCCCCGACTTCACAGGTATAGTGGAGCATCTGGGGCCAAGCATGACCCACCCTCTGTGCCCTACAAATGCCCCTGGGGGGCTACACCATGGGACGGGCTGCGAAAGATGAGCCGCTCTGGTTCTAGCAGGGGGAGAAGCCCTCACCGGCGGTTGGCGATTCGACTGCTGTTCCGACCCATTCCCAGGCACTTCTCCAGATGGGGGGCAAAACGGGAGGCGGCAATGCTGCGGCTGCAATTGGGGCAAACGCACTCCTTGCTCTTCCACTGGTTGAAAACCTGTCCAAAGATGTCCAACCCCGGCTGGTCCACGATCTCTGGGGACAGGAGAGGCGTGTCGATCAGGGCAGGCAGGGGACCCTCACCTCTCGTTCCCACCCATGGCCCCATGGCCGCTTCAAAGCCCCTGCCTAAGCTCACAGGAGCTCCACGTTCTACATGTGGTGCGGTTGCCAGAGAAGGACCCTCCAAGCACTCCCAGGACAGGGCTAGACTGCTCTCCTTCAACCCTGAAGCTCACCAAAATCCTTCATGCTATCAGGGTCCGTGTCGTCCAGGAAGAAATAGCCACACTTGACAGCCCGGTGTACCTCAAAGCAGAATCCCAAACAAGAATCCTCGACCAGGTCCGCGTATATCTCCTGAGCGATGGCCTGGGCCCAGGGGAGAACATCCAGGGTCACAAGAGTCATAGTCCCATGGACTGAGAGCAACTCTCACCAACCAAATCTCCTGCCAATTCGCCCTGGTCAAAAACAATGCTTTCCTTGCCATTTTCCCCATCTTGACTTCGAGTTCTTTCTTCTTCTGGATCCTCGGGCCTTCTTAGCTGGCTATTCCCTTTAAGGAACAAGGCTGACTACCCAAATTCCTCTCTGGTACGGATGCCAGAGAAAGTGACGAAGAAACATCAAGGGAAAGAACTGGAGGCACACGTGGGGGAGCCCTCACCTCTAGTTTGCTGTTATCCAGGCCAGACAAAGACATTTCCTCCATTTTCATTTGTAAACTCTTGTGGAGACGGCGCTCTGACTGCTCATAGCACAGCGGGCGGCAACACGGCTGCACACATGGGGGTGGGGGTGTTGGTGTGAGTCCAAGGCACCTCTGATGACTGCCACCTCCCCTCCGCACCTCGCTGCCCAGAGCTCAGTGGTGGCATCAGGATCTACCTCTCCCTAAAGCCTAGGCTCACTAAGTCTGGATGGTCCTTCGGGGCCTGAAACCCAAGGGCGGCCTAGTCCTTTCCAAGACTGAACTCGGGCCCTGGACTCTACTGCCAATCAGAGTCTGGGTCTACGGGAGGCGGCAGCTCCCCCCGGGTCCCCAAAACTCAAACCCCTCTTCGATACCCATGGTGCAATGCAGCAGGGGGAGGAGAAGGAACTCTAAGGCCTCAAAGCAAACCCACAGGGTGTGGCAAAGAACTGCACAGACTCCTGAATACACTCCCCTCCCTTCGCTAGGCTCTCCTCAGAGCCACCTCTGCTTTCAGCCAGGATGTCCACTTGGGGGGGTACTGCTACCAGAAGTAGGAATGGCCCTAGGACCCTACAACCTTCACCCCACTCTATCTTCCCTTGAAATGAGCCTACCACTACAGAAGGGGAGCAGGGCCCACAGAAATCTAGAGCTAAAGGGGCATTGCTAGCCACCATGAGCAAGAGGAGGTACAGTCCGGTGGGATGGCAGGCCAAGAGTGGGCACTGCCCTTACCTGTTCTTCTTTTACATACCCACCCTCCCTCCCTCAGGACCAGCCCGGAAGTCTCTCCAAGAGCCCCAAAGTCCAGGAATCCCCACCAAAGGATTCAGAAACAGCGCCCACAGTCCGGGGCCCCTCTGAACGGTGGGTACGAGTTTAAGGAGCTGCCGGCCTAGAGTGGGGTGGGGACTGACAAATGAGCCGGGGGCACTGGGGAGGGTAGGAGGCCGGGCCTCGGCTCTTCCCCCGTCCCTGCGGCACTGCTGCTGCATCATACCAACTGGGGGGAGGAGAGCCGAGCCGCCGGAGGCCGGCGCCGGTCCGGGACAGACCGACCCCTAGAGAGTGGGCAGAGTGGGACGCGTCCCGGCCCCTCTTCTTCCCCGCCCGCCGACAGCCCCGGCCGGCCGGGGAGAGGAGTCCGGGAGGGTGTCTCTATTGTCCCGGGGGCTGGGGCCTGGCTCCCTAACAAAGGCCCCGCGCCCCCTCCCCGGCCGGCCCTGCCCCGCCCAGGGGGGACCCAGACAGGGGGAGAGCGGGGGGCCCCGGCCGGGCCGGGAAGCCGGGGGAAGCCGGGCGTTTCCGCGTCGGCCCGGGGGGAGGGGAAGGGGCGCTGACCCAGACCTGGGGGGAGGGGGCCCAAGCCCCGCCTCGGGCCCCGCCCCCCGCCCCCCGCAGGCCCCTCCCCCGTCCCCGTCTCCGTCCCGTACTCACCCCGCCCGGGGGGCCGCGCCGGGGCCCGGCGGCCTCTCAGGGCCGCGTCCTCCGGCGGCGGCGGCGGCGGCGGCTGCTCCGGAGCCCCATGTCCGTCGGTCCGTCCTCGCCTCTCCCCGGGGCCCAGGGCCCGGGGCCGGGGGGTCGGGCCGCCCCCCCGCCTCGCCGCCTCACCGGGCGGCCATGGCCCCTTCCCCTCCCTTCTCGTCCCGTCGCCGCCTCCTCCTCCTCACCTCACCCCGCCCGCGCGCAGTCCGCGCGCCGTCCGCGCGCCCCTCCCCCCGCCCCCCACTCCAGCCCGCCTCTCCCGGGCGGGGGGTGCGGCGCGAGCCCGGAGCGCGCGCGCGTGCCGCGACCGGAGGATGGATGGATGGAGCGAGCGAGAACGCGAGCGTGCGCGCGCGCGCCCCTCTCCCCCCTCCCTTCGCGCGGGCGCGAGGCCAAGCGCGAGCGCGCTCCAACCTCCTCCTCTTCCTCCTCCCGCCCCTCCTCAACACCCCGCCCCCGCCCTCCCTTCCTCTTCCTTCTTTCGCTTTCGCGCGCCCAGCGACTGCTCGCGCCTGCTAGAAGGGCCCGAGCGCGTGCATCTGCCCCGCGGCCGCAGCTCGGCAGCATTTGCTCCAGGGGGCGGGGACCGGGCGGGGAGGAGGGGCGCCACGCCGCCGTCCAAAGTACCGGCGGACGGGGACGGGGGCGGGGAGATGGGCGGGGCCTTCGGGAGCCACCTCGGCCAATTGCCGTCTCGCCTCGGCCCGGCCGGCCCAATAGGATGGCGGTGGGTGGAGCGGCGTTCAAGGTGAGGTGCGCGGTGCGCTGGGGGCGGAGACGTTGTGCCGTCCCGGCCGGCTCCGGGGCGGGGGCAGCGGGTGGCGTCGAAAGAGAGCGCCGGCTTCCAGCCGAGCTTGGGACGCCTTCCGGCCCAGGCTCCCCCGCCCTTCCCTCCGGGCTCCCGGCTCTTTTTCCCCCCCAGCGCCCCCACCCCGGAGTTCACCCCGAAGCGTGCAGCCGCTTCTGTGAAGAGGCCAGAGTTGAAGTGGGACTCAGCAACTCAGGCCAGAAAACCTCAAGGGGGCTCGTCCGAGCCTCGGTTCCCCGTGTTCCTGGGCGGGTCCCAGCCCACTCCAGGCCTGAGGACCAACAGACGCCCGAGATGAGGGTCCTCCGCTGAGGGCGGAGGCCGGGCTGTGCCAGTCTGAGCGGAGCGCCCTCCCCGCCCTCATCCTAATTTAGATCCCACACCTGCTCGCCTTTCCTGCTTCCGGAACCCACGCTGGACCCCCCCCCCACACACACACACATACACACACCTCTCTCCACAGCTTGCCAGTCAGTGGCCAGACCCTTACTCCGACCCAGTTCTGCTCCCCGGTGTGTGCCCATATCCGCGCGCTCTCACAGTTCCTCTTCTGGAGCAAAGGGCCTTTCCCAGCCGCAGTAGATGCTTAGACTGGCGCTTCCATCTCAGTTACTCTCTGTGTCTGGAGTCCTGGAACGGGTATATGATAGCCCTCTTCCTTCAGAAGATGAGATTAAATGAGGAAAGTCTTGAATCATGTACTTTGGGATCATCACTGATTCTTTAGTCTTCAGCAAGCATTTATAGAGGCAGTAGTCCCAAGTGGTTAAGACCAGGAATCATCTGAAGTTAAATCTGTGGACTTGACAAACGAACTTGAGCAAACGAGCTCTCTGTTGCCCCAGTTTACACTGTTGTCACCGGCTATAATGATAGTACCTATCTCCTTAGGGGATTGACAAGTCAGTGCCTGAGAAAGCTCAGTGTGTTTGATAAATCTTAGCTGTTACTCTTACGGTGCGCTGTAAGAATTCTTATGGTGCATCCGTGCTGGGATGCAAAAATAAAATAAGACAGTTATACTTCCTCAAGAAGTTCACAATTTGTGGGGTAAACAGACCTGGAGGAAAATAATTGCCAGTGTAATAAGAATAAGAGAGCTAGGGACTTCCCTGGCGGTCCAGTGGTTAAGACTCTGCGCTTCCACTGCAGGGGCACGGGTTCCACCCGTGGTTGGAGCTAACCATAGGGGACAGAGGTGGCCAGGCGAAGGAATCAAATGATGTAAAAGGGTTGGTCAGGAAAGGCTGCTTTTAGTGGGAGAGGAGCCAGGTCAAGGCAGGCCAGGAAGGCACTAGATATCTCACACAGAAGCTTCAGAAGTGAAGTGCCCAGGGACTTCCCTGGTGGCACAGTGGATAAGAATCCGCCTGCCAATGCAGGGGACACAGGTTCGAGCCCCGGTCCGGGAAGATTTCACATGCTGCGGAGCAACTAAGCCCGTGCGCCACAACTACTGAGCCTGTGCTCTAGAGCCTGCGAGCCACAACTACTGAAGCCCGCCCGCCTAGAGCCCGTGCTCCGCAACAAGAGAGAAGCCCGTGCACCACAATGAAGAGTAGCCCCCGCTCGTTGCAACTAGAGAAAGCCTGCGTGCAGCAACGAAGACCCAACGCATCCAAAAATAAATAAATAAACAAATTTATTAAAAAAAAAAAAAAAAAGTGAAGTGCCCAGAAGTCTGGACACTGGCTGGAACATAGGAATGGATGGGGAAATAGCAGGAAGTAAGCAGGGCAGACCATGCAGGACTAAGGGTGTGCTGAGCAGTCTGCGGGCTTTAACCCTACAGGCCGTGAGGAGTCCTCAAGGGGAACTGTTTGACCTGCGTTTTAAGTAGATCACTCTGGAATGTGGAGTCTGGATAGCTTAGAAGTAGTAGGTTTTTGTTATAGCTTGAGATGTGTGGGGTAAAGGAGAGAGAGACCCTGAATACATCATTAACCAAGATGGGGAACTCTGAGGAGGAGATGTGAGGATACAGGACAATGACAAGTTCAGCTTGAGGTATGTTGGAGTTACTGTGGAATCAGCTGGTGGAGACTCTCAGAAGGTGTTTGAACTTGAGTCTAGAGCAAATTAGTGAGGCCAGGACTTCAGGTGTCTCCACAGTGTGAATCAGGAATTCTCCACTCTGATGACCGTGATCTGTTTCTTAGTCTCGGAATATGTGCAATACGTCCTGCCCTAAGGAATTTACATATGCCCAGGAAGCCTCCCTATCTCCTCCCTGTTTACCTAAATCCTTCCTCACTTCTCCACCCCTGGCCACCCTCACAAGAAACTCCTTTAAAACTGGATTGTACTATTCATTTGGCACTTGGCCTGAGCAGTCTGTGGTGGTGACCTCTTTGGGCACGTGCCCGGTCTCCACAGTTAGCACCAGTCAATAAACACTAAGGACTACACTGGTCCAGGCTCTGGGCGAAGTGCAGTGAGCCAGAGAGACACACAGACCTTGTCCTAGTGGGGCTTACAGCCCAGCAAAGCCTGATGTGGAAGAAAGATTGAATGTGAAGGCATCCAGGCTGCCGAAGAAACAAATGCATAGAGATCTTTTAGTCAGGGGGTCAGGGGAGGCTCCCTGGAGAAAGTGGTCTTTTAAGTGGAGCCCTGAATTAACTAGGAAGAGAGGTGAAGAGGAGCATTCTAGGCAGAGGGAACGGTTATGTGTACAGGCAGATTGTGTAGAGGCCTGGGAAGAGAGTATGGTGTGTTTGAATCTTGGATGGCTTGTGTAGCTGGAGTTGGGCAGAGAGGCCAGCAAGGGCACCAGATCCCCCAGGGCATTGTGGGCCCTATTTATTCCCTCATTCAACAAATATTTCCTTTTTTTTTTTTTTTCTTTTGGCTGCATTGCACAGCATGTGAGATCTTAGTTCCCTGACCAGAGATCGAACCTGCGTCCCCTGCAGTGCAAGCACAGAATCTTAACCACTGGACCGCCAGGGAAGTCCCTCAACAAATAATTCTTGACTGTAAAATGTATGCCAGGCACTTTTAGGTGCTGGGATTACTGTAATGAATGAACAGATACGTTGCCTTCTACTTGGAGAGATAGACAATGAACAAGTAAACAGATACAGAAACAAGGAGATGTAGAAGAAGGCCTCTCTAGAGAGGGTGGTCAGGGAAGGCCTGTGAGGTGACATTTGAGCTTAAGTCTGAAGGATGGGAAAAACAAGCTATCTGTAGTGTTGGGGGAATTGCATTTTGGGCAGAGAAAACAAGTGCAAAGGTCCTGTGGTAGGCATATTTGAGGAACAAAAGACAGATCCCTTGGCTCGATCCTTGTGAGTGATTAGGAAGAGTGGAGTGAGAGAAGGGAGAGGGGAAACAAGGGGTAGGCCTTTTAGGGTCATTGTAAGACAAGGAGTCGTAAGTGTAAGGTCATCAGGTTTGTTTTAAAAAGATAGTTTTGGTTGCTGTTTGCAGAATGGACTGTAGGGGGCAAGAGAGCAAGCAGGAAGGCCAGTTTTAGGTCTTTGCAGAAGTTGAGCAAATGGTGATGGCCTGAAGAGGATGGGGATAGAAGCAGGTAGGCAGATTTGAGAGAGATACGGGAAATGGAATGGACGGGTCTAGGTGAGCGAATTTCACCTCCTTTCACTAAGAGATGAAATAGGGAGCGAGGACTTAAGGATGATACGCTGATTTCTAGATTGAATGACCAGATAGTTAGTGATCATCTGGCGTCTTGAGGTATGAGGTGCCTGCAAGATATCCCAAAGGATACACTGAAGTCTGTACAGGTCTGCAGCTTGGAAGAGCAGTCTCTATAGAGACCACCTTTTGGAATGGTTACTATGGGTGATAACTGGGGGTTCATAGAGTGACTTGAACACCTAGGATAGAATGAGTAGGAGGTGGGACTTCCCCTGGTGGCACAGTGGATAAGACTCCATGCTCCCAATGCAGGGGGCCTGGGTTCGATCCCTGGTTAGGGAACTAGATCCCACATGCATGCTGCAACTAAGCGTTCACATGCCTCAACTAAGGAGCCCATGTGTCACAACTAAGGAGCCCATGCGCTGCAACTAAAGAGCCCACATGTCACAACTAAGGAGCCCATGTGCTGCAACTAAGGAGCCCACGTGCCTCAACTAAGCAGCCCATGAGCGGCAACTAAGGAGCCCACCTGCCGCAGCTAAGACCCCACACAACCAAATAAGTAAATAAAATAAATATTAAAAAAAGAAAATCAATCCCTTATTTATTAAAAAAAAAAATGAGGAGGAGGAGCAGATGTCAGCAGAGTAGACCAAGAAGTCAAGAGACAGACAAGTGGGACTTCCCTGGTGGTCCAGTGGTTAAGACTCCACACTCCCAATGCATGGGGCCCAGGTTCAATCCCTGGTCAGGGAACTAGATCCCACATGCCGCAACTAAGAATCCACGTGCCACAACTAAAAGATCCCTTGTGCCGCACCTAAGACCCAGAGCAGCCAAATTAATTTTAAAAAAAGAGAGACGGACAAGTGTCCACTGGGTGTAACTGATGAACATGTTGGTGACCTCAGCGAGTCACCTCAGGGGAATAGTGGGTGGGAGGTGAGGAAATGGGAGACCACGAGGGGCAAGGAGCTTTTCAGAAGTTTGGCCAAGAGTGAGAGGGGTGTGGGGTGAAGGGAGAGGTCTTAGATGGCCCTGGGTCGTTAGCCCTTGGTGGTTGCAGGAACCCAGCCAAGGCTTGTGGAGGGAAGGCTCTCTTCCTTAACATCAGCGAGCAAGTCACCTCAGCCCAGCCCACTTCCCATCAGAGGTCTGGGTCATTAGGAAAGTCATTCCTAACCCTGGTGAGGCTGAGGGCTCAAGGTGGGAGGGTTACCCCAACTCCCCAAGATAAGCCCTTGCATGACCATGGTGAACACCCCTGACCCTAATGGTTCATTCATCACCTCCGTTTTTCAAGGCAGTGCATTCCGGGAGAAAATAATGTATCTGTTTCCCAAATTCTCAGGCCTTAGTGGTCTGACAACCCGAGGTGAACAAACTGAATTGAGAAAGTGCAAGAACAGTAGCACGAAACAATGTGAAGGCAGGTTGCCTACGGAATCGTCAGGAATGAGGAAGATGGTTCTAGAAAGAAGGGGCAAACAGCTGGCTTCAAGGGTCTTCCCACATTGAGACCGTCCGGTCACCCCTGTCGTTGAGTCCAGGGATCAGTCAGCAGTCACACCTTTGTTTTTCACTTTATTGTACAAAAAAGGGGAAACAACACTTCCACGGTTGGCCTTCAGCTTAGGCAGACACCTCTAAGCCATTCCCTCCCACCTCCCATGATGCAAATTCAAGTTGCAGTTGTTGAAACCTACAAAAACACTTCTTAGATATTAGAAAAAAAAACGGGGTGGGGGGAGTGAGGGTCCTCCCCCCCCCCAGCCGTCCAATCCCAGTGCCAAAATGCACCGAGTCACCTCTCACAGCACTAACTCCCCCACCACCACAGCCCTGTTCGTACTGTAAGAATTTTTCAATTTTTAAAACAGGAAAAAAAAAAAGTGCCCCATTCAAAGTTGTTTTTAAATGAAAACACAGTCCGCGAAAACACAACAGAGCAGGGGCACTCAGGGTAATGGGGTTCTTTGCAGGGGCTCTTGGGAAGAAATAGAACCTACGGACCCCAGTACCTAACTCCAGGATCAGGACAAAGGGGAGTAGGAGTGGGGAGTGTCCCTCCCTAGCCGCAACCCCCCTCCCCAGCACCATGGCTAAGGCAAAGCAGATGGTCTGCCTTCCTCTGGGAAGGGGACCTACCTCTCCTATCCCACCTCCTAGGTAGAGTTCCCATTCTTCCCCATCCCTTGGCTTTCATTCAGAGGGGAAGGTGGAAATGCACAAAGCCCCAATTAAATAGGTCACTGACGTGATTGTTTTTTTTTTTAAAAGAGAGAAGCCAAAATTTAATAAAAAACAAACCAACAAAAATTAAACCCAGAGAGGCAAGGTGGCTTGGCTTATGAAGAATCTAGGAATCAGGGTACCAAAATGAGGGGGATGGCTGGGAAGGCCTAGGAGGACAGCTTGCAAAAGCCGCTTTTGCAGACCTCTTCCCCAGCTGTGGATTTGGGGAGGTGGGGTGGGGAAGGGAGCACACCTGAGAAATCAAAGGAAACAGGCGTGGGGTACCTGGAGGATATGCGGGGGGAAAGACAGGAGGGATGTGTAAGTTAAGAGCTTCCAACACATTTCTTGAAGGCCAGGTTCAGAGCCCAGGGTGGCTGGGTGACCCCTCAGATGAGTTGCAAGGGCCTTTCCCACCAAATCAAAGCTTTAAGCTTCACCTGGTCTGTTCCCCCTCCCCACAGTCCTGCTGGATATTGGAGACTAGCAGTAGCTCCAATGACCCTGACAGAGGGAAACCAGTATAGGAAACATCAGAGTGGCTTCAGTACACCCCCCAAATTGAATTAGAGACGAAGCAAAGCAGAAGATATGGAGAAAGGGGCCACCCCGGCCTATCCCCACCAGGATCAATGTCTCCCTGGCCCTCACCAACCCTTTTACCAGCTTCACAGACTGAGGTGGGCGCCCCCTTCTCTCTTACACGCACAAATGCACATGTGCCTTTGCACACATCCACAGGTGCACACATGCTATGTATAGGCCACACACGCGCACGCGCGCACACACACACACACACACGTGCGCACATACACTTTTCCATACGCATCAAGACCGTTTTAAAAAAGTCCCAAACCTACCCTCTAAACCCTCCCTCTCCCAGAAATGACAACAGAGACGGCAGCCGAGGTCGGTAGGAAACGTCTCGTTGACAGCTCAGAGCTTAAAAAAAAAAAATATATACACATATATAAAAAAGACATCTGCCCCTCCCCCCCGCAAGTGGGTCCAGGCAGCTCCTTCCCGCAGGGGGCAGGAGAGGGCCATGGGTCAGTGCCTATGTTCCCATAGGCGCCCCCCGCTCCTCTCCCATGTTCCCTGCCTCCAGTTCCAACGTAGGGGTCCAGGTTGCAAGCCCCTCTGGAAAGAAAGGGGTCTTCCCCAAGCTTCCACCCTCCCTTGGGTCGGGCTGCAGGTGTAAGGGGCCTCACTGAACTCTTTGGGTCCCCCACCCCATCCCACTCCCAGGTCCATTGTCCATGCCGGAACCGCAAGTGCAGAGGGAGGTGGGCTGGGCCGGTCCAGTGGTGGCTCAGTCTGAAGGTTGTGCTCCCTGGAGGGTCCCCCAGGGCTGATGTCTCTGAGGCCGAAGAGTTCTGGCCTGGGCGCCTCCAGTGCCTCCCCCCCACCGTATTTTGTTTAAAAAAAAAAAAAAGAAGAAAAAAAAAAGGAAAGAAAGAAAGTGGGGGAGGCCAAGGGGCAGGGGACAGAACATGGGGGAGAAACAAAGGTGGTGAGTCGGGGAGGGGAGCCCCGGGTGGGGCTGAGCCTCAGTTGGAGTCAGAGTCCGAGGAGTCCCCCGAGGAGGAGGAGCTGGAGCTGCTGCCCTCGGACTCGTTGTCCTCGTCCTCGTCATCGTCCTCGTCGTCGTCCTCGTCGTCGTCGTCATCCTCCTCATTCTGCGAGGCAAGGAATGTGCCGTCACCGGGTGGCCGTCCTGGCAGGGCCCCGCGCGCCCCTCCCACCGGGCGCCATCCATCCCACCTCATCCCCATCCTCGCTCTCATCCTCGCTGCTGGATTCGGAGGAGTCCCCGCCGTCCTCAGAGGAGTCCCCGTTCTCATCATCTTCCTCCTCATCATCCTCGTCATCCTCATCTTCATCCTCTTCATCGTCATCCTCAGACTCCTGGGAGGGATGGAAGCACATGAGTGGTCCCTGCCACACCACTCCAGGCACCTCGGACCCCCGCTCCCGGTCCCCCTTCTGAGAGGGGCTCCTTACCGACTTAGACTGCAGGGGAGTCCGGCTGGACTTGGGGTTCGGGCCTCGCAGCTTGGTCATGCTCTTACGTTTCTGTAGGAGAGGAAGGGGACGTGGGCAAAGGGAGCAGCCATGAGTTCCAAACATCCCCCCCACCCCAAGTTCCCTCCTTATCCCAACACCAGCCCGCTCCCAGACTCACATTAGAGATGTACTCTTTATATGCTGCACGGTCCTGGGGAGACAGACTCTGGGGGAGACAGAGAAGGAGGTGAGGGTTGGAACACGACCCAAACTACTGCTGACAGAGCATGCTGGCCAAGTGCCAGGCAGTGGGCTGAGCAATGACCGCCATCCCACCTTTGCCTGTCCCAGTCTCCCCATACCTTGGGTCTCTGCAGAGAACCCCAGGGACCTGAGAACACAGCTCAGTGTTTCTGCTTAAGATGCCCTGAAGCCTTTTCTAAGCTACCCTGTCCTAAGACTGTTGGTTTTCATGTCTGTCCTGTTGCTCTACCCAAATGGAGGCTCCAGATTCAGGGCGTTCCTCAACTCAGAGAAGCCCCACACGATGACTTCCATAGCCTGGCTGCATCACCCCTCCCCGGAAGCCAAGTCCAGAGCCACTGCCAACGCAGTGGGGCTCACCAAACTTCTGAAACACTTAAACCCTGCTAATTCCCTGGGTCCTTGGCCAACCTGCCTGGGTGGCTGGGGAGGACATCAGTGACTCTCCCCGCTTTACAGATCTGACTGCTCAAGCAAGGCACAGAAAGGAAGCTCAGAGGCTAGGGGCTGAGCCAGAGTCTAGGAGAGGTCCCCTGGTCCCAACTGGAGGGAGGAAAAGGCAGTCTCATTTGGATTTTCCCACTCACTAGCTGTGTGACCTTGGCTAAGTTACTTAACCCCTCTGAGCCTTGGTTTCCTTATCTTTGATAGTAATCATCACCCTGAAGGGCTGCTGGGACACTGAATGAAATCATGAATGCAGACCAGCCACCACGATGCTTCTGTCATCCTTCCTAGGGTCCCCCGGCCCTCTCACCTTGACCCAGAGGTCCAGGTGCACTTTGTACTGCTTCTGCTGCTCCTCGGCCTGCTTTTTGTAGTGCTCCTTCTGGCTCTGGGAGATGCGCTGCCAGCGGCTGCCAATCTCCACCATGCGCTCCTTCAGTGGCAGGTGGTTCAGCTGCCCGTTGGACAGAAGCTCCTGGGAGAACTTCTGGTAACCGTTCCTGGGAGGCGGGGGCGTTGCAGGGAAGGTCAGGAGACCAACCAAGCAGCCGTCCTGCCCTGACCCTCCCCATCCCTAGGGTGAACTCCAGCCCCCAGACTCACATGGGAGGCTTCTTGGGTTCTCCCTGGAACTTCATCTTCTTGGATGAGTTTGCAGCAGCCGGGGGTGCCCGCCTCTCACTCAGCTCTCTCTATGGGGACACCCGGAAAGGTCACACTCATCCTCCCGCCTGCCCCATGCCGTCAGTCCTTAGCTGACTCTCCTTTTATGTACCAGGAAGGAGGAAGAAACTGAGGCACAGCCAGGGAGCAACTTCCTAACAACTCACACCTGTGTCAGACAGGCACTGCCGTCTGAAAGTGCTCTCATAATTGCACTCACACGACTAGTATCATCGCCCTCGTTTTAGTGATGCATCACTGAGGCTCACAGAAGGAAGTTAAGAGACTTACTTAGGGTCACACAACCCAAGCTGGGACTTCTGGCTCCAAGTCCCACGCAGTGAGGAAAGCTGCCCACCCAGGAGGGTGCTCCTGAGTTTTAAGTGGAGAGAGGTGGCCCCAGCTCCATCCTGCCCCACTGTGCTAACCAGAAGCCCTTTTCTACCTCATATCGCTTTTGGTCTTCGGCCGCCTTCTTAATCCACATTAGTTTCTCCTTCTTTTCCATGTTGTTCCAAGTCATCTCCATGGCTTTCAAGGCCTTCTCCCGGTCGTTCTGGGGACAGACAGGGGTGTCAGCTGTGGGAAGGGTCACCTGGGGCTGGAGCGGGTCTGCATGGGCGGTGGCAGAACCACCCCTTTCCTATGAAATTAATAATAAAGTAACTACTTACCGAGAAAAAGAAGAGAAAGAAAAAGGAAACGGAAAAATAAAGCAGAAAAACAACAACACACACACACACAAACCAAAAGAAAGAAAAAGAAAGAAAAAAAAAACCCCAAACAACCCCTTTCCCACTGCCTGCCACCTTGAAGCGGGCCAGGTAGTCGCCGATGACACTCTGTTGCCAGATCTCCTCGGCTCTTTTGGGCGACTCTGGCAGCTTGCCTGGCTTCCTCTCTGACTGGGCCTTCAGTGCAGCCTCCCGGGCCTTGTACTTGGCCTGCAGAGGGGCGGCAGAGGCGTCAGCCTTCCGGCCACCCCCAGGGGGCGCACGTGGCTCGTCCAGCAGTTGAAGGCTCTCCCCGCCACCGACAAGGGTGGGATGAGCAGCGGCGTGGGCCGGTGCAGATGTCTCCGGCCAGGGGCTCAAGCTGCCCAGCGGCCCTGCTCCCCAGGGAGCCCACAGCCCACAGCTGACAGCTTCCCGCCTTCCGGCTCGCTGGGTTCCCAGCCCCACCATCTGCGCCCAGGCACCCTTGCGGCTCACACCCCACACACACCTGGGGCAGGGTGAGGAAGTACAGCTAGCCCCCAGGGGAGAAGCAGCCCAGACCCTGCCCGGCAGCCCCTCCGGTCTGGCAGGCCTGACCTTTTTCTTCTCTGACAGGTCATTCCACATGCGGGCCAGCAGGCGGGTCAGCTCGCTCTCTGAAAGCTCAGGCCGCTCTTCCTGCAGCTGCCGCCGCTTTTCTTCCGAGAAGATGAACATGGCTGACACGGGCCTCTTGGGCTTCTCCGAGCCACCCTTGTAGATGTGCAAAGAGGGTCGGGGTCCACGGGGTGTTCACGGGGAGGAGCCCCACCTCCCCCCGCCCCCAGGACCTGCCTGGTCGTGCCCCCTGCCCACCTTGCCCCCTTCCTGGGAGGGCTTCTTGGAGGCTGGGCTGGTGGCTTGCTTCTTGTTGATGTTCAACATCTTCTCCTCGCCCAGGACCCGCTGCTGCTCCTCCTCAGGCAGGCTCTGGTTGGGGAGAAGGGCCAGCACAGGGCTGAAGGTCTGGTCCCCAGGCTGCTTCCTGGTTGTCTTAAGGGCGTTGCTCACCAATGCCCCGGCCTCCCTCTGCCCTCTGCCCTCCCGAAAGGAACACTCACCTCTAGAAAACGGAGCAGTTCTACCTCATAATCTTTCTTTTTCTGGGAAAGGAAGCGGAGTCAGGGTCAGCATGGGGGCAGCCTCACTGGAGACCCTCCCGTGCTCGGGGGACAAACAGTAGCCCTCAGCAGACCTTCCAGAGCCTGGACAGGGCCTAGTCTCCCTCCACAGATGGTAAGCGCGAGGCCCGAGAATCTGCCTGCATCAGCCCAGATGCTAAACCTAGTACAACACCGTGTCTGAAGCAGGTGCCCAGGGGTCAGACCTCATGCTTCAAAACCCCAAGGCTCTCCAGGAGTCCTCCCTCTCCAGGGCTGGCTCCTGCCGCGGCTCACCTGGTCGCACTTCTTGTGGTAGGCATCCTTCTCCTTCTGGGAGAGCAGCTTCCACTGCTGGCTGCACAGCACCATGCGCTCTGTGCTGGGCACGTCCTTCATGTTGGCCATCAGCTCTGCGCAGTACAGCGAGTAGCTGTTCCTGTCACAACCGGCAGCAAGGGAGGAACGGCCCTGTGAGCGACCTGGGAGGCCCAGGGCGGCAGCCCCCTCACTTCCAGAGCCTGGGCTGAGGCCCTTCCCCAGCCCGGCTCCCTAGCTGCCCGCTCGCCCACCCACCCCAGGGCAGCGCTCACGGAGGTGGCTTGGTGGGTCGCCCGTCAAACTTGTCCTTGAGCTGGCGTTCGGCCTTGGTGAGGGTGGACTTGGTGATGCCCTCCTCACTGATGTTGAGCTCGGGGTGCTTCTGGATATAGTCACGCATAATCTCCTGCAGAGTGAGGCAGGGGGGATGGAGGGCAACGGGGTGTGGGGTTAGCCGGGGCCGGGGGGGTGGGGGAGAGCCGCTGGGAAGGGGAGGCAGGGAGCAAAGCTGGGGGGTGGCCGTGTGTCTGCTGTGTCACACGAGACGTGGTGCCCTGCCCTGCCCTAGCCTGAGATCTCATGGGGAGGGGCGGGGCGGGGAAGGTAGGGGCAGAGGTGAGGGGCCCAGAAGGCCCCTCCCTCAGCGGTAGGACGGGGAGAGACTGCCTGCCGCAGAGTGCGGAGGCCGCAGAGTCAGAGGGCAGAGGCTCGTGAAGAGCCGGGCGGGGAGGAGCGCAGCGGAAGCCTAACCTCGTACTCCTTCCGCTGCTCCAGGGCCTTATGAATCCATTTCAGCCTCTTTTTGTCCGAGAGCTGAGACCACTGCTTCCCCAGGGAGTCCTTCACCTCCTTCGTAGTGGCCTGCAAACCAAAAGCCGTCAGACACACGCAGGCAGCCAGGGGCAGGGGGGGAGGGGAAGGGGAGGGGGACACAGAGGCCCCCGCCCCCTCAGGCCACAGGAGGTCACGAGAGTGTCCCCCACAGGCCAGGAGGGGAAGGCAGAGAGGGGGCGGGGGGGGGCGGGGGGCGGGGCCCGCCTGGGTGCAAGGGGACAGGCTCACACACGCACACATGCACACACTCGCACGCCAGCTGGCCCAGGCCCTGTCCATGCAGCCCACCCCTGGGGAGGGGCCTCCTCTCCTGCACCCCTGCACCGTGCCCGGCCGATCTGGCGCGGCTCCCCCTTGCCACTACCGTGCGCCCTCCCTGCCACCCCTTGGCCGGACACTCACATCTGGCCGCACTTTGAGGTACACCTTCTTCTCGTGGGTGTACCACAGCTGCTGGGGGGTTTTGGGCTTCTCAGGGATGTCCGACTTCTTGGCATTCTGGATTAGGTCTGGGTGATCCTCCCTAGCCAGGGCACGGGGAGCAACAGTCAATGGGGGGAGGGGACCCTGCCAGGGCAGACCCAAGCTAGCTGCCCCACCCACCAAGGCTCCTTGGCCTATCAGCTGGGGCCTAGTGGGACAGCGGTTGCCTGCCGGTCCCTCCCCTTGAGCCTAAGCCACTAGGGTCTACAGGTGACCCATCCATCTTCCGTGCCTCAAGTGCCAGGCTCTGGTCATTGCTACCCTCTCCTGCCGCACCCAGCGCCCTGTGGCCCTCCTCTGGGCTCCACTGCCTTACCTGAATCGGGCGAGGTTTCGCTCAAACTCCTGTTTCTCCCTCTGGAAGTCCTGAATATACTTCATCTGGGGGGAGGAGGTGACGGGGTCATCCACAACCCAAGGCCTGAGCTACAAAACCCACCAAGCCCTCCTTGCTAGCTCTTTTGCCTCCCAGTTGGTGCTGTATATAGAGGATGTCGTGAGCAGGAAAGGGACTGCGGTCTGCCTTCCAGTGGGCTGGGGGTGGGGGACTCCACCGTAGCCCAGACAGTGGGAGCTACAGGGGTCTCCCAGAACACATCCTGCATCCTATCCCCTCCTTTTAAGAAAGGGAAAGAGTCCCAGGAAGGGGACATGGCATTATCCAGTCACGCAGTAAGCAGCGACAGGGCTGGGACTCCCCGCAACACTACCCCTCTGCCTTTCCCCAACGCCACGACACTCCCAGTGAGTCAGGAGAAGATGTAGGCCTTGCTCCTGTCGTGCTCTCCTCCTGTGTCTGTGGCAGCTAATACTAATCTGCCCCCTCAGAGGTGGCCCACAGGGCAAGTGGCAGGCTGAGTCCTGCTTCCAAAGGGAGATCGCATTGGAGGGAACCCAGAGTGAATTCTTGTATATGGATTTTTTCCCCCCATCTGCTACCTTTGGGTCCCTGGCTGTCCTTGGCGATCCTGACACCACCCCCACCCCCACCCCCACCCCCAGCCATTGCCACCCTCCCTGCCTCTGATCCCTTCTTCCAGGCTCTTGGCTCTTTCGCTCCTTGAGCCCTCCCTCTCCCAGCCCCGTCATTCTCCTTTGCTGTTTGGCTTCCCTTCCTTCGACTGCACCGGCTTCTACCAGCCTGGTCCTCCCTTCCCACCATCCCACCATCCCACCTCCATCCCGGTATCCTTCCGGCCTCTCCACACCCCTCACTCTGACTTCCCTTCCAGCCTGTCTCTTTCCCTTCCTCATCTACATCCTGTCCTGGCTCCCACTCAATGTCCGTCTTTCCTTTATCCCTCTTCTTCCCAGATTCACAAATGAGTTAGCACTGGAGGAGGCCAGAGGCTCAAGCTGATTGAGCCCAACCCCTGCCTCTCATCAGGCGCAAGAAGCGAGGCAGCTCCACTTCCCTCCGAGGTTCCCGTAGAAAACCAGGAGCAGAACCCAGCCCGCTCAGCCCCAGTCGCAGCCCTCCTCACACAAAACAGCAGCTTTTGGAGCCGGAAGGCACCACCCAGATCAGGCTCACCCTCCACACCTCAGATCAAGACCAGGCCCGAAGGACGGAAGGAACTTACCGAAGGGCACATACACAGTGATTCAGTGGTAGCCAGAACAGGCCCAAGGCCTGTGTCCCCTAGGCCGGCACTCTGTCCACTCTACCACGGAGTTTCTTCTATCCCTCCCTGAACCTGAGACCCTTTGCCTCTCCCTCCCACCCTGTGGAAATGTCTCGGTGTTATGTGTACAGTCAGTTCTGTGACGGCCCCATCGTAGGGGTCAAGAATAGCTCCAGCGATTCATACTCCGGCTTGGCTCAAGCAGTAGTTGCAGACAGCCGGATCTACCCAGCCAAGCTAGCTCCTTTTCTGGGTACAGAACCAGGCCACGTGAGCCCAAAGCCAGGGTGTGCAGACCAGGAAGAGGGCTACCCCCGGTGCTGGTGCCCTCCCGAGAGCTGGCTGCCTGCAACTCTGTGTCCTCTCCCAGCAAATAAATGTGCCCCCTTGTCTCTCCTGCTGCCCCCTGCCAACATCTGTCCCTGGCTCCATCTCACCATGTAGCATCTCCTGTGTGTGTGTGTGTCTCTCTCCCCACCCCACCTCACTCGTGTCCCAGCTGCAGTGCTTTGCTGTCTATCTCTGCAAGGTACCGCATGATCTCACTGTGCTGTGTCCACCCCTGCCTGGGAGGCTGGGCAGCCCCTGCCCAAGGTTAACGGGCTTGAGGGTCTGGGAGAGCGTAAGGCCACAAGGGACAATGTGTGCAAGGGGAAGCCCACCCATGTAACCTGTGGACGTGGCAGTGAGAAAAGCACTAGGCAGGGAGCCTGAGCACTAAACCGGAGTCCTGGGACACGATACCCTCCTGCACCCCAGTTCGTTGCCCACAAAATCAGGATAACCCAGTCTCCCGGGGTTACCTCTACAAGCATCAAACGAGACCATGTGGGGAAATATCAGAAGTGAACAGCTCTGCAGGCCTAACAGTGAGGACGTGTGTGTGAAAGAACACTACGGGTTTTGCCTGCCTCGGTCAGGGTTACACCTGCAGCAGTGCCCACGCCGGACAGTGTGTGGGCCTGGCAGAGGGTGATCAGGTGTGGCTGCCCAAGGCCCTACTCTGCTCAGCTGACCCACCCACGCCCCTGATGCCAGGTCCCTTGGTCTAAGCCCTCACCACCCCCGACAGATGACCTACACCACACCAGCTGCTCCCGGCCTTTTCCCTCCCCGCACCTTAGTCCCCCTCCCCCCACCTTCTTCTTCTCCGGCAGCTCTTTGTATTTCTTGGACAGAATCTTGGTCAGGTCCAGGTTGCTCATCTCGGGGTGGAGTTTTGCGTACTTGGCCCGCTTCTCCATGAAAAAGCGGAAATAAGGGGTCAGGGGCTTCTTTGGGAAGTCTGGGTGTTTCTGGAAGGAGGAACAAGGACATGGTCAAGGTGAGACACTGTCCATTCTTTGGACCTTGCCTCTCCAAACCTTTGTGCTCCTCCTCCTGGCAACTCACCTTGAGTTTTTTGCCTTTGTAAGGATTTTTAACATGTTCCTGAGCATCGAGGATCAGTTCTGTCAACGTACGGAACTTCCTCACCTGGAGGAGGAAGGGAGGTGAGTGGAAGGGGAAGTTCCGAAAAGGGGGACACCACCCAGGCACGAAGCCTTGCTTCCCAATGGGCCTTCTCTACTTTCCACTAGACTGAAGTTATCGAAGGAGGAGGGCAGGGGCCAACAGTGACACAACTCAGACAGCCCTGACACCCAGGCAGACACCCAGGCACTGGTCTGTGCTTACTGCAGAGGCCCAGGCAGTCAGTACACAGCACAGGACAGCAACATGGTGACCACCTGACCTCGAAATGGTTGTCCATGTCAGCACCTCATTCAATCCCCAGAACAGCTCAGGCAACAGACGCTCTAAGACGGTAAGTATTCAAGGCCACACAGCTAGAAAGTGGCAGAACTGAGAAGTCTTGGCCAGTGCTGTCAACCGTGCCACCTCCCAAAATGCACAAGGGCGACCACAAGAGCACCTTGCCTAGTCTCTTTCCTTCCTGTTTATAGACTTCTGTTCCATCTCCTCCACCAGGAAGGTTGAGAGGCAAGGGTAAGTGTAGATGTGTGTTTGAATGTGTCAGGAAGCGGGTGGGGGGATTCGTTACCTCGTTAGAAATCTCCACCCATTTGAGCTTGCACATGTCTCCAGAAAAGTCTTTAAATGCTACTTTTTCCCAGTCCATATGTGACTCGGTGGTTTTGAACTTGGAGCTGTCATTGGATGGAAGGTTGTTCTTCATGCATTCCAGCAAAGTCAGCATGTCTTCCTGGGACCAGCGGTCTGGGGAAGGGTAAGAAAAGCCATCATGCCTGGCTCATGCCAGCCCCCATCTGCTCCCCAGTCCTTAAGCACTCAACCCTTCCTTCCCAGAGCATCCCGGACCCTGATTATTTCCCATCTGAAGGCAGCCTGACATGGGTTACAATTTACTGTAGCCAAGTGCGGGGAAAGGAAGCTACAGTGATTTGGGACACTGCTGGAGAACAGCTAGCTTATCGGAGAAGGAAGGGAAGGAAGGAGGCAACACATCTACACGTGAAGCTAAATTCAATCCAAGTTCTAGGTGGCTACCCTAAATGTGCAGACTGAGGAAGGGGTGTGGGCAGGAAGGAGAACCCATGCTGATGTCTCTCTCCAGCACAGCTAGAAACTAACATTAGAGGCATGAGTATTCCACCATCCTACCCCTCCTCTCAAAGAGGACCAAAGGAGAATTTGGGGTAAGTAAAACAATGGTAGAACCATATAGGGCAGCTGTGAGGCAAGGCAGGCAGGTGGGCAAACACTCCCAGGGCCCTGCTCCAGGGAGACACCCGCCCCCTCCCCTAGAATTCTGAGTTGTCTTCTCAGCCCAACTCCCCATGCAGGCAAAAAACGGAGTCTGGACCAGCTATTTCCAGCCACTGAAAGGTAGCTCCAGTGAGGCCTCTCTGGAGGGTGGCTTCCCTGGAAAGTGAGCTGGGAGGACAGCTATCCAAGGCTAGGAGTCAAAAGGGCTCTTGTATTTACATCTGGTAACCTGGGCCAGGGTTTCCACAGATGGGTCACATGAACCCATAATCCTCTCTCCTCTCAATGTCCCACAGGCATTGCCAGATGCTCAGATTCATCCTACCCCCTGCCACCCTACACACTGGATCCCCACTGGGTGGGGTAGGGTGTAGTTATTTATCTTTGAGGCCTCAAGCCATCAAAACACCCTTTCTCTCCAACCTGCCTCACCAAAAACTGTCCTCTTAATAACAATAAAGAACCTGAAAAGCCTCCCCAATCCCTCTCATCTCCCCCTTCCTCCACATTCCTCATCTTCCCTCCCGTTCCAGGACACTGTTGGGGACACACTAGAGCTGACTGGGAACCCCAGAAGGAAGACTTGCATACGCCTCCTACTCCCCCTCTGACGTGGGGGTAATGGAGTGTGAAAAATACAGTTTATAGGTTCAAGGCCAAATAATTTGGGTTTAGCCAAACCCCCAGTGTAAGGGATGTTTGACACTCAAGCCGCTCCCTCCCATATCATTTCAGAGAATGCAGACTGCAGAAGGCCTTTAGAAGGGGAGTGGGCCTTGCAGACCTACGTGAGAAAAGAGGATTTAAGTTAAAGAGGCCTGAGGGTCGGGGCTCCTACCTTGGCCTTTGGGGGCGGCCATTTCCAGGTCTGTGGGGCAGTCGGCTTCTCCGTTCATTCTCCAGCCGTCCAGCCACCTCCTCGGTCGTGCTGGCCAGGCAAGCCGGGGTCAAAGCCACCTCACCCTTTAGAAGAGACACCAGTCCCCACTCAGGAGGGCTGAGAGGTGGGGGACTGTCTATCCCTCCCTCCCCCAAAGGGGAGGGGGACACAAGCCCACACTCTCAGAGAGACCCAGCCAAGACTCTAGGAGGCTTAATGAGTTGGTGGGGGTGGGAGTGCGCTCTTCCTCTACCTCCTAACCACACACACCCCCGCCCCCCAGCCCCTACAGCCCCTACAGCCCCGCTCCTCGGCGTGCGCCCTCCCCTGCCCACGCGAAAGACTGCTCCCTGCTCCCGCGTGCAGCTATAGCACCCGCCCTCCGCCCTCCTTCCCCCACCCCGGCCAAAAAAAAAACCAAAACAAAACTCCTCCTCTTCTGTACGCCCCGCCCCGGGGAGGCCCCAGGCTGGAGGGCGGGGGAGGAGGAAGGGCGGGTAAAGGGCGCGCGCGGCCGCGGAAGCGGGCACGCGCTGCAGTCTCCTCCTCCCGCTCCCCCCCGGCCGGTTCCCCCCGCCTCCGCAACCCGGCGGGGACCCGGACGCAGCGCAGCCGCCGCCGGCCCCGGAGCGCAGCGGCCGCATCGCCCCCGGGGACCGGATCCGGATTCCCGCCGCCCTCCCCCTCGGGCTCCCGACGCCGTCCCCGCCCGCCTGGGCGGGCGAGCAGCCGGAGAGAAGCGGCCTGGCCTGCCCCCCGCCCCCGAGCCACCCACCCCGGCCAGAGGCGCCGCCACCGCCCAGCCACCCCGACGCGCACGGAGGAGCCCGGCGCAGAGGCGCGACCACGGCGGGAACCGCCGCCTCCTCCCCCGAGCCTGCGGCCCAGCCCCGCCGGCGCCCCCGCCCCGGCCTCCGGGGAGCCGAGCCAAGGAGAGGGCGGGAGGACGGCGGCCGGGAGGCGGGAGAGCAGCGCTCACCGGCCCCGCCGCCCCCTCCGGCGGCCGGAGAGAACTGCGCCTGCCGGCTCGGAGAAGCGCGGGCTCCTCCGCCTGCGGCCGGGGCTCGGCTCGGGCCTCGCTTCCTGCCCTCCCCTCCCCCGGTTCTCGGCGTCCTCTCCAGTGCCCTGGTCCTCTCTCGCCCAGTCCCCTGCCCGGAGGTCGCCCCGGGTCTCCTCCGGGTGTCCACCGCACCCACGGCTCGCTCCCCGCCGCCCGGCCCCGACCCCGGCGCGCGTCCTCAGCCGCCTCGGTTACCCGGCGCAGCGCGGCCTCCGGGCTTCCCGCTCCGGCAGCTCCCTCCCCGGCTCTGAGCGGCGGCGCCCTCCCCCGCTCGGCCGGGCACAGCCGCAGCTCCCTCCCGCGGCGGCAGCGGCTCCTCCTCCGGGCGCGGCGGCGGCGGCGGCGGCGGCGGCGGCGGCGGCTGTGGGGCGGCGGCTGCTGCTGCTGCTGTGGCGGCGGCGGCTGTGGCTGCTGCCTGCTGCTCCTCGCGGCGAAAAGCACAAAGCACAGCGCCCTCCGCCTGCAGGCAGCCCGCCCGCCGCCCGCCCGCCGGCCCCGGCCTCAGCTCGCACACCCCCCGTCGCCGCCGCAGCCTCCGCCGCCGGAGCGGGGAGGAGGAGGGAGAAAGGAGGAGGAGCGGGAGGGGGGGCGGGAGAAGCGGGGCAGCGAGCGCGTCCTTCCCCGTAGAGCGCACACCGACCCCCGGGGAGCGAGCGCCAGCCCGCCCGCCTCGCCGGCTCCGCTCCCTCCCACAGCCTGCCCGGGCGGGCTCCGCGGGGGGCAGCTGGGAGGAGGGGCGGGAGCTGGGGGGACCCGGGCGGCCGAGGCGGAGGGAAGGAAGGAGGGGAGGGGGGTGGTGGTGGTGGTGGTGGTGGTGGTGGTGGTAGTGGTAGTGGTGGTGGTGGCGGCGGCGGCGGTGGCTGCCGCCGGGGAGCGGGGGGGGCCGGGGCAGGGAGACACGCAGCCGCCCGGATGGCGGCGGGGCTCGGAGCCGAGGCGGGCGGGCGCCGAGAGCGACCTCGCCAGACCCGCGGGGGAACTAGCAGGCTCGGCCGGCGCGGGAGGGAGGGCGCGAGGTGCGGCCGCAGAGAGGGTGCCCGGAGGGCCCCCAGGCGGCCGTGGAGGCTCAGGGGTCGGCTGCAGCCCTGCTCCGGAGCTCTCTCCCCAGTCTCCCCAGCTCAGATTCGGGCTTCCACTCCAGCCCTCATACGCTCCCCTCGCCCGCCTCGCTGAGCGGGCGGTCCGCGTCCACCCTTATCCCCGGAGCGTAGCCACCGGCTCGGGGCGCACGCACGCCGATCGCGGCGCCAGGCTTCGGCGCCTGCCTCGCGGTCGCCTAGCTGCCTCGCAGCACACACACGAAACTTTCAAAAAAATTATCCCTACAAAATATCCTTCTTGCAAATTAAAAAAAAAGTCTCCTTTGCTTCTTAAACCCCGCATACGGCGAGGGGGCGACGGGCTCCGGCGGAGGAGCCTCTCTGGGAGCTGGTTCAATCCAGCCCGGCATGGCTCCCCAGGCCTGCCCGGGCGCATGGAGATCGGCGCCGCCGCCACTCTCAGCAACCCCTCTCCCCCGAAATCGGCGGCGCCGGGGCTCACTTACCGAGCGTGTGAATGGGAGCGCGGGCCAGGGGCACCTTAGGGGTGCGGCGGGCCGAAGAGCCGAGCTGCAGCTCCGCCGCAGCCGACGCCGGGGCAGCAAGTCGCCAGACAAAGCCCGAGATGGCGAAGCGGAGCGACGGCTAATGGCGAGCCCCACGCGCCGCGCTCCGCCCGCCCCGCTCCGCCCGCCCGCCCGCCCGCCTCGGCGCAGCGCAGCGCCGCTCCGAGCGCTCGCCCGTCAGAGCCGCCTCGGCGCCGCCGCGCCTCCCGGGCCACCCGGGCCTCGCCTGGCCCCTCCGCCTCCTCCGGGCGGCTTAGCCTCACCCCTTCCGTCCCACCGCGCTGGGGGCTGCACGAAAATTAAAAAAAAAAGAAAAAGAAAAATGCTTTTTTTTTTTTTTCCTTTGGTAGGGCGGGCGTGTTGAGACTTTCGGATCTTTTTGCCCCCAGCTCGCACTCACCTGCGGAACCGCCGGGAGGGCTGGGGGTGGGGGCGCGCGGGGCTGGAGCCGGCAAGCGCGGGTTGAAAGCTAGCCAAGCTCTGCAGCGCTCGACCCGGGCGTATACGCCGCCGCCAGTCCCCGCAGAGAAATCGTCCTCCTTCCCCCGCCTCCATCGCTCTGCGTTTCTCTTCCAATCAGCCGATCGCTTGGCGGCTCCTCCATTCTCCGGCCAAGCCCGCTGCCTAGAGCGAGCTCCACTCCTCCATCTGCTCGCCCGGCTCCTCGCTCCCCTGCCGCGGCCGGCGAGACGACGTGGGGACGGAGGGGGATTTGCGAGGGAACCTGCGGCTTCCCGGTCCCATTGCTCCCTCCCCGCTGCCTCCTGCCTCCTGCTTCTCTCCTGCGTCTTTCCAACTCTCCCCTGTCGCCACTGGTGTGTGTCTGAGTGTGTGCGCGCTTTTTTTTTTTTTTTATTGCTCTTTGCTTTTGCAACCCTGGAGCCAAGTGGGGGGGGGATAGAAAGGGGGGGGGGTGTTACCAAAAAGGAAAAAAAAAAAAAAGAAAAAGCAAGCAAGAAGCTCTTCGGTTTGTAACACACTGGAAAACCGGGGGAGTACCCCGCCTCGTCCGATCTCGGTGCCCCGCGAGGGCCTTCCGGGTTTTAGAGCGAGCCTCACGCTATTCTCAATGCCCCTCACCTCCTTCGGGTTTAGGGTCCGAGGAGTCCAAGCAAATAATTCTCCCCCTGGGCCGTAGCAAGGAGGTGTCAGGGTGAGAGTTGGGGGCATTTCTCAAGAAGCAAAACCATCCCTCCCACCCCGGCTTCGGTAGCTGGGCCGGAGTCCGGGTTGAGAGCAAAAATCCCGGTTGGTTTAGGCGAAGAGGATTCCGGGGCAAAGTCGGAGCCGCGAGACCGCGCTTCGAGCATCTCCCCTTCGGTCTCTGCTTCCTGTCCCCTGCCTGCTCCCCGTTTAATTTTTTTTTTTCCCCCCTCTCCTTTAATCTAATTTCTTCCAACTCCACCTTTGTTGTTAACCGGCGTCACGCCCGGACTAGCCAATCCCCGCCACGCAATCAGCTTGTCAAAAAGGCTCGGCCAGCCCTGGGAAAACAGGCCGCGGGCACTGCCCCCCCAACCCTACCCCCCGCCCCCCGCACGGCGTCGGCGGCGGCGGAGGGGAGCCGCGAGGGGAGCCTTGCACCCCGGCCTCGCCGCCCGAGCCGCAGCGGGAAAGCCTCCTCGTAGGTTTCCGCTCTCCACCATCCTGAGGGCCAGGGATTTTAGGGCCTGGGCGGGGATCGAAAGGCCTGGGCGGGACCACCATCTACCCTCCCACTGCCGTCGGCTGTGGTTGTCTGTCGCTGCCTCCCCTCCTCCGAGGAAGGTTCATCTGGACGCAGGAAACCAGAAGACAGTCTGAAGAACGCCTGCTTCCAATAGGCGAGCCTACGGTTTGGGCCATCGCTCCGGGGGCAGAGCCATTGCTCCCGGGTCTCGGAATGCCAGTCTACCACACCAACACTGCTACGGCCCACATCTCGACCAGCTGGGTCACCGGCCCCTTTGGACTCTCCCCTGGCACACAGCCTTCTCCATCCTCACACAGCAGCCTCGCTGCTGCTGTAATTCCTCTTGTCTCCTGGGAGAAATGAGATTCCTTTTCCAGGACTTCCATAGCCCACATCTGCCACGTTTCACAAACAAGGAGGAAAATCCTGTCAAGATCTGGTGTGTCCGGATTTTTCAGTGGGTAGGGCATGTAGGAGGGGCCGATTTACCTTGATGCTAATGAAGCTTAAGCTTCAGGGCTCCTCATCGCAGGGCCTGTTCAAGGCCCTGTCCTTAATTTTGATTCATCATTTGGTATTATTTTTGAGTCTCCCCCTCCCCTCCAATCGTACAAGTTTCAGCCCCACAAACCCAGCTCTACCCTTGGAACCTACAGAGGGCATTTTGTGTAGGACCAAGACATCTCACACTGCACTTGGAGCCTGCAGGGACTGACTTTCTTGTTTTGACTGGGAAACAGCAAAGGGTTTGGAGTCAGAAGTCCCAGCTTCCGAGCTTCTCGGCTTCCCAACCTTCTTAACAGTGTGAGTTTGATTGAATCTCTTACCTTCATCTGATCCTGGTTTCCTTGTCTATAAAATTAAAATAGCAATCCTATGTTCTCTGCTTTCCTCGCCAGGGGCTGGAGGGTCGAGTGAGATGATGTATGTAAAACTGTAAAATACTCCACAATGTCACTTGCGATGTTTACAATGAGACTTAGACCCCAAGAAAGTTCCAAGTCTTCCACACACAGATCTGGAGTCCAGGTGTCCTGGCTCCTGGCCCTGAACTTCTTGGCTGGGCCAAGGGGCCTTTCGGTAAAGGGCTTTGGAATAAAACAGGATGAACATGAATCATAAGAATGATAATAATAATTATTATTTTAATTAATTAATTAATTTTTAAATTTTGGCTGCATTGGGTGTTCGTTGCTGTGTGTGGGGCTTTCTCTAGTTGCGGTGAGTGGGGGCTACTCTTCGTTGCGTTGAGCGGGCTTCTCATTGCAGTGGCTTCTCTTGTTGCGTGCAGAGCACAGGCTCTAGGCACGCGGGCTTCAGTAGTTGTGGCATGTGGGCTCAGTAGTTGTGGCTCGCGGGCTCTAGAGCACAGTCTCAGTAGTTGTGGCCCATGGGCTTAGTTGCTCCGAGGCATGTGGGATCTTCCCGGACCAGGGCTCGAACCCGTGTCCCCTGCATTGGCAGGCGGATTCTTAACCACTGCACCACCAGGGAAGCCCAAGAATGATAATTATTGATTTTTCATTTCTTGGGCAGCAAAAATCATAGCTGGCACATTTCCCACTTGGAAACCAATTGGCTTGTTTTACATCTATTGTGTCTCTGGTGAGGTCAGGAGTCTAGGACTTGGGCTATGGGCCAGAGCATGAGGGAAGCTACCCTTGGTCTTTTTTCTATGCCGCCTCTCCCAATTCACTCCCCCCTCCCTCCCAGTTTTCTGCCCTGTGCCTTGAAACGGAGCCTCAGCATTCCACAACCTCAGCCAGGCTGGTGACAAGGCATAATCCTAGTTACTCATTCTCCACTTGGCCCCAGCCTTTCCTTGGGTTGCCAGTACCCCAGCACTAGCTCATATAAAACCCCTACTGTGCCTGGAATGCATTAACCAAAGTGTGGCACTTAAATGCCTAGTGTACATGGAGTAATTTTAGATAGTGTACAGATGAATATATTGTTTTCAAAGTTATGTATTATAATGTGTATTTGGAAATGCTTTTTTTTTTTAATTTAAGATAGTGACATAAACCTGCTTCTTTTTTGGGGGGGGAGCTACTGTCCCTCATTTATTTTTTTCTTTTTTATTGAAGATAAAAGATATTTCTTTTTTATTTTCTTTTTTATTTTTCTTTTATATTATTCATTACAGATAATGAAGTGTACACATCTTAAGAGTACAGCTTGATGCATTTTTACCTATGTATACATAGTATACATGTTACATATATGTATGTATATATATACATACATACATATACATATATATATATAATGTAACTCCCACCCTGATCAAGATATTGAATATTTCTAGCATTGAGCAAGCTCACTCAAAGTCAATATTCCCCTCCAAATGTTACCAGTATTCTGAGCTATTGCCATAAGATAAGTTTAGCCTGTTTTAGGAGTTCGTATGCATGGAATCATTCAGTATGTATTGTTTTGCATCTAACCTCTTTCACTCAACATTATGTCTAAGATTAATTTATGATGTTGCACATAATACTGGTTCATGCCTTTTCATTGCTATGTAGTATTCCACTGTATAAATATACCACAATTTATTCTTTCTACTTCTAATGGGCATATGGGTTGTTTCCAGTTTTTGACTACTATGAATAAAACAGCTTCAGACCTTGTGCCTATATTTTGGTGGATATATGCATTCATTCCTCCTGGGTGTATTTCAAGGAGTGGATTCCTATATCATAGGATATAAATATATTGGACATTATTTGATACTGCCAAATAGTGTTGTCAGTGTTTTTGGATTTTGGTCATTCTAATAAGTGTGTAGTGATATCTCATTGTTTTAATTTGCAATTCCTTAATGGCATATGATGTTGGATATCTTCTCATATGCTTAGTTGCCATCTGTATATCTTTTTTGGTGAGATGTCTGTTCAGATCTTTTGCCCAGTTTTTCAATCAAGTTGCTTTCTTTTTTTTTGGCTTGCCATGCAGCATGTGGGACCTTAGTTCCCCGACCAGGGATTGAACTGCCAGGGAAGTCCTGAGTTTGTTTGTTTTCTTATTGTTGGGTTTTAAGAGTTCTTTGTATATTTTGGCTAACAGTCCTTTATCAGAGGTGTCTTTTGCAAATATTTTCTCTCAGTTTGTGGCTTGTCTTCTCATCCTCTTGACATTGTCTTTCTCAGAGCAGAAGTTTTTTATTTTAATAAATTCCAGTTTATCAGTGATGTCTTTCATGCCTTTGGTGTTGTATCTGAAAAGCCACCACCATACCCAAGGTCACCTAGGTGTTTTTCCTGTGTTATCTTCTGGGAGTTTTATAGTTTTGTGATTTAGATTTAGGTATATGATCCATTTGGGGTTAATTTTTTGTGAAGGATATAAGATCTGTATCTAGATTGATTTTTAAATTTTTTGCATGTGGATGTCCAGTTGTTCCAGCAACTTTTTTTTTTTTTTTTTTTTTTGGCTGTGCCACGCAGCTTGTGGGACCTTAGTTCCCCCGACCAGGCATTGAACCTGGGCCCACGGCAGAGAAGGTGCCCAGTCTTAACCACTGGACCACTAGGGAATTCCCCAGCACCATTTGTTGAAAAGACTGTCTTTGCCACATTGTATTGCCTTTGCTCCTGTGTCGAAGATCAGTTGATTATATGTATGTGGATCTATTTCTGGGCTCTCTATTATATTCCATTGATCTATTTGTCTATTCTGTCACCCATACCACACTGTCTTGATTACTGTAGCTTTATACACATCTTGAAGTTGAGTAGTGTCTTTCCTTGAACTTTGTTCTTCTCCTTCAATATTGTATTGCCTATTCTGGATCTTTTGCCTCTCCACGTAAACTTTAGAATCAGTTTGTTGATATCTACAAAATAACTTGATGGAATTTTGATTGGGATTGCTTTGAATCTGTAGATCAAAATGACAAGAACTGATGTCTTTTTTTTTTTTTTTTTTGGCTGCGTCGGGTCTCCGTTGCTACACGCGGGCTTTCTCTAGTTGCGGCGAGTGGTGCACGGGCTTCTCGTTGCAGTGGCTTCTCTTGTTGCGGAGCATGGGCTCTAGGCATGCGGGCTTCGGTAGTTGTGGCATGCGAGCTCAGTTGCTCCTTGGCATGTGGGATCTTCCTGGCCCAGGGATTGAACCCGTGTCCCCTGCATTGGCAGGCGGATTCTTAACCACTGCGCCACGAGGGAAGTCCAGAACTAATGCCCTGAAAATATTAAGTTTTCCTATTCATGAACATGGACATTTCTCCATTTATTTAGTTCTTCTTTGATATTTTTCATCAGAGTTTTGTAATGTTCCTCATATAGTTCTTATACATATTTTGTTAGATTTATACTTAAGTATTTCTTTTTTTTTTGAGTGCTAATGTAAATAACACTGTGTTTTTTATTTCAAATTCCTCTTGTTCATTGCTGATATATAGGAAAGCAATTGACCTTTGTACATTAACCTTGTGACCTCTAACCTTGCTATAATCATTTATTAATTCCAGGAGTGTTTTTTGGTTGATTCTTTCAGATTCTCTACATAGATGATGGCGTCATCTGCAAAAAAAGACAGCCTTATTTCTTTCCTCCTAATCTGTGTTTCTTTCTTCCTAACCTTTCCTTTTCTTTTCCTTTCTTTTCTCCTTATTGTATTAGCTAGGATTTCCAGTACGAGGTTGAAAAGCAGTGGTGAGAGAGAACATACCTACCATGTTCCTGATCTTAGTGGGAAAGCGTCAAGATACTCACCATTAGATACTTACCATTTTTTCTTGTAATGTCTTTGGTTTTGGTATTAGGGTAATGCTGGCCTCATAAAATTAGTTAGGAAGTACAGTTATCCCTTGGTAACCACAGGGGCTTGGTTCCAAGACCCCTGCAGATACCAAAATCCACAGATACTCAAGTCCCTTATATAAAATGGCTTAGTATTTGCATATATCCTATGTACATCCTCCCATATACTTTAAATCACCTCTAGATTACTTATAATACCTAATACAATGTAGCCGCTATGTAAATAGTTGAAAATACAATGTAATATGCTACATAAATATTTGCCAGCACACAGCAAATTCAAGTTTTGGTTTTGGGAGCTTTCTGGAGAAAAATTTTTTGGAATATTTTCGATCCACAGTTAGTTGAATCTGCAGATGTGGAACCTGAGGATACAAAGAGTTGACTGCTTCTATCTTCTGGAAGAGACTGTAGAGAATTGTTATAATTTCTTTCTTAAATGTTTGATAGAAATCACCAGTGACCCATCTGGGCCTGGTGCTTCTTGTTTTGGGAGGTTACTAATTATCGATTCAATTTCTTTAATAGATAAAGACCAATACAGATTTCTTCTTGTGTGGATTTAGGCAGATTGTATTTTTTAAGGAATTGGTCCATTTCATCTAGGTTATCAAATTTGTAGGCATAGAGCTGTTTATAATATTTCTGTATTATCCTTTTAATGTATATGAGAGCTATAATGATGTTCCCTCTTTTATTTCTGATATTAGCAATTTGTGTCTTCTCTCTTTTTCTTAGTTACCCTGGCTAGAAGCTTATCAATTTTGTTGATCTTTTCAAACAGCCCGCTTTTGGTTTTGTTGATTTTCTCTATTGATTTCCTGTTTTCAACTTCATTGATTTCAGCTCTGATTTTTATTATTTCTTTTCTTCTGTTTAATTTGCGTTTAATTTGCTCTTTTTGTTCTCGTTTCCTAAAGTGGAAGTTTAGATTATTGATTTAGATCTTTCTTCTTTCTGATACTATATGCACATGGTGATATAAATTTCCCTGCAAGCAATGTTTCTGCTACATCTTACAAATTTTGATAAGTAGTATTTTTGTTTTCATTTATTTCAAAATATTTTTAAATTTCTCTTGACATTTCTTCTTTGACCCATGTGTTATTTAGAAGTGTGCTGCTTTATTTCCAAGTATTTTGGGATTTTCAAGCTATCTTTCTGTTGTTGACTTTTACTTTAATTCCATTGTGTTCTGAGTGTAGACGTTGTATGATTTCGTTTTTTTAATTATAAATTTATTTATTTATTTGTTTGTTTATTTTTGGCTGCATTGGGTCTTCGTTGCTGTGCGAGGGCTTTTTCTAGTTGTGGTGAGTGGGGGCTACTCTTTGTTGTGGTGCACGGGCTTCTCATTGTGGTGGCTTCTCTTGTTGCGGAGCACGGGCTCTAGGCATGCAGGCTTCAGTAGTTGTGGCACGTGGGCTCAGTAGTTGTGGCTCAAGGGCTCTAGAGCGCAGGCTCGGTAGTTGTGGCGCATGAGCTTAGTTCCTCCGCGGCATGTGGGATCTTCCCGGACCAGGGCTCGAACCCGTGTCCCTTGCATTGGCAGGTGGATGCTTAACCACTGAGCCACCACGGAAGCCCCATTGTATGATTTCTAATCCTCTAAATTTGTTAAAGTGTGCTTTATGGCCCAGAATGTGGTATATCTTGGTAACTGTTCCACATGAGTTTGAGAAGAATGTGTTGTCGGATGAGTAGTCTATAGATGTCAATCATTTACAGTTTATTCACAGTGCCGTCGAGTTCAACCATGTTCTTACTGATTTTCTGCCTGCTGCATCTGTCCATTTCTGAGAGAGAGGTGTTGAAGTCTCCACTGTATGGAACTTCCCTGATGGAGCAGTGGTTAAGATTCCACGCTCCCAGTGCAGGGGGCCTGGGTTCGATCCCTGGTCAGAGAATTAGATCCCACATGCATGCCACAACTAAGAGTTTGCATGCCACAACTAAGGAGGCTGCATGCTGCAACTAAGGAGCTCTCGAGCCTCAACTAAGGAGCCCATGTGCAGCAACTAAGCAGCCAGCGAGCCACAATAAGACCCGGCACAGGGGCTTCCCTGGTGGCGCAGTGGTTGAGAATCTGCCTGCCGGTGCAGGGGACACGGGTTCGAGCCCTGGTCTGGGAAGATCCCACATGCCACGGAGCGACTGGGCCCGTGAGCCACAACTACTGAGCCTGCGCATCTGGAGCCCGTGCTCCGCAGCAGGAGAGGCCGCGACGGTGAGAGGTCCGTGCAGCGCAATGAAGAGTGGCCCCCGCTCGCCGCAACTAGAGAAAGCCCTCGCACAGAAACGAAGACCCAACGCAGCCAAATAAATTAATTAAATTAATTTATTAAAAAAAAAAAAAGACCCGGCACAACCAAAAAAAAAAAAAAAAAGTCTCCAACTGTAATAGTGGAATCATCTATTTCTCCCTGCAGATCTATCAGTTTTTGCCTCATGTACTTTGACACTCTGTTGCTAGGCCCATACACATTAAGGATTGTTATGTCTTCTTGGAGTATTGACCTCTTTATCATTAAATAATGCCCTTTTTATCCCTGATTACTTTTCTTGCTCTGAAGTTGCCTTTGTCTGAAATTAATATATCTATCCCCACTTTTTTGGGGGGAGGGCCGTACTGTGTAGCTTGTGGAATCTCAGTTCCCCGACGAGGGATTGAACCCAGGCCACAGCAGTGAAAGCACTGAATCCTAACCACTAGACCTCCAGGGAACTGCCCCCACTTTCTTTTTTTTTTTTTTTTTTTGCGGTACGCGGGTCTCTCACTGTTGTGGCCTCTCCCGTTGCGGAGCACAGGCTCCGGACGCGCAGGCTCAGCGGCCATGGCTGACGGGCCCAGCCGCTCCGCGGCATGTGGGATCCTCCCGGACCGGGGCAAGAACCCGCGTCCCCTGCATCGGCAGGTGGACTCTCAACCACTGTGCAACCAGGGAAGCCCCATCTTAACTATTTTTAAGTGTGCACTTCAGTGATATTAAGTACGTTCATAATATTGTGCTGCCGTCACTACCATCCATCTTTATAACTCTTTTCACTGTGTAAAACTGAAACTCTCTACCCATTAAACAGTAACTCCTTGTTCCTCCTCCCTCCAGCTTCTGGCAACCACCATTCCACTTTCAGTCTCCATGATTTTTTTTTTTGAAGTATAGTTGATTTACAATGTTGTGTTAATTTCAGGTGTACAGTAAAATGATCCAATTAGTCTTTATGTTTTTTGACTACTCTAAATACCTCATATATTTGTCTTTTTTGTGATCAGCTTATTTCACTCAGCATAATGTCCTCAAGGTTCATTCATTTTGTAGCATACGTCAGAATTTCCTTCCTTTTTTTTTTAAGATTTTTTTTGATGTGGACCATTTTTTTTTTGGAAGTGGACCATTTTAAAAGTCTTTATTGAATTTGTTACAATATTGCTTCTGTTTTATGTTTTGGTTTTTTGGCTGCGAGGCGTGTGGGATCTTAGCTCCCTGACCACAGATCAAACCCGCACCCCCTGCATCGGAAGGCGACATCTTAACCACTGGACCACCAGTGAAGTCCCAGAATTTCCTTCTTTTTTAAGGCTAAATAATATTCTGTTGTGCATGTGCATATATATATAGTCACATACCACATTTTGCTTATCAATCTACCCCATTGATGGACACTTGAGTTGCTTCCATGTTTTTAACATGAATAATGCTGCTATAAACATGGGTGTATAAATATCTCTTCACGATGTGGCTTTCAATTCTTTTGGGTATATATCCAGAAATGGAATTGCTAGATCATAAGGTAATTCCATTTTTCATTTTTTGAGGAACCACCATACTGTTTTCCATAGCATCAGTACCATTTTACGTTCCTACCAACAGTGCAAAAGGTCTAATTTTTCCACATCCTTACTAACACTTACTGTTTTCTGGGGTTTTTTTGTTTGTTTGTTTTTTTGCGGTACGCAGGCCTCTCACTCTTGCGGCCTCTCCCGTTGCAGAGCACAGGCTCTGGACGCGCAGGCTCAGCGGCCATGACTCACGGGCCCAGCCGCTCCGTGGCATGTGGGATCTTCCCGGACCGGGGCACGAACCAGTGTCCCCTGCATCAGCAGGCGGACTCTCAACCACTGCGCCACCAGGGAAGCCCCTGGGTTTTTTTTTTTTAATAAATTTATTTATTTATTTTTGGCTGCATTGGGTCTTTGTTGCTGCGTGCAGGCTTTCTCTAGTTGGAGCAAGTGGGGGCTACTCTTCCTTGCAGTGCAGAGGCTTCTCATTGCAGTGGCTTCTCTTGTTGCGGAGCACAGGTTCTAGGCGCGTGGGCTTCAGTAGTTGTGGCGCATGTGTTTAGTTGTTCTGCAGCAGGTGGGATCAGGGCTCGAACCCGTGTCCCCTGCATTGGCAGGTAGATTCTTAACCACTGCGCCACCAAGGAAGTCCCTTTTTTTTTTAAATATCTATACAAGATGATGGATGCTCACTAAATTTATTGTGGTAATCATTTCATGATGGGGCTTCCCTGGTGGCGTAGTGGTTGAGAGTCCGCCTGCCGATGCAGGGGACACGGGTTCGTGCCCCGGTCCGGGAAGATCCCACATGCCGCGGAGTGGCTGGGCCCGTGAGCCATGGCCGCTGAGCCTGCGCGTCCGGAGCCTGTGCTCCAAAACGGGAGAGGCCACAACAGTGAGAGGCCCGCGTACTGCAAAAAAAAAAATAATAATAATAATCATTTCATGATGCATGTAAGTCAAATCATTATACTGTACACTTCATCTTTGATATACGAGTTATTTAATTCTGTTACGGACATAAGTTATACTCTGTATGATTTCAGTTTTTTTACATTTGTTAAGGTTTTTTTTATGGCCTAGAATATGATCTGTTTTGGTGAGTTATCCATGTGCAGTTGAAGAGAATGTGTATTTTGCTATTGTTGCTTGGAATGTTCTACAACTGTAAACTAGGTCAAGTAAGTTGATGGTGCTCTTCAGGGGTTCTGTATCCTTGATAATTTTCTCTCTACCTGTTCTGTGGATTACTGAGAGAGTAGTTGTAGCTTCCTACTGTAACTGAGGATTTATCTGTTTCTCCTTTCAGTCCCATCAGTTTTTGCTTCATGTATTTGAAGCTCTGTTAAAAAATTATATATGCTCTATTAAAAAAATTATATATGTGGAAACGAGTGTTCACACATAAATATATCTGGAGGAAAATACTCTAAATTATTAACAATGGTTACTGGGGTGGGGGGGTATTGGAGGCTTTTATTCTCTATGTTAAATAGTTCTGTAATTTTAAGTGTTTTATAGTATACATGTATTATTTTTGAAATTTGAAAATATACAGACATGTTTTAAGGGAAAGAGAAAGGTGATTGCATGCCTTCAAATGTGTCCCCCTAGCCTGGGCTATCTTGGAAAAAAGTCAGCTGGGTGCTCTCTGTCCCATTCCTGCCAAGCTCCCAGACCATGGCTTCTACCTCCTGCTTCTGCTTGCTTACCAGCCCTTCCTTCTCACTTCCTGTCATCTGGCTTTGGGCCCAGGTGCCTGGGAAAGAAACAATTTTTTGAGGTCACCATGTGGTCTGCCAACCCAGCAGGCTTTCCACCATGTGACTTGACTTTGCTGAGCAAATTTCACCCACTTTATCTTCAGATTATTTCTCAATGTTTTCCATTTTCCAGACTCTTATTCTCTCAAGATATTCCCCCTTTCTCATCACTGGGCCAGCTCTTACTTTTCCCTCAGGAATCAGAGTAAATGTCTCCAGGAATCCTTGCCAAACCTCAGCCGGCCTCTGCTCCCAGCATTCCCTGCAGAATACGCATCACTCTTGTTGAACGCCTGGCTCCCACGCAGACTGGAAGTCCTATGAGAATTGGGGCTATGTCCACCTGCCTCTGCTATTGACTCACCTACATAGAAAGATTCCCAAATTGCCTCTTTGCAGCCAACCTCTCCTGTATATAGCTCCCAAGTGAATCACTTTAATCATGTCATCCCCAGTTCTAGAACCTGCAGTGACTTGCTGGTGCCTATTGAATCAAATCCAAACTCTTCCTCTTGTGTATATTTAATTACATCAACTTTAAAGATTTCTGTTCAATGAGGTGGACAAAGTTAAGAGAGAGATGACAAAATGGGAGAATATTTTTGCAAGGTCCAAAACCAACATAGATTCTTCCAGATCTCTTGCAAATCAACCTCCAAAAAAGCAACAATAGAAATATGATCCAATGATATAAAAAGACTTTATATAAGAGGAAACGTTAAAGACTAATCACCAAGTGCAGTGATGCTCAAACTCTTTGATGATCAGACAAATGCAAATAAAACAACAGTGAGATAATACCTCAGTCGGGGTAGGAAAAATCAGACAGCTGGATAATATCAATCATATGGGAATATAGGAACCTCCTGCTCTGCGTGTGGGAGTGTGGCCTGGTGCAGACATTGCGGAGAAAAATATGGCTGTACTTAGTCAAATGAAGACAGATGTATTTATACCCTATGACCTAGCAAGTCCACTCCTGGCTTCTACATTTATAACCCAGAGAGATCCTCACTAGATCCATAAGAGGACAAGGCTGAGGATGTGCGTTGCAGCATTGCTTACTGGAGGGGAGTTGGGTGCAGTCGGATGTCCCTCCCTGGGAGAGTGGAGAGGCCAAAGGTGGGGGATGCCCCCATGGAGCACCCCACAGCAATTAAAGCAACTCAGTGTTCACAGGGCAACCTGGCTGGATCTTAAAGCCACAGTGCTGGGTGCAAAGAGGACGAACAGAGCAAGGCCTGGAACATAGTGCT
Source organism: Mesoplodon bidens (assembly GCF_964165515.1). NCBI lineage: Eukaryota > Metazoa > Chordata > Mammalia > Artiodactyla > Ziphiidae > Mesoplodon > Mesoplodon bidens. Next base: position 49,901,352 of record NC_138179.1, on the reverse strand, counting down.
GCTAATGTATAGAAATACACACACACTGTATGGTCAGGCCATTCAAGATGGCTGTTCGCTTGCTCTGTGTACATCCCCTGCCCGACCAGTGCCTGCTTCACCTATACCCTATGCACATGACTGACCTTCCTATGTACTTGCCCCAGGCCCAGCTAGTGATAGCTTATCAAAGGGGTGGTGAGGGGCATGCCTCTCTGCTGCTTTCCTTGGTAACTAATGAGCCAACCTGATGTCAGTTCCCCCTATATGTGGCAGTCTCCCGTTCCCTTAGGGAGTGAAGACTGCCACCACGTCCTGTCTGCCGTATGTGGTGAGGCGTCACTCCAGGACCTTGCTTCACACATGTAAGCTCCCCCATCCATTAAACCATTGATGTGTCTCTTGCTGACTCTGGGCTCTTTCTTCGGTCTCGAAGCTGGGCAAGCACAGGGCTTGTAGGCCTGTGGGGTACAGCCCAACACACACATACCCCCTGAAACCAACCAAAAAGAGACATCCTGAGAAAGTTGGTTATGGATTGAATGTTAGGTATTTTTTTTTGCTAATTTTGTTGGGTGTGACAAGGGCACTGCCGTTGGGTTCAAAAATGATCAGTGCTGGGGGGGACGCATAGCTGAAAAGTATAAGGGTGAAATGGCATGACGTATGAAATTTACTTTCAAGTATTTAGTTCAGCAGAGGGGAAAAAAGAGAAATGTATTTTAGGCAAAGATTTAAGCAAGATTTTAAGGCAAAATCTTGGTAAGTTCTGCGTCTAGGAGATGAGTGTCTGGTGGTTCGTTGTACTATTGTCTCTACTTCTGTGTATGTATTAAAATTCATAGTGAAAGCTAAAACAATATCAATGATACACATTTTCAAGACTATGTTCACACAAAAAGATACACATTAAACATGTGAGAGTGACTGCCTATGGAGGGGAAAGAAAATAGGAGGGAATAGAAAATGAGGCCAAAGGGGAAGGAAGGAAATAAGAAGTCAACGAAAATCCACTCTGAACTCAGGAGGATGATTAACTTAACCCTTTGCACCTAAAGTCCAAAAGAAGGAGGAAAGAAATTGATATCCCCTATACCTCTACCACCGTGGCCTTTTAATTGTTTCCATCTAAGCCTCTAACCTTCATTCCTGTGCCCGCCGTACTTTTCCACAAGGCTGTTACCATGACAGTCACATCGCTGCATGCTTCCCTTAGGAATAGGAATGCACTTTTTCTTTTTTAATTAATCAATTAATTTACTTATTTTTAAATTTTTGGGGGGGCTGTGTTGGGTCTCGTTGCCGCGCAAGGGCTTTCTTTTTCTAGTTGAGGCAAGCAGGGGCTACTCTTCACTGTGGTGCCCAGGCTTCTCATTGCGGTGGCTTCTCCTGTTGCGAAGCACGGGCTCTAGGCGTGCAGGCTTCAGTAGTTGTGACACACAGGCTCAGTAGTTGTGGCGCACGGGCTTAGTTGCTCTGCGGCACGTGGGATCTTCCCGGACCAGGGATCAAACCCTTGTCCCCTGCATTGGCAGGTGGATTCTTAACCACTGCGCCACTAGGGAAATCCTAGGAATGCACTTTTGCTTACTCAGTGCCAGCACTGGGCTAGGACCCACTGGTGTGTGATCTCAATTCATCCTCTCAGTAACGTTATGAGGTAAGTACCGTGTCCTGATCTCCATTTTACAGATGCAGAAAACTGAGCTCAGGAATGTGGTTCTTAGCTGGAATTTCAAATATCTCGGCCTCAGATGCCCAGGATCAGGTGATTGCACCAAGCTGATCCAATCACTTCTTCATCATCATCATCATTATTTTTAGGGCCTGCCTAATGGTCCATTATGTTGGTGTTGGGTAATTCACTGTAATTACTAACTGCTCTCCTATTGCTGAGTATTTGGACTCTTTCTAGCTTTTTGCTTTCATAGACAGTCCTGCAAAGAATAGTTTCAGGTATAGAGATTTTTGATTCTGTTGAATTATTCCCTTACCAGGAGTGGGTTAGGGTTAGGTTGCTTTGTGTTCACACAAAAGGGTGTACCTCATTATGGCAGTGAATTCACGTTGAGGTAGTTTTCCTGGCAGGAAATGTGGACGTGGGGGGCAGGGCATCTGCGAGGAGACAGGTCAGGAAATGTCGGGAGAGTAAGGTCTCGGGCCAGGCAGGAAGCTGGATCCTGATTGATTTTTGTGGTCTTCACATTTCCTTAACGCCTTCCCTGCTGGCTTAGGGTGTCCCTCTGTCAAGTCCTGGGGACTGGGACAACTCTGTGGGACATGAAGCTGCTGTGTGGGAGGTGAGTGGCTGAGACTACTATCCTGGGGCCACAGTAGCTCTCTGGCCCTTTGGCGGCCGCCCTGGCCAGCCTGGGAGGGGTCAGCTGGGGATAGGCAGCATGTAAATATAGATGCAGGGAAGGAAGCCAGGCGGCCCAACCCTGCACTGACCTCTCTTTGGAAGGTTGGGGTGGTGAGGGATGATGTCCTGACACCTTCCTCACCAGGGTGGGTGACACCTGGCCCAGCAGTCCCCTAGAGTTGCTGGAAGTGGCTGGGGGTGGGAGTGGGGGGCAGGGCCTCCAAGGGCGTCACAGTGGGGGCTGGTGGAAAGCTGGTCAGGAGATGCTGTTCCCGTGTGACCGATGGCAAATCGCATTTTCTCTCTGACAATTTCTGTTAGCGGTGCTGCCCAGCCTGATGTGTCCAGGCTAAGGGGCTAACTGGTCCTAAGGGATGTGGGGTTCACTGTGCAAGGGGCAGGGGGCGCCCCTCTCCCCACCTCCATGGGTCTTGCTTATTTTGGAGAGGAGGGATGTCCGGGGCATAAACTTGTCTTCCCTTGCTCTCCCACCCCCTCACGGGGTGCTGGCCCGCTCCACCCTAGGGCTCTGGGCCACCAGCCCTGCCTCTCCCCCAACTCTAGTGCCACTCCCCTCCCCCAGCCTGACCCTTCCTGACCCTTAGGGCCGCAGCCCTGCACCAGCTCCACACCATACATTCCTTCTCCACCTGGTCCAGCCCAGACCCCTTGGACCCGCGACCCTGGGAAGGGAATTCCAGCCTGGTACTCACTCCACCACAGATGCATTTATTAGTAAAACCTATTCCCAAGCATCAAGGGGAAGGGTGCTAGCAGGGTGAGTGACTTTTTCCACTTGGCAGTGTTCACGGAGCAGAGGGTAGGAATGGGCAGGGGCATCCCAGTCAGAATAACGATACCAGCAGCTAACTTTACTGAACTCTTCTGAAGGGGTCTGAGGCCAGGCGCTGTGCTAAGCAATCACTTTATAGGCAATGTCTCCTTTAATCCTTATAACAAACCTACGAAGTAGGTACCATTATCGTCCCCATTTTACAGATGAGGAAACTGAGGCATAGAACAGTGAAGTGGTGGGAAGCAGCTGTGAGCCTTCAGGAGGTACCCGAGAACCCTCTCTCTGCCTCCTTTTTTTCTGTCACACCCTGATTCTCAGTTTCAACCATCTCTCACCGCTTCCAGTTCTTTCAACTCTTTTTATATTTTTCTTTTGTAAAAAAAATAGATTTTGCCCATATTCTGCAGCTCCCACTGTCTCCTACCCCAGTTGGTCGAATCTGGGTTCTCCCCAAGATTTGGTTCAAGTGGAGTTGAGGACAGTGTGTCTCTAATTGGGGCTCGCATGCGCGAGTGTGCCTGCGTGTAGCTGAAGTACAATGAAAGCTCTGAGGATACACAAGGTATAAATTACAAACTTCTCTCCCTCCCCCTCCCCATCTCCTCCCTATCTTCCCACCCTCCCCTAACCCCCATCCAAATCAAGAACAGACTGTACACTGCCCCCCACTCCCAACCCCAAGGCAAGGTCTTGTCTCAGTCACCTCTGTGTCCACGGGGTCCAGGGCCTTAGATAAATGTTTGTGGAATGAATGAATGAGAGCATGGGGGAGGGAGCAGCACTTAGGAGTCCTGAGTCCCAGCCCTGATTTTGTCCTCACCTGCACCTTGCCCTCACCAGGACACCTTCCTCCGCCCCAGAGAAGAGGGTCCCCAGTGGGAGCAGAGAGGGGGAAGAGAGGGGCCAGCAGGGACATCTCTAAGCATGGAAAGGTGGGTGACTGAAGTAGGCTCTGGCCTCAGAGGTCAAATCCCAGCTGTATGGCTCAGGAGCTATGTGACTTTGGGCAGGCTTGAAGAACGATGATTACTGTATAATAGTCCTTTTAGATTTTACGAAGCCCTTTTTTCACATTTATCTTTGGTCCTCAGAAACCATCCTGTAATGTGGGTGTGATTATCAATATACCCATTTTACAGACGAGGAAGCAGAGGCTGGAGAGATCCAGGGACTTGCCCAAGGTCACACAGAAAGCAGGAATTTGAATCCCCCCCACCCAACTCCCATCCTCTTTACTTCCCCTGTCTGTGTCATGAGGAGGTAGGGCTTGAATCTAAGTCTTCCAGGGTGGGACCCCCAGGTGGCAGTGTGGCCACAGGAGGGACTGCACAGCGAATCCCCTACTGTGGGCCCCACTGGCCTTTTCCATCCAGAAAAGCCAGTCTACCCTTCATACAAGGTTTCCTAGACACCTTTTCCTTCCCCCACCCGTGGCCCCAGGGCCTCGACTGCTGCCCCAGGAGGGACCTGGGAGTCCATAGGGTGCCCATGAACTTCTGCTTTTCCTGGGAGAGTGGGGAAGTAGAATGATGGAGGGGGCTCTGGGGCCTGGGCCCTCCCCTCACACAGGCATGGCCACCTCATCATATTCATCCTGACCATTCTCTTCATCGAAGTTCGGCTTGGAATTGTCAGCATCCAGCTGGTGGGGGGGGTCAGGAAGGACATAGGGTGAGTGGCTGAGGGCCCAGGTGAGCCCTCCCCCCAGCGCTGAGGCACCTCCGGGGTCAGGAGAGCCTGTCTCTCTTTGAAGCTTGGACAAGTCTTGTCCTGTCCCTGCATCTCCTAGGGTTGGTCTCGATGAGAGGTTTCCTCAGGGTGGGGAGCCTGCAGGAATCTGGTGCCCTGGTAGGAGAGGGCCTCCCGAGGGCAGGCAGGAGACCCCTTCACCGGGGCAGCGCCACAGTGACCTGTGTCACATCGTGGAAGAATTCTACTGGAAGAGCCACTCTCCGGATGGTTTATAAGACCACAGGACTAGCCGCTCAGGGGTGGGGACCACCCACGTGGAACACACCTCGTGAGCCTCTCAGTCCTCTCACCAGCCCTGTCCTTATTCCTCTCTTTACAGGTGAGGAAACCTGAGGCACAGAGAAACGAGGCCGCCAGCTCCAGGGCACACACCGGGGTGTGGCAGGGCCGGGATTTGGACGCAGGCCCCAACCTAGACCTTCATCACCAGGCTCTTCTGCCCTCCTTCGTTCCCAGACACACCTCTCACATCCTCTGAGCCCCACTGGTGACCCCTCGCTGCCCTCTGCTCGGGAGTTGTGCCCTCTGGCCATAGGAAATGGCGGGGAGGGGCGCGGGCTGGGTCGGGGGAGAAGCAACTCACACACTGGAGCTCCAGGTTCTGGAAGACGAGTGGCAGCAGGAAGTGGCGTAGGGGCACCGTGAGGATGAGGACGAACGGCAGGGCCAGCGAGATGGTTTTGATGCTCCTCACCACCCACAGCACTACCAGGCAGATGATCTGCGTGCCCGTGAACAAGTGCATGCGCCAGGTTCTCACCTGCGGGCGGAGGCTGGGGTCATGGCCTGCCCTGCCCAGGCACCCAGCGACACCCCCCCGCCCCTGACCTGGGCAGCCGGGAGGGCCCCGTACCCGCTTGGCGTAGGGCACATCCGGGTGGTACTTGCGCGGCTTGAACAGAAGCAAGATGCGGTCAAAAAGCTGGATGCCACTGAGGGATGTGACCCCCATGTAGAGGAAGATGCCAAACAGCACAGCCAAGGGGATGTGGGACAGGATGGGCCCCATGAGGATGGACAGGCCTGTGGGGAGAACCACGCCGTCTTAGCCCCAGCTGCCCCAGAGGATCGGCACAAGAAGAGGCTGGGGAATGAAGTCACAGGGACTATATGGAACCCTTTTTGTGGATCCTCTTTTTTTTTTTTTTTTTTTTCTGGCCGCGCCGGGAACCTTCCGGGATCTTATTTCCCCAACCGGGGATGGAGCCCGGGCCCACAGCAGTGCAAGCACCCAGTCTTAACCACTGGACCACCAGGGAATTCCCTGGATCCTCTTAGTAGGTATTACCCCCATTTTGCAGATGAGGAAGCAGACTCAGAGAGGTGAAGCAACTAACGTAAGGCCACACAGCTAGGAAGTGGGAGAGCAGGGAGTCAGACTCTTGCCGGCCTGACTTCAAGGCCCACTCCTCTAACCTAGGGAGTCACGGAGGGCAGAGAAGCCCACCTTTCCTCTTACCCCGGTCCAGAATGCCTCCACCTACCCAAATCCCAGCCCTCCTCCAGCTAGCATCAGCTTCGCCTCCTTTAGGAACCTTCCCTGGCCTCTCCATCAGCGACCATGGCACTGCCCTCACCAAGCCCAACTGGATTCTCAGCTGCTCTGGAACTCAGATGAGTCTTCACCTCACACCCCCACCTAGGAGCACTGCCCTTTGTACGAGTCACAGAGCAGCTGAGCTAGAGAGAGCTCAGGCATCTAATGAACCCTCTAATGGTGCAGAGAGGGAAACTTGAGGTCCAGAGACAAGGTGGGATACCTAGTCAGCAGCGGGGCAGGGCTGGAACCCACAGCTCACTGAGCTGTTGGGGAAGCTCAGAGTACAGGGTCTTGTCTAGAGAAGCTTCCAGTAATGGAGTGCCCCCCCCATCCCCCTCAGATCCCATTTCAGTGCCTTGGGTATTTCCTCCAGAATTCCTTCATGTGAATAACTGACACTGGGGAGATGTGGGCAGTGGGTGTTTGGGGAGCCCTGGCTGCAGGGTGGGCAGGGCTGGAGGGGCACTGGATCCTGAGGGGCAGGGGCTGAGGGTGCTGGAAAGTGTGGCCAATCCTCACTCACCCACGAGCACAGAGACCAGGAGCCCGCTGATCCGCTGTTCCTTGACTTCCTGAATCTGGGCTGCAGCCCCTGGGGTGCTGGCCTTGCTCATGACCGTAAGGGCATTGGCGTGGGTGACAGAACGCACAGTGGTGGCACTGAGCCAGGGCAGCCCAAAGAGGGTGGCCAGCCCGCCCATGCCCATGACCAGCAGCAGGTCCAGGTGGAAGCCAGAGCCCTTGACCACCTTGCGCTCCGGTTTGCTGATGATCAGCCTGGGGGTGTGGAAGGTCAGGAGTCACCAGGGCTCTCCTTCACCCCAACCCCCTTTACCCTCTCTTTCCTCCCCTAGACTTGGTCCCTCTGTACTTTAGTTTATCCTTCTTTGCCCATCTCCCTTAGAGTTCCTTTCTCCCCTCCCTCCTGCACCATCTTGAGAATCGAGACTCTAAGAGCAGAAGTGTCTTCATCATCACCTAGAACACCCACCGGCAGATCTACACTGAAGCTAAAGAAGCATAAGCTTCAGGGAACCTCACGGGTACAGGCCCTTTCCAAGATCTAGCACCTAATTTTATAGTTCTCATTTTATATTCTTTTTATTAAAAAGGGCTCCCCAAATAGTACCATGTCATGTCCCACAAAACCTGGACCTCCTGCCTGTCCATCATTCCTACTAGCACTCAGTCCCTGGTGTTCTGCCTGCCTGGAGCCTGTCCCTTTCTCTGCCTCGGACCCTCCCAGGCCCAGTCCCACCCTGGCTCTTACGTGGTGATCTGGGACTCAAGGAAAATGAGGATGAAGACCAGCAGGGCAGGCAGGACAGAGGCAAACATCATCCAGATGGGAAATGGCTTATATAAGCCCAGCGGGTGGATGAGCCAGCCTCGGGCCGAGGTGTTGGATACGGTGAGGCCTGTAGGTACACTGAGTTTCTGGGGGAGGGGGATGCTGGTGAGAACACCTGGGGGCAGGGGGATGGGGAAAGGTGGGGACAGGGAGAACCAGGGTCCTGAGCACTTGGGAACTTACTTATATTGAGCATCTACTTTGTACTCAGTCACTGCACTGAGCCCTTTACATACATTTTCTCATTCCCTACTTTATAGATGAGGAAACAGGATCAGGGAAGTTACGTAGCTGGCTCTGCATTGCACGGCTATTTGGTAGCAAAACTGAGATTCATACTCAGATCAACCCGGCTTCAAAGCGGATTCTTTCCTACTGCCCTGGATTAAGGAGTAAAAGGGGGCAAACGGACCCAGGCCCTTTCTTCAGCCAGAGGGGTCCTGAAGGGCTGTGGGAAGAACATGGGGCTGCTTGGAGAGACAGGACTGGGGAAGGGGTAGTTCTAGCTGGTTTCAGGTTTGGGAAGGCAGTTTGGGGGAGGGTGCACGCCGGGGGAATGAAATAAGGGTTGGGGGAGAGGGTTACCTGGGTGTAGGTGTCCTGGATGAGGGCATCCACCATGACCATGATCAGGATAGAGATGGGAACCCCAAAGTCCCCAATGACTCGTCGCAGCTGAGGGCAGGTGAAGGGACCAATGGTCAGTGCCCAGTTGCTTCCCGCCTCTCACCTGCCATTTGCCCCCACTCCTGCCCCAACTTCACCAGGGGGTCCCACTCTCCCCAGGGGGAACATCTAATGCCCTGTCCTGCTTCTCAACATACCTGCCTCCTTTCTTGTTCACCTGGCCCAGCCCCACCCCCAGCCCCACAGCTTCTCCACTCCCTTCCAAGAACTGTCCTTGGTTCCCCACTGGGTTCTCAGCCTGGACGTGCCGAGAAAGGGAGATGCGCTTGTCTCAAGAGTAAAATCCTGCATGATGAGGGGGGGAGGGAGGCTTGGAATGGGAAATGGGAATCTAGGGTAAGAAGGGGAACTAATGGCACTGGGAAAGCTGAGGGGAGTGCTGGAGACTGGGATAGGGCAGTGTAGGCAAGGACAGGTGGGGGGGACGTGCTGACCTTGCCAGGGAAGTAGGAGCTGTTCTTGAACTTGCGCAGCATCATGGCGAACAAGAAGGTGCCAGCCATGAGCACAAGAGAGAGGAGGGCTGTGTTGGGCAGGGGGGCCTGAGGTTTGGGTATTCTTGTCACATTGTGGTCATAGTTCTCCAGCAGTGGGTGGTCCTGGAAGATCTGCAGCAGAAAACCAAGGCATCCTCTTCCCTCCCATCCATCCATCCTCCAGCCATCATGATACATGCATCCTGTATCATCTAACTATGCATCGTCCACCCATCCATTATCCATCTCTCTATTCAGCATCTCTCTCTCTATTCATCATCCATTCATCCATCCATTAGCCATCCATTCATCCATCCGTCTGTCTATGCATCATCCATGCATCATGCATCTACCTATCTTCTTCCTCAGCTGACATAGTAACAGAGAGGCAATGGGATTCCACAGCTTGGTTTTCAGGACTGAGGACCAGGCTAGGCTTGGGCGGGGCAGGCCATGGAGGAAATGAGTGTGTGTGTGTGTGTGTGTGTGTGTGTGTGTGTGCGCGTGCACGCGCACACGAGCTTCCAGGGCCTGGGAGCCATGAGAAGGCTGGAGGGCAGGAAACAAATGTCAAGGAGGTTCCTAAAAAGACTTAGGCTCCAGAGACTTGGAAAACAGAGAAGGACCCACTGACCAACAGAATCAGGGGTGATGTACAGTATCCACCCTTCCTCCGTATAAAATGCAGACACAGAGGTAGGCATAGTTTAAGGTGACAGAGCTGAGGAGGCAGGGTATGCCCGCTGCAGGCCCTGCAGTTCCCAAGGGCAACTGCAGGAGAAGGAGTGGGGGACTTCAGAGTCTCCAGGACCCCTGCTACCCCGCCATGCCTGCAGTTTCCCACATTCAGTCTCACACGTGCCCACTGGTTACTGCATGTGGTTATACACACGGGCCTGTGCGGGCAGAGGGGAGCTCTCATGCACCGTCACCCCGCACAGCCATGGTGAGAATACCGGCCCACAGACAGCCGGCATCAACATGTATGTGGTCACAGTCCCATACCGTGAAAACACGGCCACATAAATGCTGTACAGACACATGTGCAATGACACCCACAGTCACACAGCTTGTGCACAGTCACACACACACACATGCACGCACACGTGCCTCTTAACACTCCCACGGCCCTCACCTTGATCAGCTTGGAGAAGGTCTCATAGATGAAGATGAGGGAGATGAGGAAGGAGAAGATCTCCTGGGTGTAGCGGGAGATGAAGCGGACCAGGAAGCTGCCCTCGAAGGCCACCACCAGCACCACCAGCAGGATGAGCCAGAAGCCAATCCACACGCGGCCCACAATGTACTCCAGGCCGTTACTCTTGCAGAACTGTAGGGTGGTCAGAGGGAGCTGGGGTCAGATAAATGGTCCCAGGCCCCGTGCATTGAGCAGGTTGGGCCAGGGGCCAGTGACGGGGCGACAGTGGGGCCAGAACAGAGCTACCGAGAAGAAGGCCTCCTCAAACACGAGCAGGGGTCCTGAGAAGCCCACCACGAGCAGGGGCTGAGCCCCCAGCAGGGAGAAGAGGATGCCCTGTACTGCGGTGGAGACAAGCAGCTCCGACACACCCATCAGGTTGTGGGTCTTTTCTCCTGTGGATGGAAGTGAGAGTGTGATCAAGGTCAAGATCATTTCCAGAGGCTTCACGGGACAGGTGATGTGGGGGTCCAGAGCGTCAGGCCGGGGCAAAGTCAGGGCTAATACAGAGGCCAGGGGGTCAGAGGTGAGGGTTAGTGGGACACACAGAGGCACTGACCCAGGAGGCCACCGAAGGTGATGGCGGGTGACAGGGCGGCAAAGTAGATGAAGATGATGGCAGACAGGACCTGGGGGTTCAAGGCGTCCGTGACGTCACTCAAGTAGCGGGGGTAGCGGCGCCGGAGGTCACGTACCATTCCCCCAAAGAGCCTGCCTGTCCGCTGCAGAGGGTCATCCTGGGTGTCCTCTAGACCCCCATTCAAATCTGTAGAGAAGGACAGGACCACCGTCACGGGGGGTGGAAGGGGGAAGTGTGGGGAAAAAGAAGGGAATTGTCTGATGGGAATGGGGTGGTCCAGGAGGCTGGGAGGCATGAGGACAGGGAGAGGGGACATGGGAGATTTAATGGGAAGAGGGGAGGTAGGGGCTCACAGGGCTGTGCTGGGCTGTCTGAAGGTCTGGGGGCTCAGCAAGCCTAGGGCTGGGCAGGGCAGGGCAAGTACCTAGGCCCTTGAGGAAGCTGGGCTCTGGCTTGGCAGAGCTGGGCAGGTAGCGTCTTTTCAGCAGCTCTTTCTGCACGGGCACCAGACTGAGCAGGGCATCCTCAGAGGGCGTGTCCATGGGAGGCAACACCAGACTGCAGTCGAGGAAGCCCTCTAGGGAATGCACCAGCATCTCCTTGGTCTGGGCCAAGTATGCATCAGTGCGGAACACCTGGGAGCAGGAAGGAAGGTGAGAGCCACAAGGCCCTGCTCAACAAAAGGATCCAAGAGGCCACAGCCAGGGCCTCTGGGGCCCCTCTCCCCCAGCTCCTGCTTGCTGGGAACTGCTTTTCCTTCCCCCCTGACCTTCCACCTTCGACTCTGAAAGGGCTTTGGGGAGGCAGACAGGGCCCTGAGTCGGGAAAGCAGAAAGAACTAAAGTGAACCAGGTGGCTTATAGCAGACCAGACGGAACGAGAGCAGATCAGGCCAGACCAGGCCAACCCTAACCAGACAGAACCAGAGCAGAGTGGGCCAGACTAGACCAGGCCTGATCAGGCAGTGCTCGGCCAGACTACACGGGCCTGGACTCCCCCTGGCCAGACGGGACGGAAGCAGCTAGATCAGACTGAATGGGCCAAACTAGTGAAGTTAAAGTAACCGGGGCCGGGGACGAGGCCTCAGCGGCCACCCAGCCCCCTGGGCTCCCCCAGCCCTCGCCGGCCCCTCCTCACCCTCTCTGACATGAGGGTAGCAGCAGCCCGGCCCAGCTGGTTGTAGTCGATGTTGGGGGCCTCAGGTCCCAGCAACACAATGAGGAAGCGCACAGGGACTGCCGGCCCCTCTGGCTCCTGTGGCTTCTGCTCCGTCTCCATAGGCTCCTTTAGTCGCACAAAGCCCAGCACTGGCCGCTCCAGGAACCTGGCACAGCCTGTTGGGGACAGATGAAGTGAAGTGGTCGGGCCAGGCCAAGGCGGGCGCGCTGCTGGGGTCCAGGGCTAGGGAGAGGCAGGCTGGGCCAGGGCAGGAGGCAGGAGCAGGGGACGTGCAGGGGTGAGGGATGGACGCTCTGCCCACTTACCCACCAGCACCAGGGTGGCCTCCCGGTCCTGGGGACTCTTTCCCAGCATTCCAGATGACGAGTGCCCTTCCGCGCTCCCCTCTCCCTGTTGGAAGGAGGGTGGTGAGGGGAGTCCTCCAGCCACTCTGGACCCTGGACACTGGAGCAGCCCACCCCGTCTGCCCTACCCGTTCTCATTTCGAACCACGTTCAGGCTGGGAGCTTTCCGGGTCTCCTCACACACCCCTGGTCCAGCCTCACCTGTTCCCAGAAGAGCTCTGTCTCCAGCGAGGGATGCTGTGGGAGCAGAGGCTGTGAAGGGTCCCCAGAATGTGTCAGGACTGCAGGCTTCACACTCCCCAGGGCCTCCACATCTCTGGCGTGGCTGCAGGATGACACACAGGGGACATGGTCTGAGTAGGCTGCTCAGCCTGGGCTGTCAGCAGAGTGGAGACCGGTGGTGGGAGGGACATGGGACTTGCCAGTGACCAGACTAGAGAGGCCCAGGGCGGAAGGAGAATCAGCCTCCTCTGAAGGACACTGTGGATGGAAGCGGGTGGCCTCTGTCTGGAATGACTAGGTGGAGCCAGAAGAATGGATGGAGAGAGGGACCTTGAGAGTCCGCCCTCCTGGGGACCAGCGGCCTCCAACCCTGAGCGTGGAGACATGGTTACCGCTCGAGAGGTGCTGGAAGCACGAGACATTGTGGAAGAAAAGTGGGACCCAGCCTGGTAGGGAGGGGCCCTTTGGACCCCCAGGGAGAGCTTGGGGCAGGCGGGCCGGGGAGATGGGCCCTGTGGGTGTGGAATCCAGTGCCTGGCAGGGAGGGGCACCTGTGTTTGAGCAGCAGGACCCGGAACAGATTTTCTCGGTCCTCAGGCTGGATCTGCCACTCGAAGATAAACCTGTCCAGCAGCTGGCTGACCACCCCGGCCAGGGATTTCTCTGGCAGGTCCAGGAGGACAGTACCTGCAGGCAGGGGAGGGGTGAATGGGCTGGCTGGCCCTGGCCCTCCTCCTCCCTAGCAGCTTCACATGCAGGGGTCACACGCAGAGGGGCACAGAGGGGCTCACTCACCCTTGGCAAAGGCTTTCTGCAGCTCCAAGAGGCTCCAGAAGGTGAGGTAAGACAGGTGTGGGCGGCCCCAGGTGCCGTCCTTCCCCAGGTTCTCCTCTAGCCGCACCCAGCGTGCTGTCTCCATCCACTGTAGCTCCTGGTTCTTTTCATCCATCACCAGTTCCCGCAGCTCCACGAGGACCTGCAGCCCCACGGGCCTGAATTAGTCCCTCGGGCCCCGGGCAGGGCTATGGGGAGGCTGGAAGCCCAGGGCACGGTGGGCACTTAGCAGGCTCTGAGAGATGTCTGTCCGAGGGCCAGGGGTCCTGGAGCACTCAGGGCAGAGCCTGAGCTCGGAAGGCACCGTCAGGAGCTACATCCTCAGGGTGTAGAGTGAGGTGTGACATGTGAGGAGATGATTGGGGGTCCCCCACCTCTGGCTCTGTTCCCCAACCTCCTGACCAGGCCCCTCACCCCATTTCAGAGGCATCTGAAGAAACTCTGGGCCCAAAGGGCTGCTAGAGTGGGCAGGAAAGGAAAGGAGAGGGAAGCCTTCGGGGTCACTGGGTCAGCCTCCTGCCTCCAAGATTGTGGTGTGGGCTCAGCATGCCCTTGGGGTTCCTTGGGGCCAGATGGCCAGTCCCAGGGGTCTAGCTGAGGGCAGACCCGATTTTCTAACCAGCTAGACCATCTGGAGTCCAGCAAGGACGTGGGGGGCCTTGGGGGACCGGGCTAAGGAGAGCACGTATTTAATTCTGTGCTTCCCCAGGGAGTAACGGACAGCCCAGCCAGGGCCAGCGGACCGGGTGGCTCAGACCTCCAGCTGTCAATTTATCTCTGTCCAGGGAGCTCCCCCATCAGTGGAAGGGGGCCCCGGGTCTCCCCCCTCACTGGGAGCCGTCCTTTCCCTATTTCCCAGGATGCCCATTCCTTCTCTCCCTGTCTGCGGGGTCTCCCCATCCTGAAACTGTAGCTTCCCCTCTGCTGCTCTCCTCCCCTGGTAGAATGATGGATCCCAAGGGCAGCACAGGAAAGAGACTCGGGGGAGGCTGGGGTGCTCACCTCGAGGACGTCTGGGGGGCGGCGCGACGCGGTGTGGTAGTCTGTGGCTGTTGGCTCGGTGAGTTGAGCTGAAAATCAAGAGGCCGGGTTAGCACTGGCCCCAGAAAATTCCCGCAAGACTTTCCTCCACCACCCAGCATGAGCCTCGGACACCACACGGGATGATGCCGCTCTCCCTCTCCTTGCCCCTGGCTGGGACCCTGCCCCTGCTGCTCAGTGGGCTGTGGGCCCCCACGCTTGTTCTTGGCCGCCCAGCCTGGCACTGTCACTCCCCATCTGAACGCTGTGGAGGACCCCTCAGAGGTGACGAGGAGGGTCATCTCCAAAGGGATTGGGGGGTCCTGAATGGCAATTCTCTTCGCTCTCCTGCTACCTTCTGGGACCAGATTCCCTTCTTTCCTCCCACCTGCCTCAACAATCCCACCAGCCAGTAGCTTCTTGCTGCCTCCAAGTGGAGCTTGGGTGCCCCGTGGGGTCTGCCCTTATATTATTGGCCCCTACACCCCCAGCCCTCATTTCCCAGAGGGGCCTCTTATCTCCAATACCAATTGCCAGCACTTAAGTCCTGTTGACAGTAAACAGGTCCCTTCCCCGGGCTCCCCAACCGAGACCTTGGGCAGGCCCAGGAAGGTTTCCTGATGTTTCTCCGCCCTGAGGGTCCCCACGGCCCCCCCATTTCTCAGGACTTCTGGACCCCCAAACAGAATGATGTTCCCAGAACAGGCCTAGTGCCTGGCCTGGAAGCTGGCATTGGATGGGCACGGGTGGCATGCGGGCTCATGCCCTCGTCCCCGACAGGCCTGGCTGCCCTCTTACAAATCTAAGGGGCACAGTGTTGGGTGACTGGTCCTGCCTCCAGCCCCCACCCCCAGTCCCCTCCTGTGATCATTTCAAACAAAACTCTGTTTATCCTTCAATCAGCCAGGATTGTGGGAGAACTGGCCCTGGGGCTGGGCCGGTGGGGAGCGGGGAGAAGGGGAGGACAAGTTCCCCACCTGTGTCTGATGGGGCTCAGCAGCTCATCCCAGCAGGACAGAGGGAGATGGGGCTCACCTTCTGCTTCCTCCACCTGGAGCGTGGGGAATCCAAGGTCTTCATATTCCTTCTGCTCTAGAAACTCCTCCAGCTTATCTTCATTCTCCTGTGAGAAGTTGCCATCAGGGCTGGGCTGTGGAGGGGGCTCCACAAACCTCCGTGAAGGTAGGAGTCCAGGGTTAGGAGCCCTATGCCACCCAAGACTCACCTGTGAATCCCCCATGGCGCTGTCCTGATTGTTCAATTGTCTGCAGTGATCTGAGCCCCCAGCATAACCCACACTGCAGGTCCCTGCAGGGGAAAGGCACAGGGCAGCCTGGGGTCTCCCATTCGTCCCCACAGGGGGCTGTATTTGAGCGAAGGGGGATCCCAGGTGTTGGGAGACAACGGGGTCAGAGGAAAGAAGTGTGAGTGGGGGGTTGGATTTGTAGGTCTGAGGGCAGGTGTGCAGGGGCCAGAGAGACAGGGCAGAGCAGGGAAGATGAAACTTAGCTGGCACCAGTTTGGGAGGATGGGGGGGGGGGAGTTCTTCCAATCCGACTCCTTCCTCCATCCACCAGTCCTCACCTGGCTTCCTTTTCTGCCCATCCCCAGGAATCACCAACTCCAGGAGCGTGAACTGTCCCTCCTTCAGGGAGCTTAGCTGAGAGTCTCCACAGAATACCCTCTTCTCCCAGAAATGGCTGCCTCCTCCTGGGCATGGGGCTGCAGTATCCTTAGGAGTGGCTCACAGGTCCTGGATGATATGGCCTTGCTTCTCTCCCCTTGAACTCCATCTTGAACTCCCTCTCTCTTGCTCTCTCACCACCTATTCCATTGGCCTCCTTACCAAGCCCTTTCCTGCCCCAGGGCCTTTGCACATGTCGTTGGCCACATCCTGGATGCCCCTACTCCCACACCAGCCCTTCCCACATCTCAGCTCATATGCTACCTCTTCAGAGTCCCTTCTTGACCACCCTAACAGTCACTAACCCAATCTGTCATTTTCTGGTTTCTTAATTCATTTGTGGATATATGGTCTGAGGATGCCTCTAGAAAGGAAGCCACACGAGGGCTAAGATCCTGCGCGTCTCAATCCTCACTGGATCTCCCACTCCTAGCAGAGTGGTTGCCACATAGTAGGCGCTCAATAAGTATGTGTTGAAAGAATGTAAGAATGGCTCCCCCTTGCAGGCTTGGGGCTCTGGGGCTGGGGAGCCAGGATGACTAGGAGCCAGCCAGGAGGCAGTGGAGCCCTGCGCCTCCGTTTTCTCAGTTGTGTCTCTAGTGGAGAGGAAGGATGCCCACCGCAGGAATGTGAGGACCAGCCCAAGGAGAGCACAGGGGTGCCCTGGCGCGGCTCCAGGCTGGGTGTGGAGGGACATCCTTCTCCGCCTTACCCACAGCAGCAGAGCGCATTGTAGCAACAAGGCTTTGGGTCAGGTTGACAAACGTGCCCACTCTGTGCCTGGCATGGAGCCTGGGAAACTGAGATGAACAAGAGACGGTTCTACTCTCCAGAAGCTCGCAACCTTGACTGGGGAGACAAGCTGGGAACACGTGACAGGCTAAGGCGTTCAGGAGAAAACACATGCCCCAGACAAACACAAGCAGTGAGCAGACCGTGCTGGGTGCTGAGGATGCCTGTGGCAGGGGGAAGCAGCACTCGCGGTGGGGCCACAGGCGGAGTGTTTCTGGTGGAGGGGACACTGGTGCTGGTTCCAGAAGCACCGGTGGGATGTGAAGGGCTGA
The DNA here is from genome assembly GCF_964165515.1 of Mesoplodon bidens. NCBI lineage: Eukaryota > Metazoa > Chordata > Mammalia > Artiodactyla > Ziphiidae > Mesoplodon > Mesoplodon bidens. Next base: position 49,884,284 of record NC_138179.1, on the reverse strand, counting down.
GAGGTGGGGAGGGCTAGCCCGGGTGCCAGGAATGGTGGGCAAGATGCAGAAAGAGGGCCATGCAGGACAGGGCTGGGCGCTGTGGGAGGGAACCGGGCAGGGAGCATATACGGAAAGAGCCATTCTGAGGAATGGATGGCCCTGAAGCCCTTAGAGATAGAGAGAGGGGCATGAATGAGCCCCTGACCTACACTGAGAAAGGCAGGGCTCCCTGCCTTGGGGGGTTGTAGGGCAAGTGATGGCCGTGGTGGGGGGGCGGTTTCCAAAGCCTGAGGATGGGGTGTCCCTCCTGCAGGGGACTTGCCCTTTGAAGAGTCTGGTCATGCACCCTTTTTCTCTCCCTCTTCTGTCTCTCCGTGTCCCCGTCTTCCCAGGTTCCCCTGCCTTCCTCTTCTCCCATTTTTATTCTCTTTCTCCCTTCTCTGGCCTTGTTACCTGAGGTGCTAAACATATGCCACGCCCCCCACCACGCCCTATGGGCTGGGACTGTGGTCTTAGTTTCCCATTTGAGAGGGTAGAGGGTCAGAAGGTCCCTTCGGAGCCCGAGAACCCGGACATCCAGGCTGCCTCTCTGCCACTGACTGGCAGCTCCCTGCCTCTCTCTAGGGCTCAGTCACCCCGTCTGTACAATGGGACGCCTTCCTACTGGGGTTCTGAGACACCAGTGAGAGAGGAGAGGGGAGAACAGAGGTGTCTCGAGCTCCGCTGGGGCCTCAGAGGGTGCACCCATGACCCAGATTGTAGCTGCCACCAGGCCCAGCCGCCCCCTCAGCTGCAGGCCTTGCTCTGCTGGCGCTGATAAGAGCCTGGACCCTGATGGCACCGAAGACCTGGAAGCGCACCAAACACCTGGCCAGCCCGCCAGCCAGGGCCAGGCAGATAAGGGGGAGCAGGGCATCTGGGGCCCAGGAAGTGGAGCACAGCTGGAAGAGGCTGGTGGGGGGGGGGCGTGGACCAGAAGGCAGGGAGGGCTCCCTGGTGGCATAGCACCAACTTTGTGTAATCGTCCCGACACCATACATGGCTGTGCCGTTTTATCTCTCCCCAAACCACTCTGTGAGGCGGGCGATGTCATTAGCCTCGCTTTACAGATGAGAAAGCTGAGGTTCAGAGAGGTTTACGGCTTCGGTGCCCTGGCAGGTAGGTAGCAGAGGCAGGATTAAACCCTGCCCTGTCTGACTCCAGCTACACCTCTAACCATTGCCCTGAGTTGTCTCCCAGCTATTAGCTGGTTTAGTATCAGTGACTAAGAGCATGGACCCTGCAATCCGGCTGCCTGGCTTCAAATCCCAGCCCTGCCACTTACTGTGTGACCTTAGGCAACTGACTCATCCTCTCTGTGCCTCAGTTTTCTCATCTGTAACATGGGGGTAATCATAATGACATCTACCTCACAGACCTGTCGTAGCGTTAAGTAAGTTCACGTATATAAAGCACTTAGACTAATGCCTGGCACAAAAGAGCTCTATGTAAAAGTCTGCTATCGTTATCACTGCTACTGGGTATCAAGTACAGACTTGCTATCTTCATCCCCCTCTGATTTTCTTTCAATTCCCATGGAATTAACCTAAGTGTTTTTGAGATCCTCAGGTGGTGGGGGACTCCTCCTTTCCCTCCAAACACCCCCTAGGATGGGGACAGTGCCAGGTCTCCCTGGTTAGATTCCCTGGAAGTGTTTCAAAATGAGAAGCAGTGCCAGCCGAAAATTATTCTCTTAGGAGGGAGACGGGGTGGCCTGGGGATCCCCATACGCAGAGGAAAGAGGAGGCTGGGGGGTGAGACCCAAACCTGTTCGATTCAGGGGCTGGTAAATAGGAGCCTGACAAGGACCCACACCTGGAGGGGAATCAGATTTGCCCCTCCACACACGCTCACCCGGCCAGCTCACCCACGTCTGCTGCCACGTGCCAGCCTTTCCTTCCTAATACCTGCCGCCCCACTCTTCCCAGCTGCAGGGGCCAGTGGGCCTGTGCCCTTAGGGGCAACAACACACATTGTAACGCTCTCATCCCACCCACCAGCACCCCTCTCGCAGGTCCAGCACCCATGCCCATGGGCACAGATTCAGGTTGGGCACCTGCAGAAACCCTCAGGACAGGCACCTCAGGATCACCCCAGCCCCTCCCCGTCCTGCTCACCTGCTCACGAGCCTTCAGGTCCCTCGGCGAACTCCTGCAGCCGCTGGTGGCCTCTACGACCAGCTGAGCTCACACCCGCTCTAACTGCACTCGGTCCTCACTCCTGCGCCCCTGGGGCAGCTCCCAAACCCCTGACTCATGCCCCCGCCTCCTAATCTGCCCGCCCCATGGGTCCTGGGAGCCCCTTCCACCCCCCTGCCCCGCTCCCGCTGGATGCCCAGTAAACAGAGTTATCTCTCACCCACATCTGGACAGCTGTGAGTCTGGCCCACCCCACCCAACCCCGGATGGCCAGCCTCCAAGGCCTCCCAAGGCCCTCCTGTCCCCTACGAGTCTCCTGGGGCTTCCTTCGTGGACTAACATTCGATGGCTGGGTTCCTGGAGCTCCCAGCCTCCCAGCGGGTCTGTCCCAACATCTGGATGCTCCTGTCCTGCCTCTGTCCATCCTATTCTGGCCAGGCCCCTCTGCTCAGGTCCCAAGATGCACGGGCGCTTGCTTTCTCCTGGTGCCGTCCCTCGGGACTCTCTCACTCCTCCTCTGTAGCCTTGCCCTCGGGGACTGGTGTTCATGGAGTGGGGGCACCCAGGCAGCCACTGCCCTTTCTTGCCCCAGACTAGGGCACCCCCTCCATCCTCTCCTCAAGACCCCAACCAGCTCCAAAGAACTGGCACCTGGGCGCTAAGACGCGGCCCTCCAGTCAACCTGAAACAATCTCAGGTCAACAAAAACAACGTCCCCACACGGAGCTCTGAGCTCACAAAGTCCCAATGTCTGGGCACACTGGCTTTTCTGTCGGCAGCCCGACCCAGGCCCCGGGGCCAGAGCAGCCGGCATTCTCAGCTCCCATCGCCACCCCCCAGCAGGGCAGTCTCTGCTCTTGGCGGGCACTGGGGCTGGTCACCGGTTCCTGGGCTCTGGTTGCTAAAGAGGCAGAGACTGAAAGAGGAGTTCAGATGGGCACGAGTGAACAGAGGTTGGAAAGCGGACAGAAAGGGGCTTTTGTGGACACTGCATGGAGGAAGGAAGCCATCCCGGCCCAGCTCTGACCCTGCCTGGCTGCGGGACGCAGGGCAAGCGCTTGCCCCTCTCCGGGCTTCCATGACCTCATCTGTAAAGGGAGAGTGTAGGTTCTGTGGCCGCCAGCTTGGGGATTTCCTGCTTCAGACTCAAACAATACAAACACAGAGACAAGGACAGAGAGGTGGCATATCCAGTCATTCCACAGCCATTTCCCGGGGCTCACCACAAGCCCGCACGTGCCGAGCCCCGGCAGGGAGAGAAAGGGCATCCATCCACTCAGACCCGGAGCTGGAATCCTCCAGTTTGCAGAGGGTCTGTTCCAGGCACTGCGCTGGGGGCTTCACCTGATGGTCACACTTAATCCTTATAGCCTCCCCATTTTACAGAGGAGGAAACTATCACGACAGAGAGGTAAAGTGGCTTCCCAGTAAAAAGAATAACCAATGAATGGGCACCGGCTCTGTGCCGGGTGCCGTGCCTGGCGCTTCACATGCATCATGTCTCTGAGCTCTGCAAGCCCCTCTGAGGAAGGCACTGTTTACTATTGCTCTTCCCCTCTTACAGATGAGAAAGCTGAGGGTGGAGAGGTAGGCGACTCCCCTCAGCTGGTGTCCTGCCTGAGGCCAAGCCCTGGGCTCCCTCCTGCCACCCTTGGCCTCCGTGTCAGTCAGGAGCGGAGCGGCCGTGGCGAAGGGGGATGGGGACGCCTCCTGTGCTCCACGTTGGTGCTCAGTCTCCCAGCTGGTGGCATCTGTTCCAGGCCCTGGTCCAGACTGGGCTGTTTTCTGCAGCTTGCGGCAGCGAATGCCAGATGCAGGCCCTGCCTTCCCACCACAGCCCCGAGGTCCCAGGCACCTTGCCCTCTGCCTGTCCCAGTGGCCGAGAGGCAGCTGAGTGCAGGAGACTGCCACACAGCACCTCTCCCAGGGCCCAGAAAGGACTGGCAGCCAGCTAGGTGAGAGGCGGGGAGAAGAGGGGATGACAAAGGAACATCTGGCTTAGAAGGAGAATCTACCCAGCTGTTCGGCTGTTCTGCAGGGACCAGCCCCTGCCAGCCCACCAGTCACCCAAGCAGCAGCAGAGCGGATCGGCCTCTGGTCCTTCTGCTCACACCACGTGCTCTTGGTCATTCTTGTCACCTTGACTGGGTGTGGCTGTTTCCCCAAATCCACCCAATGTCGCACTTGGCTTGTTTATGATTCTCCAGGAAGAAGTGATGGCTCCTTTCACTCGTTTGATTCCAATTTGGACTTGGGTGAGTTCAATTTATTTGAAGGCTCCAGTGCCTCGCACTGCACAGGGCTCTGGGGAAGTCAGACAAGAGAGGCCTGCCTCCCCTTAGCCATGCCCCTGGACTGGATGGAGATGGTCAGAAAGCCTGGGCTTTGGGGGAATTGAGCAGGGCCCCAGGATGCCCTGAGAGGGTATCCTGATTTGTCCTCCAGGGCCACACTCCCCAGCCCCCCCACCCCCTCATCCTCTTCTCTTAGAGCCCCTCTTGCCATCCAGACCCCGCCATTTCCTAGAGCACTAGGGAGGCGCCTACCTGGTCCCCTCTCCAACGTCCACGGATGCCCCTGTCCAGGTTCATGCTTGTAGAAGTTTGGGTGCCAAGTTCAAATGTCGGCAGGAACAAGGTGAGCCGAGGGCGGAGCCCCAAGCTGGGCCTGCGGAAGCCCACCCTGAACTGGGATTTGGTTGCACCCCCATCTGATGTTATTCCAGACCACACAGCCCAGATCATGGGTTGGGACTGGTTGTCCCCGAGGGAGACCCTGTGGGCTAGGTGTGAAGTTCTCCTGAAGGGAGGAAACGTTTGTATTTTCAGGCAGCCTGGGACACGGTCAGTCCTCAATGAGAAGTGAGGATTTGGCAGTGACCTTGAAAGGGAAGGCTGCCTTCTTTTGGCCTGAGGGAGCTGAGGGGGGTGGGGCCATGGTGAGTTGCCCCTTGCAATGGGCTTGACAGTGAAGTGTTAGGTGGGCCGGTGACCACTGAAGGTAGACCCATCTGGTAGTCTCACACCTACTCTTTGGTGCCCAGTGGGTGATCCTCTTCTGCTCTTCCCAGACCCTTAGCAAAGCCTTGCTGGACAGTTCCCTTGTGGGAACGGAAGGGAGGGTCTGGGCCCAAGTTCAGTGCAAAGTGGTCCACAGTGTGCAGTGGCAGCTAAGGTGAGCGGAGGTCCAGATAGCATGGGATGACCCATCAAAGGGAGCCAGGAGCCTGGCAGAGGGGACCGGGTCTGGCCAGGTGATCTGGAGAGACCCATGGGTATTCCTTGTGAAGATGTGACTTCCTGTGCCCTCCTGGATTGGGGACTCAAACCACTGGGATTTTAAAGGCACACGCGCCACAGCTGGGGCATTTAGGTTCAGTGTGAACTGCTGGGGCAGGTGGCTCTCCCCTTCGCTAGGTGATCTTGAGCTGGCCACATCCTCTCTCCGGTGTTGATTTTCCTCTCTGGGCCAATGTACGCACCAAATGGGATGACAGATGAAAAGGAGCTTGAGAAGATAATCTGCTCTGGACGCAGGTAAGGGACTGAGTCGTGAATGGGGAAATAGACCATGGAGACTGAAGGTCACCTGTGTCTCAGGTGACCAGGGCCACACAGCATCCATCCTCAAGGAATTCGTGTCCAATGGAGATAGCAGGTGTCAGCACATAACAACCAGAGTGTGAGGACAGCAAGGGGTGTGAACAAAGAATGGGGAGCCCGAGGGACGAGTAATTTGGGAAGTGAAGATGTCTCCAGGGAATCCTCTGAGCCAAGTCTTAGAAAAGTCCATCAGGAAAAGTAGGAGCAGGGCCTCCCAGGTGGAGGGACCAGAGGTGTAAAGGTGCAGCACGGGCTGGGGACAGAGCAGAGTGCGGGTGAATGGAATTGGGGCAGTAATTCCTCTACGTTGTGAATGGACCAGTCTTCCTTATAGCAGGGGAGAGGGGTGAGGGGATGGGAGAGCAGGGAAGCAGGGGGAGGGACTGGAACTGGAAAGGCATTCAGGGATGAGCCCGTCCAGCCCTCCTCTCCTGGAATCCTGTACCCCTTGACTCGCATCCCCGCACCTTTGGCTGGTCCTGGGGGGCATCCTGAGAGCAAGGAGGCTTCTGCCTCTCTGGGGGAAGCAAGGTCAGATCTTGCAAAGATAAGTCACTCCGAGATACAAACCGGGAGTCGGCAGGATCCCCTGAGAACTGGGTGCTCACAGAAGAGGGGGAGGAGGGTTCCAGGGGTTTCTCCAGGAGGGGAGGAGGGAGGTCAAACGGCAGCCTTGGAGAGCTGTGAGGGCAGCCTGGCTCTCCAGAGGGCGCAGGGAGGTGGGGTGTCCTGGTAGGTAGGATCTGCTCAAGGGGCCTCAAGGCAAGGCTGAGAGCTCTCCCAGAGGGTTGTTTTTTTTTTTAATTAATTAATTAATTAATTAATTTTTGGCTGCGTTGGGTCTTCGTTGCTGCGCGCTGTGCTCAGGCTTTCTCTAGTTGCGGGAAGCAGGGGCCACTCTTCGTTGTGGTGCACAGGCTTCTCATTGCAGTGGCTTCTCTTGTTGCAGAGCACAGGCTCTAGGTGTGTGGACCTCAGTAGTTGTGGCAGGTGGGCTCAGCAGTTGTGCCTCGTGGGCTCTAGAGCGCAGGCTCAGTGGTTGTGGCGCATGGGCTTTGTTGCTCCGTGGCACCTGGGACCTTCCCCGACCAGGGCTCGAACCCGTGTCCCCTGCATTGGCAGGCAGATTTCCCAACCACTGCGCCACCAGGGAAGCCCTTTTTTTTTTTAAATATTTATTTGTTTGGCTGCGCGGGGTCTTTGTTGCTGCTCGTGGGATCTTTAATTGCGGCTCTAGTTACCTGATCAGGGATAGAACCCGGGCCCCCTGCATTGGGAGCATATGGAGTCTTAACCACTGGACCACCAGGAAGTCCCTCTCTCAGAGTTTTGACACTTTCTCTTCTCTGAAGGTTCTGTGTTCTCTGGGCTTCTGGGTTGTTTTTTTTTTTTTTTTTTGGCTGCACTGTCCTACTTGTAGGATCTCAGTTCCCTGACCAGGGATTGAACCCAGGCCATGGCAGTGAAAGCCCGGAACCCTAACCACTAGGCCACCAGGGAACTCCTTGGGCTTCCGGGTTTTTAGACATGCTGTTCCCTTGTCCTGAGACACCCTTCCTTTCTATATCTGCTGAACTGAAGCTTCAGGTTTCAGCTCTTGCATCCCCAACTCTGTGAAGCCTCCCTCCCCTCATGCTCCCCCACCCCTGGAGGACTGAAACGGCTCAGCCCAAGCCCACCTGTGTCATCGCCCATCTGTGCTCTACTGGGATGGTCCATGGCCCTTTCTCCTCCACAGACCATGAACCTCAAGGACAGGGACCATTGTTCAGTCCCTTAAACCTGGCCCAGAGCTCTGTCCGTAGTTGATAGTTCATACGTGTTTGTTGACTCTGAATGCAGTCAATGCAAAAATCGGTTCCCTAGCTCACTGCTGAAAGCACGCATGAGGCAATTACTATTTGAGAAAGGCAATACGGGTGACACAGGTTAACAGTTTTGTTTAATTCTGACCTTTCCCCCTAAACACAAATAAGCAAAGAAACAAACTCTGGGCCTCCTCCAGTTTTCACCCACTTGGTTCCTCACGCCCCAAATCAACTGACTGCCTTGATTCTTCTCTTTCCCTAGCTCCACATCCAGCCACGGCTCATTCTATCGTCTCCGTCTCCACTTTTCCATCCTCTTCTCTCCCTCTCTACTGTTTCTCCCCAGGCCCACCGTCCTGCTCCTCCAACACCCCAGGAGCCTCCCACCTGGCCTCCTGACCTCACAATACAGGGGCCACCCAGTACTCAGACTCACCTTTGCCTCTCACTGTTGTGGCCTCTCCCGTTGCAGAGCACAGGCTCTGGACGCGCAGGCTCAGCGGCCATGGCTCACGGGCCCAGCCGCTCCGCGGCATGTGGGATCTTCCCGGACCGGGGCACGAACCCGTGTCCCCTGCATCGGCAGGCGGACTCTCAGTCACTGTGCCACCAGGGAAGCCCTCAGACTCACCTTTGAGAAACAGAAAACAGAAGACATTACTCCCCTGTGTAAAATCCTTCATGACTTCCCCACACCCATTCCTTACTCTGGGCTACTCCTGCCCTCTGCTCACCCCCTTTTTCTGCTCTGCCAAGGCACCAGCGCCATTCCTGCCTGTGTCTCCCCACTCTGCCTGGATGCTCCTCCCCAATCTCCCCCTGGCTGGCTCTTTCTCACCATTCAGGTTTCAGATCAGATGTTACCCCTGCATCTTTTTGATTTTTATTTTTTGCGGTACACGGGCCTCTCACTGCTGTGGCCTCTCCCGTTGCGGAACACAGGCTCCGGACGTGCAGGCTCAGCGGCCATGGCTCACGGGCCCAGCCGCTCCGCAGCACATGGGATCCTCCCGGACCGGGGCACGAACCCGTGTCCCCTGCATCGGCAGGCAGACTCTCAACCACTGCACCACCAGGGAAGCCCTACCCCTGCATCTTTGATCACCCATTTACAGATAACCCCATGGACTCTATCATCATGTCAAGGAAAATCAGGGTGGGCTGTGTATGAGAGAAACCCCGAATCGTATTGGCTTAAGCAAGACAGAAGTTTATTTCTCTTTGATGTGGAAGTCTGGAGGTAGGAGGTCTCAGGCTGGTCCTCCGTGGTGTCAGGGACCCCACCCACATACCTTCTTTTTTATTTTTAATTAATTAATTAATTAATTTATTTATTTATTTTGGGCTGAGTTGGGTCTTCGTTGCTGCGCATGGGCTTTCCCTAGTTGCAGCGAGTGGGGCTACTCTTCATCGTGGTGTGCGGGCTTCTCACTGCGGTGGCTTCCCTTGTTGCGGAGCATGGGCTCTAGGCACGCGGGCTCAGTAGTTGTGGTGCATGGGCTTAGTTGCTCCGCGGCACGTGGGATCTTCCTGGACCCGGGCTCGAACACATGTCCCCTGTGTTGGCAGGCGGATTCTTAACCACTGCGTCACCAGGGAAGCCCCCACATACCTTCTATCTGTGGCATCTTCAGCGGGTACTTTCTCCTCTTGGTCAAATATGGCTGCTTGAGCTTCAGCCATCACCTCTGCATCCCAGCAGGTAGGAAAGAGGAAGGGGTAAAGAAAGATGTGCCCCTTGCTTTAAGGACATTTCCCAGAGGTGGCTTCTGCTTATATCCCTTTAGTCAGGACTTAATCACATGGCTACGCTAAGCTTCAAGGGAGCCTGGGAAGCCATGTGTCCAGAGTTACACAAGAAGAAGAGGAGGGGAATTCCCAGGTGGCCCAGTGGTTAGGACTCCACACTTTCACTGCCAAGGGCCCAGGTTCAATCCCTGGTCAGGGAACTAAGATCCTACAGCCAAAAATAAAAAAAAAAATAGAGAATGAAAATGAGAGGACACCCAGTAATCTCAGCCAGGATCACATCACCTGCTTTTTCCTATCAGCTGATAATTTCCCATTTTATTTATTGTTTATTGTTATCTCTCTCCACTAGACCATAAACTCCATGAAGACAAGTTCTTTTTATTTTTATATTAAAAAATTTTTTTAAAATTGGGGTATAATTAACTTACAGTAAGATATAAGTTTCAGGTGTACAACATATTGATTCATAATTTTTAAAGATTATACTCCATTTATAGTTATTATAAAATATTGGCTATATCCTCTGTGCTGTACAATATATCCTTGTGGCCTATTTATTTTATACATAGTAGTTTGTTGAAGACCAGTTCTTTACTAGGCTTGGCCATCACTGTGCCTGGCACAGGGTAGGCTCTGAATTTTTACTGAATGAATGATTGAATGATTCTCCACAATAACTGTATGAGAGATGCATTCTCATTCCCATTTTACCGATGGTGAAAATGAGTCTCAGAGACATTAAGTAACCCGCCTAAGGTCACACAGTAGGCAATAGGGCCAAGATTTGAATCTTGCTCTCTGTGGCTCCAGTGTTCTTTCAACTTTCACCTCACACACTGGCTTCTCTGATCTCGCAGCTCCACCCTGGATTAGTTAGAAGCCAGGACACAATCACGTGGATTCTGTAAATGCCATTTCCCTGTGAAATTCTCAAGCTCTAATGGGATTAACATCAGAAATGGTTGGGACAAGTTTCGGTAACCTTTCTGTTACTCACTAGGTGAGGATGTTACTAGAATCCATGAGATAAATTCCTCCTGGAAGTAAGCACATTTCATCCTTCCCTCCCAGGGCTGTTAGGAGGATTAAATGAGCTAATACACGGGAAAGCTCTTTTTTAAAAAAGAATATTTATTTATTTATTTATTTGGTTGTGTTGGGTCTTATTTGCAGCAGGTGGGCTCCTGAGTTGTGGCTTACGGGCTACAACTCTTTCCCGTACCAGGGATCGAACCCGGGCCCCCTATATTGGGAGCGTGGAGTTTTAACCACTGCGCGCCACCAGGGAAGTCCTGGGAAAGCTCTTTAAAAAAGACTCGGTGATGAATAAATGGTGGACCCCTATCACACGCAGTAACAGGGAACACTTAGTTCACCAAGGCTAAGCTGCAGCTTCTCAGGCCCCAGGAATTCTCCAGTAAGAGAATGAAGTGGTCAGAGAAGGCTTCAAGGAGGAGGGAGGAGGCATCTTTTTGGGGGGGCTGTGCTGCGCGGCTTGTGGGATCTCAGTTCCCCGACCAGGGATCGAACCTGGGCCCTCATCATTGAAAGCCTGGAGTCTTAACCACTGGACCACCAGGGAATTCCCAAGAAAGAGGCACCTTGAAAGACGGAGGCGGGGCGGTGGGGTGGGGGCGTTGGGGAATCCTCTGGTGTAGAACATTTGACAGTATTATCTCTGTCCCCTGCTGTGTTGATCCCCGAGGTCCCTGCCATTTTCCAACCTGGTCTGCACTAGCCTGCATCTTCCCACCCTTTCCGGTACAATCTCATCCATCACTAATCCCACCATCTAGCCTCCGTCCTCAGGGTGTAAAAGCACAGCCCACAGGTGGAGACAGCATGGCTCACAAGTCCCCAGAGACCACAGGGCTTCAAAATGAGGACTAGTCTTGGAGCAAGCCTCAGCCCACAGTGGGATGCTGACATCCAGGCCCCCTCCACCTCACCTCTTCCGCATTAAGTAGCAACCCCCGACCCTCCGCTTCCTCATCCAGACAAACAGACTTGATCACATGGCACAAAGACCACCCTCCATAAGGTAAGCTGTCTTTACTCACAGCCTGTTCTCCGTTAATCCTCACAATACTTGAAGAAAGGGGGGCACAGAAAGGTGGTGTAACTTCCCAGGGGTCACCCAGCTCATAGGCAGCCAGCTGGAGCAGGGTGTGCTCAGAGACAGCCAGGGTCTAAAGCTTGGGATGGGGACAGGGAGAGAAAACCCTCAAGGAAATGGCTCTTCTGGGTCAGTGAGAGTTCAAGGTCACACCGACCAGGCCCAGGGAGCAGCGCGGGGCGGGGCTGCAGCAGACCGGAAACCGCTGCCCACTAGACCGACTCAGGCCTGGAGGGCGGGCTGGCCAGTGGGGGACAGTCACTCGGTTCCTGTCCTGGATCCACTCTGCGGGAGAGGCTCAAGACCCCTGCTCTTCCCACTTAGGGCCCAGGCGGCCTGGACGCAGGCCTGCTTGGGGAGCTTTACACCTGAAGGACCTGCAGGGAGCAGCAGAGAACCTGAGGGTGGGGGAGAACCTGCGGCGGGGGGGGGGGGGTGGCGGAGGGGGAGGGGACTGTGCGGGAAGAGGACCCATCCCTGGGGGCCTCTGTGCGTGGGAGGAGGGATCCAGGCCTGAGGAGCCCTGAGCGGGCGGAGAACCCGTGGAAGGTGGTTCCCTCTTCCTTCCCAAAGCGGGTGGGGCACGTAGCGGGTCCGCATGTGCTCCAGGGGCCCACTGATCCCGCCCACCTCACCCGCTCCTGCCCTTCTTAACCACTCCTGCTGCCAGCTGCTCCTGGCGCCCGAGGATAAAATCCAAATTCTTCCTTCTGACCCGACTTTTGCTGACCTCTCAGCCTGGCCTTCCTGTCTGTGAACTTGCTCTTGATCCCAGGTCCTGCCCTACTGGTCCTAGCTTCCGTGCTCTCCTCTGAACTGGTTTAAGTGTTCAAGTTGAGCTCAGTCCCTTCTCCAGTCCAGCCACACCCGCCTCTGTTGACTGGCTACCCAGCACGCATGACCACTGGTCCTCCTGCCAGGACCTCCTCCCTTTCCTGAGGGGGCCCTTGCGATTGTCATCCTCTGCTTTCAGGGCAGGCCTGCACCCAGGAGGGAGCTCAGAACTAGGTGTGTCAGGGGCTGACCATGGAACCCACTGGGAAGCTGCCTCTGTCCTACCTCCCTTCCTGACCCTTTGAAATACTCAGAACTGTGGAGCAGCCGCTTTGCTGGGGGGCGGGTGGTATTTGTGCCTGCCATGTCGGTGTTCACTGGTGAGTTCTGTGTGGCAAGACAGCTGTTGGTGGACCCGAGGGGTGGGGGAAATCCCCTTCCACCCTCCCTCTGTCTTGTCCCTGGCTTGTCTCTCACTGCATCCCCTGGGATCTCTCTCCGTGGCTGACCCACCCCTCCCCGGGGTAGGTGGGTCTCTCTGTGAGTCTGGCCCTCCCCCGCCTCTCAGCCCAAGAGAGCCTCTTCTCTCTCCATCCCTGCTGGAGGAGGGGTCAGATGGCTCCTCCAGAAAAGAGCCCAGCCTGACCTGAGGGACGGCCCCTCCCTCGGGGAGCAGCTCCATCCCTTCTTGGTCCTCCCTATCTGCTGAGCCAGATGTGTGGGGCCTCTGCCTGACAGCTGATGGCAGAGTCTGTCTCAGGGCCTGGGCCTATGGGTGTGTCCCCCACTGTGTATGTGTGTGTGTTGGGGGGTGCGGGGGTGGGGGGGGAGTGGGCGGGAGGAGTTGTGGTTAAACCAGTGGCTTTGGAGTCAAACCAACTGGCTCTGGCCTCTTACTAGCTGTGTGACCTTGAGTAAGTTTCCAGATGTCTTCAAAGTCTCAGATTCTTCACCCATAACATCCAGCCTCCCAGAGAGGTTGTGCATGTAGAATGAGATACTGTCCAGGAAGCCCTTAGCACAGCTTCAGGCACGTAGTAAAGTTTGATAAATAGTCGGTTTTGCCCTGGTTAGGAGAAAACCCCAGTCAGCCCGAGGGTCCCTCCATACGTTGGACCCTGAGGTCTGATCATCCTGGCAGGGGAGGGTACATACCCAAAGACCTGGCTGATGGGGAAGGGGGAAAGCAAGGCCTCTGGGTCCCAAAACCCCTGACCCCAGCTTCTCCTCCTTCGTGAACTATCCCTATCAGGAGACATTGAGATGCCCACCCCGACTCCCAGCAGGAAGGTTGAGCTCTGGGAAGACCTCCTGAGGGAAACCTCAGAAACCTCTATTCCTCTCAGGAGCCTCTGTCTTCCTCGGGGGGGGGAAGCCAACCAGGCTCCAGAAGACTCAGCTTAATAACTGTCTCTCCAGGAGCCTGGAGGAGGGCAGGGAGCCCCGAAGTCCAAACGGCTTCTTGTTTCTTTTTTTTTCAAGTAGCACGTTTTTATTTTATTTCAATTTAATTTATTTTTGACCACACCGCAGGGCATGTGGGATCTTAGCTCCCCCACCAGGGATCAAACCTGCCCCCCCTGCATTGGAGGCAAGGAGTCTTAACCACTGAACTGCCAGGGAAGTCCCTTTAGTTTTTATTTTTATTTTATATTAGGGTATCGTTGGTTTACGATGTTGTGTTAATTTCAGGTGTACAGCAAAGTGATTCAGTTATACATATACATATATCCATTCTTTTTCAGATTCTTTTCCCATATAGGTTATTACAGAATATTGAGTAGAGTTCCCTGTGCTCTACAGTAGGTCCTTACTGATTACCTATTTTATATATAGTAGTGTGCATATGTTAATCCGAAACTCCTAGTTTATCCGCCCCTCCTTGTTCCTTTTTGAATAGACCTGGAGCAGCCAATCAGGACCCAGAGCATCAGCTCTACCCTTACACTGGTTAATTTCAAATGGGGCTTGACCAGTGGTGCTAAAGGGGATTGGGTGGGACAGGGTGGGGAGTAGAAAGCTGTGTCTCAGCACCCAGGCCCCTATCTCAGGATCCAGCGCTGTCAGCTGGGAGACTTGGGAGGCCACTACATTAACCCATCTTGTCTGGGAGAAAAAAATACTGAGCCTCATACCCGAGGGGAGAGGAGGATGGGGGAAGGGTTTCCAGTCTGTCCTTCAGTTTACCTTCGGATACCTGGAGGAAATGGGATTTTCTAAGCCTCAGCTTTGAAAAGATGGGGAAGTTAGTTCATTTATTCACCCAAGAATAGGTCCACAACATTTATTTTGCCTCTATTAATGTGTCAGGCACCCTGCTAGGTGCTTGGGGATGCAGAAACCCAGGCAGACGGGCCTGGGAGCCTCAGAGTCTGAGGGAAAGCAAACACTGCAGTCCTGGGACTGTGCAGAGAGAGGTAGCATCTCAGAACCAATGGGAGCCTCCTGTACACCAAGCTACACATCAGTTTGGCCGGTAAACCCCAGGAGGGAGCAGGGATTTCCTCTTGTGGTTTAGCAGAGAGGTCAACAGATGCGCTCAAAGCAGTGTAGCAAGTGTGTCCGTGAAGGAATGAGCCAAGAGCTTGGTGGATCTGCCATCTCTTCTCCATCTCAGATGGGAAGCCTTGGAAGGCAGACGCTAAGACGGACTGCCAGGGCTTCCCTGGTGGCGCAGTGGTTAAGAATCCGCCTGCCAATGCAGGGGACACGGGTTCGAGCCCTGGCCCGGGAAAATCCCACATGCCACGGAGCAACTAAGCCCGTGCGCCACAACTACTGAGCCTGAGCTCTAGAGCCCGCGAGCCACAACTACTGAGCCCACGTGCCACAACTACTGAAGCCTGCACGCCTAGAGCCCGTGCTCCGCAACAAGAGAAGCCACGGCAATGAGAAGGCCGTGCACCGCAATGAAGAGTAAGCCCACGCACAGCAACGAAGACCCAATGCAGCCAAAAATAAATAAATAAAATAATTAAAGAAATTTATTAAAAAAAAAAAAGAGACGGACTGCCAGTATCTGCAATGTATAGACACCCTCAGCCTTCTGCATCATCTGCCCAGCAGATCCGAAACCTTGCCTGACCAGGGGGTGTCCTCTCACACCCCGAACTCTGCTGCTGGAGGACATTGCTCAAACCAAACATGGCCTGACTCCCATATTTACCTCTCGAATCAGTTCTTCTACCAAAGGAAATACAATCCCCAGGATGATAGTGGCTTCCGTATCCTGGGGTAGCAAGAAAACTTTCAAGGATGTCAAGGGGCCGTGCTGAGGAGTCCTTCTGTCGGGCAGGGACAGTGCGAGCGTCAGAAGGAGAAGGATAGTCAGGTTAACCTGACATAAGCCAGGTGTGAAATGCAGCAAGGCACTGCAGACAGGATGTCCTGATGGTCAAAACATGGTCTGACAGTGGACAGGCCAGTGCAGGAGAAGTGGCCCTCCATGTGCCCAAGGGGGCAGAAAATGAAGGCAAAGGACGTAAGAGATGCCTCTGCCTGCTGGCTTTAAGTTCCCTCTCCTCATTTTGTACTTTTTTTGCGGTACACAGGCCTCTCACTGTTGCGGCCTCCCCCGTTGCGGAGCACAGGCTCCGGACGCGCAGGCTCAGCGGCCATGGCTCACGGGCCCAGCCGCTCCGCGGCATGTGGGATCTTCCCGGACCGGGGCACGAACCTGTGTCGCCTGCATCGGCAGGCGGACTCTCAACCACTGCGCCACCAGGGAAGCCCTCCTCATTTTGTACTTTAAAACCAGAGTTTAAAGGACTTCCCTGGCGGTCCAGTGGTTGAGACTGCGCTCCCACTGCAGGGGATGCAGGTTCCATCCCTGGTTGGGGAAGTAAGATCCCACAAGCTGCACCGCGGCGCGGTCAAAGAAAAACACAAAAGACAGAGTTTAGACCGTTGGGAAATGACCATTGCAAACAGAAGCCTCAATTCGCCTGATAGCCAGACATAATACTTTTGGAAATAATCATATTTGTGTATGTTTTGACAATTGTTTAAGTGTTCAGAAAAATCAGCCATGTTTTCATTACAGTGTGTAATTGTAGTAGAGTCTCCATGGCCCAGGTGACTGAGTACAAATCCCAAGTGTAACACTTACCAGCTGTGTGACCTTGGGCAAGTTACTTCACGTCTCTGGGCTTCAGCCACCTCAGCTGCAAAATGGGAACCAGGTGATAAACATAGCACCTTCCCTGAAGGGTTGTTGTTAGTATTAATGAAGTAATACATGTAAGGCACTTCAAACAGTGCTTGGAGCATATAGTAAAGGCTAATATTAAGTGTTATCAATTTTTATTGTCACTCATGTTTAAAATGTTAGGAGACATTTAATTTGTCAGATTCCTAAGTGTTAATTTGTGCTTGTATGATTATCAGAGAGATGTTGATTGTTTATTTTTATTTATTTTATTTTTATCTATTTATTTGGCCGCGCTGTGTGGCTTGCGGGACATTAGTTCCCTGACCAGGGATTTAACCCTGGGGCCACGGCAGTCAAGGTGCCAAGTCCTAACCACTGGACCGCCAGAGAATTTCCTTTTTTATTTTACTTATTTTATTTTATTTCTTTAATTTCTTTGATTATTTAAAGTAATGTCAATTATTCAGTAGATTCAGAAGGTTAATAAACTAGACATGAGGGGAGGGGGAAGGGTAAGCTGGGACGAAGTGAGAGAGAGGCATGGACATATATACACTACCAAATGTAAAATAGATAGCTAGTGAGAAGCAGCCGCATAGCACAGGGAGATCAGCTCGGTGCTTTGTGACCACCTAGAGGGGTGGGATAGGGAGGGTGGGAGGGAGACGCAAGAGGGAGGGAATATGGGGATATATGTATATGTATAGCTGATTCACTTTGTTATACAGCAGAAACTAACACACACCATTGAAAAGCAATTATACTCCAATAACGATGTTGAAAATAAAAAAAATAAATAAACTGGACATGAAACCAAGTTCAGGTAGTAGTGAGGATTTCCCTCCATCAGTAAAGACCCTTGAAGGCTGAAGAATTTAATAAATAACCTCTCCTCCCGCAACTCCGGTAAACTTGTCTGTAGTGTTAGCACCCGTCCTCTAGGGGGCTCAGGTTGTTCCATGGGACACCCTACCTCTCTGGAGCACTCCACCCCACCCTGAGGCACAGGCCACTCTGGACTTCCTCCCTCCGTTCTCCCCACTCTCCCTCTCTCTCTCCGCTCGCTCCTTCCCCACAGCCCTAAAGAGCTCAAGTCTATCCATTGAAATAACCAGACGAGCTTCTCTTGACGCTACAGAGGTTGCCCTGCTGTTCTCCTCCCCTTCACAATGCCTAACACCCTCTCTGTCTCACCTCTCATTCCCTCCTCTGCCCGACAGCTCAGCTTCTCCTCTATCTCCCCTTTCCACTAATAACCTATAAGTTGCCAAGTCTAATGAACACTACCCAGCTCCCCAGGTGGATTTCTCCGTAGCATTTGACATGTGCAGCCCCTCCCTTCTTGGAGGTATCTGCTCTCAGTTCCCCTCCTATCTGTTTGATGGTTTCTCCTCTATCTTCTTGGCTGGCTCATCTTCCTCCTATCATCTCAGCCCCATGTTGATGCTCCCCCCAAGTTCATCTTTCCTGAGCTATCTTACCTCCACGGTGCACACTCTTGTGACTTGGCCCTCATTCAAGGTGCCCTATCTCAGCCAATGACACCCCAGTCTACCCAATGCTCAAGCCAGAAACCTGGAAGTGACTGCAAGACTTCCACCTTATTTGGCCAGTCATCAAGGAACCATCCACTGACTTTCCTATAACTGATGACCTTGCTAAAGCCCAAATTGGAGCCTGTCACTCCTCGGTAATGTTCAAATTCTGATGTTCAGAACTTATGGTTGGCGGGGTGGAGGTGGGGGAAGGGATAGTTAGGGAGTTTGGGATTGACATGTACACACTGCTGTATTTAAAATGGATAACCAGGGACTTCCCTGGTGGTCCAGTGGTAAAGAATCTGCCTTCCAATGCAGGGGACGAGGGTTCAATCCCTGGTTGGGGAACTAAGATCCCACATGCTGCGGGGCAACTAAGACCTGTGTGCCACAGCTACTGAGCCCGAGTGTTGCAAACTACAGAGCCCACGTGCTCTGGACCCCGCGTGCCACAACTAGAAAGAGAAAGCCCGCACGCCACAACTAGAGAGAAGCCCGCGCCGCAACGAAAGATCCTGCACACTTCAGCGAAGACCCCGCGTGCCACAACTAAGACCCGAGGCAGCCAGAAAATAAATAAATAAATAAATAAAATTTTTAAATAAAATAAAATGGATAACCAGCAAGGACTTACTGTATAGCACAGGGAACTCTGCTCAGTATTATGTAACAACCTAAATGGGAAAAGAATTTGAAAGAGAATAGATACATGTATATGTATAACTGAATCACTTTGCTGTACACCTGAAACTAACACAACACCATTAATTAACTATACTCCAATGTAAAATAAAAAGTTAGGGCTTCCCTGGTGGCACAGTGGTTGAGAGTCCGCCTGCCGATGCAGGGGACACGGGTTCGTGCCCCGGTCCAGGAAGATCCCACATGCCGCGGAGCAGCTGGGCCCGTGAGCCATGGCCGCTGAGCCTGTGCGTCCGGAGCCTGTGCTCCGCAACGGGAGAGGCCACAACAGTGAGAGGCCCGCGTACCACAAAAAAAAAAAAAAAAAAAAAAAAAAGTTAAAAAAATGTTAGTGTTCAAATCCTGTAGCTCTGTCTAACCTTGAGTTTCATTCTTCCTCTTCATTCTCTCCCCTTATATACTAAACTACATGCAGATCCTATATGATTAGCACAGGGCAAGGCAAACAGTAGGTGCTCAATAAATGTTTGTTGAACATGCATGCTGAAAGGTAAAGGTAAGAAGATGGGAAATATATATACCATGCAGTTTCCAGTGGCCAAAGCTAGAACAATTTGAACAACAAAATAAGGAAGTATTGGATTACAACCCAAAGTATAAAACAAATATCCATGAGTCCATATTGATATGTTTAAGTGATTGAATAGATTAATAAATGGAGCAGAAGAGACACTAGCTCAGCCAACAAGCAGGGTCAACATCATCAATCACACATTATGCTGATAGTACATACACTTGAGATGATGGGATGAAGATGGGACTCTGTGATCTTCCTCCCCAAAACTCATTACCTGAGTCTAATCATGAGAGAAGCATCAGACAGACAGTGGTGTGTTCCATGTGTCAACTTGGCTAGTCCGCAGTATCCAGTTATTCAATCAAACACTAATCTAGGTGTCGCTGTGAAGGTATTTTGTACATGGGATTAATATCTACAATCTGTTGACTTTAAGTAAAGGATAGTCTAGACGGTCCTCATCCAATCAGTTGAAAGGCCTTAAGAGCAAAATTAAGGGTTCCCTGAGGAGGAAGAAATTCTACCTGTGAACTACAGTGTCAGCGCCTGCCCTACAGATTTCAGATTTGTCTAGCCAACCCTCACAATTGACTAAGCCAATTCTTTGGCAATAAAACAGTAAATCGGGCCTCCCTGGTGGCGCAGTGGTTGAGAGTCCGCCTGCCGATGCAGGGGATACGGGTTCGTGCCCCGGTCTGGGAGGATCCCATATGCCGCGGAGCGGCTGGGCCCGTGAGCCATGGCCGCTGGGCCTGCGCATCCGGAGCCTGTGCTCCGCAACGGGAGAGGCCACAAGAGTGAGAGGCCCGCATACCGCAAAAAGAAAAGAAAAAAAAAAAAAAAAAAAAAAAAAAACAGTAAATCAATTTCTCTCTCTCTGTAAATATTTATCTATAAATATATCTAGAAATACACAAATATATTTATATCTGCATATAAATATCTATATTTATATATGTATGTCTATAAATATATAGAGAGATGTTTATATAGCTGTACCTATATGTCTCTACATATTTGTCCTATTGGTTTTCATGGGTTAAAGGAGAAACCATAATGGGAGTTATAAAATGTTTTGAATTGAATGAAAAAAATATTTGTGGGATATGGCTAAAGCAATACTCATGGAAAAATTTACAGCCTTAAATGTGTATATTGGAAAATAAGCTTATAATGAACAATCTAAGTTACTCATTTCTTTTTTTAAATATTTATTTGGGATTATCCCTTTGGAGGAACCAGACGCCAGCGTACTCTTTCTTGTATCCTCAGGCTTTGCGGGATCTTAGTTCTCTGACCAGGGTTCGAACCTATGCCCCTGGCAATGGGGGGTGCAGAGTCCTAACCACTGGCCAGCCAGGGAATTCCCTAAGTTACCCATTTCTTAGTAGAAGAACAAAATGAGCCCCTTAAAAGAAGAAAGAAGAAAAAAATAATAAAAATACATAAAATACAAAATAAAGCATCAATAAAGGGAATCAATAAAGACAAAGGTAGTTCTTTAAGAGGATTAATAAAAGTTAAAAATCTCTAGTGAGATTTATCATTGGAAAAAAAAGATCGCATACTGCAAATATCACAAATGAAAAGGTGAGTTTCACTACCAAATTTAAGGACATTTAAAAAAATGAGAGGATATTACAGATACATTTATTTTATGCCAAAGAATTTAAAATTTTCAATAAAATAGACCATGTCCTAGAAAATTATGACACCACAAACCAACTCAAGAAGAAATAAGAGAATTCTATCTCATCATGATGGAGTTATAGGGACTGGAATTGCTGTCTAGCTGTAAACAACAAGAAAACTAGATAAAATATATGAAACAATTGTTTTAATCATTGGATAGGCAGTGCAGGTCTGTGATCTTTAGGAGAAAGGGAACCAAGTGAGCCCTGTGATTACCCCAGCTTCTGCCTGGAGGCACTCTCTAGACCACAGTGCAAGGAAGAGGTCCCAAAGCAGTGGATTTGCTGGGTCGGGATGAGAAATCAGAGTTTCAGGAGGCTGTAACACTTGGAATTTACAAAGTGGAATACTAAAGAAAAGGGAGCTGTGTAGAGAGAGAGCTCCAGCAATATGCATCAGAGTGTACTTGAGAGAGTCTTTGAATACTAAGCCACACATGTAAGGGTGAAATGCCACACATCTGAGAGATCAGATGTGCTGTGAGCTACAGAATTCCCAGAGGTTACAGAAGGCTAGGATATAGTCAAGTTCTGACCACCCAGAGTGGAGAATGCTTGTTAAAAAAACCAGGGCATTCAGTAGAGACCCCAGAAGGGTAACACTTTAGTAGTTAATGAGGGCTGTTTTAGCCTTAGGCAAATTTAAACCTTCCCTAATACCTTAAAAATAAACTTCAAATGAATTAAGTTAATCATGAATAAGTTTGTGAATTGCCTGTTAGAACAAAGTCCAGCATTTTGGAAAACAACAAAATCCAGCACCTTGATCCTTAGAGAGAGTCACAGTCTGGGCAAAAATGTTTGCAATACATTTATCTGACAAAAGCCTTGTATCTAGAATATATAAAGAATTCCTGCAACTCAATTATGAAAACAAACAATTCAATTAAAATTTTGATGAAAGACTTGGACACTTTGCAAAAGAAAATACACAATGGACTAATAAACTCATGAAAAAAATTAACATCATTAGTCATCAGAGAAGTGCAAAGTAAGTCCACAATGAGATACCACTACATACCCACCCAATGACTAAAATGCAAAAAGACTGGGATTTCCCTGCAGGTGCAGTGGTTAGAACTCAGTGCTTTTATTGCCGTGGACCCAGGTTCAATCCCTGGTCAGGGAACTAAGATACCACAAGCCTCGTGGCATGGCCAAAAAAAAAAAGAGAGAGAGAGAGAGATTGAGAACACCAAGTGTTAGAAAGGAGATGGAGCACTGGCAACCTTACATTTTTGTACATCGTACAAGGGGTAAAACCACTTTGGAAAAGAGTTTGGCAGTAAAAGTTAGTCATACACTTATCCCTATGATTTATTCATGTGCTCCTAGATATTTATCTAAGAGAAATGAAATATATGCGACTAAAACCTTCAGTGAGAATGTTCATGGAAGTTTTCTTCATAGTAGCCCAAACTGGAAACAGCTCAAATGTCTATCAACAGGTTAATGAATAGACATCTGTGGTATATTTCTCATCAATAAAAATAAACAAATTACTTTTACATGGCTACAACATTAATGAATCTCAAAAACATTACACTGAAGGAAAAAAGCCGGTGCGAAAGAATATTTATCATATGATTCTATTTGTAGAAAGTTCTAGAATAGGGCAAACAGATCTATGGTTCAGATCAGTGGTTGTTTTGGTGGTGATGGGGATTGACTGAGAAGAGGCAGAGGAGAACTTCCTGGGGGTGATGGAAATGTTCTCTGTCCTAATAGGTGTGTAGGATACATGAGTGCATGTATCTATTAAATTATTGAATGGCTGTGCTTATAACAAAACATTTTGCTCTATGTATGTAAATTACACCTCAATAATGAAGAACCACACTGAGGTACTGGAATGACTACAATTAAAAAGAATAATAGAATGGATCAACAACAAGGTCCTACTGTATAGCACAGGGAACTATACTCAATATCCTGTGATAAACCATAATGGAAAAGAATATGAAAAAGAATGTATATATGTATAACTGAATCATTTTGTTGTACAGCAGAAATTAACATAACATTGTAAATCAACTATACTTCAATAAACTAAATTTTAAAAAAGGAATAAAGATGCTGAATATTGGTGAGTATGTGCAGCAACTAGACCTCTCATACATTGATGATGAGGATGTAAAATGGTACAACCACTTTGCAAGTTTGGAGGTTTCTTACAAACGTAAACACATACTTCTCATATGATCCAGAAATTCTACTGGTAGGTATTTACCCACCAGGAATGGAAACGCTTCATTACAGAAAAAGTTATACAATACCATTTTTAGCAGCTTTAGTCATACTAGTGAAAAGAACTGAAAAAATCCTAAATGCCATCAACAAGTGAATGGACAAATAAATTGTCCATTTATACACTGGACTATTACACAGCACTGATAAGTAATGAATTAACAACACTTGCAACAACTGGAATGAGTTTACAAAATGTTATGCTGAGTATGAGAAGCCAGACACAATGCAGTAAATCTTATATGATTCCATTTGGGTGAAATTCTAAAAAAGACTAGTTCACAGTGACAGCAAGTAGATAAATGGTTGCCTGGGGTTGGGGCAGAGGATTGACTGGGAAGAGGCACGAAAGAACTTTTCCAGTGATGGAAATATCCTCTATCTTGATTGTGGGTGTGTATGTTTGTCAAAACTCACTGACTGGTGCAATTAACATGGGTGCATTTCTTGTGTGTAAATTATACTTTAGTAATGTTGATTTTTTTAAACGGAGAAATTAATTGATGAAATAAAAATAAAAACCTTCTAGGAATAAAAAAAGAATACAATATCTACATAGTCTACAATCATAAAATAAATTGAATTAGCAGTCAAAAATATTCCCACAAAGCAAGTTCCATGACCAGAGAGTTTCATCATTAAATTCAATCACATAATCAAGAAGCAAATACTTCCAAAGAGTCACAAATTATTCCAGATTATAGAAAAAGAGGGGGCACTTGTTCACTCATTTAGTAGCATTATCTTAATACCAAAACCTGGTATGGATAGTACAAGGAAGAAAAATAACATGTCAATCTTGCTCATGAACATAAATTCAAAAGTCCTAAATAAATAAAACATTAGCGAACTGAAACCAGTAATAAAAGAAAAAAGTAATACATCATGACCAAACTGGGCTATCCCAGACATCGAGTTTAGTAACATTAGAAAAATCAATTAAGTGTAATCCTCCACATGAACATGAAGAGAATGAAAACCATATATTCATCTCAGAAACGAAAAAAGCATTTGATAAAATTTGTCACTCATTAATGATTAACGCTTTGAGCAAATTAAGAATAGACGTGGATCCTTTTGTAGTTCATAAGTGTGATGATTGGGTGTTCACGCGCTTGTGTGACATGTGCCTCCTTCTAACCTTGTTATGCCTGTGGCACATTACCCGTCTGACGTGAAAAAAAAAAAAAAAAGAATAGACGTGAACTTCTATAACCTGATAAGGGATATCTGTAAAAAACACCTATAGAAAACACCACACCTGGGGCTTCCCTGGTGGCGCAGTGGTTGAGAGTCCGCCTGCCGATGCGGGGGACACGGGTTCGTGCCCCGGTCCGGGAGGATCCCACATGCCGCGGAGCGGCTGGGCCCGTGAGCCATGGCCGTTGAGCCTGCGCGTCCAGAGCCTGTGCTCCGCAACGGGAGAGGCCACGACAGTGAGAGGCCCACATACCGAAAAAAAAAAAAAAAAAAGAAAACACCACACCTAATATTGAAATCTTTCCTCCCGATGTCAGAAACAGGACAAGGATGCTTGTTACTTGGCGAGGAAGAAAAAAACCTGGTATTTGCAAATAATTTAATTGTGTAGCAAGAAAATTGCTACAGTAAATTATTTCAATTTATAGAAGTGTTTAATAAATTTAAAGAATCAACTTAAAAATTAATTGCACAAAGACAAACAACCCAATTAAAAAATGGTCAAAGGAGGGAAGGGATGGGGGAACAGATGTATATGTATGACTGATTCACTTTGTTATAAAGCAGAAACTAATAAAAAAACATGGTCAAAGGACTTGAATAGACATTTCTCCAAAGAAGGTATACAAATGGCCAATAAACATATGAAAAAATACTCAACGTCATTAGGCATTAGGGAAATGGAAATCAGAACCACAATGAGATACCACTTCACAACTACTAGGAGACCTATTATGAAAAGTGAAAGACAGTAAGCACTGGTGAGGCTGTGGAGAAAATGGAACCCTCGTACGTTAAGGTGGGGATGTAGAATGGTTCATCCACTGCGGAAACGGTTTGGCTGCTCCTCAAAATGTTAAACATAGAATTACCATATGACACAGCAATTCAGAAGAATTGAAAACAGGGACTCAAACACATACTGTACCCAAATGTTCATAACTGTATGATGAAGGGTGATGGAAATATTTTGGAAATAGATACTGGCAATGGTTACACAACATTGTGAGTGTAATTAATGCTACTGAATTGTACACTGAAAAATGATTAAAGTAGAAAATTTCATGTTATATATATTTTAACACAATAAAAAGTCAGTTGCTTATCTACACCAGCAACAATTAGAAAATAAAATTTTAACAAGGTACTTTTAAAATACATAACACTTATAAATAACCTTGGATAAACCTAACAAGGTATGTATAAGACTTCTTTGAAGAAAATGTGAAAATTTTATTAACAAATTTTTAAGACAAGCTAAATAAAAATATACTGTATCCAATGATCGGAAGACTCAGAATTGTAAAGATGTCAGCTTTGTAGAAATTAAGCTATAGATTCAATACAATCCCAATTCCAATATAAATCCTAAGGTCAGTTTTTTTATATGTAATTTTTTATTTGCTAATCATACCTCAATAAAGTTCATTTTTGTTGCACATGTCAAGCTAATTCTAAAATTATTTTGGAAACACAAGGGTCCAAGAAAAGAAACAAGGCACTCTTAAAGAAGAATAAATAAGATAGTAGGACTTGCCCTATCAGTCATCCAGACTTATTATAAAGTTTTAATAAGTAAGGCATTATGATTTGGTGCAAGGACAGACAAAGAGACAACTAAAGCGGAACACAGAGCTGAGAAACAGACCCACACATGTACGGACACTTGATTTGAGACAGAAAAGCAGTGGGGAAAGTACTTTAAAAAAATAATGAGGGACGTTCCTTGTGGTCCAATGTTTAAGACTCCATACTTCCAATGCAGGGGTTGCCGGTTTCATCCTTGGTTGGGGAACTAAGATCCCATATGCTGCGCAGCATGGACACCCCGCCCCCACCACCACCAAAAAAAGAGAGAGAGAGAGAGAGAGAAAATAACTAATGGAGCTGGATCAAACTGAAATTGGACCCCCACCTCACACCATACACAAAATTTATTCCAGGTGAATTATAGACTTCAAAGTAAAATAACACTATAAAACTTTTGTAAGGTAATGTAAGAGAAAACATCATAACCTCAAGATAGGGAAGATTTCTTAAGAGACGAAAAACACCTGTCATAAAGAAAAAATGATATATTTGGTTATATTACGATTAAGCATTTCTGTTCATGAAAATATACCATAAAGAGGACTAAAGGACAAGCCACAGAATATGAGAAGATATTTGTAGTACATACAAGTGACCAAAGATTCATATTTAGAGTATATGAAGAACTACTACAAAGCAGTGAAAAAACAATCCAAGAGAAATTGAGCAAAATACTTGGAACAGGAGCCTCAGAGTAGAGAAAACCCAGATGACCAATAAGCGTGTGAAAAAGTGCTTGAACTCATTAACAATCCTGGAAATAAATGCCAACTAAAATAAAATGTATAACAATATTCAAAGTCAGGGAGAGAGGCAATGGAAGTATACTTTTATAAGTTTCTAATCCCCTTTCTTTCACCAAATTAATAGGCACATACGAACTATCCGGGACCGTGTTTATATGCTCTAGGAGAACCTATCAGACCATCTGGCACAGCAGCTAAATTGGGGCTACCACTTGGTCATGTTCCCATCATCTACAATTATTCACCTGGGTTTTGCAAGGGCCAGATTGCTGTGTTAAATGGAGATGTAACAGGGACCACCACTCCTGCATCCTTTGTGGGTGACTATAATCACTGTCATTTCACCTGGGATGAGGTATTTCTTCTGATTTAATATCTTGGCAGGGATAGGGGGCAGTTCCCACTTGGTCTTTCCTACTCTGATGGCTATTGTTTCAGGAAACCAATGTGAGAGTTCTGTTATCTGCTAAGTACATCTATTTCAATGATGTATTTAGGGACCAGGGAAATAACCACCAGGTGGGTCTGTGGACCTATTGGACCCACTGTGGGATGGACTTGGCCAGGTCTCCTTTTATCACTTGGCCTCTGTATGCCCCACTCTAACACATGTCCATGGTGGCATTTTGATCCCTTAATATCTGTCAGCTCAGATCCTGTACCCAAAAGCCTTGAAAGATCTGAGTATTCCCCTTTCCTTAGTTGCTCTGAGAAATGACTTTGGAGGAGTGAGATAATTATTATGATGTAAGTTTACTGTGGCATTGCAAGATTCTTCCTGAAGGGCACCAGCCTCTGCTTTCATCAGTGGGTTCTGTAGCTGAAAAATGGCTGGGCTCTGGAAATTGGGTGATGAATCATGATTTTCCTTTGCAGTGGCCGACATCAGCCTTCTACTCTCACATTCTTGCTTGTTTTTGGTTATATAAGTCAAGAAATACTCTCATTGGCTGTCCACCTACCTAGGAAGACCATGTTCTTCCATGTTGAAGACCACTGGCGATCACAGTAGATCCCAGCTTGCCATTTTGGTCTTTCTGCCCATTATGGTAATTACGTCCACCTTAACACTGATGACTAAGTGCCATCACCTGGCCTCTGTTCTGGGTTCGTGTCATACCCACTGACTTTACAAAGCCCAGTTCCATAGATATGTCCACTACCATCAACTTTGGCCTGCAGAGAATAACCCCTACTGAACTGCAAATGATGCCAGTGCCTCTCCGACAACTAGCCCATTTCTTATCACTGTTTGAGCGAGTGTCTCTGGGTCCTCATGAGGAACACAGGAAGCTGGAGCGTTCTCTGGTCTTATACAATAATAATAGGTCTTATACAATAATAATTTCATTCTGGTGAGCTCATCTCCCTAAGCCTTTTGACCCTTCCCTAGCACTCAGCCAAGGAAATTCTAGCATCTCCACCTCATTTGCTGTAACATACGGTTTCCTCCAAACTTTGAAGCTCTATCCCAGTAGCATATTGAAACTGGTTCCAGATGTCCTTGCTAAGGCTTTAAAATGTTAAATCCTTAGTCATGGTAGAGTATCCCAGATCAATATAGACTCTCCACTATCCAGCCTTATATTCTACTCCCTGACCCCAGTCCGGCACCCTCAAGATCTGTTCTCAAGCATGTTCTCCCAGTTTCTGCTGCTACGTTAGCCAGATCCTGCAGCATTTTTGGTGAACAATCCCTTTCTTCCTATAGCTGGGATAGTACTTCCTCACTTGTTCCAGGATGAGACTTGCCCATGGTCTAGAATCGTGGAGTGGGGTCAGGGTCAGATCTTGAAGAGAGCAAGTATCATCTTGTGAGGCATCTGCCTCAGGTGAGGACTTTGCATGTTATCCAGGCAAGGAGAAACTGCTCTCTGCTACCAAGGGGGAGAGGCCACTTCTCCTTGCCCAGTGGGTTCAGGATAACATGGGGATTCCAGAACAGATGTTTTCATACCAGGTCTCAGTGTCCTCCTCCTTCCTTATCAGGGCCCTGACTTGGTGGGGCTTTGAATAAATAATCCTGCTATTCTTACAGCATTATGGGATTGATTTTCAGCCCAGTCAGCCCTACACAGGCTGCAGATAAGAGTTTCCTTGAGTGCTGCCCTAAAGGACTTCTGGGTTTTACACTGTACCCTGAGTTGATAACTGATGTGAGTCTGTCGTTTTTTCCTTTTAGCAATTTGAAGGCATTTACCAACAACTGACCAACTCCACGATCTTTATAATTCCCATTTCCCTCCCATATCACAAATACTAGAGATACTCACAGGCAGTGCATCCCTGGATTCACCAGGGTGAGAGTTTTAGTAAACTTGCTGGTGCTCTGGGTATCAGCACCCGCACCTACCCCGGCAATGGAATCCTTGTTCCCATTTGGATGGTGAGTCATCCAATTCCAGAATCCCGTTTGGGGGATCTGCTTCCTAGGACCACTCCAGATACCAACTGGGTTTTTTGGGGGGAGGGGCGGTCCCCCTAGGAATAAAATCTCAGTTGAGGATTTGAAGGATTTGATATTTGAGGGGTTTTTTTTTGGTTTTTTGGGGGGGTGTTTAGTTTGTTTGTTTGGCCACGCCATGCAGCTTGTGGGATCTTTGTTCCCCAACCAGGATGGAACCCATGCCCCCTGCAGTGGAAGCTCGGAGTCCTAACCACTGGACTGACAGGGAATTCCCCATATCTGAAAAATGATGCTAGGAACTACCTGCAAGTGAACGGGAAGGT
Source organism: Mesoplodon bidens (assembly GCF_964165515.1). Lineage (NCBI taxonomy): Eukaryota > Metazoa > Chordata > Mammalia > Artiodactyla > Ziphiidae > Mesoplodon > Mesoplodon bidens. The sequence goes on along the minus strand of NC_138179.1, from coordinate 49,854,962 downwards.
GACACAGAGAAGGGAAGGAGGCCAATAAAGGCTGTGCTATCAACCCAATTACGAGTGTGGACAAGTGGAACTGAGTCCTGCTGGGGACTCAGGGAGCCAGTAATAATGTAAGCCTCAGGACTATCCCACCTGATGACTGAGAGAACTGGGGTATTTTTCCACCAATCCTCATCAGTTATTGCCTGAGGTTTGCTGAGGGTGGGAGGGCCCAGCGTCTGAGTAGTGCAGGCTCCAGTGGCCAGAGAGAGCCCTCAGGTTGAGTTGCAGTTTTTCTGGCAGTGGGAAGGTTTTTCAGTGTACCCAAGCGCTTAGGGAATGAGGGAGGGATACTGACAGCGCCTGCTACCCCAAGGGAGGAATCCGTTCACTAGATACAACAGTGGTTCCACTGAACTAGTAGCAATCCAATTCTGAGGATTTAGATTCTTCAAGAATGAAGTGGTCACCTGACATGGTTTAAAAAACAACAATAGGGCTTCTCTGGTGGCGCAGTGGTTGAGAGTCCGCCTGCGGATGCAGGGGACACGGGTTCGTGCCCCGGTCCGGGAGGATCCCACATGCCGCGGAGCGGCTGGGCCCGTGAACCATGGCCGCTGAGCCTGTGCGTCCGGAGCCTGTGTCCCGCAACGGGAGAGGCCACAACAGTGAGAAGCCCGCATACTACAAAAAAACAAAAAACAAAAAACAATAGCCAACTGGGGTGCTGGCTAAGGGCAAAGTGAAAATGAAATGAGTGTTGGAAGAGGAGATTATAAATGTCAACTTTGACCAGTTACAAAAATAAGAATTGTAGATGCTATGGGTATTTGCTTGCTTGCTTGCTTGCTTTATATTATATACTCTGTATAGTATTACTTCCCCCTAACTTCCTTTGCCTTATTATCTTATAGAAGGATTGTTGTTGGTAGTGAGCTTTATTATTTAGTCTTTAGGTTCCTCTAGAGGAGATGAGGCTGAAATCAGAAAGGTATGAACATCACCCAGAGACGAATAGTTACTGCAGAGACTTTGCAACTCAACGTTGCAGGGGAGGGCGCTATAGCACCTTCACTTGTACCAAAGACAACTGCATCTTAATAGGCAAAGGCAGGAAGTTGTTATTGTTCAAATATGTATAGAAAAGATGTGTGTAGATGCTGAGCAGCAAAAGTTCCCCACTTTTTCTGTGCCTGTTACTTATTTCTGGCTTTTCTGCTCCAGATCCATTCTTCATGTCTCTACAAACTTGTTTCCCAGACTCCACTACTAACTGGCCTTCTGTTAGGTTCTACTAATAGAAAGCACTAGAGGGAGATGGAAGTCAGGGAAAGGAGAAGGGACGATATTCTCTTTGGGGTTTTTGTTTAGGGTCACCCCATCTTTGGCAGTTGGCTCTAGCCTTCAGCTTTTTTCTGCATTCTAAGAACCAGCTTTGTAGATGGCACCAGTGGCAGCCCACTGGTGGCTCTGGCTGAGTCTGAGCCCCACCCGTGGGCTCCCGCCTCTTCCCTTGAGTTCCCTTAGCCCTTGCTACTTTATTTAGTTATAAGTTTCACTACTTTCACGTTGTCTCTATGTACTCTTTCTCTTTTTGCTCTTTTGGTCTTCCCACTCCTGTGTAACCAAATCCCCTCTATTTCAAATACATCGTGTGGTTTCTATTTTTCTATCTAGGCCCTATCTGGTGCACAAAATACCCTCAATGGTAGAACAGATAAATTGTGATAGAGACATACATTGGAATAGTATACTGCGAAAATGAATCTCCCTAACATGATATTGAAAGAAGCAAATTGCAACTGAATTCAAATAGTATGACACCATTTCTACAAAGTTTAAACACCATTAAACTATATGTTTTATTGATGGATGTGTAAGTGGTAAAACTATAAAGAAAAGCAAGAAAATGATTATCGCAAGAGTCTGGATAGTGGTTATCTCTTGCGGGGATGGATGAAGATGAGATCTGGGAGAAGCATACGGCAGGTCCTGGGGTGTTGATAATATCCTATTTCTTGATCATTGAGGTTATGACATAGGTGTTTGCTTTGTAAATATTCTTCAAGTTGCACATATGTGTTTTAGGTGCTCTTTTGTGCATCCGATATATCTTGCAATTGAAAAACAAAAGAACGGGGCTTCCCTGGTGGCGCAGTGGTTGAGAGTCCACCTGCCGATGCAGGGGACACGGGTTCGTGCTCCGGCCTGGGAAGATCCCACATGCCGCGGAGCGGCTGGGCCCGTGAGCCATGGCCGCTGAGCCTGCGCGTCCAGAGCCTGTGCTCCGCGATGGGAGAGGCCACAACAGTGAGAGGCCCGCATACCGCAAAAAAAAAAAAACAAAAAAACCCAAAAAACAAAAGAACGAACATCACAATCACCCCTGGCAATGGGTCTGGAGGCAGGAGGACAATAAGAGGGGCTTCTTAGAGGTGAGGCAAGGGGGAAAAGTCAGAGAGAAGGGACTGAAAAGACTAAGTCTGAGGTCCCAAAGGCCAAGAATTGAGGCTGACGCCGAGTGAGCAGGAGATCTGTGCTGGGAGTCAGGACCTTCTTCCCAGCCCCCAGAGGGGCAAACCAAGGTTGGAAATTTCTCCAGGTCTCTCATCTCCTGCTCCTCTGTTTGTGCTAATGGAGGGTCCCTGCCTGCTGGTCATATTCAGATGTGGGTGCACATCTGAATCAATGTGTGGACATTGACCTGCCACTAGCAAGCAGAGTAAACCCAGTGAGTGGGCAGAGTTGGTGAATGGACATTCTTGAGGCCAGATGGAGAAAATGTGTGGCCCCCTTGTAACTGACACAGAAAAGCTTTCTGTGGGAGCTGGGGATTTCAGTGGTTGAAAGAGAACAGGCTAAATAGAGGGATGGAGCAGGTGGGAGCAGTGCTGTGAGGGAGCAAAGGGTGGCAGGGAAGCCGGACTATGCCTCCATTTCCCCACCTTTCCCTAAGAGATGTGACCAGCACTGTAAATCGACTATGCTTAAAAAAAAAAAAAAAAAAAAAAAAAAAAAGATGCAACCAGCTTTTCTGGCCTTGCAGAGAGGGTTGATGGCACCCTGCAGCAATTCTGGCAGCCAAGGGGTTAACCCCTCATGTCAGCTGCCTCTGGGGTGGTGTGAGGAGGTAGGACTCAGAGAAGAAGCAGTTACCTTGGCACCACTGTGGGCATCAGCTCTACCGCTGGGAACCTCCACAGAGCCCAGGCCCTTAGCTGCCAGTCTACTCTCCACTCATCGTCCCGAGTGGTCCCAGGCGCTGGGTTCCTACGGCTTATTCTGGTTTCCCCTCCCCCACCCTAGTATCCGTGGACTCCACCGGCTGGTGCACACAAGTCAAGCCAGGGCGCAGACAGACAGATATGCGGTCTCTGACTGCTCCTTGGTCTCCCGGCTCGGCAGTGTAGGGCCACCTGCGCTCTCTGGACGCAGACCTGGCCTGGCCTCGCTGGGAATGCCGTGACTGAATGGGTGGGGGGGCGGGGCCGGGATGAGGGTACAGGAGGTGAGGAGAAAGGAGAAATCTGAGATAGACACCACTGATCACAAGTCAGAAACAAGGGAGAAGAGGCGTCGCAGCTCAGAGACGCTAGGCGTGGGTCCCGGGCTCTGAGCATGGGGGTGGAGAACAAGCCAGAAGCCCCCTTTCTTCCTTCCAATCGCTGCCTCTCCCTGGGACCCTCTCCGCCCTCCCTGCGGCCCCGGCCCTCTCCCCTCCCCCCAAAATCCTGCGTCCTCTGCGGATTGGTCCCCGGCATTCGGGGCGGGGCCCGAGGACCCTGACGTCACCTGACAAGGGGGGCGGGCGGCTAGGGAAGGGGGGTGACGGGCCCCGGCTCAGCACCTCGGAGAGCTCCCTCCCCTGCCTTGTTTTGCTCTGGAATCGCCGCCGGGGGAGGGAGCCAGGGGGCCCGGCAACAGGCGCAGCGGCTGGAGGATGGCCGTGGAGGGGTCGAGGGGCCCCGGCGGGCAGAGGGCCCAGCCGTGATCCGGCGGGGGGGCCGGGGCGCCGGGCGGGTGCGGGGGGCAGCTAGAGACGGCAGCAGTGGCTACACATCTGGATGGAAGCGAGCTTTGTCCAGACCACCATGGCTCTGGGGTTGCCCTCCAAGAAAGCGTCTTCCCGCAATGTGGCTGTGGAGCGTAGGAACTTGATCACCGTGTGCAGGTGGGCACCGCTGGCGGGCGGGGGTGGGGTGGTCAGGAAGAGGCGGCGGGGCGGGTTGCGGAGACCTGGACTGAGCGTGCCCGCGGGAGGATGCACAGCAGCCGCGGAGAAAAGGGAGAGAGCACAGGGTTAGGAGGGGCGCGTCCGCTATCCTCAGGCTCAGGCCTGGAGGGGGTTTGGAGGTCTGGTCCCTACCCTTCTAGGCCAAGCCAGGCCTATGCCCAGCCTGGGGCCTGGGGGTGAGGGGTGTTTAATTGGCACTGCAGCTTCCTGTGAGAACCAGGAAGTGACATTGTGTGTGAGGGGGAGGGGTGGGGATGGCTGACTCCCTTGCTGGGGGCGGGAGCTGGGTGGGCAGAGGAGAACTGATGGGATGGGGGATGAACGCCCTCCAAGCATACCCTCACTCCCACTCCTGTCAGCCTGGCCTCTCTGGGGTGGGGCTTTTCTGGGAGATTTTCCAGTGCTCAAATCCTGGATCAGGGATGGTGCCCTCCTCCATCTCTGGGCAGTTGCAGCCTATGGCAGGGTCAACTGGCATGTAGGCAAAGTCCCTGAATCCGTCCAGTGAAGGCACGGCACTGCCCCTGCCGTGGGAAGGACTGAGGGCCTGACCGCAGAAGCCTGGGTCTCCTAGGTTCAAGGGGAGGAGATTGGGAGGGCAGAGCCATTGGTTCCTGAGGGTGGGGCTGTTGCAGTGTTGGGAAGACCTGCCCACTTTCCTGGGGCCAGGAAGTGAAGCTTCCCACTTCCCAGCCCTGCAGTGATTCACCCCCCCTGCCCTGCCGTGAAGCCAGGAATGGCCAGTCTCTCAGCCCCCACCTGCACTCATCTCCCCGCCTAGGATCCCCCTGCCAGCTTCCTTCTCCACCTGCAACCTCCCCTCTCCCCCGCGCCACCTCTGAGGGCAGGGCGCTCCCAGTGCAGGGCTCAGCTGTCTTCCCTTGCCAGCCCCACGTGCCTGCACACTGGCCTTGGTCCCGCCCCTTCCCCCAGGAATCAGTGCCCACCTGATGCCCTGGCTTCCGTATCCTACAGCTCCTTCCAGGTTCCTGGGCACACACCCAACTGTACTGCGTCTGTCTCACACCATTATATCCCTAGTGCCTAGCACGGTTCTGTGCACATCTGACCTCTGTAAAAATGCCTGGAATGTTATAGAAGGAATGAATGCAGCAATGGCCCAGCCCAAAGGCGGTCCCCTGCCTCCACGCTCACCCCCCAAACCCTGCCAGTGTGGTGTAAAACACAGGTGGTCCTAGGTTCAAGCTCTTACTTCATCAGTTATGAGCTGTACAACCTTGAGGAAGTCTCCTAACCACTCTGGGCCCTGGGTGCCTCATCATCCCCACTGTAGATGTAACAGCCACACCAAGGAGTGTGCCTAGCCCTGTGCCTGGCACACGAAAATCGCCCCATCCCGATGTCATCCTTCCAGTCCCTCTCCTCTCGCTTGATCTCCTAGGTTCCTCTTCCTTCTCTTGCCTGCCAGGACAGCTGGGCCTGTTGAGTGTGTGGGAAAGGGGGGAACTCCCCTTGGCCTAGGCTGCAGAAGCAGAGGTTCTGGTGGATTGGAAGTGCGCTTAGAGCTGGGGTGTGAGGGATAGAGTTTTGGGGACGATTGGGAGCATGACAAAGGCTCAGAAACCCCTCGGGCCCCCGCCGCCTCTTCATTGTCACATGGTTCGCCTCCAGCTCCCAGAACAGTTCCCTTTAGCAGGCCGAGGGCTCCCCTGGGCCCTGGCCCCCCTGTCTCCATGGTAACCTGCAGCAGCCTTGCACCTCTGAGCAGGGAACACACCATGGGGCTCCTGGGGGGGCAATGACCAGCTGCAGCACCCCTGAGGACAGATGGCAGATGGCTGCCATGCTGAAACCAGCCGCAGGCCCCCACTGAGGTCTGACCCAAATGACCAGAAGAAATCACGGGGGCGGGGCTGCATAACGAAGCCCAGATTAATGCCCTAAACACAGGCTCCTTCTGGTTGTCCCATTAATGGCTCAGCTCCTCACCGCCCCTACCCCATGGCCTGCGCTCACCTTCTCTCAGTCTTTCCCGGGATCTGAACCAAAATTTGATGAGACAGGTACCATTGTTCTTGTTTGCACCTGGGGAAAATGGGTCTTGGAGAGATTAAATGACTTGTCCAAGGTCACCAGGTATCACATGGACACAAGATTTGGGTCCATCCAGGCTGCCTCTCCCTAGTGCAACTCCAGCACTGACCTGGCTCTGATCTCAGGCCAGACCAACTCTAAGCCCATAGGGAAGGGAGGAAGGTCCATGGGCTTGGTTGTGCCATTGCCCTGAGAGCCTCAGGGGCCAAGGCTTGAGGGCTGGAGCACAGAGGGCAGAGGAGGCAGGGGTTGGTCGGGGCCTCGGTGATCCTGACATCCACCAGGAGGCCACAGATGTAGCAGAAAGAGCGAGGCCTTTGGAATCAGACATACCTGTTGACTTCTCACAAGCTGTGTGACTTTGAAAACATCAATCTCTTGGACCCTCAGTTACCTTATCTGTCAAATGGGGCTGACAGTGATAAGAAGAGGACCCAGGGCTGTTGTAGGGATGGATGGGATAACACACGCAGAGTATAGTGCTGGGCACATCACAGGGCTTGATGAGCTTAGGGTAAAAAGGACAGTTCCAAGCAGCCCCCATATCCCTGGATACCTCACCCCTGCTATGCCACCCATAGGGGGCCATGATGGGATGTTGGGAGCCGTGTCTTCCTCCCTGTCCCAGCCCACCGCAGTGATGGCCGGTGGCGATTGCAGGCATAGGGACTGCAGAGGGAGCTGAGTCTCCGGGCAGGACTGAAGGGAGGGACGGGGGCTTCTGTGCTCCAGCCTCTCCACCCCATTGGCTTCCCTTCGCTTCCTTCCTCTCTGAGAAGCCAGGTGTCCGGGCCCCCAAGCCCCCTTCCAGAGGTCTGCTGCCAATGCCCCCTCCCACCCACTGAGTGTGTCAGACCCACACCCTGCACCTCCCCCGGCCCAGTTCTGCACCGCCTGGGTCTGGGCAGCTGGTGTGTGGGTGGCCAAGCTAGGAAGGAGAAGGGGGAAGGGGGGCATCCGTGTGCTGGGAGCCCACCTGGCCACCCATGCATGCCCACACTCCATGTGCTTGGTGCCAACTCACATGCCCTGGTACAGGTGACCCGCACCCCACCCCAGAAGGGACTGGAGATTTTTCCAGCAATAGCAGAAGGCAGCTCGAGGACGGGGCACAAAGCAGCTCCTAACTCCTATCGGACCCCTACCCTTCTCTGACAGAGAGAATGCAACCCCAAAGGGTGGGCAAGGAGGAAGGGGCTCTGGGCTAGCCCGCTGGCTCTAGGTACCTCATCTTTCTACCGATTGTTTCATCCCCTCTCATACCTTGTTCCTGAAGCTTTCTTTCTCTGCCTCTCCTATCTCCTGTCACCCACTTTGTCAATCAGTCTCCCACCTGCCACCCTACTCTCGCATGTCACAGCCCCTCTATGGGTCACTACAGTCTCCCCTGTCTCCCGCCCTCTTTCCCTCCGCTCCCCCACCACTCCGTGCTCTTGGTGGCCTCTTCTCTGCCTTCCTTCTACCCCCATCACCTTGTCTTCTCACCTGACACCCTACTGCCCTTCTCCCTCCCCCTCGCCCAGGTTCTCTGTGAAAACGCTGCTGGAGAAGTATACGGCAGAGCCCATCGATGACTCATCTGAGGAGTTCGTGAATTTTGCAGCCATCTTAGAGCAGATCCTCAGCCACCGCTTCAAAGGTGGGCCCAGGTTCCTGTCCCCCCACTGCCCAGCCCTCCCAACTCCCAGCCTTTGGCTTCCAGCTACCCCCCACCCCCGCTCTGATCTACTCTGTGGCTTTCTGAACTCCATCCTTCACCCTGGCCCCAATTCTGGACCATGCGCAGAAGCCCATGCACAGAGCTGGGAAGAGGGGAGGGGATCTTCTGGGCACAAGGCAGTGGGTGTCCACAAGCCCCAGCCAAGGGCGTGCAGTTATGTGCCCTGTATATACATGCATGTGTGTGCACGTGCGTTTGGGGTAGGCACTACGCACGCGCATGGCTGCTTATACTTACGCATGTGTGTGCCCCATTACATGGACCCTCTCCGAATTCCCTGGTCTTGCTGAGCCCCCTCCCTGCCCTGGCTCAGCCTGTGCCCCAGCAGGTCCGGTGAGCTGGTTCAGCTCAGACGGGCAGCGGGGCTTCTGGGACTACATCCGCCTGGCCTGCAGCAAAGTGCCCAACAACTGCGTAAGCAGCATCGAGAACATGGAAAACATCAGCACTGCCCGCGCCAAGGTAAGTGGCCTGCAGTGAGCAGGGCCAGGGCAGCTGCTCCCTGCTGTGGACACAGGAGGACTGCCTGTTCCTTGGTCCTAGCCCCTGCCCACGGGCACTGGGGAGAAGGGCCACAGGAGATCCAGACCCAGTGGTGCACACTTGAGTCCCTTTGGGGCAGCAAGTAAAGGTGAGCATGCTTTCCAGGGCCGGGCATGGATCCGGGTGGCACTGATGGAGAAGCGCATGTCGGAATACATCACCACAGCCCTACGGGACACCCGGACCACCAGGTCAGACCTCCTCAGTCATTGTGGACCACAAGTCCCAGTGTGTACATTTATTGCCTAAACACACTTGATCCTTAAGTTCCTGATGTAACCTTCAGTACCTGGACTACAATTCCCAGTATGCACTGCTAGTTTCCATCTCCCAGACTGTCCACCAGTCAGCTGGGCCTGCAGTCCCAGAACACACCTTTAGCACCACCACCATCTCTTCCAAGTCGAATTCATTATCTCCCATGACCCCCAGCACCGGTCTCATGCACAGCTCTGCTCTTAGACACAGCTCTGGACAAGCCTCAACTGTGTATCATTTTACTTGTTGGCCTTCCATGGCCTACAACACAGAGCCCTACCTGCTCCCCAAACAATAGCAGCAGTCTGTACTTGCTACCCACGGACTCCAGAGCCCCAGGGTTCAGATCTTCAATCCCTGCACTGTGGGTTTTTAACAGCATTGTATCTCTAGCCTGTCCTCACATTTCAGAGTTCACGTCAACATATTTTTGAGCATCTACTGTATGCCAAGCACTGTTTTAGGACTTGTTTCCTGATTTTTAAGGATCTGGGTGACCCAGTACTTGGTGGGGAAGGGGGAGTTCTGAGGATGGAGGTCTAGTCTCAGGGCACACACGTTCTAATAGGTGGGAAACACAGGCGCTATCCCCAGTGGGCCCCAGTCTGAGGGGGAGACAAGATCCACGGCTGAGGGGTGAACAGGAAAAAGATACCTCCTTCCTCTAGGAAAGGTTGGTAATAAGCCAACAAGAGACGCTCTGAGGGGTGGGGCTCCCTGGGAGGATGCTACACCGGCAGTCCCTCACCCCTCCCCGCAGACGTTTCTATGACTCGGGAGCCATCATGCTGCGGGAGGAAGCCACGGTCCTCACCGGGATGCTGATCGGACTGAGCGCCATAGACTTCAGGTGGGGCCTGGGTGGCCGTGGCCATGGTTGGGGGTTGAGGTTGTTTCTCTGCGAAGGTCCGCACTCCCATCGCCTCATACCCGCCCCCAACCCTGTGGCTGCTCTGCCCCCAGCTTCTGCCTAAAGGGCGAAGTGCTGGACGGGAAGACCCCCGTAGTCATCGATTACACGCCCTACCTAAAGTTCACCCAGAGGTGAGCAGCCCGATTGCGGCGGGGGGTGCTGGGTGCGGACAGACGACGGCCCTGAGGGGCGGGGATGGCGGGAGACGGGCGGGCTGGGCGGCATCCTGGGTCCCCCTGCCCAAGGGGGTGTGGCTGGGGCCGCGCGGGCGGGCAGGTCCGGCCAGTGCCCACTGCGCCCTCCTTCCAAGCTACGACTACCTGACCGACGAGGAGGAGCGGCACAGCGCCGAGAGCAGCACGAGCGAGGACAACTCGCCCGAGCACCCGTACCTGCCGCTCGTCACCGACGAGGACAGCTGGTACAGCAAGTGGCACAAGATGGAACAGAAGTTCCGCATTGTCTACGCGCAGAAGGTGCGCGGTGCGGGGGCGGGACGGGGCGGGGGGTGGGGGCTGAGAGCCCGGCAGAGGGCGGGCGGCCGCGGGGACCCCCTCCTCTCGCCGCCGGGGCTGAGCCGGCGCCCCCGCAGGGCTACCTGGAGGAGCTGGTGCGTCTGCGCGAGTCGCAGCTGAAGGACCTGGAGGCGGAGAACCGGCGGCTGCAGCTGCAGCTGGAGGAGGCGGCGGCGCAGAACCAGCGGGAGAAGCGGGAGCTGGAAGGCGTGATCCTGGAGCTGCAGGAGCAGCTGTGAGTGCCGCCGCGGCCCTGACCCCCGTCCTCGGCCACCCCGACCACATCACCCCAGGGAACCCCCGCCATCGCCCCCACTGAGTCTAACGCCACCTTTCCTGATACCAAGCACCAGCATCAAACCCCTGAGTCCGTCACCGGCACCCGGAGGTCCAGCCCCCTCCCCGCCACCGCGACTGAACATCATTCTCGACATAAGGCCCCCCACCAACCGGTTCCCCACTTCACCCTCAACTACCCGACATAAGCTAGAATGGCCACTGAACAGTACTCCTGGGACTCCAAGATTACAATTAAGGACCTCTAATTAATGTGACTCAACGACCTTCAACATGACTGCATTATTCCCTCTGTTCACCACTCCTCTGATCTGCAGCGCAGGCCCACTGACCATCATCACCCACCGTGACCCCTGACCTCACCCCTACCCACCCCTCTAACCGTTCCCGTTGAAACATTTTCATCACCCTGTGACCTCCCAGCATGATTGCGGCACCCCATGACTCTTCATGATTCCCACACTATGCTGCACCCACCCGCCCATCACCCTGACTGACCCCTGCAACATCTCATTATTCCCCTAACCCCCAGCACGAGGGCACTAATTCCTGGCACCGCCGTGGCCCCCCCCAGTACCCTCCACTGACTCCCAGGATCTGCCCCACGGGTCCTCAGCATTCATACCCGTTTCTGCTACCCAGGTTTCAATCCTAACCCCTCCCCCCACCTCTTGCTGAGCTCCTCTTCCCCACTTCTGCTCCCTCTTCCAGCCAGGCCTGACCCCCCCTCCCCATCCCAGGACAGGTCTGATCCCCGGTGACCATGCTCCCCTGGCCCAGTGTTCCAAGGACGTCACCACACGCCTGGTCAACCAATGGCCGTCACTGGGAACACTCAATGGGGCCGAGGGCGCCAACAACTCTAAGCTCTACCGGAGGTAAGCCCCAGGCAGACTTGGCTTGGCCTCAGTGCCACTCCCTCCTCTACCAGGGAAGAGGGGCACTGGGGCCGTGGGCCTCTGCCCGCACACCAGCTCTCTGCTTTGCCACAGACACAGTTTCATGAGCACGGAGCCGCTGTCGGCTGAAGCCAGTCTGAGCTCGGACTCCCAGCGCCTGGGAGAGGGCAAGCGGGACGAGGAGCCCTGGGGCCCCATTGGTGAGCCCCCCAATCCAGCACCCATCCCAGAAGGGCTGAGGCCAGGCCTCGGGGCTTGTAGTCAGGCCCTGGCCACTTCCCTCATTCATTCAACTCTCCCCAAGAGCCTAGCACAGCAACTGAGAGCTTGGTTTGGTGCGTCAGGCAAATCCCAGCTGCGCCTCCTCTGGTTGTGCGAGCTTGGTCACTGATTCCACCTTGCTGAGTCCTTCTCATCTGTAAAATGGGGATGTTGTTTAAAATGATCACCAGTGTTGGCATATGGTGAGGGCTCCATGGCTTTTGGCATCATGACATCCTCAAGAGCCCTGCAAATCCTCAGGGAGTTCTTCGCCTACCTAATTTGCTCTTATCTCATGCGCTCTGTGAACCAGTCGCCTGATCATTGTTTCCCCCTTTTCTTTGGCTGCCAGGAAGCTCAGAGCCAAATTAGTGGCTCCCTTCAAGAGAATGTCCAGGACTTCAACGCATGCATTTTGTGTTGCCCTCCCCCTCTGGCTTCACCTTGGTTTCCCACCCTAGTTTTCCCGGTGCCTGGACTACCTGTCTTTTCTTTCTAAAAACCACACTGTACTGGATGACCCTAGATCTTCTTTGACACAAGGCAGGCTATGGACGTGGAACCCCGCCACACTGTTTGTGATTGTCCGTGTGTCTGTCTCCCCACCAGACTGTGAGCTCCGTGAGGGCAGGGACTGTGTCTCGTCCGTTCTCTGTATCCCCCGTGCTTGGAACGGAACAAGTGCTCACCGTGTGTTTAATAAATGGACAAAGAGAGAGGATGAACCCTCGGGGGGAGACAGAGACATAAACTGACGATTACAATGCAGTGCCCCCCAGCTCTGTGCATGGAAACGGGCAGGTGCTTACCAGGGTTTAACTGAAAAAGGCAAGCGCTCCAGCAATGAGGAAGGTCTCCGGATGGGTGACCCGAGGGCTGTCCCTTCTCCGCCTGCACCTGTGCACACCCAACTCACATACGCAACTCGCACACGCAGACCGGTTGGCCCCGCCTCACCCGCCCTCTCTCCCCAGGGAAGGACCCCACGCCCTCCATGCTGGGCCTCTGCGGCTCCCTGGCTTCCATCCCCAGCTGCAAGTCCCTGGCGAGCTTCAAATCCAACGAGTGCCTGGTGAGCGACAGTCCCGAGGGCAGCCCGGCACTGAGTCCCAGCTGAGGAGCGGCACGGGCGGTGCCGGCCCCACCTGCCGCCTTTCCTCAGTCCCCCAATCCAGGCCACCCTCCAGAGAATGCTGCCCACTCAGCCAGGCGTCTCTCGGGAGACACCTTTTGCTTCTAGCGCGGTTCAGCTTCTTGCCCATGGAGGCAGGAGCTGCCAAGGGAGGCAGCTTGGGCCAAGAGGCAGGGGCACCGGGGCCACAGGGAGCCCTCAGGAAGCTTATTCTTCTGGCGACCCTGCTGCCTGGCTAGCTCCCTACCGGACTCTCCTTCGCTCATCTCCCCGCCCTCCTCAGGAGCTGGTGGCCCAGCCTGGCACCGCCGCCTCCCATGCCTCTCGTCTGTCCGTGTGTATGCCCCCAAGTCACTCCTTCCTCAGCCCCCAGGCTGGGGGGGGGCACGGGGGGCAGCTATGAGGGTAGCAGGCAAATAAAAACCAGAGGACTGAGAGCAGCCTTGTCTGTGGGGGGGACTGGGACAGGGCCCTGTTCTGAGGTTGGCAGAATGCGGTGGGGCTAGTGCTGCGCCCATAACCAAGGTCATGCTAGACCAGATAAAATCAGGTGTGCCCCCTGGGAGCAGACTGGTCAGAATAATTCAAGAGGTGGGTGGCTTCTGTATTAAGTGTCCTAAATATTAGGTCAGCCCAGGGAAGGACCAAAACATGTAAGGACCCCTTCAACCTGATACTCTTTGGTAACTCATTTACCCCAGGCAAAGAAGATGCTGGACATCCTGGGTGGCAGGATGGAGAAGGCAAGGCGTGGCAGGGCCCCGTTTCCCTTCCATCATCCTGAGCAATACAGCTTTGGCCTAGAGATCCAGACCCTTCCATTAGGCCAAAGCCTGGCAGTGAAGCCACCCTCCCTCCTGGGTTGTCACTTAAGTGTACCCTTGGGGAGAGGTCTCACCACCTTCTCAACTCTGGGTCCTTATCCCCACCTGCTCTCACTACACTGTGGGAGGGGTCCTCTATATGGGTGCCACCTGGGCAGCCAAAGCCAACATCAAGGTCCCTTCCAGCCTTCTTCTGTGCAAATCACTCACCAAATCCTGCTTCCCACCCTCCCCACAGACCCCCACAATCAGAGGCAGTGGAAAGAAGTTTATCATCTTTAGACTCAAGGAGTTAACAAGGGTGGGTGCAGACTATGCCGGGCGCAAGGTTCTGCGGCTCCTGGGGGCAGGCCCAGCTACAGCAAACCCACAGGGAAAAGAAGGGGGGGAGAAGATAGCAAATTTGGTCTTGAACTTGAGGGGAGGGCGTGATGATTCCTGGGGCTGGGGAATGGGGAGCAGCAGGAAGGAAGTGGTCTGAGAGAGGAGGGGTCGGCGTGGGCCCAGAGGGGCAGCCCCCTACCCCTGGGGCTCAGCGCGGGGAGGAAAGAGAAATGAGGCCCCTCCCCGCAATGCTGAGGAAAAGGCACCAGGCTCAGTCTCCTCCTGCCCCACTCCCACCACGGAAGAGGTCGGGTCCTTGTTCCCTCATTCCTTTCAAGGACCCAGAAACTGTTCCTGGTTGAGCCTCTGGAAGAAGTTTTTGCCGAACTCATAAGTGCTGATCATGATGGCACAGGACGGGGCGGCCTTGATGATCCTTGGGAGGAAGCCTGCGGTGGGAGGGGGAGACTGGGGTCAGAGGTCGGGTCCCCGGGAGCCCCACCTCCACCTGGGCGTGGACACACACACACACAGCCGCTCACCTGCAAAGAGGCCCCTGGTGCCCGACTCGGCCCGGATTCTCCGCAGCAGCAGCCAAGTGGAGTCCACGTGCGGGGGCGTCACTGCAAACCAAGGCGAGACCCTGTAAGACCCCGCTGGGACCCCGCCTGCCCCGCCCCGCACCAGCCAGGGCACCTCACCTCTTACAGCCTCCACCGCTCCTAGCGCGACCTGGCGCTGAGTCTTCACCACGTCGAAGGGTAGAGTCAGGATGGCCGCCACCTGGTGGGGTGGGGAGAGGGCTGGTCTCCGTTCCCAGGACCCCCATCCCCTGCATGCGGCCAGGGTCTGCCAGCCCCAGCTAGAGCTTCAGAAGGGGAGGGGGAGCGCACTCCTTGACAGGCAAGCAAGGACTCTTCTCCGGAGCATCTGCAACGGCCCTCAGGTCACCCCAAGGACACCTCTACTGGCCACACTCCCAGCCTGGTTAACTCACCGTCCCTGAGATGCCGCCAGCCACAAAGCTGATACCCACGGAGGTCTGGTCCTTCGGCCTGAGCCCACGCAGCCAGCTCTTCACCAACTCATAGTTGAACCAGTACAGAGCTTGGGGGCACAGGAGTTCACTCATCAGAGATGGGAAGGGCACAAACTACCCCCCCTTTCACAGACCTACATCACAACCACTCCCTCCCAGCTACGAAGCCTGCCTGCCACGTGCCAGTTCCCGTAACAGGCCCTCTGCGAGAGAAGTATCTTGTGAAAACTGGCTGAATATCCCGCCTGCTGGGGCCCACTTCACAGATGAGATGTTCTTGGCTCCGAGAGTTTACGTGACTTCAAGGTCAGTAGTAGCAAAGCTGGGACTTGGCTGTAGACCTCTTGGGCTCCCTTACGCCAATCCCTGCACTCCTGGTGCCTACCTGAGAAGGGCACATCCCGTAGGGCAGTGGGACCCCAGCCCAGCCACAGTGAGCGCCAGCCGCCTTGAGCCACAGCTGTTCGGACGCAGGTGCCAAGCTCCCGGTATGACAAATGCTGAGCCTGCAGCTTTGTCCGCACCAGCTCCAGGGGACTGATCACAGTCACAGTGCCCACTGCAGGGACCAGTGAGGAGGGGTCAGTTTACAGGTCCCAGGGGCAGCCTGCCCAGAGTCTGGGGGCCTTGAACGTCCCCCCCACCCCTAGGCTGGCAGAGGTTGGAGCTGGGAGTCCAGACTGGGCTCCGGCACGGGTGGGGTCAAGGGGAGGTGGAAAGCCCAGGGCTGTGCTCACGGCGGGCCAGTGCGCCAGCCACCATGGGTGCGTAGAGATCAGAGGTCAGGGCTCGACCACACAGGAAGGCCTTGAGTTGGTCGTAGGCGGTGAAGTAGATGGCAGTGGCGGGCACAGTCATCACCCTAGGGGTGTGAACAGGTTAGCCAAGACTCCCCGAAGTTCCCAAACCTCCCAAGCTTCCCCTGCCCACCCAGCCAGCCAACAGGGGAGTAAGGGGTCAGTGGGGTATCAGGGGAAAGCAATACGCAGAACTGGGGTACTCACAGGGTGGCTGGGAGGCCGCTCCACAGGGTCCTCGTGCCCTCATGTCTCACAATCTTCACAAAGGCATCCTGGCCAAGCAGACACCAGCCCAGGAGGAGGGAGGGTGAACATGAACAAGGCTTGTGGTGGGGCTGGCCCACGCTGGGCCCTAGCCTGATGCCCTCGCTCCTACCCAGTAGCCCCTCAGGCCTCTACACATGGAATTCCCTATTTGGCTCCAAACAGACTCCTATTCACCCTTCAAAATCTTGTGATGGCCCCACCTCCTCAGGAAAGCCCTTCCCAAACTGAACTGGCCACCCCTACGTGCTCTGCGCTACCCGGTCTTTCCTGGGTCTGCTGCCTGACCAATCTGAATCCCTCAGGAATGCCAACAGACCCAGCTAAGGGCACAGCTGCTCCTCACCACGGTGCCAGTGAAGCGACTGGGGTCCTGAAACCAGGTGGCACAGCGGGCACCATTTGGGCACAGATACAGGGGCTCTAGGACACCATTGCAGTACAGGAGGCATTTCCCTGTGGATTGGAGAGAGGAGGGCACTGGGGAAGGGGAGGGGCGTTAGCATGACAGAGCCCTGGAACCTCACAGGGAGGTGGTGAGCTCCCATCCCTAGAGGGCCAGCAGAGCCTGGGGTCCCTGGGTGGCCGTTCTTGTGTAGGACCGAGGACTACCTAATATGATCTAGAAACGTGTGCTAGTCCGTGGCTGTGAGGCCCCCGTGTGCCCTGGGGAGACTGGGACATCCCTCCCCAGGACACTTATGGGTTCCCCGTGGTGTGGGGCACTCACATTTGGCGTAGGAGAGGCTCCAGAGTCTGGAGGAAGACATCAACTCTAAAACACAAGGCACTACCTCAAGTCACAAATGTTCCCCACCTGCCCCAGGGACCTCATCTCTGGGGATCCCTGGCACCACTCCCTATTGGCTTCAGGGTCAGACACTCACCAGTGGCCCCCGAGGGGCGTTGAGACTGCAAGCGTACCTTCACCACGTCCAGGGGGGTCACTGGGGGAGGAGGGCAGGTCTGAAAGCCCCGCCCCGACCCCTCATCCAGAGCCAAGTCATTCCTAATCTCTGGTCTGCCCCAGCTCCCAGCTGCCCCCACCCCACCATCCCAGGTCTTACTGAAGAGAGAGGTGACCACGGCCCCAGTGCCGGATGCCACCATTTGTTGGAGGGGACTAATGCCCCCAGGGTCCTGGTCAGCCATCTTGTAGCTTCAGTTCTGAAAAACAAACGTCAGTCAATTGGAGCACAAAACCGGAGTCAGGGGGAGGGAGAGAACGGAGGCAGAGGCTCTTGGGGACACTAGCTGGACCCTCACCCCACTCACTCACTATGAGTTTCGCAGAAGCACTTTTTATAGCAGTTACTGTCGACTCCACCTTGCCAAAGGGGAAAGAGGCTCAGAGAGTGAGGTGACCTGCCCAAGGTCACCGTGGAAGTAGTTAGGAAGGAATCTGGGAGAATCATTCATCAGTTAATGGACGGTAATGACCCACCGCCATTCCTCACCCTCGCCACACGGGCTTACTGTGCACCTCTTCAGTGCAGGTGCCCGGGACGGCCTGGGGGCCCAAAGATCAAAACGCCTGAGCCGCCCCCCCTACGCCCCCACTCCAGCACCCAGCCCCAAGGCGGGCCCATGCGAGCCTCGAGTCACCGGACGTGGAGAGGTGGAGCCCGGCAGGGAGGGAAAGGTAACAAACCTGAGGGCGGCGAAGGGTCCGTCCGTCCACTTTCTGGGACTGCAGGCGGGGGTGCCCGACCCTCCCCCGCACCCGTCCTCCCGAGGCCGGACGGCCAAGCCCCGAGCCTGGATGGGAAGGACAATCTCTCTGCTCCCTCTCCCTCAAAATCTCTTTCTCGGGGGGGCCGGTCGAGAGTGCGGGAAGTAGGGATGGGGAGACAAGATCGCTCTTCGCCCCTCGGCGACACTCTCTGTTCTGGCCCCGCGCGCAAGGGGCGCTCGGTGGGGCCGACTAGGTCGGCCCGCGACTCCCGGCCCCCATCCAGGCCCGGCTCAGGCTCCCCGGGACCCCCAGAGACCCGACTCCCGCCTCCGCCCCCCGCCGGACCCTCAGCCCAAGTCCAGCCCCGCCCACCTGGCTCTAGGCCGGTGCTTGCGCGGCGCGGCGCCCGGGGCCGAGCGGGCCCATAGCGGCTCCGCGGCCGGGACCGGCTCCGCGCGCGCTCGCTAGGCACCAAGGCCGACTCGGAAACTGGACGAGCCCGTCCCGCCCCTGGACGGCGCCGCGAGGCCCCGCCCCCCCCCCCACGGGCCGACCGGCCGCCTGCCCGGAGTGAGGCCGGCCCGCCCACTCGCGGCCTCCTCTGGGCCCCGCGCTAACCCGGCCCCGCGCCGCGGGTGCCCCGCCGGGCCCGCGCACCCAAGGTCGCGAGTCTCCACGCCGCGCTTGACCTGGCCGTAGCACCGTACTTGACAGCGTATTGTCGCCAACACCACCCCGCCAGCATCCCGGCCGAGCGCTGCTCCCGCAAACTTTCTAGACGAACGTGGGTAAAGCAGTCTCCCCATTTTCCTCATTTGTTTGGCGGCGGGGGTTTGAATCAGTTCTTCCAAGGCCACAGGGGGCGATGAAATAGTGCTGACAAACATTAACCCATCGGGCTCTTTGCTGAGATTTTACAATTTCGTGGCGACCGTATCAAACAGGGTCGTCTCTATTTAACAGTCCATCGAGACTGCAACTGCAAAACCACTTGACAAAACTGAGGGGTACCCTGAAGGTGTGGGTAGTGAAGTTGACGAGTAAGTAACCCGGGCCAGGCAGGCTGGACAAAGAGGAAAGGCTGGCCCGGGAGCCGGGAGACGTGGGTTCAACCGGGTTTAACCTCGGCTTCATCCCACCTCCCTGTGACCCTGGGCAAGTTACTACACCGCTCTGGGTCTCGGATTCCTCCTTCGCACAGGAATAGGATTGAGTAGGGGAGAAGGAGATCGATATTTCTGTGTTGGGTACTCTCACGAAACCTATTTCTTCTACGTCTCAGAACTTCTAGAAGTAGATCATTATTAACCCCGTTTTACAGAACACGAAACTGAGGCTTAAAGTTAAGAACTGGACAAGTACCTCCCCCGCACCCCATTGCCTCCCCGGGTGACAGGTGGGCGTTAATCCTGGACGTCTCTGATCCCGCTTCTCAGGAGCCGCATTTCTGTCCCGGGCCAGCCCCGCACCCGAGACCCCATCAGCTGCCTCGCTTTTAAAACTTTCGTGCGGCGAGAGTGTCCTAAGAGAAAAAAGAACACCGGCTGCGAGCCTGCGCCTTTAAGAAGGGTAGGCCGTGCCTTTGACGTCACCAGCTCTTCCGCCCCTCACCCCCAGAATGGTCGCGTCCGAGCCTGGAGTCGCCCAGCCAGCCGGTGCACGCCGGATTAGCACGTGGGTTCCAAGGGGCCAACCGTGTGCTTTCCCTGAGAAAAGACTTTGCGGCTCTCCACCGCTAGGAAGCCCGAAATGGGGGGCGGGGAGTGACCCGTGAAGTGCTGCTGATCAAAAGGGCCCTGAGAGAAGGCGCCCTTTACATGCCCTTCCCATACCAACTGAATTCTGAAATGACACAAAATAATTTTCTAAACTGACAGGGCGAGAACCCAGCCCCTATTAGGGTCCTTTACTCCCTCAAAGTTATGACTTACACAGTTTCACAGCTATCAGCCAAGAGATAACTGCCCCCCCCCATTTTACAGAGGAGGAAACTGAGGTCCTTGTGTGTAATGACTCCTGGTGTGGAGTAGAATCCAGACTTCTCCTACGCACTCTCCCATATTTCACATGAGAAAATGGCGACCCCAGAGGTCAAGTTGCACCAAGATCACACAAATGAAAGAGCTAGAATTCAAACCCCCTCCTACCCGAGTCCAGAGGATCTCCCATCCCATCCCATTCTCAGCCAGGGCTCTCTGCTCCCTGCAAATGTTTACTCAGGCCTCAGGCCCCAAGAACTCTAAGATACAGTGTGGTGGGGCTGCACTACTTACCTGCCTCCAGATCAGAGCACTGGGAGGGCGGGACATGGTTCCAATCTGGGCTGCCTGCTGCAGCAGCTGTGGGACCTCTAGCAAGTATCTGGAGTCCTTTAAGCCTTCATTCCACCCATTTATAAATGAGCTGATGGGGATCAAAATACCCCTGCCTCATGGGAATTTGAGGATGTAATGAGTTAATAGCTCTAAAGTGCTTAGAGCCCTGTCTGGCACTTGGCAAGCAGTTGGTGACCATTACTATTATTACTGATTGCCCCCACCCCCGCCCCGCTCCAGGACCTGTGGCACAGAAAGTTCTGGAAAGGGTCTTTAGAGCAACCAGGATTCTGGTCCCACCTCTGCCTCTAAATGCAGGCACAGATAGTGATAACTCTTTACACGCCTTCTTCCCCAGAGCAAAGTAGCACAGCCAGGAATCAAACATGGTAACCTCTGAGCCTCAGTTTCCTTCACAGTAGAGTGAGGGACTTGCACTCCATTTCTGGTTTTCTTCTTGCAATAGGATGCCTTTGAGATTTGTCACTACACCTCAGTTTCCTCAACTGAAAATGAGGATGAGTTACCCATCCTGCTAATTTACAGACTCTTAGCTAAAGTCATGTCTGTGAAAAGCTGAGTCGACCAACAGTTCTGTAGTCCCACCCAGAGCTGAATAGATCTCACTCCCTGCCATCCCCTACATGTAAATGCTTGGAGGCTGAGAAAACCTTGGTATAACCGAAGGCCAGCATGCTGGCAACAGTCTGGGCAGAAGGCAGAAGTTATCCACCACTGGAGCTGGTGGAGGTGTCGTCCAAGGACGATCATAGCGACTGCAGGGTGGATCCAGAGCCTTGAGATGCCCATGAACCTGTGGGGCTCTGGCTAGACTGGCCTGACCTGAGAAGCAAGCCTAGAGGTCTGAGGAGGAGGTGGCCACTGTCCTGGCTGTCTCAGCTGCGGTTCACGCTGACCACGCACCCAGTGGTCCTACTAGAGGCAGCATGTGGCTCCATGTGGCCATCACGGGCCTCCTTGTCAGATGGAAAAACAGAAACTCCTTTCAACTGTAAAAGGGGAGCAAATAGTACCAGCCCCAGGGATTATCTCAGGGACTGATGGACAAGTCCTTGCCTAGCAAGCGAGGTAAACAGAAGATAGTTTATTGTAAGGCTGAATTCTTCCAGGGCAAGCCCCAGCTTGCACCCCCAGGGCCTAGGAAGACATTTATGGGGCTGAAGTAGGGCTCAGGTCCCTCCCGTGGACTCTACCAGCACCTCTGAGTTCAGGGCCTGAACCGTTCCCACCCAGAGGTGCCTTCCTGTAGGCAAGGCCCCAGGCTGCAGGACCACTGAACCAGAGAAGAGAAATCCAAACTCTAGGCCTCAAGTTAAATGCCAAGTCAGATCTTTGATTGGGCCCTGTGGGCAGGGAGGGGTGGGGAAGTTATAGAGGACTTTATTGTGACAACTGGAGAAAACTGAATAAAGCCTGTATAGTTGGTATTACTTCATTAACATTAAATTTCTTGAGTGTGATAACCATACAGTGGTTTTGTAGGGGAACGTCCTTGTTCTTAGGAAATGCACACTGAGTGTTTAGTGCAAATGTCTGCAACTGTCCCAAAGGGTTCAGCAAAAATAAAAAGATAAAGCCAATGTAGCAAAATGGGAACAACTGTAGATCAAAGTGAAGGGTATATGGTGCTCCTTGTACCATTCTTGCAATTTTTCTGAAGTTTTAAAAGGTTTTAAAATAAAAAGTTGGTGGGGAAAGGGATTTCTCCCTCTGAAATACATATATATTATGTATAGAATCAGAAAGCAACAAAGCTGGGGATTCCCTGGTGGTCCAGTGGTTAGGAATCGGGGCTTTCACTTCGGTGGCCTGGATTCAATCCCTGGTCAGGGAACTAAGATCCCACAAGCCATGCACTGAGAAAACAAAACAAAAACAAAAAACACAACAACAAAGCTATCTTTTTTTTTTTTTTTAAAGTATTTATTTATTTAGGCTGCACCCGGTCTTAGTTGCAGCAGGCACGTCTGCATGCGGGATCTAGTTCCCCGACCAAGGATCGAACCTGGGCCCACTGTATTGGGAGCACGGAGTCTTACCCACTGGACCACCAGGGAGGTCCCTGTATTTTTTTTTTTTTGAAGTTTAAAAGAAAGAAAGAAATGTAATAGCTAGAAGCAGCCCACCCAGGGAAAGGCCTCTCTTGTCTCCCCCCCTCCCTGGCTTGAGAAGATGAGCTGGGAAGTTTCTGGACACCCAAGTCTTCATTGGGAGCACCCTGGGTGTGGTCTGAGGAGGTGGCCTCCAGAGGTGAAGGGTCCTGGCAAAGACTGCAGAACTGCCTTCCCCCCAACCCCCAGCCAGATGCCTAGAACTCTCTACTCTGCTGGGGAGTGTGGATTAATCTACCCCCAAGGAAGGCAGTTTTGGGCCATAGCTATCAAAATTCCAAATGCCCAACCCTGTGACTCAGCCAGGCCACTGGTAAGCATTCCTCCCTGATTGGCTTGTTCATGTGCGAAATGACTCACCCTTACCTTAGCCCTGTTTGTAACAGCAGAAAGCCATGCAAAGGGACTGCCTGACAATATCCCCATATAACAAATACCACCTTGAAAGGGATGCTGACCCCCACTTCCGAGTGTAAAACAACCTCAAAGATAAGTGTTAAATTAAACAGTGGGGCGATGGGGAATATTCCGGGGAGTTGTTCTCGATCTGAGCTCTACCGCCCCCTAGGGGAAATTTGGGGAAATTATGAGGCCATTTGTGATTGTCACAAGATCAGAGCCCCTGGGATTTGATAGAGGTCAGGGCAGGGATGCTCAATGTCCTATAAAGTGTAGGACAGTCTGACATTAACAGGGATTTATACCCGTACACCTCGCGGCTTTCCTCTGTCTTTCTGGACAACCACATACAGTCGTCCCTCGGTATTCATGGCGGATCGGTTCCAGGAGCCCCTGCAGATACCAAAATCCAGGGATGCTCAAGTCCCTTATATAAAATGGCCTAGCACGGTCGGCCCCTCTGTATCCGCGGGTTCCACATCTGCGGATTTGAGAAATCTGTTCATAATTATCCGACCTCGAAGCCAGCTCTATTTCACCCATATCTTTTTTTTTTTTTTTCTCGGTACGCGGGCCTCTCACTGTTGTGGCCTCTCCCGTTGCGGAGCACAGGCTCCAGACGCGCAGGCCCAGCGGCCATGGCTGACGGGCCCAGCCACTCCGCGGCATGTGGGATCCTCCCGGACCGGGGCATGAACCCGTGTCTCCTGCATCAGCAGGCAGACTCTCAACCACTGCGCCACCAGGGAAGCCCCACCCATATCTTTTTAAATGGTTTTATATTGATAATCTATAGAATTTCCCAGGAATAAAACTACCATGCAATCTTCAGGAAGATGTGGCTTTGTCTCCGTTAGAACTTTACCAAGGATCATTCACCATTCAGAACATCTCATCCTGTTGGCCACCTGGCTGGTGTGAGCTGAGTTACTAACAAAACACTCCAGCGCAGAGCCTCCATTTCCGGTTCTCCATCACCAGTGATTCATGGGCATCTGCAAGCTTCTGTTCTCTCGTGGAGTCAAGCCTGAGCTTTCACACACAGAAATACATGTTATTTCATTCTAAATTACTTTCTTTTATTTTTCCTCTCTATTACGGTTTGAATTTAATACTGATTTTTAAAAACGTGCATAGGAAATTACACTCTCTGTGAATTTCACTTCTGAAAATTTATTGAAGGAGAGTTACAAACTATATTACCAAAAGAAGACTTTGGATCTGATTCTGTTGAGAACCTCATGAGCTCACCAAGCACCAGGGGTCCCATGTAGTGTCATTGCCTTCTGGGGCTTCAGTTTCTGCTTCTCAGTGTGCCCGAGGCTGCCTGGAGCATGTCAGCCTCCAGAAAAGCGTGGCCATGCCAGGGCTGAGCCCGTGTCTCAGTGACCCAAACTGAGGAGGAGCCATCCCAGCTGGGCCTGGACCAAAGGCCTGACCTGTGTTCGTCTCCCTCTCTCTCTCTCTCTTTTTGATTTACTGAATGTTTCCCTCTCTTTTTCTCTTTTTAAAAATGTTTGAGTGTTGTATGCCAAATAACGTTGTAGGTACTGGGATATAGCAGGGAACAAGCCACACTGGGTCCCTGCTCACACTTTTTAGTGCAGGAGACACACACAAACAAGTAAATAAACGAGACAATTGCAGACAGGAAGGACATCTGTGAAGGCACTAAAACAGGTCACATGATGGAGAGGGCCTAAGATGGCCTAGAACAAGGGAGAAGTGGGGGGTCAGGAAACGTTGATGGAGATTAACCCATAGTGAAGGCCAAGGGAGGGCCGAGCAGGCTGGGATGAAGGAAGGTGCTCAGATGAGAGCTGGGCACTCACACTGAAAGAAAATCTGGCATTGAAAAGAACAACTATGATGGTTACGAACACAGGCTCTGGACCAGACCTGTGTTCAATTTCTGGCTTCACCCCTTTCCAACTACACAACCCCAGGAAAGTTGCTTAACCTCTGAGTCTTCCTTCTTTCATTGTAAGATGGGGATGATAACTGTACCTACCTCGCAAGCCTGTGTTAAAGATGAAAGGAGAGCTTAGTACAGAACCTGGCACAATGTGAGTCTCAATAAACATTAGCCAGACCTACTTTTTTTTTTTTTTTTTGCGGTACGCGGGCCTCTCACTGTTGTGGCCTCTCCCATTGCGGAGCACAGGCTCCGGACGCGCAGGCTCAGCGGCCATGGCTCACGGGCCCAGCCGCTCTGTGGCATGTGGGATCTTCCCGGACCGGGGCACGAACCCGTGTCCCTTGCATCAGCAGGCGGACTCTCAACCACCGCGCCACCAGGGAAGCCCCCAGACCTACTTTTTAAAAACATGGAAATCAAGTATACCAGCAACCATCCTACGTAAGAAATTGAATTAAAGTCCCCCGATGTGCATTTGAGTACAGACTTCTCTGCTAACTTGTTGGGGGAATTTGTCTCTTTTCTGGGCCTTGTTTTCATCACTTTTGAAGTGGAAAGAATAACACTCTCGGCCCTACTTCCCTTTCGGGACTGCTGACAGGTTTAAGATGACACATGAGGCGTGTGAAGGAGGTTTGTGACCCGGAAAGCGTGCCCCGGGCTGAGGGGGGGAAGTTCCCTCCTCCTGTCCCACCCTACATGTAGCTGCCTCCTCTCTCTGTTCCTCCTTGGGCTCCTGGAGATGACTCTGACCTGACCTCTCTGAATTTTCTGGGGAAGGCAGTTTCCTCGCCTAAGCCCTGGCCCAGTGCTTCAGAGACAGATCATCAGATTAACAAGAGGAACCTCTTTGATGTCCTAAAAAGAATTCCTCCCATTTTATGTGCCACTTTACAAGATCTCTTTACATCCATCATCCCATCTGAACCTCTCATGACTGTTTAAGAGGGCATGTGGGGGTTATCATGGACCCATTTTACAGATGAGGAAACAATCTCAGAGGAGTTAAGTGACCTGTCCAAGCGATTTGAAGCGGGTGTCTCCTGACCCCTAGGGGAACTGCCTGGAGAGGGGACAGGAGAGCTCAGGTGGGCTGGAAGGGTTAGGAGGGAGGACAGGCTGAGCTGACGTCATCATCCAGTGGAGCCTGGCGATGTGGGTAAAAGCTCTGAGGTCCGATCAACTTGGACTCAGATACTGACACCACCGCTTAGTAGCCAGATGACCCTGGACAAGACCCTTAGTGTCTCGTGCATCTGCGAGGTGGAGCTAACACTCTGCAGTGTCCTTAGAAGGACTCGGTGACGTGGCACAGAGGCCGGCAAAACATGGTCCTGATTCTTCTCCTTTCCACTCCCCGCCCCGCCCCGAAGTTCATTAACATTCCAGCCCTAACAGTCAACGAGTCAACAGTGCCCACAGCCCAAGCTCTCCTTCCATTTCCATGACCCAACCTGTCCACTTGCTGCCCTTGACGACAGCTAGGCTCCAACTCCTGGAGTCCACAGGCAATGCAGCAACCACGGAGGGGCACAGCTGCCCCCAGGGCATTCTCAAGTTCAGAAAAAGGCACAGGATGGGGAAAGTTTCTCCCTGTACCCACAGGGAGGTATGACACTGGCCCGACCACCATCGGGGCCCAGCCCCTCCCACGCCTTCCAGGGGAGGGACGGGGTGTCCTTAGACGCGGTGCAGGGCCAGCACCCTGAAGGAGCTTCAGAAGGGTTTGGAGGATCTGAGCCCCTGTCTTGGGTTTGGCTGGATGTTTTCTTTGTCATTTGAGTGGCATCAGATTTTACATCATTGATTTTGTAAATTTTAATAGGAAAATGAATTTTAGTCCCGAATAGATGCAGTTTGTCGAACTTGTCCCGATCGTAGGAGTAGTGGAGGAGGAGGTGACAACTTATGGGGCTCGACTACGAGCCTGGTGCCTCGTTTCCTCGGCCGTGTGTGGCGTGTGGAACCTTAGCTCCCCGACCAGGGATCGAACCCGCGCCCCCTGCATTGCAAGTGTGGAGTCTTAACTACTGCACCGCCAGGGAAGTCCCCTGAGCTTGGTGCTTTACATACGTGTGCAAGCACAGTCTCTCCTCCTGAAACCCTGGCAGGTAATTATAATACAGTTACTCTATTTCACAGATGAGGGCATTGAGGTCAAAAAAATAAGCCAAAGTCACCCAGCTGGGAAGAGGCCGAGCTGGAATTTGAGATCAACAGGCAAAGACGAGGTCCCACTGCCCAGATGCCAGCCCACTGCCCAGGTTTCCAGGAAAGAGCTGGCTCCTGTTCCTCCAGCACCTGCCACCTGCCTGTCCCAGAGGCCAATCGGGCTTTCTGGAGACTCGCTGGGGTCAGTCCTTGCCTCTACCAGGAAGTTCTTCTCTGGATCACCCCACTGCTCTCAGAACATAAGAAACTGAAAGTTTGACCTGGGAATGTGCCTTCCTCTCCCACAGAAGGCAGATGCTGACTCCACATCTGGATGCGAGAAGAGAATTCAACCCAGCTCACCCTACCCTGTGTCTCCCTGCCCCGACCCCATCCCTGAGGGGTTGAGTCTTCCTTTGCCCCCTCTGCCCTGGTCTGGCTGAGGGATCCTGATGTTTTCAGTCTGATGGGGTGCCCTTCTCAGGAGTCTGAAATGGACCAGGTACAAATAGACCCTCCTGGACAGAGTTCTGGACCCTGGGCCAGAAGGATGCCATGCGGTGCAGCCACGTGGGGGTCCAGGTGGATTACTGGGAAGAGACTTACACGGGCCATGGCTCGAGAGGAGAGGGTGAGGTGGGCTGAGGGGTGGGTGGGCGGTCTCCCAGGCTAAGGTATGTGTGAGGGGGAGCTGGGGAGGTCCCAAGGGGAGGAATCACTACAACCAACGGTGGCAGCTTCCTTAACTGAGCACATACTTGGCTTAGGCCCTGAGCTGAGGGCTCTGCAGGCATCATCTCATTCCCGAGGGAAGCGCCTTATTGTCGTGTCCTCAACATAAAGACCAGGACGCTGAGGCAGAGAGGTTAAGTCAAGTCACACAGCTTGTAAGAGGGAAGGGGAGCGGAGAGGAGTTTCCTCGCTGAGCGTAGGTTCCTCGTTGCATAGAAAGGGGGTTCAGCGAGATGAGGGGCTCTCAGACCTGCACATCAGGATCCCTGAAGCTCCCTCCATTACAGGGCAAAGCCAAGTAATCCACCTCCCCTACCTGCCTTCCCCCTTCTCCCCTCTCTTCCCTCCCGCTGAACCCCTACCCTGTATCCTGCACCCCACAGTTGGATTTAAAGATACCATCCAGCATCAGTCTACCTGCACCCGGGGCCGGGTGGAGTCGCCACAGCTCAGTGTAGACTCTGAATCTCCCAGTGGACAGAGAGCAGGGCAGTGCTCACCCACTGCTCAGATGAACACACTGAGGCCAAAGGCGAATTAAGAATTCACATACAAGCACACAAGGGAAAGTCACAGAAGAAACGGTTAAAGGGTTTGAAAGTGGAAGCCTGGTGTAGGAAAAGAGAGAGGATAAGAGTGCTGCTTTTGTTGGGACTTCCCTGGCAGTCCAGTGGTCAGGACTCCGAGCTTCCACTGCAAGGGGCACGGGTTCAATCCCTGGTCAGGGAACTAAGATCCCGCATGCCATGCAGCACAGCCAAAAAAAAAAAAAAAAAAAAAAAAAAAAGAGTGCTGCTTTGTGTTATAACTTGACTAAAATTTATTTGCATGGTATACTTTGTTAAAAATAGTAATTGATTAAAAAACAATGCGGGAAGGGGCCTGCCCACTGGCACTGGGCAAGTTCATGACCTGTGCTAGGTCAGGAATCCAGGTCTGGTGTCTCTGTTGCCAAAGATCCTGCCACAGCCTCTGGCCTGGGCACTGGCCTGCTCCTGCCTCCCCTCCCCCACACCTACCCAGGCAGGCTGGAGGGCCCAGCAGAGCCCCACAGACACCAGTCAGGTGCCCGATGAGGAGGGCAGGCGCCTGAGCAACTGGGGCAACGCTTACTCACCCTAAGGTGACTCAGGCAGGATGGGGAAGGAAGGAGGAGGTGTGCATGAGGCAGGGGCTCTTTCTGTGCCCTCGCTCCAACCTTAGTGTTCAGGGCTGCCAGATTTAGGAAATAAAAATATAAGATGCCCAGTTAAATTTGAATTTCAGATACACAAGGAATAATATATTTTTTTCTTTTTGGCCACACTGCACAGCTTGAGGGATCTCAGTTCCCCAACGAGGGACTGAACCCGGGCCCCGGCAGTGAAAGCCTGGATCCTAACCACTAGGTCACCAGGTAACTCCCAGGGATTAATTTTTAAGTGTTAAGTATGTGTCAAATATTGCATGGAGGCTTCCCCAGTGGCGCAGTGGTTGAGAGTCTGCCTGTCGTTGCAGGGGACATGGGTTCGTGCCCCGGTCCGCGAAGATCCCACATGCCGCGGAGCGGCTGAGCCCGTGAGCCATGGCCGCTGAGCCTGCGCGTCCGGAGCCTGGGCTCCGCAACGGCAGAGGCCACAACAGTGAGAGGCCCGCGTACCGCAAAAAAAAAAAAAGTGCCCCCAAGGTGGAATTAAACCTCTTTTTCCCTGCCTAGAGCCAACCTACTACGTCTTCCCTACACACACCTAGAGCACCTGGCCCCCCGATTGCATGGGACATAGTTATGCTTAAAATTTTTGTCTTTATTTGAAATTCAAACTTAACTGGGCATCCGATGTTTTATCGGGCAATTCAAGATCTTGGGGGGAAAGGCCCTTGGCCCTGGGGCAGCTGTGACTCTTCTATGAGAGCAGAACTGGAAGTCTGAATGAAGAAAACCCTGAAGGGGTGATGGGAAGCACTGGGGAGAGGCTGAAAGAAGCAGAAAGAGGGAGAGAGAGGGAAGCTGTCCAACCCTGACCTGGAGGAACCTCTTAGCCAGGGTCACATCCGGGGTTCTCTTCATGTCAGGTCTCTCAGCGGAATCTCCTATCACTGTGGTGCCTCAATCCAGGGTAGTGCTGGCATCCGAGGTGGGACCACAGCAGGAACTGTCACAGACCAGGAAGAACATATTTCTAACTTCTTAAGCAAGTGTGGGCTGCAGGAAGCCAGAAGCCACAAAGGAAAAGATCGATTGCTGGATTTCAGATGACATAACAACACAACTTCTGACCACAAAAGATACCATAGGGCTTCCCTGGTGGCGCAGTGGTTGAGAGTCCGCCTGCCGATGCAGGGGACACGGGTTCGTGCCCCGGTCCGGGAAGATCCCACATTCCGTGGAGCCGCTAGGCCCGTGAGCCATGGACGCTGAGCCTGTGCGTCCGGAGCCTGTGCTCCGCAATGGGAGAGGCCACAACAGTGAGAGGCCCGCGTACAGCAAAAAAAAAAAAAAAAAAAAAAAAAAAAAAAAAAAAGATACCATAAACAAAGATAAAAGACAAATGACAGATTGGGAGGAAATATCTGCAATGTATATAATACCCAGACTACGTAAAGAGCTCCCACAGTTCAACAAGAAAAAGAAACACGGGAGAAAAATGAACAAGGGATAATGTGATGGTTAGTTTTTTTTATTATTGAACCACAGTTGATGTACTGTATCAACTATACAATATCATGTAAGTTACAGGTGTACAATGTAGTGATTAACAGTTTTTAAAGGTTATACTTCACTTATAGTTATTATAAAATATTGGCTATATTTCCTGTGTTGTACAATACATTCTTGGAGCTTATTTTATATATAATAGTCTGTACCTCTTAATCCCCTATATTGCCCCTCCCCCATTCCTCTCTCCACTCATAACCACTAGTTTGTTCTCTATATCTGTGAGTTTGTTGTGTGATGATTAGTTTTATGTGTCAACTTGGCAGGTGTTTTTGGATGAGATTAACATCTAAATCACTGAATTTTGGCTAAAGCAAATTGCCCTCCATAATGCAGGTGGGCCTCATCCAATCAGTTGAAGGCCTGAACTGAACAAAAAGACTGGCCTCTCCAGGCAAGAGGAAATTCTCTAGCAACTGTCTTTGGACTTTCATCTGCACCATCGGCTCTCCTGAATCTCCAGCCTGCTGGCTCACACTGCAGATTTTGGACTTACTAGCTTCCATAGTCATGTGAGCCAATTCTTTTTAATAAATCTTTTTCTATATACACATCAACTGGTTCTGTTTCTTTGGAGAACCCTGACTAATACAGATAAGAGCAGGCATTTCACAGAAGAAATACATATGCAGAATAAACATACACAAAAATGCTCAGCTTCCCTTGAGATCAAGGAAATGCAGATAAAACAACCATGAAATATCTTCCGTCATTAGTATGGCAAAAATTTTTTGAACTGGCATATCCAATGTTGGTGAGTATATGGGAAATAAGTTCCCCCAAATACCGAGCCTGGGAGTGTAAATTGGAAAAATGTTAAGGCAATTTGGTATTAACATTTCAACATACCTTTTACCCAGCAATGTTACTTTCAGGAATTTAACCCCCATATGTGCACTCAGAGACATGTTCAGAAATATTCGTTACCTAATTATTTGTAACTGCAAAAACTGGAAACACATAAAAGTCCATTAAATGAGACAGGTTAAGGGAATTCCCTGGTGGTCTAGTGGTTAGGACTCTGAGCTTCCATTGCAGGGGGCACGGGTTTGATCGCTGGTAGGGAAACTAAGATCCTACAAGCCGCACAGCCGCACAGAGACTGGTTAAGTAAACATGTAACACCTATAGTGTGGAATACTTGGCAACTGTCAAAAAGAAACTGATAGATAAATCAAGACAGCCCATATTCATGAATAGGAAGACAATATTGTTAAGAAGGTAATACACCCCAAATATAGATTCAGTGCATTCTCTATCAAAACCTCAGCTCTCTTTGCAGAAACTGATCCTAAAATTCACATAGAAATTCAGGGGACCTAGAATAGCCAAGACAATCCTGAACAAGAAATTAGAGGACTCCCACTTCCCCTATTTCAAAATTTGCTTAAAAGCTATAGTAATTAAGGCAGTGTGATACTGGCCTTAAGAATGGACACGTATATCAGTGGAATAGAATTGAGAGTCCAGAGCCCAGTCCTCACATTTACAGTCAGTTGATCCTATCAAAATCTTCTCTACCCAGACTCCCACAACCCCAGCCTCACCCCCAACTCAAGCTCTTTGCTTAACCTGCAGTGCTCCCCAGCCATTCGGCACAACCAAACGCTGTCCTTCCTCAAAGACCCGGCACCAGGCTTCCTCTGGGCCTCTCATCTCTCCTGGTGCATCTCCCATCACCCGTCTCTGCCAGGGAAAGGCCCCTTGGCACTGAGCAGTCTAGCTCCTGCTGCTGGTGAATCTGTTCCGTGTGGTATATTTTCTCTCCTCACCAGCATGTCAATTCCTGAAAGGTAGGGCCGACCAAAACCAGGAAGCCACTTGTGCTATGCACGCACAGCCAGCCCAGCCTGGTGCCACACAGCCAGCAGCTCCTCAAGTCCACTTCATTGAACCTGGCACTCAATCTCTGCCCAAGGCTGCCTTTCCCATCTGGTTTCCTAATGCTCTTCCCATTACCCCCTATCTAGCCACTTCTCCAACCCCTCCCCACTTGCCAGTTAAAATCCTCCCAGACTCAGCTCAAAAAAGTGCCCCCACGGGGCTTCCCTGGTGGCGCAGTGGCTGAGAGTCCGCCTGCCGATGCAGGAGACACGGATTCGTGCCCCGGTCCGGGAAGATCCCACATGCCGCGGAGCGGCTGGGCCCGTGAGCCATGGCCGCTGAGCCTGCGCGTCCGGAGCCTGGGCTCCGCAACGGCAGAGGCCACAACAGTGAGAGGCCCGCGTACCGCAAAAAAAAAAAAAGTGCCCCCAAGGTGGAATTAAACCTCTTTTTCCCTGCCTAGAGCCAACCTACTACGTCTTCCCTACACACACCTAGAGCACCTGGCCCCCGATTCTCCAACCCCCCCCCCCTGCTGTGAGCCCCTTGAGGAAGGGGCCTGAGGGCTGTTTATCCTTGCCCTCACTACTCCTTCACTCCTCTTTGGGGCCCGGCTGCCCAGCATTAAATCTGAGTTAGTTGACTAGAATAGAAACAGGATGCACAAATGTTCCAAATCCAAGAGACATCCTGTAAATGCTCTTGTACGCACCCTCTAAGGGACAGTTCTTGGCTCTCAATGTCCCCTGACAGGAGCTGGCCCATCTCGGGATGGGGCTACAGGAGGCGGCGAGGCGAGCACCAGCAGGCAGGCTTAGCCGGCGACGGCATCACATGATTCCCTAATCACATGATCCCTAGAAATGGGGGGTTGGGGAGAGAGAGGAAGGGAGGGAGGAGAGTGAATTGAGTAGGAAAAGCAGCACAGCCTCCCAGGTTGGCCCCGCCTTTACGTCGACGAGTAGCCAATGGGAGAGCGACAGCCCGGACACCTGGCCAATGGAAACAGAGGTGGGTGGGACAACGCGCCGAGGGGGCGAAGTTGGTGAGCTTCCCGGTCGCTGCTCCCCAGGGATCGCCGACCCCGACGCAGGTAAGGAGGGTGGCTGCATAGACTTCTCGCTTGCTCCTTCCCAGGGGCCCAGCCAGGGGGAGGTGGGGGCTTCAGGCTCCTCTGTAGTTTCATCAGGGAAACAAGAAAAGACTCCCTTAGAGAAACTCCGATGCACTGGAAGGGGTTTTATGGGTGGTGGGAATAAGCAGTAACTGCAGTGACCCCCGTTAGAAGGGGCTTTCTCCCTCTCCAGCACCCCTGGGGCCTGCAGCCCCCTCCCCCAAAGCAGAGACTACTCCGTTCTGGAGCCGACTCCGCCCCCGTCGGCAGGTGCTGGTGGTGGTGCTGGTGGGTAGTCCCCGCGGCGGCCGGGCGCCGGCGAGGCGCCCACTCATGGTCTCCGAGCTCGGAGGGCTGGGAACGGGGCTTGAGACCCTGGCCTCCTCAAAGACAGTAGGGACTTGGGAGTGGTGACTGGACCCCTGGGTTGTGTCTGGCTCTCTCTCACTTCCTCTCGCGGGGGGTGGGGGGGTGGTGGTGGGACGAGCTAACTTCCGCCTCCCCGTGCCACTTTTTCCTGCTCTCTCGCTGCTGGGTTGGCTCGCCTTTTGGGAATCTCTCTCCTGGCACTCGGAGTTGGGGGCTGCCCCCTAGTGGAAGATGACGGAGCTGGGGGCTTGAAGAGGTTCCTTTCCCTCTCTGCGGTGGCAGTGTGGGGTGGGGAGAGAGGCCACCACTTGGAACCCTGCTGAGAGGACTTGGGTCCCCTCCTCCCCCATTCCTGGTCCTGAGTGTGTTTGTGCGCGTGCATGCACGTATATTCGGTAGAAGCATACACTCTACTCCTGAACCTTAGGATACACAGGAAGGAGAATATATGTAAATGAATCACTAGGGCGCTGAGTAGTCTGAGATATGTGCAGACAGGCACTCCTTCTGGCCGGGGCAGTGGGACAAGCCTGTGGAGGGTTGAGGTTGGACTCCTAAGAAGCAGGTGCGGCCAGCTGTAGATGCCTTTCAGGGTGGGGGGCTGTGGGCATCGGTGTAGAGGGTGAAAGGGGCCGCAGTCCGGGGTCCAGTTTTCTTCAGCCTTACCTGGCCAGGAGATGGCCTGCTGGGGATGGTCTTTGAGCTGGAGAGGGGGCGCTGAGGAAAACCAGGCGAGGGAGAGAGGATGTGAGTGACTGGGTGTGTGCGATTCCCTGCCATACAAAGTGTGCAGTGTCCACACACAGACTAATGGGGAACTGAGGCCCAAAGACAGGGAGCAGTTTTGGGGGCTCTCATAGTCAACGGTGGTAGTTCTAGGACTAGGACCCATGTGCAGTATCCAGGCAGCCCCGTACTCTGTGTTTCTGTCCTGGCCTGTTCCACCTGTCCAGGAAGCACTTCTGTCCCTCTTCTCAGCTTGGACCCCAGGCCTCTATCCTCCTGGGGTTTGGGGTCCCATTCCCAGGCACTATCCATGGTCCACTTGTGAAATGAACCCAGGTCCAGTATAGTCTGGAGCCATCAAAGCCTGTCATCTCTATGTCTTGATATATGACGGTGGGGGGGCGGTTTACTTCACATCTCTGAGCCTCAGTTTCCTCCTTTGAAAAGTAAAGGTAATAATTTCTACTTTGGACAGTTGTTGCAAAGAAGAAAGAAAATAATGTAGAGTGTTGTCACTGGCTCCCAAGAGGCTCAACAAACGTGACTGTTTTGGCCCCTCTAGGCAGAGGCCACCCCATTGAGCTAGCAGGGCTGGCTGAGCTTGGGGGAAGAGTTGTTTAGGAAGTGAAAGGCTGCTCCCTTCCAGAGACCGAGGCTTACTTCCCTCTGATGATG
Organism: Mesoplodon bidens; assembly: GCF_964165515.1. NCBI lineage: Eukaryota > Metazoa > Chordata > Mammalia > Artiodactyla > Ziphiidae > Mesoplodon > Mesoplodon bidens. The sequence goes on along the minus strand of NC_138179.1, from coordinate 49,820,183 downwards.
CAGATCTGCAGCCCGGTGGGCACACTTGGTCTCCCCACATGCAGCTGGGTTTCGGCTCCAGGGCAGGGAGAGGTGGGGGGAAGGGAGGGGGGTATGTTTGGGGATCCTGAAAGGGCCTGGTGGTATTGGGGGGCCCTTAGAACACAGGTGTCCCAAAGGTTGACTCAGCCTGTGTATCCCCTTCCTTGGGTGGGGAGGCGACGGTCAGTGGGCAGGTGGTGGCTGGCCTCTGGGGAAGGCAGCCCAGACTCCACCGGCACCGTACTTCCTTTTTCACAGCTTTCTCAACCCCGTGGTTGCCAAAGTCATCAAGTGTCCTCCCTTCCCCTTCCCCCGCCAACAGGCCTTAGCAGGGTGCAGGTGTGAGCACAGCATCGGGCATCTAGAGGGGCTGGCTTGGGAAGTGGAACCCTGGCTTTTCTTCAAGGGGAGACTCCCTCCTTGCACCCCATCCCTGTCCTCTCATGGCTACTGATGCCTTCCCCACCCCTCGGAGGTGGTCCTCGTCCCCACAGATGAGACCCACAAATCTTCCTGACTCTCACATACCCATGTCTCTACACACTCAGCCACAGAGACTGAGGTGTTAGGCCACATGTGGGGACACAGATTCACACATGTGATCATGCCAGCATTCATGCTCATGGGTGTACACACGCTGGTGCATGTGTGACACCCACACAGGACACACGTAGGAAACTGAATCTCGGGCCCCGCATCCTTCTTCCTGCCTGGACAGGGTGTGGCTGGGGAGGCTCAGCTAGGCCTGGGCCTGGGGCGGGGGGAGTGACTGGGCCCAGAATCGAGGGTAGCCTGGGCTTCAGCTGGTTGCCAAATGCCTCTAGGAATTTTGCAGGTGGACCATGTGGACCCTGGTGAGCTGGGTGGCCTTAGTGACAGGGCTGGTGGCTGGAACACAGTGCCCAGACGGTCAGCTCTGCCCTGTGGCCTGCTGCCTGGACCTGAGAGGAGCTACCTACAGCTGCTGCAATCCCGTTCCGGTGAGTGCCCTTCGGCCCAGGCAAGAGCTCGCAGCCTGGGATTTCCCAAAGGTTCATCTTGGATTGGCCAGAGGAGGGGGCCGGGCTCGGGTCCTTCGGTTTATCCCCTCCTCTCGCTTCCCAGGACAAGTGGCCCACGGCGCTGAGCCGGCATCTGGGCACACCGTGCCAGACCGACGCCCATTGCTCTCCTGGCTACTCCTGCATCCTCACTATCTCGGGGACCTCCAGCTGCTGCCCGTTCCCAGAGGTGAGGGTGCCATTAGGTCGATGGAGGGCTCGGGTCTGCGTTTACACTTTTCCTGCACTCTCTTCCCACCCTCAGGGAAATGGGCCTAGCCAACGAAGGCGTCTCTGTGTCCCACAGGCCGTGTCATGCGGGGATGGCCACCACTGCTGCCCCCAGGGCTTCCACTGCAGTGCTGACGGGCGGTCCTGCTTCCGGAGATCAGGTGAGCCACATGGGCAGCACATAGAGCCTGGAGCACCCAGGAGTGCAGCCAGCTGGGTGACCTTGATTCCTGCCCTCGTGTCCTCATTCATGTGACATCTGTACTAAGCAGCCCCACTGCTCTGGAGAGACGGGCAGCACTGGGGCGAGGAGGGGTCAGGAGACAATGTAAGACTCCAGGCCCAGGGCCAAGCATTGTGTGTGGTGGGGGAGAGGCCAAGCTGGCCTGGTTTAAGGCCTACCCAGTCAGTGGATGCCTCTGCCCTGTGCCGTATTATTGCTGGGGCAAGGGCTGGCTTGGGCGAGAGTGGGTTAGGAAAGCCTGGGGGAGCCCTGAGCCCTAGTGCCAGCCCCCGAATCCTCCTGTAGCTGGGCCTGGGGAATGACCTTCACTGACGGGATGGAATCCTGGGTCATCCCGTCCACAGATATCGAGCCCTTGGGTGCCGTGCAGTGCCCCGACAGACAGTTCGAATGCCCCGACTCCTCCACCTGCTGCAGTATGCCTGACGGCTCGTGGGGGTGCTGCCCCCTGCCCCAGGTACAAGCTTGGGAAGATGGGGGGAGGGAGGAGGGCAGTGGGGGCAGAGGAAGGGCTGGAGGGAGCACAGACATAGTCAGGGCCACCCCTTCTCAGGCTGCTTGCTGTGAAGACAAGGTGCACTGTTGCCCTCATGGCGCCTCCTGTGACCTGGCTCGTGGCCTCTGCCTCACGGCCACAGGCACCCACCCCCTGGCAGAGAAGATCCCTGCCCCAAAGACTAAAAGGCCAGGTAAGGAGGTGGGAGAGTGTCGGGGTGTGAGCTGGGAGTGAGGAGAGGCCTCATCTAGCTCCTGGCTGGGGAGACATTCCCCTCCACCCTGGCTGCCCGTCACCCTTCTCTCTCCTTCCAGTGGTCTTGTGCCCGGATGCACAGTCCCAGTGCCCTGGTGGTTCTACCTGCTGCAAGCTGCCCAGTGGAAAGTATGGCTGCTGCCCGATGCCCAGTGTGAGTGAGGGGCTGTGCGTCCACAGCCATCTGGCCTGGACACCTACCTGCCGGGCAGGGACTCCAAGGGGTGGGGCGGGCTGGCTGGTGGCTGGCCGGGAGCCTGGCTGCTCAGGACTCATGCCACCCCCTAGTGGGGGATTGGGGCAGTGCCAGCGGTCGGCCTGGCTGCTCCCTGAGCTCTTAGGGAGACTGGAAATCCCAAAGACCACTTCGCCCTCACCCAGGCCACCTGCTGCTCCGACCACCTGCACTGCTGCCCCCAGGACACTGTGTGTGACCTGATCCAGAGTAAGTGCCTCTCCAAGGAGAATGCTACGGACCTGCTCGTCAAGCTGCCCGCACACACAGGTACCGGGGGAGGCCACAGACGCCGCCATTCCACCTGCACCACGAGGAGTGAGCAGAAATGGGGCTGGGGACTGATGCCCGCACGAGGGGCCAGGGCAAGGGACAGCCCCCTTTCGTCCACACTGGGCCTCGCCTTAGGATCACTGCCAGGGGTGGCCTGAGCGGTACCCTCCATCCTCCACATCCGGTTCTAGCTGTGGAACTGACAAAGGGAGGGCCCCCCCCCCACCGAGGGTTCCCAGCGCCACTGCTGACCCATGCTCCTTGCCTGCCTCACAGTGCGGGAGGTGAAGTGTGACATGGAGGTGAGCTGCCCCGACGACTACACCTGCTGCCGCCTGCTGTCTGGGGCCTGGGGCTGCTGCCCTTTTGCCCAGGTACCGAGGAGCGGTGAGTGGCCTGGGCTGAGCAGAGGGTGGCAGCCAGCTAGGCCCCCCAGGCCCACCGTCCCCTCTCCCTCCACCCTAGGCTGTGTGCTGTGAGGACCACGTGCACTGCTGCCCGGCCGGGTTCAGGTGCGACACAGAGAAGGGTACCTGTGAACAGGGGGCCCGCCGGGGGCCCTGGATGAGGAAGGCCCCAGCCCACGCCAGCCTGCCGGCCCCCCGAGCCGTGGAGAAGGATGTCCCCTGTGATAACGTCACCCGCTGTCCCTCCTCCGATACCTGCTGTCGACTGGCGTCTGGGGACTGGGGCTGCTGTCCTGTCCCAGAGGTGCATGGAAGGGGGGAGAGTAGGGGGGGAGGGACGGTGTCTTGGCCTGAGCACGTGGCCAGGCTCCTGTTGCCTTGCTCTTCTGCCCTCTGCCCGGCCCACGGGTGGCGCCAGCTCAGTCAGAGTCACTCCCAGCTGGAGGAGCTGTGAGCAGGAGAGGCGGAGGGGAGGCAGCGGGGGCTCAGCGCTCCGTCCCATAGTAGCTTCCTAGACCACCCTTTTCGGCCACCTCCCCAGGCTGTCTGCTGCTCAGACCACCAGCACTGCTGCCCCCAGGGCTACACGTGTGTGGCCGGGGGACACTGTAAGAGGGGGAACAAGGTGGTGACCGGACTGGACAAGTTGCCTGCCCGCCAGGCTTCCCTGTCCCACTCCAGAGACATGGGCTGTGACCAGCACACCAGCTGCCCGGTGGGGCAGACCTGCTGCCCGAGCCTGAGCGGGGGCTGGGCCTGCTGCCAGTTGCCACACGTGAGTGCCCACCTGCCTGCTTCCGGACAGGACAGGGGAGTCCAGTCCCGGGTGGGGGGACGTTAGGTGGTCGAGCGTGTAATGCCCCTTTGTCCCCCCAGGCCGTGTGCTGTGAGGACCGCCAGCACTGCTGCCCAGCTGGGTACACCTGCAACGTGAAGGCCCGATCCTGCGAGAAGGAGGTGGACTCTGCCCGCCCTGCTGCCCACCTGGACCGCGGCCGGCACGTGGGTGTGGGGAACGTGGACTGTGGAGAGGGGCACTTCTGCCACGATAACCAAACCTGCTGCCGAGACAGCCGAGGGGGCTGGGCCTGCTGTCCCTACCGCCAGGTCAGTGCCACCCCCCGCCCTGGGGCCGGGTGTGGGCCTGGGCCGGGTCCTGCCACGCGCAACTCTCGCCCCCCCCACTCCCACCATCCAGGGCACGTGTTGTGCGGACAGGCGTCACTGCTGTCCCTCTGGCTTCCGCTGTGGGACCAAGGGCACCAAGTGTTTGCCCCGGGAAGCCCTGCGCTGGGACGCTCCTCAGAGGGACCTGGCCCCGAGGCAGCTGCTGTGAGGAGGGGCTGAGGACTGAAGACACTCCGCGGCCTTCGGGGCCCTGCTCAGAGGGTGCCCACTGCTCAGGCCTCCCCAGCACCTCTCCACTGCCACAGTCTCCCAGACCCCCATTTCTGAGTACCCCTGTCACCCTGGGAGGCGGGGCCTCAGTCTAAGGCCCTCCCTATCCCAACGAGGGCTGTGGCAAAAGCCACGATTCCAGCTGCCATCCCCTCCCCCCATTTCCGTGGACCCTGTAGACAGGTGCTGTTCCCTATCCACAGGTGTGCGTGTGTGTGTGTGTGTGTGTGTGTGCGCGCGCGCGCGCGCGCGTGCTGCAGTAAAGTTTGTACACTTTCTTAACTGTCTGATTTGGCCACCCTGCCTGCCCTCCCCAGGGGGCCCCTGAGCCAGGGCCCCCATCCAGTGTCCACATTCCCCCCACCTCACAGAAAGACACACAGAAGTTTATCTCACCAGTTTTATATTTGCTGTTGCCTACAGCGATCCCATCACATTATCCCCGAGTCCCCAGAGCTGCCCCAGCCTCCAGCCCTGTGACATCGTAGCCCAGAGGTGGGCTAGTCGGCAAGCAGCACCCCCTCCCCTCCCAGGGGTCCACTAGAACACCCCTCCCTTCCCAGCCCTCACACTAGCAGCTGAGGCCCAGGTGCCCCTCCTGCTTTCCCACGATAGAGCTTTCTATGTACAGCCACGTTTATACAGGCACTGCTTCCCCCCCACCCAGCCCTCCTCCCCAGCACCTCCCGTCGGGGGTCTGGACCCCTCCCACCTTCTTCTCGGAGGCAGACACGGGTCCCTCCCGAGACACTACCCAGCACATACCACCGGACAGCTCCGCAGGCCCCCGGGCATCTTTCCAGGCCGGGGCTGGGGGCTAAGGGCGAGGGCCCCCGCGGCCCCCCGGAGCACGCACCCTGGGGGCGGGCCCGGGCGGAGGGAGCGGGGGCCGGCCCGGAGGCGGCGCCAGGCCGGGTGCTACTTGACGTTGAACACCATGAGGGGCCGCTCCTCCCGCCGCTGCCACGGGCTCTTCTTGTCGCCCGCCTCGTCGCCCACTTCCGCCCCCAGCTCGTCCTCCGGGCTGGTGAGCGAGTCGCGCCGCAACTCGCTGGCGCTGCTGCGGGAACTGTCCCCGCGGCTGCGGCCCCGCCCCCGGGGTACCGTGGCCGCCCGGCCCTCGGGCGCTGCCACCTCGTCCAGCAGCGGTGTCAGCGAGTTGTCCTCCGGGGAGCAGAGGCCCGTGCGGCTCTCGCTGCTGCTTGGCTCCGTGTCCTCGCTGAGCGCCAGGCGCGGGGTCGCGGGCGGCGGCGGCGGCGGCGGCGGCGGCGGGGCGGCGGCGGCAGGGGTGCGCTCCCGCTCCTCCCGCAGGGGCCGCCGGCGCGGCGGCCGCGCCTCGTGCACGTCGACGCCCGAGTCCAGGCTGGCATCGGTGCTGCGGCCGCCGCCGCCCGCCTGCAGGTCGATGTAGGAGTGGCGCACTTGCGAGTTGGAGCGCCCGTCGAGGGACACGAACCAGGCGCGCGGGTGAGGCTTCACGCCCAGTTCGAGCAGCTTCTTCTCGGTCAGCGCCTGCAGCTCCCCGTTGAGCTGCGCCATGGTCGACTCGTTGAACAGCACCGGGATGGTGACCGAGCCGCTGACCGGTGCCGAGCGCCCACTCCCCCAGCCCTCGCCGCCACCACCCCCGCCGCCCTCGCCCCCCGCGCCCGAGTGGCCCGGCATCAGCGGGCGCTGGGGGTCGGGCTGGGGGAAAGGGCGCGCCGGGCCGGGGGCCGCGCCCTCGGGCGGGGCCGGCTCGTCGCCCGCCCCCGTTGCGCCTGCCTCGCCGCCGAGGCGCACGTAGTGCGCGGGGATCACCAGGGTGGGCATGACATTGCGGTAGACGCTGTCCTTAAGGTGGTCGATGGAGCCGCAGAAAATGAGCTGCCCCGCCTGGCTGAGCGACGGCGGCCGCGCCAGCTGGTCCACCGACTGAGACAGCAGGAAGTCGGGGGTCTTGCTCTCGGCCGCCCCCTTGTGGCCCAGGTAGTGCTCGAAGGGCGGTGGCGGCGAGGGCGGCTCCTGCAGGAAGGCCGCGGTCCCCGGGGGCCCCCGCCGGTACTCCTCCAGGCCTGGCTCCAGCCCGCCGGGACCCTCGACGGAGCGGGCGCCCTTGAGCCCGGCGCCCTCGCCTCCGCGGGCACCCGCAGGCTCGGCGGCTGGGCGGCCGGCGGAGCGCGGCTTGGCACGGAAGAAGTCGTCCCGGGAGGCGGCCAAGTCACGGGAGCTGGAGAAGGCCGAGTGGAGGGGGCCCGGAGGCGGAGCCTCGGGGTCCCCCGACGGGGCTGGCTCCAGGGGTCCCCCACAGATGAGGTGCAGCTGGGACATAGAGGTGGCCTGGTCTCGTTTGTTACCGTCAGAGGGCCCGGAGAGCTGCAGCTTGCGGTGCTGTTGCCTAGGCTTCAGGCAGCGCCTCCTGGAGACGGGGGACAGCGCGGGGCCGTCAGGAAAGGGTGGAGGCCAGAGCAGCTCCCTACACCGCCGTTGGAAGATGGGGGATGGATCTAGTTGGAGGGGTGGGGACAGTGCCTGGGACTCAAGAGAGAGGTTGGGGAGCCCAGATGGGTCCTGGGAGAGGTGTGCGGAAAGAGCGTGAGAGTCTGTTGGGGGAGCAGCCAGCAGCTGTGCCCATCTGGGCCTCCCTCGGCATAAACTGCACTCCTTGGGACGTAGCAGGTGCAGTGAGAGCCGGGGAGAAGCACCTAAGCCAACCAGGGGCATGTGTGGCCTGAGGACCCCTGAAAGCGAGGGCTGGCTGGTAGAAGCAGCTGCAGAGTGTCCCTGGAGGGGCCTGGCCCGCAGCTCCTGCCTCCTCTCCCCCCAAGTCTTTGGTCTCTGCATGTGCACATGCAGTGCTTTCCTGTCGGGCCTTGAGGATCTAAGGTGTGTTTTATGCATCGTTGGGGCCTCAAGCACCCAGCACAAGACCAGGCATGGAGCTGGCCTCAGTCAGTGCCTGGGATGAGAGGAGGCTGGGGGATTGGGAGGCAGTCGGAGGGGATGCGGGGCACTCACCGGCAGTAGTAGATGAGCAGACACAGCAGAATGAGCACCAGCAGGGCCAGGGCTGCCAGGATGGTGAGCAGGAAGATGGTGTGGTAGGTGCCGATGTCCTGGATGCCCGACGTGATGGTGACCAGCCCTGTGCGGGGCAAGAGCTTAGCATTCCCAGGTGTGGATGTCCCTCCTGCCGTTCAGAAGGAGTCCACTCTCCCAGCCTCCCCTTCTACCACCCCCCGCCCCTGCTGTCCCCCCCACTCTCACCGGCCGTGGGGGAGGCCATGGCAGCCGCCCAGTACCCCAGCTGAGGGGAGATGAAGGTCCAGTAGAGCTGCCGGCCTTCCTTCCGGATCACACCAGTGCCATTGCGTACCCACAGCCCTGGGAGAGGTGAGGGTTTCATCAAACTCAGTGTCCCCCCAACTTAAGTCCCACTTTCTTTCCCCAAACTCTAGCACCTGCACCTCCTTGAGGCACTCACCACTCTTGGGGTCGAACCTCCAGGCTGGAATGCTGGTGCCCACGGTGAGGGCACGAGGCTCCGAGGGCACAGGCAGGGACAGGTGAATGGGGCCTGAGAGCGGCACCTCTGTCCCATTACCTGCCAGCAGGTGCACGCTCACAGCAGCCACGGGCATCAGCTCCAGCCAGGAGCCATTGCCTGCAGGAAGGGGACACAAGGGATGAGGCCTAAATCCTGGTGGGGGGAACATCCCTTCCATGGCTGGCACCCAGCATACCTGAGCTGGAGGCCTCCGTGCCCAGGAAGGCAGGGAAAGCCCACATTTCATGCTGGGTGCTGGCAGGTGTGAGCGAGGCCCAGAGCTGGCTGTAGGTAGAGCTGACAGGTAGGCGGGCAGCCCGGCGCTGGAACTGCACCCAGGGCTGGGAGCGGGCACCTGGATAGAAAGAGGGGCTGCAGTGGCCTGGCCAGGGACCAGGTCCCCAGGGACCGGAGCAGAAAGCAAGTGTCTAAAGAGAAGGGGAGCCAATGGGTTAGGCCACTTGGGAAGGCCAGGAAGGGTGGTGACTTGGGGAGAGCACCGGGCAGGCTTAGAATGATAACCTAGAAGGGACGTGGACCTGTCATCCTCTGGTCCTGGCTGTGTGACCCCCGAGCAAGTTACCTGCTCTCTCGGAAACACTCTTTCCATGTTAATTTATAAAATGACGAGGTTCAGGTCCTCCAACAATTATTATTGCCTACTGTGTGGCAGGCACCGTGTGAGGTGCTGAGAATACAAAGAGGAATAAGACGCAATTTACAATTCCCTGCCTTCAAGTTCACAGTCTAGTGCGTCGCCGTTCGTTACAGTACCCATTAGAACTTCCTGCTATGGATGGAAATGTTCTGTGTCCTGCTGCCTGTAACAGTACCCACTAGACACACAGGGCTGTTAAGCACTTGACACGTAGCTAGTGCGACGGGGGAACTGCATTTATTTTTAATTCTAAAAAGTTTAATGAATTTTTAATTTATTCAAATGTAAATAGCCACATGTGGCTACTGCATTTGACAACTTAGGGTGTGTGTGTGTGTGTGTGTGTGTGTGTGTGTGTGTGTGTGTGTGTGTGTGTGTGTGTGTGTGTGTGTGTGTGTGTGTGTGTGTGTGTGTGTGTGTGTGTGTGTGTGTGTGTGTGTGTGTGTGTGTGTGTGTGTGTGTGTGTGTGTGTGTCTTGGAGCAGACGGGATGTATAAACAGTATTCCAATATAATATGGTAATAGCTAACATTTATCAAGCTTTAAGATACGCTGGCACTGTCCTAAGCAGGTTACTTATATTAACCCCTGAAATTAGCACAACAGCCCCTGAGGTAGGTGCCTTTATGATCAGCCCCATTTTATAGATGCAGAAACGGAGGCGGGAGAAGTTCAGTAACTTGCCCAAGGTCACTGGAGGCTGATTGAAGCCCAGGCAGTCTGGTGCCAGGGCCCCTCCTCTCACCCACCGTTCCATCCTGCCTCGCTGGTAAAATAGCATGGTGCAAGGGGAGCTTGGCCTGCCCAGCTCGGGAACGCCCTGTGGAGCCCTGCAGTGTGAGTAAGACTCAGCCAGGAAAGAAAGCGGAAAGGGACTTCCAGGAGGACTGACAGGAGAAAGGCCCAGGGGCATGAGGCAGCTTGCTGGTCGGGGCACTGCAGGTGACTGCGCCAGGCCCTGGAGGGCGCTGCCAGCTTTGTGAAAGAGTCTAGGCTTTCTACCAAAAGCAGTGGGAGCCGTGGGAGGGTTTAAGCTCGGGTTCGTTTGGCATTCTAGAAACCTCCACAGACATCTTAGAAGCCTCTGGTTCAGGATCAGAGAGAGGGAGAAGAGGAAACCAGAAAAGTAACTGGGGACAAGCAAGGGCTCCAGATAAGAATATAAACTGGGGAGGGGAGGCTCTCCTTCCAGAACCCACAGTGGCTCCCTAGTACTAGCCAGATGGAACTTACCCTCTGCCTGGCTTCGTCAACCGGTCTACACCACGCCCCCATCCTGCGTAGCCAGTCCAGAGCATCCCCTGCCCCCTCACGGTCCCCTTCTGCCCCTGAATCTCGATTCCTCTCCAGCGAAGGTGCCTTTGCTCCCCCTTCAACTCCCGAGCCCCCGCGTCCCCCAGCTCCCTTCGCCAAATCCTCTCACCCTGCTATTCTCCCACGTGAGGGTCCTCTCGGTATTGAAAGCAGCTGCCCTCCACTCCCCTGCCCTGCCTGATCTGTAATTATCTCAGCGTTTGCAATGCTCTGCCTGTCAGGGAACTCCACCAGGTGGGGAGCCGCCCTGCTCTTCCTTACCATTATTCCCCAGAACCGGAGACAATGCCTCGCACAGCACGGGTGCTGCAGGAAGTATTGGTTGGGTGAGACCGAAAGCCTGGTGGGTGGACAAGGGCCACTGTGGGATTGCTCCAGTCCTTGCACTTGATAGGTGTTCTATGCCTGTGGAATGACCCTGGCTTCTGATATAGCCAGGCACCCAGTAGGTGCACAAGAAATACGTGCGGATCCACTGAAGATAAGGTGGCAGGAAATGGGAATTCTGATAGTAGGAGTAGAGGGAGAATAGAAACCACGAGAAGCCCCAGTAACAATAAACAGCCTTCTGTGAAGTTTTTCACATGCTTGACGATATTTAATCCTTACCTAAATTTGACGATGTAGATACTATCAATTGTTCACATCTTACAGACGAACAAACTAAGGCTCAGAGAGGTTAAGTGATTTGCCCAAGGGCACCCAGCTAACATGTGGCAGGCGAAGTTCTCTGTACCCAGTCAGGGAGAGGGAAGAGGAGCTGGTGTGGGCGGAGGGGTGGGGGAGTGGAGAGCGGGGAGTCTTACCAGGAGAGCCCAAGAGGATGTGCACCAGGTCCTCATAGAGGATGAGGGTGGCCGGCCGCTCAGGCAGCAGGTAGAGGCTGACTGACGCGTACACTGCAGGAGGGATGGTCTGTCAGCTCCAGAGAAAGCCCCCCCTCCCCTAGGCTGGCACTCCCACCGTCTGAATCCCAGTGACTTCACCCTCCCTCAGCCCCCTGTGCATACCCCAGCCCAGGCAGCAGCTGCTGGAAAGCCTGCCCTCTCCGCCCCCAAGGACTATTTCGGGAAGGGGCTGACGGGGTCAGCTGCTCCCCGCCCCCTCCAGCTGCCCCTGCACTCACAGGGCAGCTTGTCAACACGCCAGGGCACAGAGTTGGTGAGGAAGCCAGTGCGGGCAGCAGTGACCAGCACCCAGGTGCCCAAGCGGTAGCTGAGGGGCAGTGTGGCCACGCCCTCCGAGTCCGTGGTGCTGGCGGCCAGCAGCATCCGGTTCCCAAATACATCCACTGAGGCCCGGGCCAAGGGCACAAGCTCCCCGCTCACGTACACCTGCACCTTGATCAGAATCTCTGTGGGCAAGATGGGGTGAGGGGAGTGAGGAGGAGGGAGGAGGCATGAGAGAACTGGGGGGAGCCTCGAGATCAGAGGAGGGGGCTGTGGGTTGGGCGTGGCTTTGGGGTCCAGGCTAGACAAGGTATTATAAGAGCCAGCATTTATAGAGCCCTCATTTAAACCTCACATCAGCCTGTGAGGTAGGTGGTACTATTAGCACATTTCATCAAGCCTGACACATGCACATTTTGACATTTTAACACTTCTGGACTCAGGCTACACCTATGATCGGTATGTCATAATCATAATCGGCAGCATTTTTTTCCTCTTTTACTGGCACATGAAATAAATAATGGTGTATCTTACAGTCAGTGATGTATTAGACTCGATGTCTTAGACCATTTTATAGATATGGAAACTGAGGCTCAAAGAGTTTAGATACTTGTACTACAGTAAAGTGGGAGATCTGGGATCCAAACCTGGGAGTCTGTCTCTAGGCCCAAATTCTTAACCACTGGACCCTATGGGGCTGGTGTCAGGGAGAGGAGAGGGAAGGAGGGCTGAGAAAGGATGAATAACCGGAGAACCAGGGATCTGCAAGTGGAGAGGAGAGTGGTCAAGTTTCAGCCATTTGGAAGGGAGGCAGGGGGGTTGGGTCAGAGTTTGGGTTCTCAAGAAAAAACTGAGAAGGGGACACCAGCAGGTTGGCCATTCCCATCATTCATCCTGTGCCCAGAATCCTTTGCACACACCTGTTTCCCTTCAGATTTAGGGACTCACACAACCCCTAAGGCCAAACAAGTACCTCCTGACCCCTCCCCCTCACATGGACTGCCAGCCCCCTCCCAGCTGGTCAGCTACAGTCAGTCACCATGGCAACGCCCTCATTCCTCCCAGGAGATGGGCAGGGAGCTGGGGCCCTGGCGAGGGGAAGGAGATCTGGGGGGGCCGACCCAGGCCCAAGGGTAACCAGCGTGGAGGAGGCTGGGAAGGGAAGTCCAAGTCTTTCTTTCCAGCCACCCCTACCCCTGGCCTCAAGATGGTCTGGCCAGGCTGGCCTGCAGGTGTCCTGAGCGCAGACGGGATGACAGGGTAGGGACCAGCCTTGAGTTGTTCTCATGGATTCTGCAGGCAGCCTCTCTGATCCACAGCACCACCTACCTCTTCCCACTCAGCACAGCCCCTCCTCAAGAACGTGACTCACCCCTACCTTGCTGCCAATAATGGGAGTGGGTGTCATGCCTGGAAAGGTACAGAGGCCTCAGTGTGGGGCCCAGGAGGGAGGTGGGGAGTGGGCTGGGTGCTAGACACAAACCTAGGAGAGGCCAGGTACAGAAGGAAGACCCCGGAGCCGAGGGCAGCAGGGCATGTGGAGGTCACGGGGCCTCACGGGTGGAGCCTGACATTCAACAGCGACAGGTGTCTTGTCTCAGGCTTTCAACCAACCCCAGGGCCAGCACCACGCCTGCCCTTGGCATCCCATCCAGCTGTTCGCCTGAGCCCACCTCCCTCTCGCTTCCCAGGCCAGAGCCCAACTCGGCGGGTGGCTGCACACACTCGAACCTTTCCTGCTTTCTGGTTCTCCGGGGAACTGGTAGCCTCCCCGCACCGCTCCCCCCTCTCCCGGCCACCCAGCAGGAATTTTGAGAAGCTAGAGGGGCCTGCCGACTCCCCACTCCTACCCCAGGCTAGGAGCAGCTGGATAGAGCAGCTGGGAAGAGGGGACCCAGGAGTCTGGAATATGGTCATTTGAAGGAATGCCTTGGGTTCAAGGGCCAGAGCATTAGAAAAGGGGAGGGGGCTTAGGGAATAACACAGGGGTGGGCAGGTAAGGCCTGAGGAGGCATCAGTGCCAAGCTGGGGAGGGGGTGGGCAGGTGCCCTTCTCCCTTCCCCTCAACTTGGGCCCCCAGCTAGTGGCCTGGGAGAACCCCCTCTCCTGGCTCTATTCCAGCCAATTCCCTGGGCCACCTCCCCTGAGGTGCAGGTCTTGAGGGAGAGGTTTCCTGAGAAAACAGGGCCCCTTCCTACCCAGCAAAGCCTCCTCTCCTGCAGAGAGCAGGGAAGACTGAAGCTGAGGAGATCCTTCCCCATCCTCAAAGCCTGACATTCCATACAGGATCCGCCTGTCCAGGCTTCAGCCCTGCCCCATTCCAGGAGGAAATCCGACCCCCTCCCTTCATCCGGACCCCACTTCCCTCATCCACCCCCCCCCCCCGCTTTTCCTGTCGGCTCCTTGGTGGAAAGGCGAAGAGTGGAGAGCACCATTTCAGGCAGGGATGGGGCTAAGAGGCAGGAGTGGGGAGAACAGTGGCTGGGGTGCGTGGCCAGGGGCTGGGAGGCGGGCGCGGGCTGGAGTGGGTGGAGGCCCCGGAGAACCCAGGCGTCGGCAGGGAGTCACGGTCCGGCTCTCCCACCTCTCCCGCTGCAGGAGCCCGCCCCGCTCCCACCTCACACACCCACCTGGGCCCGTGAGGCGCTGGGAGGGTCTCCTCCACTGCGATGGAGAGGTGAGATGAGGAGGGGGTGACCTGGGGGGGGGGCTGCGGACAGGAGTGGCTGGAGCCCTGCTGGGCGGGGACCCAGGCACCTGCCCTCCCAGCCGGCACTGTCCACGGCCAGATAGCCAGCTCAGCATGGCTCCGCCACCACAGCCCTGCCATGCGCCTTGAGCTGGGAATCACAACGTACCTCTTTTTCCAGAGAGCCCCCCAACTGCAGCCCCTCCTCCATCATGGGCCCATCAGCGTTTCTTTGGTGCACCCCAAATTCTGAACCTGGGGGGCCGTCTGGGGGCTGTCAGACTCCGGGGCGAAGAACCCCATTCGAGCAGCCAATCCGCCCACCGCCTCACCCACTCCCCCTCTCCCCTCCCCCCTTCAAACCTAGCTCTAGGCGCCCAGCCCCCGTCCGGGCCCAGGGTGGCAGCCGCTGCCTGGGCTCCCACCCAGCCAGGTCGGGAGCGAGGAACCCGCTGGGGGCTGCAGAGCGGGCGGCCGCCCCAGCCCGCCCCTGGGCGGGTGTCTTCGATAGACAATGGCTCAGGCAGCAAGCAGCGCCTCGCGGACCAGGAGGGAGAAAAACAAGGCGGGAGGGGGCGACGGCGCGGAGCCTGGGGACCCCCGCCCTCCCCATTGTGTCTCCCCGAGACCCCCGCCCGGCGGTCTCCCTCTCCCTCCCTGCTCTCCCCCGTAAGCTAGGACCCCAGGTCGCCTAGCTACCCCCACCCAAATCCAGGGAATAGAACACCCCCCAATTCACGAGCGCCGCGAAGAGGGGGCTGGCGGGCGGGGGCCCGATCGCGGGGGTGGGGGCAGAGGCCCGCGATCACTGCCCCTCCCGGCCGACACTCACCCTGCGGGCTGGGGGACTCCGGCGGCGACTTGCCGGGAGCCCGGGAGGCGCCGCCTAGCAGCAGCCCCAGCAGCGGCAGCAGCCGCGCGAGGACGCTGGGGCCACTCGGCGGCGGCATCGCGGGGCTCGGCCCGGCCCTAACGGCCCATGGCTCCCGCCCGGCCCCGCTCGGCCGGCCCCGCTCAGCCCCAGCTCTGCGCCGCGCCGCGCCGTTCGGGCTCCCGCTCGGGCTCCAGCTCTGGCTGCGGCGGCCGCTCAGTGCGATTGTCTCCTCCAGGAGCCGCCGCCAGCGCCCCCTGCAGGCGGCGCCCCACCACGCGGGACTCCGGGCACCGCCCCCTCGCTGTCCACAGCCCACCACGAAGCCCACCGCCGCGCGCCCAGACCCCCAACGGCTAGGGAATGTAGCGAATAGGGTCCAATCACAGGGGTTCTCAGAGTTCCTGAGCCCCGGAAATCTGTTGCAGAATTTTGAGAGGGAGAATGACTGTTGCTTACAACACAAAGAGTTGGTCATACGTGTCTCCCCAGACTGTAAGAACTGCCCAGTTCTCTCCGCACAAACACCTGCTCAATGTTGGGGAGGTAGGGCGCAGCCCCCTTGGGAATCACCCAGTCTGGGTTCTCGTCTAGCTTCTGCCTCTTCTTGAGCCATAAGCTAGTTACTTAACTTTCTGCTCCACAGCTCCACAGCCTTCCTTTAAAATGAGAGTTGTAATAATCTCTACCTCGTGGGGTTATTGTACCAATTAAAAGAGATAATGACGTAAAGGGTCTAGCATGTGCTTGACTGGAGCAGGGGCACAATAAATGGTGCTATTGTTGGCCCAGCGTAGTAGCAGATCCATCACTGGGCAAACATAATGCTTGGAACCCCACGTTTGAATCCCACACTACAAGCTTGCCCGCGCCCCAGCCAAGCGCTCTTTCTTTCCAGTTTCTGGTTGTCCTCATCTAAAACCCCTTGCCCTCATCTAATCTGGTTATCCCTCTCCTGGTTCTCTCTGGCTTGTCACCTCTTTCTCACAATAGGACTGGATACTTAGGGCAAGGAACTCCGTCCCCCAGAGGTCAGGCTTTTCTCCTGGTTAGGTCCTGGTTGGGTCTCCTGACATAAGGACATATTGTTGTGAGCTTGTGAACAAAACTACCTTTCTTTCCTTTTCTTTCTTTTCTTCCTTCCTTCCTTTCTTCCTTCCTTCTTTTCTTTCTTTCTTTCTCTCTCTCTTTCCTTCCTTCCTCTCTCTCATCCTCTCTCCCTGCTTTTCTCTTTCTTTTTTTCTTTCTCATAAATTTCCATCTATTCAGATTTTCCAGTCTTATGTAACCAATTTTTTCACAACCTCAACGCAGGATTTAGCACTCATTCCTGGTGAATTTCATCTTGTTGGTTTCAACCCAACTTTACAATCTGTCAAGGCTGCCTTGAATCTGCTTCATCACCCATTGTATTGGAGCTGCCTCTCAGCCCGGAGCCATCTGCAGGGTGAAGAGAAGCTTCACTGACTCCATTCAAGGGACTCATGACAATAACAGGCAGCGGAAGGATGGAGCTTTGGGACACCCCCATAGAGATCTCCTTCAGCTTTATCAAAATTGTTCGGTTTTAAATCTGAGTCTCTATCATTCAGCTCACATTTCTGTCTTGTTTATAAGGACAAATGCCAAATGCTTTGCTGGATCAAGATAAATTGTCTGGGGCCATCCAATTACAATGGTGGAGGGGAGAGGGAGTTTGGCTGGTGTTCAAGGATCACAGCTTAATCTTTTCCTTGATGGTCACAGTCACACAACGAGAAACCTGTTCTGGAACTTGCCATGCATGAATGTCAAATTGTTCTCTTCTTTTCTGAATTTACCTTTTACCCCTTTGGGTAAAATCAAATACCAGCAGCTCTTGTGAGGTAAGTCTGTAAATCAGTGGCTTCCCCCCACACTTAGCATCAAGTCCAAAGTCTTCCCCATGGCCACAGCCACAAGGTGCTGCCTCCCTGCCCCCACCCCTGACCACGTCTGGACCCGTCTCCTGCCTCCAGCCCAGGGGCCTCCTTTCTTTTACTTGATTACATCAAGCCTGCTCCCACTTCAGGCCTCTTCATTGGCTGCTCTTTCTGTCTAGAACACTTTATTCCCTCCAGCTGCCTGCCTCATTCATTCATCTCTCTGCTCACCTCATTAGAGAGACCTTCCCTGACTACTCCCCCTAAAATGTCAGCCCTCTCCCAACACCCACTTAATCCGATCACTATCTCATCTTTATTTCAACTCCCAGCACTGACTGCCACTGACCATACATTAACTTGTTTATTCTTTACTCTTGGTTGAACGTAAGTTCCATGAGCTCAGGGACCTTGTTTTGTCCAGTGCTCCACCCCAGCGCTGGAACAGTACCAGGTCCATGGTGCTCAATAAATATTGAACTCATGAACCAACAACCTCTCAGGACTCCAAGAGGACCCCCCACCTCTATCCGCTGACTCCAGTCTCTGCGGTGGGACAGTTGTCTTCCACTCGCAGCCCTCCTGTGAGCTCCCCACCGCTGCCCTCGTTCCTAACTGAAGACCCTTCCCCTTGGCGGGGAAGAAGGAACAGCAAACAGCAGGGCGGCCAGAGAGCAATGCCTGCTCTTGTCCCCGCCGTGACCCTGCCTTCCTCAGGCTGAGGGCTTGCTCAGTCTCCTTCGGCCCCTCCTCACAGTGAGCACAGCTTTAGGCACCTTCTTTTATGAGTGGGGACAGTGTGTGATTTCTCCAAATCTCAGATCATCTTGAGGTTTGATTCCCTCAAAATCATGGAAAAAAATATTGTTTAAAGCCACCCACCAGGGACGCAGCCTGCCTTCTCGATGCTCCCAACCGCCATCCCACCCAGTCACCCTCAGACACCCCATCACCCTCCAGTCTCACTTGGAGGCTCTGCCACCCTTTCTCCCTTGTTCCACCCCCACTCTCTACTCCCTGACACTCCCCAAAGACAGTAATTTGCACCCTTTGCCCTGGCAGAGACCCTCTCTGCTCACACTTCTGCCAGCCCTAGATTCCCCATCCCAACGTCAGGCCTCGTCTCCTCCTCTGACCCCAAGAGGAGGCATCATGCTGGGGGTTGGGACTCAACCTCTTTATTAGGCAGGAGGAAAGGGGGTGACCTGGCTCTGATGGGTGGGGAAGGACATCAGGAGCCCTCCATGGAACAGCTCCAACCCATGGGTGACCAGAGCTGGGGGGCACTTGCTGGAGAAGAAGCAACAGAGCAGGCGTCACCCCCAGCCTTCCTGCTAGGACAGAGATGCACGGGCTCATCACTCCTCTTCATCATCTTCTGTTAAGGGTGGCCGATTCCGCTTGAAGAAGCCAACCTGGGGGTGCACAGGGGCCGGGGACAGGGTGTAAAGGTGATCTTTAGGCCCCAGAGCAGCAGTGGAAGATGTATGCTGGAAACCAGCCAGTCACGAGGTCCTCGTCCTGGACCAGCACAGAACACAAACCCCACTATATGATCAAATGGAGGCCTTTCCCCATTTAGAGATAATACATGTAACAAAAATTTTTTTTTCCCCTGTATGTGGGCCTCTCACTGCTGTGGCCTCTCCCGTTGCGGAGCACAGGCTCTGGACGCACAGGCTCAGTGGCCCAGCCAATCCGCGGCACGTGGGATCTTCCCAGACCGGGGCACGAACCCGTGTCCCCTGCATTGGCAGACAGACTCTCAACCACTGTGCCACCAGGGAAGCCCCCAAATTTTTTTTAATGTTTTGTTTTTTCTTGCCTGAATTTTTCTTAAGTACTGATGATCATGTCTCTATATGACTCAAGCATGTGATGGTATATATTTGATTATTATAAGTCTAATGCGTGGTTTTCCCTAAAAGCACTATGGCTTTCCAGGGTTTGGACATGTGAGTTTGAGAACGGCTCACATGTTGTCCAGGCGCAGAGGAGGGAGTGACCCAGCAGGGCCTCACAAGGAGCAGGAAGCGGGGTCTGGACCAGACCTGGGTCTCCCACATCAGTCGGGGGGTCGGGGGCAGGACAGAGCAGGGAGGAGGTGAACCCTGTCCTTCTCGGTGGCCAATGGATTCCTGAAGGCAGGGCTCATGCCCTGGGACTCCTGCTCTCAGGGGGAATGGGTCTAAAGGCCTCAGAATTTTTTCAGGTGCCACCTCTCCCAGGGATCTGTGCCCTGGAAGAGGTCCTCTGGAGAGTGACATTCTAATAGTGGAGATGGAGATCAGATGGACCCTGGGTCACCTACTTGGGCCACCATCTCCCTCTGCCTCCCTGCGGGGTTGCCCCCCCCCACCCCGAAACCCACCCTCCCTTCCCGCGTCACCTTCCACATGGCCAGGACCAGGAACGTGAGCAACAGCAGGCCACCCAGCACGCCTACCAGCACCCACCAGATTGGAATGTCTCTCTCCTCCAAGACCCGAAGCAGCTGTGTCTGCACCTGAGGGGAGACCCACGGGTCTCCTCAGTCACCGGGACTCTGACCTTCCCAAAGACTCAAACTTGCAGGGCTGGTGACCCCCAGCTAAGCCACCTACTTGTCCCACCCCGCAGACCCAGGGAGGCCGCGCCCCCATCCTGCTGGGCAGGGACACAGGGGAAGGCCAATGGGAGACCCGTGGGACCCCTTTCTGCCACCATCCTTCCACACTCACCAGAGCTTCCCCGCTGGGCAGGCTGAGGGCGGGCACGGCGTAGGGAAGGGAGGAGACGTTGAACCAAGCGTGCGACTGCAGCACAAACTGATCCAGGGGCCTCTGGATGGGGGGGCGGTGAAAGCCATTTACACGAGGCCTATTGGTTGCGGGAGTCCCGGCCCCAGACTCCCCTCTGGGGAGATCTGCCCCCAGCCTAACCCCGTCCCCTCCAAAGTAAACTCTGCCCTCACTCTCTCCCACCCCCCGAAGCCCCGCCCTCCCCCAACACACTCAGTGCCCGCCTCCAGAGGGCCCCGCCCGCCCGCATCCCGGCCCACCTGGCGGAGAATGGGCAGCGACAGGAAGGCCAGCACCGTGACCATGACCCGCTGCCCGCGCGCCATCTCCTGCAGCTCACACTGCACCACAGTACAGGGCGCCGAATCGCAGCTCTGAGGGGATGTGTCATTGGTCCCCAGCCCGTCCTGACCCATCACCCTCTCACCGTAGGGCCCAAGACAGAGGGGGCTGGGGGGTCAGGGAGCTCAGGCCGGGCCTCCTCCTCGGGATGGGACTCAGATTCAAGCTTGGGACGTTATCTCTGAAGGAGATTGCTCACACAGTCCCGGAGATGCAGGGAGAGGGAGGAAAGAAGTGGGTCAATCGCACAGCGTTCAGTACCCAGCCTTTCTGTAAACCTGCTTTGGCATTTATTCGTTTTCTTCAATGTACTGGAAACCTTAAAATATGCAAGTGCCCCCGACCCTGCCCCAGACACAAGACCAGCACAAGCCTTCCTATTCAGTCGGAGGACTCTGTGGGACCACGGTGGCCCACACGAGGCCTACATCACACCCCCTGCCCGTCTCCCTCCCTGCCTCCCGTCCCTTCTGCCCCTGGGCCCCAGGGAGGCCCCAGCTGGAGACCACAGAGCCTGCTCACCACAAAAACTGGACCTTGAAGCCTCGAGGGCTGCTCCTGCTCTGGCAGGAGTGCCTGTCTGCGGTCCCGCTTGTGATGGGCCGGGGAAGGGCTGGAGGTGGGCAGCCCCCAGTCCAGCTGAGGAGGCAAAGAGGCCATCAGGTCCGACACTCTGCCCATCTCCCAGCCCTCCTACAGGGGGCCCTGTTTGATGGGCTGGGGACTCACCCAGGCTCTCACCTTGAGGGGGTTGGGAGACGGGTGTGGGGAGCACTGAAGGCCTCCCCGGGGCTGTATATCCAGGATGTAGAGAAGGTCGGAGGGCTGGGACTGGCCAGGGAGGCGGAGGTTGAGGCGGAGGCCATTTACAGCACCAGGGCCATTGTTGTGGAGCTGACGGGTGGCGGCGGCAGGATGTTAGGAGGCTCAGCACCTAGCCCAGCCCCTGGGGCCCTCCCACTCCAGCCTGGGGCGCGGAGACTCCTCCCTACCTCATAGGTGTGCTCCACTTTGGGGCCCCAGCTGTCCGAGCTGTTCTCCCTCTTGCCTTCTTCTGCTGCCACCACCAGGGAGGCTGGAAAGGAGTTCCTGCAGGGGCCCGACACTCCCAGAGTGAGCTTGATCCCCTGACTTGCCCGTGGGGCTTTGCCCAGGACCCCGGAACCTTAGGGCTGTGCCTACTAACTCCCTTTTCCATCCCTGGCCTCTCACCCTCTCAGCTCCACATGGGCCTCTGCCCGAACTGGCACATCCAGCATCACCATCTCACTGTTTGGATTCTGGCTGTTCTTGCTGTAAGGGAGGGGGATGAGGAGAAACAGATCAGGGACACCAGGCCAGTGAACGTGAGGACTCTCTGGGGCTGGGCCAGAATTTCAGAGGTCTCAGGAAGAGCTAAGTCCACAAACAGCATGCCACACTAAAGTTAGACCTAGACAAGAACTTCCTCTAGGGCTCCAAAGCTCAGAAACAAGTCTCTGAGGAAGAAAGGGAAGAGGGAAGTCTAAAGAGCAGGCATCCCAGAAGACCCTTATGTATGGAGGGTGTCTGAGGGTCTCTGCGTGGAGATCAGAAAGGGGAACGGAGTGCTTCCCAGTCTAGTACCTCCTGATCTGCAGCCGGAAGGACACGTGCTCCCCAGACTCTTCCAGGTTCCCCACACTCACCAACATCGTGATTCCTATCTGAGACATGGCGAGAGCCAAAGTCACTGCCCAAATGCCCACTCTGAATGTGGCCTGTGGTCCTCATCCTCCAAGGTCACCATTATTACCTCCATTTTGTGCAGAAGCGCACTCAGAAAGGGTGTCACTCACCCGAGAACCCACAGCTAGGGAGTGGGAGGACCAGGATTCTAGCCTGGAGCCATCTGACTCCAAACCCAGCCCCTAAAACCCAGCTGTCTATGAACCCCTGGTGGAGGAGACCCAGCACCCAGGACTGGGCGGCCTCACCCGGGCGTTCCTCTTCATGGGGTTGCCCAGCTCACACAGCACCACCTTGGTCTCATTCTCCCTCTTCTGGTTACAGATGATCCTCTCAAAGCCCTTCAGAGAGGCAGTCCCGAGAAACAAGATGGTTACAGAGCATCCCATATATATTTAAGCTCCCTTGGAAAGTCAGGGAGAGGAGGACGCCAGGGTGGGAGTTCAAGGACTGTCACATTCCACTTTATGTATTACTGCAGCACCTTATTCTATTTAATGATTTTTTTTTGGAAATAAAACCCACAAAACATTACATGGAGTATAACCCCATTATTATAAACTACGTCAATAAAATAAATAAATAAAAATTGTTGATGCTGAGAAAAAAGACTGGAAGGAAATTCACCAAATGGTAACAGAGGTTCCTGTTAACATTTATTTCCTGAGCCATTTTTGGTTTGGGTTTTATAATCGAGTTCTTGAATTTTTTGCCATTAGCAAATGCTCCTCTTCCGAATTAAAAAGAAAAAAAAAATCGCAGCTTTTAAAGGGAAGGCATAAGAGAAGTGGGAGCTCTCAGGTGGGAGATGAGAATCAAGGCTCCTGCACCTTCCAGGTCCCCGACCGTGCCCCAGGGTGGGGGCCTCACCTCGATGTTGCTGAGGGCCCGCATGTAGTGTGCGCCTGGAGGCAGGTGCACAGCCAGCTCAGCCTCGTAGGCTCCCTCACCCTCGTTGGCCGCTTCCATCTGCAGCTCCAGCACGTTATCGGCTCCAATGAGGAGGGGGGAGCCTGTCCTGTGGGGAGAAAGGAGTAAAGCCGAGGAGGCCGGGTCCAAGCCCAGGGTCTGGGAGGAGGAGAGGGGCTGAGGACAGAGTATCAGGAGCCAGGAGGGGAGGGGGTGTCACAGGGGTAGACAGGGCCAGGGCTGTGTAGAGCGGGCGGTCTCCTCACACGCTGGCAGTGAGCTGGAGCTGTGGCACACACAGGTCGTCTTCCCCACAGTCCAGAATGATGCGGGTCTAGAGGGGGCACATCAGGTGTGTGGGTAAGTTTGGGGGCACATCAGGGCTTAGGGAATTAGAAGGTCTGAGAAGGAAAAGGAGGTTGGAGATGACATCAGAGCTTTGCGGTTTGCATCAGGGTTTGGGATGATGTCAGGGCTTTGATAATGACATCAGGGTTTATGGGTTTATATCAGAGTTTAGAGGTGACATCGACATTTGGGGTTTACATGAGGGTTTAGGGGATATTGAGATGTGGGGGTTTCCATCAGGGTTGAGAGTAACATCCGAGATTAGAGGTGACATCTAGGTTTGGGGGTTCACAATACGATTTGGACACTAACCCTAACCCTGACTTGCTGGGTGGAGGGGTCCTCCACCTCCCTTGCCTGCACCCGCCCACCCCTACCTGTTCCTGGATGTGGGTGTCTCCATGCAACATGAGAGCTGGGGCTAGTCCATCCTTCTCAGGCTGCAGGGACACATTGAGGCTGAGCACGATGGGGCTCAGCTTGTCCCGGAAGTCGGCCTCATCCTAGTGAGGGGGCAAGAGTCAGGCCATCTTGCTACCATGTACCCTACTACGTGTGTCCCACTGACCACCCTGTGCAGCACCCAGCCCAGTGCCCCAGAGCTGGATGAACAAGCTCTGCACACCCAGCCCTGCCCATTCCCAGCCGAGCATACTCGGAGGAAGGCCTTGGTGGTGTGGCAGGTGGGGCCGTGCCTCCCGCTCAGATCCAGGCCCAGGATGGTGCCCGCCTGTTGAGAGGCCAGCAGTAGCACCCTCCGGCCCTGGCGGGGCTTCTGCCGGTCCAGCTGCAACTCAGCATTTAGGCCTGGCCGGGCAAGCAGGGAGTGTCAGGGTCTCCCCGGCCAGCCTCCAGGGGAGCCCAGGCCCACCTCCCTCCTGTCCTCCTGGTGCCACTCACGCAGCTTCTTGGGAACGTTGTGTCCAGTGGCTCCCACACACATCTGGATGTCAAAGCTGCAAAGATGTGAATGGGGCTCAGGGGCTAGGGTCCCCGCACTGAGGTCCCAGATCCTGCCTGGCCCATACCCTCTGTCTCCTCACCAGCTCACTGGTGTCCCGGTCAGGGGCAGGACACAATTCTTCACAGCAGGATTCAGCGAGTCTTGCACCAGCAGCTGGACAGTGGCCATCACCACCGGCTGAGCCCTGGTGGGATGCAGGAAGCTTGCCTTGTGGCCCCTCCTGGCCTAGTCTCCTCTGATGGTGTGGGTCCTCCCCCTCCCCGCCCCTGGAGTCAGTGCTCACCTGTACACAACAACCTTGTTGGCCCCGTAAGCTCCCACCAGCAGGTCTTTGGACATTGTGGGAAGGAAGGGAGGTGTCAGAATTGTTAATTAGAGGGGGTACGGTGTCCTCACCTCATCTTCCCAGCGCTTCCCCACACTACCACCCCCATAGAAGGTTTGCTCTGGCCCCCCAGCCCCACAGACAGGTCAGAGCTCTCAGTCGGGCACCAGGTCAGGTTCAAGCCCCTGGCTGTGTCTCAGCATCTCCAGCTAATGCCCAAGAGCCCTTCCTGTCTAGCTGGAGGCAGTCCAGGGGCACCTGGGTATCCATTGTCATCGATGTCTGTGGCACCTCGAAGGGAGAAGCCAAAGCCAGAGCCTGTGGGGAAGGGGCTGTCCAGGACCTGGGAAGGGTGTGAGTTAAGTCCCTCACTCTGACCCAGGAACACCAGCACTTGGCCTTGACCTCTGGGACCCCCATAGGGGGCGGCCACGGCGACATCTGGAAGGAGCAACAGAAAGGGGGTGGCTGTTTGTTATCCAGTCTCTCCAGATGGCCCTGTAAAACTTTCCTGAGCTCCTTCTCTGGGCAGACTCCAGGGGACCAGGAGAGGAATGCAGAGGTCTGGGTCAAGGAGAGAGCTGCCCCGCCCTCCAGGAGTTCACAATTGGGTTGGAGGGAGACCCATCAAGTCCGATTATTGTAAAAACAATAACAGCCCTCACTATCTATTGAGAAAAATATTATGACATGATTTCACTTAATCCTGAAAATTAGGCATTATTATTCCCATTTTAGACAAAAAATAGAGTCCCAGAAGATTAAGTAACCAAGACCTATTACATATTTGCCCCTTCTCCACCTGGGGGTCTTCACCCCATTCCACGCCCACCATGCAAATCCAGAGTCATACCATGGGCTCGTCATCACTAATAACTTTTAAGATCACTCTTGAAAATTTAATAATCATCATAATCTTATTAATCTGTAAGAATTCTTTGCATGTGATAGCAATTAAAATCTTTGATATATATGTTGTAATTGTCTTTCCTTTGTCTTCTGACTTTATGCTATGTTTCCTGTGCAGTTGTTTTCTTTTAAAAATCTTTATTGACTTTTCTGATCGAGGTACACAGAATTCATACAAATAGACCACTCAGACGAGTCTTGTCCTCAGGCCCTGGGCCTCCACTGTCTCCTGATTTTTGGCTTCCTCATCTCTTCATTTATTTTCTGATCATTCAGTCACCCTCACCACATCCTCAGCCATCCTGCTCCATTGCCAGTCCTGGGCAAGCCTGGCCAGACGCCACCCTATGGAGCACCATGAATTCCTGACCTCCAGCCTTCACTAGGGACCTTGGTGCTGCCCAGCAGTCCCTCGGCGTTTTCTGCTCAGCACCTATTTCAAACCTTCTCCACTCAGTCAAGCTCCTAGCCCCCCACTTCATTCACAAAGAGAAGCAGCCCAACTGTTGTGTTATAGCTCCACACCCACTTTTTCCTCCTCTCCCCATTTGACCCTGGAATAGGTGTCCCTCCTACACCTGCCACTGGGCTGAGCATCCCACCCCTGCATCCCTCAGGCATTGCAGGGACCCTCCTCCAGCTCACTTCATGCCCCCATTTCCCCATAAGATCATTTTCCTCCACATTTCAACTTACTCCATATTCTTTGAAATTAAAATAACCTTCCCTTGACCCTCATCTCCTTTCAGTAATCACCTTTCTCTTTTCCCGTTCACAAACTGGTTGAAAGACTGGTCTACCCTGGCTGTCATCAGTTCTTCCCCTCCATTCATACCTTGCCTCCTGGCATTCTGGCTTTGGTCCCTACCCAGCCCTGAATCGGTTCTTGTCACTGTCACCAATGACCTCCTTCTTGTTAAAGCCCATGAATACTTACTTCTCCAGCCGCATCTAATTGTACCTTTCAGCAGCATCTGGAGCCACTGACCCAACTTCCTCCTGCTTAAAGCACTCTTCCTTTGAGTTCTGGGCTATATCAGATCTCCTGGTTTCCCTCCTACCTCTCTGAACATTCCTCTGTCTCCTTTCCAGACTCACTTTCTCCGGGAGTCCCCTAAATGCTCTCGCTCCCCAGGGCTCTGTCTGGGCCTCTTCACACTTCGCAAGCTCCCAGGACCTCACTGACTCTCCCCAATCCCCTATCTCCCACTCAGACCTCTCTGCTGGAAGTGGGGGAAGCCACACCGAGATGTTCTCTGGATATGTCTGCCTAATGCTCCCAAGCCCTTCAAGATCAAACAAGTCCAGAGAATTCCCTGGCAGTCCAGTGGTTAGGACCCGATGCTCTCACTGCCAGAGGCCCGGGTTCAATCTCTGGTCAGGGAACTAAGATCCCACAAGCCACACGGCACAGTCAAAAAAAAAAAAAAAAAAAAAATCAAACAAGTCCAGAACTGAATTGCTGATCTCACCCCAGACCTGTTGCATGGCTTGAGTTCCAGGCAGTGAACACCCACCCAACTCCTCTCTCTCTTAGCCCCACATCCATTCACCCATCAAGTCCTAATAACCTAAGTAGTAAATATCTTGAAATCACCTTCATCTCTAACTCTGCTGCCAAAGCCCACATCCGGGCGGTCACCACCTCTTGCCTGGACTAATGCAAACAAACCCCAATGAGTCTCCTTTAACTCTCTCCTGCTCAAAGCCCTTCCTGGCTCCTGCTGCCCTCGGGTCAAATCCACGATCATTGTGGCTGTAAACCCCTGTGAAGCAAGTGGGGCTCTTCTCATCCCTTACCGTTGTAGCCATCCCGGTTGAGGTCGCCCAGAGGCGCGATGGCTGAGCCAAATCGCCCATAGAGCTGCGTGCCGGTCAGCAGGAGGCTGGGGGCGCCCAGCGCGTGAGGGCCTCGAGTCTGCAGGAACAAGTACACGCGCCCCACCTCGGCCAGCTTGCGGCCAGCACGGCTCTCCATGTACAGTGGCGCGCCCACCAAGAGGTCATGCCTCCTGCAGGACCGACGGGTGGTTACGTGGTGGTGGGGGAGCTAGGGGGACGCTGCGGGCCAGAGCCAAATCTCGCCCACCCTCGCCTTCCCGCTCCCCTCGGTGGTCACGTGGGAGTGAGGGCTAGGGAAGGAGGAGCCCGAGGGCAGTCAACGCCTCTGGTAATTTGGGACCCAACTGGGTAGGGGTGGGGGCGCCCAGCTTCTCACCCGTCCCTGTTGACGTCAGTGACGGCCACTGAGTGCCCGAAATACGAAGCCATCTGCAGGAAGCCCGGTCGCACCTTACTTTCTGTCCCCGGACTCGGTACCCTCTCTTGGACTTTGCCCCCACCATGTCCCGCGGAATATTCTAGGGTCTCAAAGCCCCAGCCTTGGCCACCCCCCAAGGGGACCGACCCCCACCTGCTCTCCGTGCAGCCGGTGCAGCGTCTGGTGGTACGAGCCCAAAATTTCCACCTGCGCGGACAACGCACAGGAGCGCGTCATTGTCGTCCCCGCCGCAAAAGGGCAGGAGGTTTAGGTTGGGGGTATCAGGCTGAAGAGTGAAGTCAGTGGCTTCGGGACACTGAGTGGTGGGCTGAGGGCACTCACCGATCCCAGGGTCCAGCTCCAGGTAGGGGCACCGCAGACAAACTCTGGGGAGAGCCGGGCCCAGCCAGTGAGGTCCTTGGAATCTCTACCCGCCTCCCGCCCGCCATTCCTCATCCCAGGGAGATTTCGGCGCGGGTCTTGGAGGTGCTCCTTTCCGGGCTTCCCCAACCCCTGCCCCTAAGTGAATTTCTTGCCTGTAGTGTTTGGATTCCCGTCGAAGTCGCCTACAGCCACCGAGTACCCTGAAGACACAGCGCGAATTAGCCTTTCTGGGAGGGTGAAGCAGGGAGGGGGCCGGGAGGGAGGAGACTGTTTAAATCCTGCATTGTGTAGACGGGAAAATCGAGGCCACCGAGACCTGCCCTAGGCCGTGAAGCGAATCCAGGGCGGGAGGTCGAGGTGGGGTGTATGGGAGCTGGGCGGTCTGCAGAGGGTGGGGAAGGGGAGCTGTGGTAGCAGAGGATGGGGGCGCCTTAGCGCTGGAGCTGGCCAGCCAGGGTTGGCAAGGGGGAGTTCCCACAGGGGCAGGACCTGACCGGCGGTGACACTTAGAGTGCTGGGAAGCCTCGAAGGGAGGTGCCAGGGTTACCCCGGTAGCCGTCGAAGTACTCTGGGTGGCTGTAGTCGAAGGTGAGCTGCTGGGTGGGCACGTGCCACAAGAGGGTGGCCGGGCGGTAACTCGAGATGATATCGGCAATTGGAGCCCGCGCCAGGAGACCTAGGGAGCAAGGGACAGCTGGTGTGGGGCCCCAGACGCCTGGGGTCTACCCAGGCCGAGAGGAGGGAGGGAGGTGTACGGATGGGCACGTACCTAGGAAATAGTAGCCACCAGGGGCCCCAAGCACCAGCTCCCCAGCCTGAAAAGGAAGCCCTGGAGGTGAGAGGGGTTCCTGTTTGGGAGCCCCCCAACGCCGTTTATGATCCCTACTCGCCTGAGTGACCACGGAGCTAAAGCCGGCTTCACAGTAGCGCTTGTCTCCGCCTAGAGGAGGCAAGAAGCAAGGGTCTGTGAAGAAGCAGGCCCTGGGGCCTGGGCGGGGCCGGGAGGTGGAGTCATATGGGGGCGGGGCCACGGGGTAATACGGTGGCGTGGCCTTGAAGCGGCTTCCGGGCCGGGGGCGTGCGGGGTGGAGCCAGGAGCTGGGTCACTGGGCGATGCCAGGCTGAAAGCAGGGTTTGGGGGAGCTGGTGGGAGGGAAGGATCAGATTAAGGGCGGGGCTAAACCGCCGCGAGTGGGCGGAGCCAAAACGGAGAGCGGAGCTCACTGAAGTAATTTTTCTGGTAAACCCGGCTCATGATGTTGGCCCGGCAGGGTGAGTACTCCGCGCGGCCGCCGTTCTGCAGCTGAGCCACGAAGCAGCCACCTACGGGCGTCTTCTCAGCCTCCTCGGCCTTTTCCAGGACGTTCCAGTGCTGCCATGGGGCGCAGGCCTGAAGCAGGGCCACAGGAGAGTGGGGAAGGGGCGGGACTCGGGTTCCCCCCTCCACGTGTCCCCGCCTTCTGTCTGCACCCTGAGCCCAGTCCCGTAGCGCCCACCACAACGATGTCGCTCCAACTAACGACCGACGCCCCTAGTCCTTGACGGGCCTTGAAGGTTTGGAAAGTTTGGGTGCCTGCGCTTCGCGTCTCATCATCTGGAGGGCACAAGAAGGGATGGGGTGCTGAAGCCCCGCTGTCCGCTCTCCCTGTAGCCCCTCCCTTTCCCTCCTTGTGCGAGACTCACCGAGGTCGAAGGGCAGCGAGGTACACTGGTCGCCCTCGGCC
Source organism: Mesoplodon bidens (assembly GCF_964165515.1). Taxonomy (NCBI): domain Eukaryota; kingdom Metazoa; phylum Chordata; class Mammalia; order Artiodactyla; family Ziphiidae; genus Mesoplodon; species Mesoplodon bidens. The sequence continues at coordinate 49,790,803 of NC_138179.1, read as the reverse complement.
TTCCAGGGGCACAGGAAAACGCCGCCTGTCTCCTCCTGGCTGCGGCCCAGGGTCCGTGGGGCGCCCACCACGATGGACACGCTGCATAAGAAAGCTGGGTGAGCGCTGCGCGGATTCTGGCGTACCCCATTCCCCAGTGCCCGCGCTGGGAGCACTACCCGGGAGGGCAGTGTGCCTTGGTGGAGGGGGGGTCCCTGGGTCATCTTTCCTCAGTGAAACCTCACAGACCATAGAGGCCAGTCTTTTCATTTTATGGTCAGTGAAACTGACTTCCAGCGAGGGAAATCATACGCCCACAGCAACCCGCGGAATTAAGGGTAAAGCTGAGACTATAACCATCTGGTTCGATTTGAACACCAGGGGTTTGATATCCTTGCCTTTAGAGACCTCCTAAACTCTGTACACATCTACATTCCCCAACACCTGCCGCCAAAAGCCATGGGTTTATATGCAGCCTAATATGTCTGTCTGAACTGTTATCAGACCCCTTCCTGATGGTGTTTTAACGGCGAAGAATTAGACTAGTGGTCACCTCTAAAGTGGGTGGTGGGGTGCTGACACCTCTGAGGACTCCAGTAGATCTAGGTTCAAATCACAGCTGTACCGTATATAAAAGGTGGACAATACCAACCAATAAATGATGTCAGAAGTAAATGAAATAAACGTAAGAGGAACATTCAGCACAGTGCCACCCAAATAATACATAACGAGTGCTCCAAAAAAATGCTATAATTTTTTTTTTTAGTATGCAGAATGCTTAAGTAATGCCCATGAGACCAATATCTGTGGAAAGGAGGGGAAAGAAGCACGAGTGGGCAGAGGAGGGAGCGGAGCTGAGCTTCAGGCCCAATAACAGCCATGGGCTAATGCCCTGGGAACTCTGGCGCTAGAAGGACCCTTCAGAACTGTCTGGAGTTGAGGTGAGAGAGCCGGACCCTTAAACTTTCCCCTCTCTCCACACTCCTCATCGATCAGTCATTGTTCCTAGGCCACATTTGGAAGTGGGGGAGCTTTGGGGGAGGTGGCTCTCTTCAGCAGAGGAAATTTCCCAAGGGGCTGATACTTGAAGGCCATCTGCCATTGCCACTCCCTGAAGCTGGACATTAGTGTCCACTTCAGTAAGTAACTAGTTCAGGGTAGTTCCTGTCAAGAGGAAGAGCCAGGACTCTAAGCTTAGCTGTCTGATTTTGCAGCCTGATCCATCCCAACCACGAAAGCCCTATTGCTTCTTTTCAAATATCTATAATTTTTATGGGGATGAGGGGGTTGGAATAGAAAAGCAAGGTTGGGGGGTGGTGGTAGACAATTTCATAGTTCTGCAAGTCAATTTAAGACATGTGCTCCTCTCTGTATTTCAAAAGGATGAGGGTGGAGTGGGTCATAAAACGGACCCTTGGGGAAAAAAATAAAGCATCAAGTTTTGTCTTCCCTTTGTCCTTGCTCTGCCCAGCTCCCCAGTGCTGCCTCTCGTTGACACCTTCACCTGAGCTAGTCCCTCCCCAGTACTCCTAACAAGAACTCAGCCCGAATAGACCCTAGAAATCACTTTGCTCAACCTCTATCACAAATGGGGAACTCAAGACCCAGAGATGCAGTGATGGTGGGGGAGTCCCCCAGGGCTCACCTCCCACGGCTGTCCTTGTAGAAGTCCAGTGAAAACCCAAAGTAGCTGCCATTGGGGCCTGTGTAGACGGTGAGTCTCACTGGGTCCAGGTTCAAGGCCCAGGTTGGAGGTGCAGCACCGGGTCCCAAGAGCAGCTGCACCCACTCCAGAAGCCAGAGGGCATGAAGTGGACACAAAGCTCTGGCCATCTTCCTTCTCCCACAACCTCCTAGGCAGGAATGGGTTAGCTCCTTCCTCTTCCTTTCAGTTCCACCACAGGAAGTCTTTTCTTATCAAACTGAAACCCACTTGCTGAGTAGTAGGCAGAGTAAAGGGCTCTAGGTCCTGGACCCATACGGTTTCTAGGATTGCCAGGAAGAGGGTGAGGCCACTCTGGGGGGTGGATGCTTATGGCTGACAGTCGACTCCTCCCTTTTCTTGAGAGTATTTTATCATCAAGTCCTGTTGGTTCTGCCTTTCAACTATGTCTCTTGAATCTTCACCCCATTTCCACTACCACCATGCTAGTCTAAGCCACCATTGCTTCTGCTTGGGATAGTGCAGTCATGAACCAGCTGGTCTGTACACCTCCACTCTAGCCCCCAGTTCTATAGTTCCTTCTCCCCCCACACAGCTGCCTGCACTGCCGAGGCACGTTGTGACTTGGTCAGAGATGGGGGAAGGAGTGAGGAAGCTCCTGCCCCCTGATAAGACCTGAGGCTGCTGTATCCTTTTGGATAAGGCACTTATCCACTTCCTCCTTCTAGGGCCTTCGACAGCTTCACTCAGCCATATTGGTACAACAGCTTCCTCACTCATCCTCCATCTGGGGCCAAGTCTTAATGTGGCCACAGCAATGCAGCCAGTGCCGGGGGAGGGGTGGCAAATGGATCTTGGCTGAAGGGGAAGGGAGATGGGGATAAAGTGGAGTCATTCCAGGGTGTTCTGGCTCACAAGCTCTGAGATTTGCACCAGCTGTTCAATTGAAGGCAGGCCTCACTCTTTCTTGGGTGACAAGAGCTTTTGTCCAATCATTAAGACTTGATTCTAGTGGGGTCATTGCCTAGGGGATGCCTCCCCCAACTCCTCAGGCTGGTACTCTGTGGTTAACACACATGGGCACAGCACCGATCACACCGTTTAGTCATGGTCTGTTCACTGGATTTTGTCCATGAATCCCTTGAGAGTGAGGTTCCTTTCTGCAGCCCCAGGGCCTAGCCAAGAGCCCAACATGTTGTAGGCGTTGCTGACAGACAGACTGAATAGAAGCAGGCACTGAGGATGGAAGAAGCAAACGCAGGCTCACATAATGGAAAGAAAAGAAGCAATTTTGAGCAGAAAGGTCATTTTCTGTGGATGCTCAGAGGAGGAGGAGTGCCAAGTCTTACTGGCATCTCATGTCTTCCCCAAAAGCACGTTGTCAGGAAGGAACTTCAGGGGTAAAGAACACAGTCACATTTCCTTTTGCTCTATATTTTCTGATCAAACTTAACCGGCATCTTACCCTGCCCAACCACCCGGGCCATTCTGGAATCCCTTCAGCACCTCCCTTGCCCTCATAATTCACCACCTTAGCACACAGCACAAAATCTTATCCCTTTCTAGGTTAGGAGCTCCTTGAACTTTAGTCTGGGCCTTCTTCACTGCTGAATTCCCAGTGCCAAGCTCATGGTGGGCACATAATACTCACCTCAGTCATATACTTACCTTCCACCCTCCTACTGTCCTCATCTGAGTGGTATTGTACTACTGGTGTATACTGTGTAGCCCAAAATTAACTCACATTTCACTAACATTTTTAATAAATTCTCATTCTGTCCAAGGCATTGAGTGGTAAGAGATACAAAGATAACTGTCAAGGATCCTTAAAAAACTTAGTCCAGAGGGAGTTTAGACATGAACACATATAACTGCAGCAGAGGGATAGTAAAGGATGCCTTGAAAAAGGTAGAGATGATGCCTAGCTGAAGTCATTTATTTGCTCCATCATAACAACCCTATGAAATAAGTACTATTATGCCCATTTTATAAATGCAAAAACTGTGGCACAGAGTTTTAGGTAAATAGCCCAAGTTTACACAGCCAATGTGTGGCAAAACTAGGAGTCAAAGACATTCGTGCCTGAATTCATGTTCTTAACCATTGCACTACGTTGCCTTTTGTCAGAGAATGAAGAGGGGGACTTCCCTGGTGGTCCAGTGGTTAAGAATCCGTCTTGCAATGCAGGGGACGCCGGCTCGATCGATCCCTGCTTGGGGAACTAAGATCCTACATGCTGCGGGGCAACTAAGCCCAAGTGCCGCAACTACTGAGCCCACGTGGGCCACAACTACAGAGTCCACACGCTCTGGAGCCCACACACCACAGCTAGAGAGAAGCCTGAGTGACACAAGGAAAGATCCGGAGTGCCGCAACTAAGACCCAACTCAGCCAATAAAGAAATAAGAAAATGAAGGGGTTTTTAGACATAGGAAATAACATAAGCAAAGAGAGCAGCAGAAGGACATAGAGGTTAGTTATAGAGAAAGGCAAGTAGTCAACATCGGGTGTCTAAAGGGGAGGACTGGGGCATGAGAGTGGAATGGAAGGCTGGGGTCTAATCACCGGAGGTCCTTGAATATCTTAAGGAATTTGAACTTTAATACATAGGAGATGGAGAATCATAAAGACTTTTGAAGTCAGGGAATAAGATACATGGTCAATTGTGCACCAGTCTGGATTACAGTAGCTGCCTATGGATAGAAGGAACTGGAAAAGGCAGGACTTAGTGGGAAGATCAGATAGGTGGCATCTACCATCCTCTCAGTTAAAGGTGATGAGGCCTGAACCAGGGTACTGGTGGCAGGAACAAAGGAGAGAGCAGAGATTACACATCCAGTTACATCAGTAACTGGATGTGTAATCTCTGCTCTCTCCTTTGTGTAGTAGGGAGGTGTCAAAAGTGATTCAAAGCTTTGGTGGCTGGCTGGTAGGACAGTAGTATCATTACCTGAAATTGGAAACAGGTAGGATCAGATTTGGGAAGGGAGAGTTTGGTATTTAATAAAGATTCTATTCCTTGTTGGGTGTTCCTTTGGGGTCAGAGCTGGGTTGATAGTAGGCAGAGGAGTGCTGACACATTGCTGTCACCTTCCATCAGCCTGAGTCCTAGAATTTTCTCAATGAACGCTATGGCTTCATAAAGTCAAAAATTATTGAACTTCTATTATGTGCCTGGCACTGAGCTTGGCAGTGTGGAGGATATACAGAAAAATCTTCATCTTTGATGTTTCCTTGCTAAATCCTGATGCATAATCCTGTCACTAATGGTATTTTACTTTGCTTTTATCTTTCTTGAACACATAATCAAAATGTTTGTGTTCAACTCTATATAAAACACTCTAAGGGATTAAGGGAAAAAAAGGAAGTATAAGACTCAGTCCCTCCCTCTCAGAGCTTACAATTTTACTGGGAAGCAATGAGTACAAAATGAGCTGCACTCTGATTCTGAAAAGCCAGTAAGCTTACATGGGACAGGGACTTAGATCCTAGAGTCAGGGAGGCCAGCCAGGAAAATGCTGCAATAATTCGGACACGAGATAAGGGGGAGGTGAAGGCATCCCTGGCAAACAAGAATGGAAAGGGGTTCACAAGGCCTGAATTAGTCACTGAGGGTGTTGAAGAGGGAGTACTTCCATGTTGCAAGCCCAGGCAGCTGAGGCAGATAGAAGAACCCCTACTGGAATCAGGCAGCTGCACATACCGTCACACAGCATACTCTCTACACGTGTCTGCACCTTTCGCTGACACCTTGCCTGCTCACAAAATCACTTTTTATTTTCTTTATTTTGGCTGTGCCACGTGGCTTGCGGGATTTTAGTTCCCTGACCAGGGACTGAACCTGGGCCACCACAGTGAAAGCGCCGAGTCCTAAACACTAGACCTCCCGGGAATTCCCACTTTTCATTTTCATCTTTTATTTTGGGGCAGGGATTTTTCTATTTTAGAGAAGTAGATCTGAGCATCCAACCCAAGGTTCAAGTTGAATAGCTTCTCTTTTGTCAAGGGGAGAACACAGCCGTATGAGAGTAGGAAAGAAATAGACCGTGTACTGTTCCTTCCTGAAAGGATGAGGAAGAGAGGAAACTAATTTATCACTACAGATCTATGGTTAGCTTTTGATGCTGAACTTTCCCTGTCTTTTGAGACTTTTCCATACAGAAGAGTAGACAGAGGCTTTTATCTTCTCAGTAACAATTAGGACATACTTCCTTTTACCAGGTAGCTCTCAAGCACTGTAGTGGTATTAAACAGTTGAGGAGAATAATTCAGGACTGGTTCTGGTATACAAAACTCCATCTGGAGGGCAAAGGCCAGGCAGGTGACTCATCTCATTGCCCTGAATTCCATCCAAAATCCTAAAAATCAAAGCTAGAAATTCCAAACACATTTAGTGAGCACCTATTTGCCATACATTCTACTACACACAGATTGTACATCTAAAATGAGCAAAAGGATAGAAATAGAAGAGAATCTGGGGGACTTCCCTGGTGGTCCAGTGGTTATGACTCCTCGCTGCCACTGCAGGGGGCACGGGTTCAATCCTTGGTCCCGGAACTAAGACTCCGCGTGCCGCTCAGCAAGGCAAAAAAAAAAAAAAAAAAAGAATCTGGGGAAGGGTGGAAAGGAGGTGCACATTCCAAGACACCTACATAAGACTGAGAGAAACTTAACCATTACTTCCTCCCACAGCATAAGCTTTCCCCTCTACTTGGGCAGGCTGAGCTTTGAGAAGCACAGTCTAAACATCATATGGTTCATAAGAATCTATGATCACTTCAAACAAGATGTTATTTGTAAACCGTAACTCCCTCCATCCCTTCCCCGCTTGAGTGGATGGGGCAACAATCACAACAGACTCTAAGTTTCCACAAATCATTCGTTTATTAGAAAGTTCCTTTCCCTAATTTTACAGCATATATATCTCCATCATATGTGATAAAGTTAAATACAATCTGTTATGCTTGTAAGTAAGGATAGGTTATTTCTTTTTTTTTTTTTTTTTTTTTTTTTTTTAGTTTTAAAATCACTATTCTGTAAATTAAAGGAAACTGCCTCCAGGAAGGCAGAGAGGCAGCCAGAGTATGGCTCAATCTACAAGCTAATGGGAAGCAGCACAAAAATGTTAATACTGTATTATTTAAATATTTACATGGGCTGAAAGCAAAGAAAAATGAGTCCCTTCACTTCAAACAGATGATTTCATTTTCCAGTGCTAGTTATCAAAAAAGCGATGCTTCTGAATCAGATGAGGAGCACTGAACAGGCAGAAGGCTCAGTCAAGAGTCTTGTTTGCCCAGCACTTGCTTGTCATAAACTCAAAGCCTTTCTCTTTTGGAAATTGAAGAAGAAAGGCAGAACAGAGCCCTGGCCCACCTAAGAAGGGCTTGTTTTTCCTGTCAGGTGACCATCCAACCAATTCTAGCCACAGGAATAGGTAGGGATATGCCAAACAGGGAAGTACTAACTACACCAAAGAAGATGAGACCTAAAATATAAACACCTTTGGGTCAGTGTATTAACTAGGTCTGAGAGCCGGGTGAAACGCAAGAAGAGGAGGAAGAGGAATTGAGGTGGTACTTTCCCTGGTAAGTGTCATGGGAGAAAAGAAAAAAGGTATCTTTACTGCTTAAACTAAGCTGGGTAGAAGGCATGGAAACTATGAAGCAAAACAATCTGCAGAATCTATAAATGTGCTCACCTCCCAGTAAGTGGAGGAGGAAAAACTGTCCCAACTCTATCATCCTCCAGTCTACTTCTACTTCAGTTTCTAGCCATCCCAAAAGGCACATTAAAAAATTTTGTCAGAGGGGGCTAAGTACTAGGAAGGCAAATGGACTGCCTGGGACAGGCACCCCTGAAACCCAGGAATCCCCCAGGACAATCATACTGAATCTCACTGCTTCCAGAGAATAAAGCTCTTGAATCTCTCTCCTCCTCTGTGGGGTACACCTGTTTCTCTGTATAAAACAGCAAAGCAAGTAAGGGAGACTCTGTCGTAACTGAGTATCCCTCTGGCACCCCCAGCTGACTGCTGCCCATTAGTTCAAAAATTCTAGTGCTGGGGGGCACCACTTACTGCAAATTTTGTCTCTGCAAAGAATGTTAAACAATGTTCCTCTTTCTGTTTTAACAATTTTATAGTTCATAATTTCAAAAAATACATGAGCTTGATAAAATATACATGCTTAGTCATTTTTGCATCTAGCAGAAAACAAATACTTTATTTTTTTGTTTTCATTTTATAACCTTTAAAGTTTCTTAATTCAACTAGGGCAAACATATTTACACAAAGCCACCAGAACAAGGATCACTTAAAGAGCTGGATGTAAAAAATATTATTGCAGTATACTACAAATATGGAACCTTTTTTATATGAGCTACAAAAAGCAGCATTTACGTTTATAGAGTTCAGTGCAATTTTTTACATTAAAAAATCCTATAAATTAAGAAGGAAACATCAACATGACAGAAGAAAATACACCCTTCAGACACAGGAGCTCCTCTCTGGGGAAGCACATGGGTGACTCTATGTTCCGCATAGCTTCTATTCATGATAGGATCTTCTTTTCTGGGATATGCAGATGTCTCTTCTGGGATGAGGGACACGAGGACAACAGTGCCAAATGTGTGGCTGTTTTGTGTGGGAAGTGGATCGAATGACAGCCTGAGTGGCACCTGGTTCCAGGTCAGACTCCCTTTCCACTTCACCCGGGATAAATAAGGTCACCAAGGTCAAAGACACTGATAAGGCAGGACCAGATGGAAAATCCGCCGGCCAGAGAGGAAGAAAATGTTTTAAAATTTATAGACAAGTGCAGAGGATAGAAAATAGAGAGAGGAGGGGAGTATCTAAACTCAACGGTTTGGAAATGTTGCCAAAGAGGGGTGGGTAGCACTTACTGGTGTTCCCAAGCTTAGAAACACAGGAGAGGGAGGGACAAACAGAAAGGGGAAAAGGGAAAAAAATCCCTGATAGTAAACCCAAAGCAAACCTCAAATCTAAAACCACCCCTGCAAGCCAAAACTCAATTCTTTGGCTGTCAGACACTGCCCATTCCAGCTTCTACTTGCTGGTATTAATGGCTCAACACCCCAAGGGAAGATTTATGGGTCACCTTCCCTGGCCCTACCTGGGCTCCTATCCCCCAACTCATGTTCCATGGCTGGGGGGGTGCTGCAGGTCCTGACCTGAGAAGATGGGGTGAAGTAGTGGGTGAAGGTGGAGGGCAGTGGCAGCTGCTGCAGCAGGCCGGGGGGCAAGTAGGGTAGGGTAGAGGGCAGCATGTGGAACAGGGTGGAAGGTAAAGGGCCCAGGATGGATGGCTGAGGCGGGAATGATATGGATGGGATGGCTAGCTAGAAAGGTGGCAGGATGGCCAGGGATGATTGAGTGAGTGAGGTGGGATAAGGAAATGGGGGTCAGGTGGGGCTGGGGAATATGATGTACTTGGGCAAGTGGCTGGGGATGAGGGTGGGGGTGAATGCCAATGGCAGCAGCAGCTGCTGCGGCATGATGTTGTAGGATGGCATGCTGAACAGTTGTGATGGAGGTGGCAGAGGCTGTGGCCGGCTGCTGAATGTGGATGGGCTGCAAGGCTGGAGTGGCTGGGGCTAGGGCAGCTGAGGCGGGAAAGGCCTTTACTTGCTTGGCCAGAAGCTGCTGCTGGATGTGTTGCTGTGCGGCCTGCTGGAGCTTGCTGTACTTCTCCATCTCCTCGGGAGTGAAGGTGATGGGCTGGCTTTCCAGTGGGGCTAGGGAAGCATCCTCAACCCCATCAGCTGACTCAATACTAGGCTCCCCACTGGGAGGTGCATAACTGGGGAAGTGCTCAAGGTCTGATGCTATAGGCAGCAAGCTGGATTCCACAGGGCCTGGCTGACTGCCACTATCCAGGGACTCGAGGGTGTCCCCATCACTGGGGTCAGGGAGGTAGTTATGGGAGATGGATGGGTCCCCAGGATAGCAGTCAGAGTGCACTGGGGTGCCTAACGGAGCCACAGGGTGATCAGCAGTAGCTTCTTCAGACTTTGGCTCTTCTGGGGGTGGGTCTGATAAGGGGCCAGCTGTTTCCTCTGAGGAGAACTGATGTCCAAATGGGGCATCACTATTCCCTGGAGGCCCTTCTTCTGTCTCTGACTGCTCTTGCTCTTCCCCCCTTTCTAAGCCAGACTCTTCACATTTCTTGGTGTTGGGCTTTCGGGTAGCTGGGAGCTTCCCTATCAGTGGAAGGACAGGCTTATTGCCAAGAGAAGGGGGGAGCTTGGGCCCAAAATAACCTTGTGGAGGGTCCTTGAGCTTGAGCCCGGCTTTATTAGGGGTGGCCAGCACCTCCTCACTCACACTGGGTTTCCTCTCCACTTTCCTTGACTGGATCTTCTCCAGTAGCAGTTTGGCAGTGACAGAGTTCTTGTCTTCAGGGCTGCAGTCACCTTCTGACCCTCTTCCTGGGCCAGTGTTGCTGTTCTGGGAGGGTGGGCCTATCCCTTTACCATCATCTCCTCTGCCATCTTCTTTCTTCTTCTCCCCGGAACCTTCTCCCCGGCCTGATCGGAAATAGTGGGGAGACTGGGAGCGGTAGATTTTAGAGCGAATGAAGTCTCGACGACCAGAACGCCTCTCCTCAGGGCTCTCGTGACCCCACGATCCCTTCCTGGAGCCTGATCTCTGAGAAGGGCTCCGGGTGCTGCAGCTGCGGTCCCGGCTATAGCTCCGACTCCGCTGCCAGCTGTGGGCTGTGGTGCTGCGGCTTCTCCGTTTGCTCCGGCTGCGACTACAACTGCTGCTGCGGCTGCGGCCCCTGGATCTTGAGCGCTCCCTAGTATGACTCCGAGATCGGCTTCGGGACTGGCTGCAACTGAGGCTATAGTCGTCATCAGAAGATGAATATTTGTGCCGCTTGGACCGGTGCTTGGAACTGGTATAGTCTGAGTCATCAGAGTCGTGGGAGCGCTTGGAGTGCCTTCGTGATCGGTCACTATAGTCACTATAGCTGTCATCAGAGTAACTGTGTTGTCTACTATAGCAGCTCTGGTCTGAAGAAGCATCTGAGCTACTTGAGTAAGAACGCCGGGAGGAACGGCGAGAGGAATGGTGCCGGCCAGACCGTGAGCGGCTACGGGAATGCTCACTGCCCGACTCTTCTTCCTCCTCTTCCTCCTCCTCCTCCTCACTGTACTGGGATGGAGACTTCTGGTGCAGCCGGCGTGATGAAGCATCATCACTATCCTCATCTCCACTACTGGGTCGACTTCGATGGCTAGATCGGCTGCTCCGTTTGCTGCTGGCTCTCTGCTGGCAGGATGAAGCTGGAGGTTCACCTCTGTGTTTCCTCCCACCATGATCTTGGGAGCTGCCGCTGCCTCCACCTTCATCCTTCCTGCCACTGCTCCCTTCTTCAGCTGGAATGGATCTCCGCTGGGAATCATCTTGGGCTTGCCGCCGTCTTCTTGGTGGTGCAGGGCTACCACTACCAGGGGGTTCTGGTTTGGGCCCCCGTTCAGAATCTGCTGGGGCTGATGACTTATTCTTCTTTCGTTTTCGCTTCTTGCGCTTCTTAGACTTCTCCCCAGACTCTGCCTTAGAGCTTTTCTCTTCTGGGTCAGGCTTGTGTTTCCGTTTGTGTTTGCTGGATTTTTTATGTTTCTTCTTCTTTTTGTGTCGGTGGGACTTCCCAGATCGTTCTTTCTTGCTAGGAAGGCTTCTCCCTGTGTCTTCTGTCTCTGACCCATGGCTACCCCCAGGCTCCTGCTTATTCAGGCTGCTACAGGCAGACCCTGAAGCAGGTGCATCTATTCTGCCTCCTGAAGAATGTTCTACATTCTCTCCCTCCTCTTTGCTTTTATTTGGCTCACTAGGATCAAGGCTTTGGAGATGGTCCTTTGAGGAGCCTCCTATATCCTTTGGTTTTTCTGTCCCTTTAGTTCTGGCATCTTTGTTCCTTGAAAGCTTGAAGTCAAAGTACAAAGGATTACAACTGTAAGAAATGGAGGGTTCTGCCTTCGTGAAAATTAATAGTTCTGATGGCCACTGGAGGGCAGTGCTTTCATCTTTGCTTAAAACTGGAAAGAAGGGACCAGTAGGATGTTTGGGTCCCTCCTGGCTTTCTTTCCCTGCTGGAGTGGCCTGAGAGATTTCTTTAGGAGGATTAGACTCACACATTTGGATCTCTGAATCCTTCTGACTCTGACTCTCTAAACTATGCTCACTTACATCCCCTCCTGAGGCCTTCTTTGTCTCAGCTTTGCTTTCAGGCTCTGAGGGCTCAGCCACACTGCTTTCCATCTGCTGTTCAGAGACTTCACCAACTGTCTTTTCTGCTCCTTGGCTTGCTGCCACCTTGATGCAGCCTTTAGGCTTGGGAGAACTACTTTTTTTGCTGTCTAGGGCATTCTTTGGGTGTGTACTATTATCACCTTCCATTTGTTCACTGGCTCTCATAAAGAGTAGGAAAGGAAAATTAGGTTTTACTTTGCAGTGTGCTGGGGGGATGTAGTGGTAATACTCTGGCTCTGTAGCCCCAGCTCCTTCTTCTCGCTTCATTCTTTTTAACTTAGATAACGTTGAGGCAAGGGACCCTCCATCCTGAGGGTCTTCATCCTCTTTTTTACCATCGAGATTACTGCTACCATCGGAGTCTCCCACCTTCTGCAGTCCTTGGTCTGTACCCTTCTCATCAGCTTTTGTTCCATCTTCAGAGGTCCCTTCCTCTGCATGGTCCTTGAAAACTGATGCTATTGATTCGAGTTTGACAGGAGCCTTCTTGGCAAAGGAAAATGACACTCCCAATTTTTGCAATGGGGTCCCCAGATTATTCTTAATGCCAAAGCTGACGCCTTGAGAGGCTAGCCCAGGAGACTGTGCCAGTCCAGTGGTATTAGTGATTTGTACTGCAGTGAAAGGGCCTCCTTTATCTGTGGAGAATTCAGATCCCAGGCCACAAGTGGCAGTGGCACTTGTGCCACTGTTTGTCGCTGATTCTTCTTTATCATCATCTCCACCTTCTTCATCTACAGCCACTGTGGTTGGTCTGAACATGGGACCACTTCCAGGTGCACTACACAATGGTTTAGAAAAATGAAAAACAAAAAAAAGAGGTTTAGGGAACATTTCATACTTCTTTTTTTTTTTTTTTTTGGCCTCCCCACGCAGCATGTAGGATCTTAGTTCCCCAACCAGGGATCAAATCTGTACCCACTGCAGAGGAAGCATGGAGTCTTAACCACTGGACCACCAGGGAAGTCCCTCATACTTCTTATATGATACTAATCCCTATGCTTCACCATTCATCACAGGCAGATCTTAAAGACACTGAGTGGTGGTCATTCCCCAGCCCTGTGCTAACAAAAGGAACTTCCTCAGTGAGGTTAGACAAAGTCTCACACTACTAATCTACCAAGCGACATTCGCAAGGATAGTCAGTTACTGCTGTTTCTTCCTTAGCTGTCTAAAATATAAAAACTGAGGTTTACCTCTCAATTCAAATACACTATCATTACCGTCTGGTACAGCCCACCTGTCCTGTATCCATTCTCAATTCTTATTGTATCATCCTACCCATTAGTACGTTATCAAACATATGGCTGAACAACTATTCACAAAGGGTGCACAGTTCACCCTTGAATACAGGTTTGCAGGTTTGAACTGCGAGGATCCATTTATGCACAGATTTTTTTTCAATAAATACATATCACACAATCTGCGGTTGGTTGAATCCATGGATGTGGAAGTACGGAGGGTTGACTACAAAGTTATACACAGATTTTTGACTGTGTGGATGTGTGAATGTGTGTGGGGGCTGGGGGTCACTGGCACCCCTAACCTCCACGTTGTTCAAGGATCAACTGTATTTCATACAGCTAAAAAACAAAACAAAACAAAACAAAAAAACCCCCTCAATTTCTTCTGTGCTTTCAAATTTCAATTTTTAAAAACGTGCCTAGGGCTTCCCTGGTGGTGCAGTGGTTGAGAGTCCACCTGCCGATGCAGGGGACACGGGTTCGTGCGCCGGTCTGGGAAGATCCCACATGCCGCAGAGCGGCTAGGCCCATGACCCATGGGCGCTGAGCCTGTGCGTCCGGAGCCTGTGCTCCGCAACAGGAGAGGCCACAACAGTGAGAGGCCCGCGTACCGCAAACAAACAAACAAACAAACAACAACAACAAAAATGTGCCTATTCCCTGAGTTGAACACAGTCAGAAACCTCCACTGTGCTACACTATGATGGTTTGTGGTTAGGTTAGTATGTCTGTTATAGAAACTAAGAGCCTATGCCTATCTCCTGGCACCATGCCCAAGCATTAGCTTTGGTTTTGTGATACTTTCTGGGCATTCCATTCAATGATCATAATTCTACCAAGGACCTTCTCAGCTTTGAAAACAGGAGCACGAAGGAACCTCCAAGCCAGTGTTTTAAACTCCTGTCACGTCTGAAATTTTTACAGTGTGGGGATTATACAGGTATCTCTCAAGCCAAACTCAAGAACTGAAGAGAATTATTTGGATGAAGTCTTTTTAATCTAAACCCTAGCTACTAGCTGCCCTAAACTCAGGGACCAAATATATTTGGATAATATGGTATCCCCTTTGCTATCTGAACTCTTGTTATTGAAGGATGGAACCCACAAGATTTGGGTAGCAAGAGATACTCTCAGTGTCACAAAACCTATCCCATGGCAAAGAAACCCTCAAATTGAATTTAAAAAAATTTATTTTGACCTTTTGCTTAGTCTTTGCCACGCTACTTCAATAACACTATGGGGTCATGCATTACTCCTAGGACAATGAAAGACCTGATGATGGGTCAAAACCTTCTTTTATTCTCCCAAGAGATTACTTGGTCATCTTTTAACTGTTTATTTCTAAAACAGAACTAATGCTGCACAGCGCGGCCAAAAATAAATAAATAAATAATAAAACATTCACTACTGAAGACAAACACGTATTAGAATATGTCCCAGGGCTTCCCTGGTGGTGCAGTGGTTAAGAATCCACCTGCCAATGCAGGAGACATGGTTCGAGCAGCCCTGGTCCGGGAAGATCCCACATGCTGCGGAACAACTAAGCCCGTGCGCCACAACTACTGAGCCTGCACTCTAGAGCCTGCAAGCCACAACTACTGAGCCCTCGCGCCACAGCTACTGAAGCCCGCGTGCCTAGAGCCCATGCTCTGCAACAAGAGAAGCCACTGCAGTGAGAAGCCCGCACACCGATTGAAGAGTAGCCCCCACTCGCCGCAACTAGAGAAAGCCCACGCGCAATGAAGACCCAATGCAGCCAAAAATAAAATAAATTTATAATAAACAAATAAAAATAAAATAAAATATGTCCAGAACTAGAAAGTCGTCTGGTATATATATTTTTAATATTTTATTTTTTAAATAAATAAATTTATTTATTTATTTTTGGCTGCATTGGGTCTTCATCGCAGTGCAAGGGCTTTCCTCTGGTTGCGGCGAGGGGGGCTACTCTTCGTTGTGGTGCGCAGGCTTCTCACTGCGGTGGCTTCTCTTGTTGCGGAGCACAGGCTCTAGGTGGGCGGGCTTCAGTAGTTGTGGTTCATGGGCTCTAGAGCGCAGGCTCAGTAGTTGTGGCACACGGGCTTCAGTAGTTGTGGCACACGGGCTTCGTTGCTCCACGGCTTGTGGGATCCTCCTGGACCAGGGCTCGAACCCGTGTCCCCTGCATTGGCAGGAGGATTCTAAACCACTGTGCCACCAGGGAAGTCTGAGGTAGTATATATATTTTTAAGGAGGTACCCTTCCAAGAGGAATGTGTTTATTACATAAAGAGCTGCCAAAGAAGGAATCAGAACCAGTTTAATAGGCATTTTAACTCAACATTAGAGCTCATGGGTTAATTCTGTTTTAAAACTTACACTATATGTGTTCTTTCCCTTCCTCCTTCCTCCAAAACACAAGAGAATTAAATAAGTAAAAGGATCCAGAGACAAAAATCCAGAAAGTCTATGATCTTGGAAACTCTGGCCCCAACTTGGCTGTAAAGTTTTAAAAGCCACAATCACAGTTTCTCCTTCCACTGTAGCCAGTTCCTCCTTTGTTACTGGCCAGCCATTAAAAACATACATAGGGATGTAAGTCCTTTGGATTGAGGCACATACCTCATGAATTCTCAGATGCTCAAAGACTGGGTCCCCAAAGTCTAGTCGCTTGGAAATTCAGCCCTAGGTGGGATAAATTCCACCTAAGGCTAAACACCAGCCCCAAATTTATCATCAAGAACCATGAAGGAACATTAAAAACAACACTCAAGAAGGCAGGAATCTGCAGAGAAATAAATGGATAGAATTTCCTAGGTTTTAATGTTTAGTACTAACTCTACTCTATAGTACTTAAAAGGCAGTTACAACACTTGAATCTGTGCCCCAGTAGAATATTGTGATGTATATGCTTTTCTACATAAGAATAATACTGGAGGGGAATTCCCTGGTCTAGTGGTTAAGATTTGGCGCTTTCACTGCCGTGGCCCAGGGTTCAATCCCTGGTCAGGGAACTGACATCCCACAAGCCGTGCAGGGCAGTCAAAAAAAAAAAAGAAAAGAAAAGAAAAAAAAAGTTGGAGAATGGGAATAATAATTGTTGCATAATTTACTGATTTACTGACCATCTTCTATGTGCTAGGAACTCTTTTATAAGCACTTTGATATAACAACTTAATGACTTCTCACAACAACTACAAGAAATAAATTGTTATCATTTCATCTTACAGATAAGGAAACTGAGGCAAAGAGCTCAGATAACTAAGGTCACAAAGATCATAGGATACGGCCTCAGGAGTGCATATTCTTAATCAATATGTTATACTCCAAGTATAGATATGCTTTTAGTTTGAAAGAAGGATCTATTAAAAACTGAAGGATTATATGTCAATTATACCTCAATTTTTAAAAAAAGGATTATAATTCTTAAATCTTAAGGGTTATAATTATTGGTAGAATCCTCGGAGAGAAAATGTCCTCACCATTCAGCTTGTTTTCTTTGCTCTGCCAACTCGTGGAGCCGCCGTAGGGCTTTCTCTTGCTTCTTCTCATCTTTGCGGGATCTTGAAGAGACATTTCGAGCAAACTCTCTCTGCTTGAGATCTTTCAATCTCTGGGTAACAAAAGAAAGGAACAGGGAGTGGGTGATTTAGAATAACTTGGGGATCCTGAAAGCAAGGCTTTCAGAATATTTACCCATAATCAATGGTTATAGCGCTAGTGTAGAATACACTGTTATCCTCTCTTATGGTAATTGAAAACACAATGGCTGATTACTTTGGGTAAAGCACTTGGAGTATCTGCATTCATAATTAGGACAGCATACCATTTGCTTTATTGGGCAAAATTAAATAATTTCAGAAGCAACAAGCAACATTAGGAGAAAAGAACACTAGGAGAAAAGAAAAGGGACTATTTAATCACCTGCTCTTCCAGGATGCAAAACTAGACAAATAGAACATGAGTTAAATTGTAATAACACAAGCCAAAGAGAACAGAAAGGGGTTAAGCTAGTATAGAAAATTACCCAGGTGTAAGGTCTTAAAAAGCAATGTACAGCTTACATGGGGAGGTTATCTGAATCATTCAGACTAATAGAAAGCATACTTTTATTTCACCATAAAAAGGTGCTATTCTTTTCATCATGAACCGTTTTCTTGCTAACTAATCAAACCAACCATCTTCCAATGCTTGCATGTTCAGAGCTCACCAGTCTGACCACTTTCATCTGGTCAGTCTGCTGAAATTAGAGAGTAATATGTGTGGCTTTTCATTCCTTCATGGCCCTGAGAGGAACATCCAGGGAATGAGATGGGAGAGTAGAGACAAGTCAAAGTATTACTTAAAATCCTGATAAAAGAATGGGTCTTTTATTCTCAGAAGCTATTATATATAATTTTCCTTAAAACAAAACAAAAACAACAATGTTATGACACACTGATGACAGACTCCAGACATATCTATCTGCAATGAAGACATAACTAAAATTATTTTCAACATACTAGATAATATAAAAGCAAACAAACCAAAACACATATATTAACCTATGCTTTTACAATAGCATTGGGAAAAGGAATCTGACCCAACATAAAGTGGACATTGCTTTGTTTGAAAGGCATGATGTTCAACAGACAGAGGAATTTTCTTATCTAATATTTATGAAATGTGTTTTGAATCTTTTTCAATTGGGAGGGGAAAAGGGTAGAAAGACACACACAAAAAAAGATACACAGCTAAAGACACTAGTAGAAAAACTCACTCTTGTGATCTGGGCTCCCAAATTAGAAGGATTTGCTTTCAATACATCAGCTGAAAATGTCACATCACAAAGAGAAAAAAAAGTAAAAAATAAAACAAGAATGGAAGAGAAAAAAAAAATAAAGCAAGCATTACTACACAAGCTCTCTTAGTGAATGTGCAAACTATTATACTGAACAATCAGGGATAAAGCCATCAACTCTAAAATGGTTGGGGAGAAGGGAAGCACCTATACAAAACATGTATGTGTACATACACACAGAATGACACAGTAATAATCCCTTCTAGATAAATGGAACCATCTCCATTCCTTTAGGAAAAATGGTTACAGAACTTTAGGAAAGACCACTGTGGTCTAAAAGCAGTTAGTCTTATTTTCATTTACCTTTATTTTGGGGGCGTTCAAGTAACCAAGAGATGGCAAAATTGTTTTACTGAGGCTGGCTGCTCAGAATTAAGATTTTTATAAAAATCACTTCAAGATGGAGGAGCAACTATTTTAAATAAATATGAACTCCAATTTCCTCCTTCCAAGGAGAATGGGGCAGAGAGGAAGAGCCTATCAGGACTATTGTATGATTATTTTAGGCCACAAACCTAGTTTTTTCCTGCCCCAAACACTTAACAGGCTCTCTAGCCAAGATTTAAATAGAATATGTTCTTCTCATTTCTGCTGTCTTTTCTCTAGCCACCTCATAAGCCTGGAAAATCTCTCCATGCCCAGTCATTCCCTTCCCTCTTATACTTTTAGGAGTTATTCCCCAAACTACAGGACACTGCCTAAAAGAATGAGCATTTTATCAAAGTCTGGAGTCTCCAAGCTAAGTCAATGATTTCCAATCATTCAGCAGCCACCTGGTACAAACTTGAAGTTGAAGGGATAGAACTATTTCCACATCAGCCTGAAGACACCCTATCTCAAATTCCCACCACAATATAATTAAAGGTAGGGAGGGAAGAAAATGGGATGATGTCAATAAAACAAGTTCAAGTCGTGGTCCTATATAGGGTGTAGCAAACACTCCTGTATCACCTTTACAAATTTTATAGTTAAGACTGAGGTCTTAAAAATAGAATTGGGAACCCTAGAATTCTAACCCAAACCTTAAAGACAGGGCTTGGCAACTCTCCCAAACCCAAAATGTATATTTGGGGTCTCTCTCAGATAAGGGTGTTCTGATGATAAAAATGGATTCTTAACTCCAAAACTCTCTTTTCTTCTCAGGGTCAAACTAAATTCCCCTCACAAAGTCTCTACTGATCCCTCACATAAGATAGGATTTTTCTTCTTTGTGAACTGTCTTATTAATAACACTTTGTTATAGCAGTGATCTAGCAATCATCATATTTAGCCTGACTATACTTATTCCTGTCTTTCAGAAGGGCAGTTTGTGTAAAATTTCAGAGTGAGAAAGACTTGGGTTCAAATCCATTAATTACTGGCCAAGTGGTTTCACCTCTCTGAGCTGCAATTTCCTCATTAGAAAAACAGGGCTATCTAGCAATAGATTTACGAGACTAAGTGTCAAAATAAATACAAGTAAAGCATTTAGTATGTCCAAACTGTTCAATACTGCCCCTTCCCCTTTATTTGGGGCAGGGACTATGGCTTATCTTTATAATCAACCCTTACAGCGCCAAGGCTACAGAACTCATCTGGTAAATGGCTGGTGAATAATTTGGCTTAAACACTGGATCCTTGATTTTTGACAAATCCTCGTTACCACCTGTAGGAAAGTTTGATATGAAATATTTTCATGTATCAATATTTACTAGGGACATATTCAAGCTAAATAATGGTTTTCCTAGTTATTACTCTCATACAGTAAGGAAGTCTCTTTTTTTTTTTTGGCCACGCTGCGTGGCATTCAGGATCTTAGTTCCCCAACCAGGGACTGAACCCAGGCACTGGTAGTGAAAACATCAAGTCCTAGCCACTGGATCATGAGGGAATTCCCGGAAGTCTCATTCCTTAGAGAACCAAAAAGCCTAAAAATTTAAACCCCTTACTCCTGAACAGAATTGGGCCAATGGTAAAAAAGATACTGACCAGAAAATTCTCAATTTCCCATCTAAAAAGTAATTTTCATAAAGGTACAAGGCCCTCAATTCAGAATCAGATTTTCCAGTTGCCTATTTTATTCCAAAAGGCTACCAAGCTTGGCTCATATGCCACTGAACACCCGTATGAAATTCTCTCTGTGTGTGACCTGTACTTTTTACTTTCCACTTAAATTCTGAAGAGGAACTCAACTTTAGATAGCTTTTTCAAGGCAAGAATAGAGGAGCAACATAACTGACTGTCAGAGAAGAGACAGAGTTCAAGTAAGGAGACCAAAAAGTACAGATGAGTCAGCAATCCAAAAACTACTTTCAAAGGCTGAGCAAATTCCATACTGTACACACAAATTCAAGTTAGACTCCAAACTAGCACACAGTCTAATCTGAATGGATCTAATTAATCATTTAAGGTGACTCCAAAGCTACTATGTCCTTATCTCTGAAAATTATAAAGTATGCTTTCTGAAGAGTTACTAATAAATTTGCTTATTTATTAATATAAATTTAAGGCACATAACATTTTTAGCTGAAAAATATTTGATTCAAGGGAAAGGAGACCAAACCCCATTCATAATGAAAGGGTTTGAAGATCTTGTTTTCCTGAAAAAACGAATAGCATATTTCCAAAAAAGTATACATTTGTGGCAGAGAACATAATTTCTCACTGATTTGCACTCACATGGTAGCTGGGGTTTCTATTAAATTTCCCAGAAGACCAGTAGAGCGAAGAACTTAACAAATAACCCAGCACTTGAAATACCCATCCACAGTTGGGCTAAAGACCACTTCAAATGTAAATGACATTCTAGTTCTTAAAACCAGCTAAACAGCACTGTGTTGGCAGAAAAATGTCTACTCCAGACACAAAATCCTGCTCCACTATCCATCTGCAAACAAATTAAACCAGAGAAAGGAGAATCTGGTAAATCTTACCAGGTTTTCAGTGCAGGTGATATATTTGTCCACATTATCAATAATGTGGAGTGTCAAGAGCAAGAAGTGGCACTGTGTTTGAGCTGGGAATGAATGAGACAGTTTTCCCTATCAACGAAAGATAACAAGGATCTCAGTCTAATAAAATACTCTTATATCTTTTGATGCTACTCTCCTCTCTTGAATCACAATAAAATTTGATGTTAGAAGCTTATATTTGATTGAGTATACTTTACTAGGAATAAATCTATTATCTTTCTCAAGTATTTTAAATCTATTATTGCAATTTAAAGAATAAAAACATTGTTTCCATGTGAAGGGAATTTCAGGCACCAGAAAATAGGCAGAGGGTATTTTCTATTGCCACTAAAAATCCTATGTTCTAATATTTACTCAATTCTAAAGAGAAACCTAATTCTGTCTCTTCAGGGTCAGATTATCTGTGATTTGTTTTTCTCACCAGATAGCAATCTCACTCTCCCAGAGATTGTTCTCAGTTTTCCTTTACAACTAACCCTGCAATGCACACACCATTGTCTATGGCACAAAAGAGATGTTCAATAAACATTTATCAAACTGGTTTCAGTTTTAAAATCAGTTATTGGGAAAGGGGTTCCATACATACTTTTATGTATTATTTGTTGGTTACGAACAGACATGGAAAATGGTGATCAAAGAAGCAGTGGTTGCTTGCACCTCGATCTGTTTTTCTGCCTAAACATGATCCAGCCCTTTCTGAACTCAGCTACTCCCTTTCCATTATGTCAACAACCCCACATAACCCAAAATCCACAGCCTCTTCTTCCCACTGTTTCCTGCCTCTCTCCAATGACATAACGTTAATGAGGAATTCCTTTCCCCTCCAAAACTGGAGTAGTCATGCTGTAGTTGCTTGGCCAGGTTACCCACTTCAAGTCTCAGTGTTTGATGCCTCTGGATGAGACCAGCCAGAACATCGCCATGTGATGAGGGAGGGAAAAGACCAGTAGAGAACACAGAAAGCCTCAGCGTTAAACTACTCACAGAAAAAAGATTATAGTTGAAAGGTTAAGGAAATCCAAGTTACTGGGCATTGAGGTGTAAATTCTTCTTTTAGCACATGCATATCAGTAAGTGATGAAAATCCGTTTTATTCAGTAACAGAGAAAACCAAATGTTTGGTAACAGAGAAAACTAAACACTAATGATGATTATAGATACTGAAAAAAATCAGAGGGGAAAAAGAGAAGTATACATTCTTTTGGCTAGGTAACAGTAGTTCTAAGAGTCATTTATGGCAATACCATTTGTGCCCAATTACTCTGAAACACAATGACTTAATATCATTTGGTTAATATCAAATTAATGTCATAAAATCACTCTTATATTTGCTTTATGTTCAGAAATACAGCAAAAAGCCTTAAAAGTATGTTATATTCTTTAATAGCACCAGGTGTATACTGCTTTAAGGTATTTTTCACATACACACACACACACACCCCATGTATTCAATATATGAAGTCACCATCATCACTACCAAAATTTAAGTTTGATAATGAAGTTTTTAAAAATAATTTTATTGATATGTAATTCATATATCATAAAATTCACCCATTTAAAGTGTAAAATTTAGTGGGTTTAGCATATTCTCAGAGTTGTGCAACCATCAGCACTATCTGATTTTAGAATATTTCCATTATCCCCCAAGGAAAACCCATCCATTAGCATTCATTCCTCATTGCCCCTTTCTACCCAGTCCCTGGAAACCTGAACTATATTATCCATAGATTTGCTCATTCTAAACTTTTCATATAAATAAAATCATACAACATAAGGGTCTTTTGTGACTGGCTTCTTCCACTTAGCATAATATTTTCAAGATTCGTGCATATTGTATTTATCAGTAAGTCATTCTATTTTACTGCTGAATAACATTCCATTGTATAGCTGTACCACATTTTGTATATCTATCCATCAGTTGATGGATATTTCGGTTGTTTCCACTTTTTGGCTATGATGAATAGTGCTGCTGTGAACAATCTTGTACAAGTTTTTGTGTGGACATATTTTCATTTCTCTTAAGTATGTGTTGGTCATGTGGTAGCTCTATATTTAACATTTTGAGGAACTGTCAAACTGTTTTCCAGAGGGGCCGCGCCACTTTACAACCCCACTAGCAGTGTAGGAGAGTTCCAATTTCTCCATATCTTCTCCGGCACTTACTGTGTCTTTTTCATTTTAGCCATTGGAGTAGGTGTGAAATGGTATACCACTGTGGTTTTGTGGATAACAAGTTTTAAGTATATCTACATAATCCTCTAGAGATCATATCTGGAGGCGAAGATTTGCCCTCTAGGTAAAATCTGAAGGAGCATAATTCCTAAGAGTTGCTTAGGTCCAAAGCAAATGGAACAGCAGCATCCAATTCAGAGTTCTCTTTTCAGTACTGTCGCTCACAAACTTATCATTATTCCTTAAGTTGCTTTAACTTTTCAGACTACAATAGAACATACAGCCTCATCCCAGAATCTCTGCCACAGTGCATCACTGTGATGAATGCATGTGTACAGAAGCAGAAAACCAGTTGAAAGCTACAAAACATAAATAAGGTAGAATCATTTTTATTCACTTTGGAATTGTGTGCCAAAATAAAGAACAGAGTTAGAAATACATAGTATGAGAATACAGGGTTTACCAGCAACCTTATCTCCCAAAGGGTCTGTTTAGGGTGACCTCGGCTCAAAAAGCAGACAGCTTCCCTAAACAGATGCAGAGTTTTCCAAGGTTAACTAGGTTGTGATAGCAGGGTGTAAGGAATCTATTCTCAACAAAAGCAGAGGTGGTGAGTTATAAGATTTAACAGGTGAAAAGGCTCGAATCATGCTCAGTTGTTGGAAGACTGGCCAAATGATGTCAATTCTCTTATTAGACAAAACAGTCCCAAAGAAAATGGCATACACAGTGGTACAAAATATCACTGAACCTAAAACTTTCACCTCTCTGATACAGGTTATTAAAATACAACTACAATATGCTTTAATTCTGAGATACATTCCTCTCTTCACACTTGCTTTTGCTTCTCAAAGAATAATCTCTTCAGAAGTGAACTGTGCTATTTAAGTCAACATTTATGAAGCTTTGGGATTCATAAATACTTTATGATTTTCCTAACCTATTTCACATCTTTACAATAATCAATTTATGGTTTTCTAAGTATAAATGTTCTATAAGCACCCAAAATACACAGCACCTATGAAATACCTTCACTGGTATCTGATCTTAGTGATTTCACTTCTTAGAAAGGTCCTTTTCTTTTTATTTTAGCCCTAGAATTATCTTTTCTCCCCTTGCCTTTTTAATTTTGTTTTTACTTCTGCGCTGCCCCCCAACAACACCTGCACTGAATATCAAAGTTGCACTGAAAAAGGAATAGTTACATTTCATCAGATCTGCAGTGGCTTCCCAGAGGTTCAATTGGCTTTGGTGTGCTTACTGTCCTGATGTTACATGTGCCAAGCATACAGAGGATCAAATGCATCGAGAGGCAAAAAAATCTGACCAGTCAATAGTGAAACTTCAAGTGCAAAGTAGTCCAAACTTGAATGAAGTTCATGTGAAGTCCAAAAATGATCATTCCTTCTATCACCAAAGAATTTCTCAGAAAATACTTCAATTTAGAAGTATTAGACAAAGTTTAGACAGTTAACTAGACCATGTAGTAGTTATAGATTCTATTCTGTACAATTCAGAATAGAGAAATCACTAATGGGTGCTACAGGCTTGATTTGTTTTAGTTCAGTCATTTATAAAGCTCAGGAAACCACTACTTTTACAGCTAAAACAGACCTTCGTATTTCTTTTTTTAAAAAATGTACTGAAGTACGGGGGTTTTCATACTGAAGCCATCTTAGCAAAAAGAAGAGGCAGGCTGAAAGCATTCTTTCCTCTGATGGAGATACTGATTCTCTGTACAAGTTGAAGGAATTTCTCAAAGCTGCTTTACAGTACCAGATTTTGATATTGGATTGGACTACCACAGATGGTTTTGAAATTGCAAGGAAGTTGTACCCAACACTAAGGAGGAATAAGAAGGCATCTTTTCAATGTGCTACTTCCCTAGTGTCAATGAGAACCTGTGGGAGCCTGTGTGGAAAAGAAGGAAAGGTACAGCCCTGGGTCACAAATTCAAATGTTTAGAGGGATTTGGTAGGTAATGTAATGAGTCTCACAGGCTGATGTAAGAGAAAGATGAAGTGGAAACCATATCTAATTGGAGAATGAGAACATGCCTTTCTAAAGAGAAGGCAACTAATCAGCTTTACCCAACTGTTATGTTGATATGCAGGCCTAATGTTCTCAGATGTTTCAATATTTCAAGATAAGCCAAAGCCTGAATGATATAATATCTCATTTTAAAAAGTTGGGAACCAACTGAAATTAAAGGAGAAAAAAACTGACACCACAAAGACCAGGCAAAATACAGCTGACCCCTGAATAACATGAGTTTGAATTGTGCAGATCCACTGATATGTGGATTTTTTTCAATAGTAAATACTATAGTACTATATGATCTGGGGTTGGTTGAATCCACAGATATGGAACCACAGATAGGGAGGAACCTCAGATATGGAGGGCCAACTATAAATCATACACAGATTTTCGACTGAATGGAAGGGTTGGTACCACTAACCCCCGTGTGTTCAAGGGTCAATTGTACATCTGTGGGACAATTTGTCATCTCTAGTTTATGTACTGGAGGCTAGTGAGGAGAGCCCCTTAGTGGCACAAATAAAAGAGAGTAAGACTGGAAGAATCCTGAGCGGGTAATAAGGCACCAAGAAAGCAAAAGCAAAAGCAAAATCAAAACACACCAGCATTAAAATAAGGCACCGACTACTGTGCTGCTACAAATTTACCTCTGGGAAAGAGAATATTCTTTGGAGTTTGAAATTTAAACCTTGCAAGGCTAAAGAAATGGTTTCCATTGTTATATCCATTAGCAGGTACGTTTTTTAAAAAGATATGCAAAAAAAAGAGGCACAGAGGTAGAGATGGAAAAATGTTTAGTTTCAAAGTCAACTTTAACTTATAACTAAGCCAACAAAGGTAGAAGATGAATACTAATGTTTATTGAGCACTCAGGCATATCAGAACTAATGTATATAAAAATGAATCATACATTGGGTTATCCCTTGAGGAATGGAAGGCTTACCCTTGAAGATTTCAAAATGTATGAAATTATCACTTTTAAAGAGGATTAAACTGCTAAAAAGAGCCAAAATGTCTAATTAGGTTTTTCAACTCTGAAAATCAAGCTGGGTCTTAGTATCTGTGTATTAATGACTCTCTTCACAAAATATCTTAGAAAATTTGAGAAAAACTAGTGAATAGTGAGATGTACATAGCACCAAAGGGCAGGGGGATAAAAAAATCACCACAAATGAGGGTGACCACATAGCTCCTTTTTGAGAGATTACTTGTGCTTAATAAAGATAAAGGCATGTTCAGGATCCTGCCTACACTAGTAAGTTTACCACTAACATAATAGATTATTTCTCTGGAAAATTTTAATGGTGAAAATTTGATGAAAGATGCAAACTAGGGATTACTAATATAGGGTTGAATGTACTTACCTATTATCTCAGATTCATAATAATCCTGTGTGCCTTCCTGGAAGACAAGACAGGGTGTCTTTATGATTTTAGAGCATAAATTTGGAAAATGGTAGGTCCATTTGTATGGTAAGTTCATGTCCATCAAAGAGGAATGAAAAATAGGACCTACCTCCTCCTCTTAGGGATTATTTAGCTGTGTTGTACCAAGGTCAGTTAAAGTCTCCTTAGAAATTCTAAGGGCAGGGAAAAGTAACTATAAAAAATTCAGTACTGTGCATTTTTTTGTTTATATATTTATAGCATTCTATTTCAAGATTCTACCACTTCCATTGAGAACAGTATAAAGAAGGATGAAAAGCCTACATTTTAACCAAATAGAGAACACTACCAAAAAACAAACAAAATAACAAACTTACACCACATCTGTTCTTTGTTTAACACCTAAGATGGGCTTTTGATCAAGGTGAACAAATAAGCTTACATGCATTCATTAATCACACCAACTAAAGACTTTCTTCCCAGACCAGGAATCACAGATATATTCTATATTAATGGATACGGTAGTTCAACATAAGAAATCCTTAATTTTGTATTTTCATTTTGATGATAATCTAAAAAAGAGTAATAATAATAAATATTTGAGATCATTTAGATGAGAACATTAGAAATGTTTATAACATAACTGGGGACTTAAAATGAAATTGGTTTGTACCAAACAAAGGCCAAACAATATCACAATATCATATGTATTTGAAAGTTTTTCAGTAGTCTTAAGAGAAGAGAGTTTCTCAACCTCAGCACTACTGATCAACATTTTGAGCCAGGTAATTCTTTGTTGCAAGCAGCTTTCCTGTGAATTGTAGGATGTTTAGCGGCACGCTTAGTCTCTACCCACTAGGTGCCAGTATTACCATCTCCCCAGTTGTGATAATCAAAAATGTCTCCAGACATTGCCAAGTGTCCCCTGGGGGACAAAATCTCCCCAGATGGAGAATCACTGCAAAAGAGAAAAGTGATGAGAGAACAGAGGCAACACAAGGTGCACAGGAGAATAAACATGTCAAATTCAAATGAATCAGTTGTAATAATTTCTACTACTCTCAAACTGAGAGCAACATCACTAAAACATTACCATCCATCACATTAATGCTGTCAATGCGAATTTTATTAGTTCCATATTTTTGCTCAGATTTAATTTGTAAATCTGTTTTGCTCTGATAGAATTTTTTCCCCTTAAAAAGCAAGTCTATACATGATTCAAGTTTGAATCACACTTTTCCTGGTTCATTTTTTTCTAATTGAAAGAAAGGGAAGTTAAGAAACTTCTTTCAACTAAAAATGTAACCTTTCTAATTGTTCTTTTTTGGTGCCTGAAGTTTCCTCTGGAGTCTTTTCTTTTCTTTTTCTCACTGCTGTGGCCTCTCCCGTTGTGGAGCACGGGCTCCGGACTCGCAGGCTCAGCAGCCATGGCTCACGGGCCCAGCCGCTCCGCGGCATGTGGGATCTTCCCGGACCGGGGCACAAACCCGTGTCCCCTGCATTGGCAGGTGGACTCTCAACCACTGCACCACCAGGGAAGCCCGAGTCTTTTCATTAAAAAAAATTTTTTTATTTTATATTGGAGTATAGTTGATTTATAATGTGTTAGTTTCAGGTGTACAGCAAAGTGATTTAGTTATACATATAAATATATCAATTCTTTTATCATACACAATTCTTAACTGAAGAAATTCTCAAGAGCCCAAAATGGTAGATATGTATTTAGATGCTAAATATCTTTGTTAATTCCCCAAAACAAACAAAACAAAAACAAAACCCCAAATTTGAACTACACACACACCAAAACGCTGGAAAAGTTACTGGATAAGCAATATTCACTGTTGCATTTGTCTTTCTTGACATATGATTCTTTGAAGTAGTAAGGTAATTGCTAATATATCTTGTCCATATATATGCTCTCTAGATTTCTCTTCCTCAAATCAAGTAGAGCTGACAATATATTAAAACAATGTCCAAAGTTGTATAAAAAGTTGAAAAGCTGTCTTCAATATAACTCTATCAGTGGAAGAATCTTAAACTGGTTAGGTGTGGTTACATGTGGAAAAAGCATAAGACCACAACCAGCTTACAAACTATTCCTGTGACAGTAAGAGAAAACTTAGTCAAAGCTCGCCTTTTTTTTTTTTTTTTTTTTTGCGGTAAGCGGGCCTCTCACTGTTGTGGCCTCTCCTGTTGTGGAACACAGGCTCTGGACGCACAGGCCCAGCAGCCATGGCTCACGGGCCCAGCCGCTCCGTGGCATGTGGGATCCTCGCGGACCAGGGCACGAACCTGTGTCCCCTGCATCGGCAGGCGGACTCTCAACCACTGCGGCACCAAGGAAGCCCCAAAGCTCGCCTTTTATGTGCACTAAAATCTTATGGTTGGTTGGAAGATGAAACAAAGGTTAAAAAAATAAAAGTTGGTTCGACAGGTCCAGCTTATGAGAGCATTCCAGTAATGCTCATAAATCTTACAAATTTACAGCTACAACCATTGTACCCCCAAAGGCTTAGCAAGTTCTGCTAAAGTCACCTAAGATCAAATGGCTCAAAATTCTTTAATAAGTTAGAATTGTTCTATAGATGTAAAGATTCATTTCCTCCTTCTAAAATCCCCCAAAGGAATTATTGCCGCCTTCTTTATGCCAGTACTAGTTAGGAATAAGTTTCTTTTCTAAATCAGTGAAAGAAAGAAAGAAAAAAAAAAAAAGAAAGAAAAGAAAAGAAAAAGACCATAAAGAAGGTGTAATTCATTTTTCAGCAAGCTCTTCAACATGCAGCATCAGAATTTTCTGTTGAAGTTAAAATAGCATCTAACTTTATTTTCCTTCTCAAAATTTATCTATCCTCCAAGGTGTACCAAGTAACAAAATGACTTACTGATAGGAAATAACCAATACAGCATGAATTCTTAGATACAGAAGATGAAATGACCACAGTCTGAGATAACTGTTCAAAGTTTAACAAGTTCAGAAAGGGGGAGAAAGGGAAACAAAGCTCCCAGTGATCCTTAGTTGAAAAATACAAATTTAGAAAGCACTCAAAGCCAAAAATTTTATGCATGATTTATGAAGCTCACAATTCTTCACTCTACATACAATCTTGGAAGGATGAGGTCAATGTCAGGACTCTGTCACTGGAGAAAAGTCAAGTCAGTCAGATGACCTCAGATAAAGACAGGCAGATACAAGAAACCACAGTCAACAAGTTTTTTGGGGTACACTTATAAAATTCAATAGTTCTAACAAATAAAGTATCTTTTTCTTTGTTAGAAATTAACTGTTCCTCACCTGCTTGTGTGCATGATCATAGGAGTTGATATGGTTGTCAAATTCCTGATGTTTCTGATATTGCTTATCACAGAGTTCACAGTAAAAGTTGGCTCTGAGGTCTTCCAACGCTTTGGCAATTGCCTTCTCTTTATCAACATAATCCTGTAAGAACCACAAAATAAAACAAAAAATGACTTGGTAGAGTTTTAAGTGAATGTTATAAGAAAGTAGTCTTCCCTGAAGAGGGAAAAAGGGCTTTTCATAACATTTAATGGTACCAGTTAAAGTCAGATAGAGCAGAAGTAGCAATATGGTGGGGTAATTAGCGTGTGGTTATACTAACGGTTGTCTTCAAACAAAGTTCAGAGTTTAATTTTACTTTCTCTTTTGGCAGTGTGGTGGACTAGATACTGTGGCATTCCCTACTCCTATCCCTGGCTAAAAACCCCTCAACCAACCAGATATATAAAACACAATTTTCACTGCACTGCAGGAACCACAGAGAGAAAAGTAAATCCCCAAGAAGGGCAATCGGAGAAGAAAAAACAAAACAAAATTTAAAAATCAGCTATGACCTGAAACTGAAATCAGAGCTGTGATGGGCAAGGGCTCTCCTTAGGACATGTGGGTGACACTGGAGCTTGAGGTTTGAGCAAGGTGGAGGAAGTAAACTTGAGAAGCCTCACTAGTAAGGAAAAGAACCTGGAAGTAGGCTGGAAATCCCAGGATCTCTGGGTCTTGGCAGTGGGAATAAAATATATTCTCAGAAAGCATCCTCAATTTTGGTCCCAAATTTTTTCCTAGATTAGGATCAATAAAATATGAGTTACAATCAAAGATTACTACACACACAAAAGGAAATAAATCTATCACAGGCAAGAGTCACAAAAAATAAGCAATAGATTTAGTCCCCAAGAACTCAGATTTTAGAACTATAAAATGTTTAAAATATAAAATGGAATTACAAAAATTAGCAAACATAAAACACTCTAAAAAATCAAAACCAAAAAAATAGGCAGATTGCAGAAAGAACCAAATGAGATTTTTACAATTGAAAAACCTAACTGTAAAAAATAAACAAAAAAATTCACCAACTATCTAGGGGATGGGTTAAAAGACAGTCAAGATAGAGCTCAAAAAAATGTAGCAGGGTGGTGAAAACGTTCTGGAATTAGATTGTAACAATGGTTGCATGACCTTGTGGAATATACTAAAAACCACTGAACTGTACACTTTAAAAGGGTGAGTTTTATGGTAAGTGAATTATATTTCTATTGATATAATGGCTGAGAATTTTTCAGAACTGATGAAAGACATGACTCCGCAGGTACAGGAAGCCCAGGTATACCACACAGGCTAAATAAAAATAAGCACCTAGAATCACTCTAGTGAAACTGAGTCCCATAACTATGGGACCAAAGACAATGAAATCATAGTACTACCCAGAAAAAAATTAAGGATCACCCACAATCAGATTGACAGAAGATTCAAAAGCAACATCAAAAGATGGAAGATAGTATGCTTTGGTGTGTGAGAGAAAACATTTTCATTTGTACACCAAATGATAAAAAGAGAATTTTTTCTCCAGATGAAAAGAGAATTTACCACCTACAGATTCATTAAAAAGGAACTTCCTAAAGCAGTATTTCTGAAATCATAGATTGTGACCCACTAGTGGGTCATGACATTGATTTTGTAGATTGTAACAGGCAGAAAAAAAGGAAAAAAAAAAAAGAATAGAAAAATATAGAGGATATTTCACATAATAAAGGTAAATACTGTCTTGTAAAACTTTTGTTTCAGTTGTGTTTGTGTGGTTGTAATATTAATATTACATGAGGACTTGTAATATTACTTTATATTAATGTAATATAATTAATTTAATATTAATTAATGTATTAGTTTAATTAATAATTATTAATTATTCTTAGATACAGAAGATACAGCATGAATTCTTAGATTAATATAATTAATATAATTAATTTATCTATAATTAATATAATTATATATTAATATATACGTTAATTATATAGCTACTATAATATAATTAATATAAATAAATTAATTAACAATTAATTTAATATTAATGTAGTATTACTTTATATTATTAATGTAATATTACTGAGGACTTGAAAGTCACTGTTTTAAGGAAAGAAAATGATGTCAGACAAAAGGTCTGAAATACTAAAAGTGGTAAGAAATGAAATTAATAAATATATAGATTAATAATCACAACAGTAACACCACCACCTGGCTTGCAGGATGGAAAAGGGTTAAAAAAAAATGCTAGCAGACACAGCCATATATAATAGGAGAGGGTGTTTGAAATTAAAGCGTTCTAGGGTCCTTCTACTGATTGAGATGTAGTTAACTTTAGACTTTGTTAAATTAATCATAATTTGTATTAGAATTCCAAGGGTTGTTATCAGAAGAATAGGAGTAGTAAAGGGGGAAAAATTAAGAAAACTTCAATTTTATAAAGGTAAGACAGACAACAAAAAACAGGAAAATAGAAAGTAAAAAGATGTAAGAAACATATTTATAAGTAATCACAAGAAATGTAAATGTATTAAAATAAAAAACTATCAGAAAAACAAATCCAACTACATGCTGATTATAAGAGATATCCCTAAAACATGAGGACTTAGAAAGTTGAAAGTTAAAGGACAGAAAAAGATATGCCAGGCAATTTACTAACCAAAAGAAGCTGGAGTAGCTATTAACGTTCAGCTTTTAGACTTTACAGCAAAAAGCATTACTTGAGACTGTGGCCAGCTATGGGGTTAAACATTACAAGATTATTCTCCAAATAAGCTGCACTGCTAATTTTGAAAAGTCAACACAGATATGTTGGTTATCCACTAGTCTTAATGAGGTTTTGGCTCAAAACTGTGGGACTGACCCAAAGAGGTGGTCCAATTTGCCTCAGCAGTTCCACTTAAAAACTAGACATCAAAAGACATCTCAAAGCAAGCTGAGTATATTCATTTGCTATAAAGCAGCATAGAAGAATGAGAAGGGGAAAGGAATGATAAATGATTGCTTGCTAGCCTTCTACAGCAGGGTAGATGAGTAGCTCCTTCTAGTTAACAGACCTAAAGATAAATCTCATTTCAAAGGCACTACAATCAGCCTTTCTTTTATTCAGTTTAGCATCTTTTGGATACACTTTCAAGGCATCTCCATCATCTAACATCTCTCCACTATTTCTCACATGAGCTATTTAATTAGTATGCAAGAGAAGGCTGATGTATTTTGTGGAATGCCAGTATTGAACTCATTTGGATACATTAGTTAAAAGTGAAAAGTGAATATATAGCACATTATGATTTTTTTCCCTATTCGATCCTTCTCAATAGTTTTCTCTCAGCATCCTGGGCAATTTCATGTTGTCTGGCTATTAAGCAACTTGTGGATATTCTTCCTTATCAGTGCTAGTTTCCCAGAGAGAAGTCAGAAAGCTCACCTTCCCAACTTCCCTTAAAACTAGGGTGCAGACATACGGTCTACCCTCTTTTCCTGTGAAATGCACCTGCACAAGACTTTCTTTCAAAAGTGAGCAGTATAAAGAAGCAGGTGCCGGGACCTCCCTGGTGGTCCAGTGGCTAAGACTCTGTGCTCCCAATGGAGGGGGCCTGGGGTTCGATCCCTGGTCAGGGAACTAGATCTCACATGTCACGACTAAGAGTTTGCATGCCTCAACTAAAGATCCCGCACGCAGTAACAAAGATCCCACATGCTGCAGCTAAGACCCGGCTCAGCCAAATAAATAAATATTAAAAAAAAAAAAAAAAAAAGCAGCAGCAGCAGGTGCCAAGTGGAATATATCTTCTAGCAACGGTGGCTGCAGAAGCATGTTTTAATTCTATTTTGGTTTTTATTTTTAATTCCATGACATTGGTTTTTTATAATGTTTATATAGATTTGGAAGATCTACTCTTCCAAAAAAGAGATCAGAAGACTGGATATTAAAAAAAAAAACAAACAAGGGCTTCCCTGGTGGCGCAGTGGTTGAGAGTCCGCCTGCCAATGCAGGGGACGTGGGTTCGTGCCCCGGTCCAGGGAGATCCCACATGCCGCAGTGCGTTGGGGCCCGTGAGCCATGGGCACT
This sequence comes from Mesoplodon bidens, assembly GCF_964165515.1. Taxonomy (NCBI): domain Eukaryota; kingdom Metazoa; phylum Chordata; class Mammalia; order Artiodactyla; family Ziphiidae; genus Mesoplodon; species Mesoplodon bidens. The sequence continues at coordinate 49,756,893 of NC_138179.1, read as the reverse complement.
GAGCCTGCGTGTCTGGAGCCTGTGCTCCACAACGGGAGAGGCCACAACAGTGAGAAGCCCACGTACCGCAAAAAAAAAAAAAAAGAAAAGAAAAACAAACAAACAAAAAAAACCACATACAATCCAATTAAATATTGATTATAAGAGATTTCTTTTTTTTTTTTTTTTTTTTTAAGAGATTTCTTATTGCATCTCAAGTCTTTCTAAAGGAATCACATTCCTTCTTTCTTAAGTACTTTCTGTGCAATTTCTTTTAGAAGAGTCTTCTGGTGGCAAATTGATTTTTTTATCCAAAAATTTATCTATTTTTAATCTCTACTCTTTTTTTTTTGCGGTACGTGGGCCTCTCACCGTTGTGGTCTCTCCCGTTGTGGAGCACAGGCTCCGGATGCGCAGGCTCAGCGGCCATGGCTCATGGGCCCAGCCGCTCCATGGCATGTGGGATCTTCCCGGACTGGGGCACGAACCCATGTCCCCTGCATCGGCAGGTGGACTCTCAACCACTGCGCCACCAGGGAAGCCCTATAATCTCTACTCTTAAAGATATTTTTGCTGGGTGTACAATTCTAGGTTGATGGTTGTTTGCTCTGAGCGCATTCAACATTCCATTAGATTATAACAGAATTGACACTGTATTCTGACTTCCATTTACTACAACAGTTCTTGAAAGATTGTGTATTTTTCTATGGTATTGTACAGTTTTACCAGGATGTGTCTACATGTAGACTTCTTTTTTATCTTGCTCGAGATTCACTAGGCTTCCTGAATCTGTGAGTTGTGTCTTTCATCAAATTCTGGGATCTCCTCTTTGAATACTGCCTCTGCCCTATTCTTTTTCTTTCTTTCGTTCTGGAACTCTGTCTAGACACATTAGAGCTTCTCATTCTTTATCATCTAACTCTTAATCTCTTCATGTATTTTCCATTTCTCTCTCTTTCTTTCTTGCCCTCCCTCTCTCCATTTTTTCCTGCATCCTGATACTTCTTCAGATGTGTTACAATTTAATATTCAACTCTGTGCAAAACGCTATTAAATCCTCCCAATGAGTTTTTATATGGTCTCTTGCCCTTTACTCATGATCTCAATCCCTTTGTATTCTTAAACATATTAAATATGCTTGTTTTACACACTGTAATCTGAGCTGACAATTCCAATATCTTAAGTCTTAAGGGGTCTGACTATGCTCTTTTTTTTCCTCCATTAACTCTAGCCCATAGTGTCTAGTTTCTCAGTTGGATTTGTGATATGACTATGATCTTCTGTTTTGGGGAGCTTTATCTAGGAGTTTTTTTTTTTTTTTTTTTGGCTGCATGGCTTAGTTCCCCAACCAGGGTGTGAACCCAGGCCACGCCAGTGAAAGTGCTGAGTCCTAACCACTGGACCACCAGGGAAATCCCTATCTAGGAGTTTTTTTGAAGCCTAAGTTGTTCTAAAGAAGTTTGAATTTTCTTCTTCCCAAGGGCCTGAGACCACTTTACCATATATTTCATTTACTCTTAAAATGTCATTATTTTATGTCCCACTAAAAAAAGAAAAGAAAAAACTTCTCAGCCATCATCTCTTGGAATCGATCCCATTTCTCTCTCCTATTGGGACTTCAGTAATATTGTATTAAACTGTCTGGATACTACCCCATTGATCTTGGATAGTCTGTTCTGTTTTTTTACTTTTTCTTTCAATTTCAGTTTGGATAATTTATATTGACTTGTCTTCAAATTTACTGATTCTATCTTCTGCTGTGTCTAGTCTGCTGATAAGCTCATGGAAAGAATTCTTCAACTCTGATACTGTGTTTTTCCTTTCTCCCTGGGTGATTTAATCCATTTCCGTGACTTCATCAATATGCTAGACATCTCCCAGTCCAATATTGCTTGCTGAGACCAACAAAAGAATGCAGAAATAAAGAGGAAAAGAAGTGGGGAAAAGGGAGGTGGAAAAAAGAGAAAGGACAAAATGAGATGGCGGATTTTAATCCAAATATACTGGAAATGACATTACCTATATTTAGATTAAATACTCCAATTAAGAGAGACTGGGGCGGGGGGGAAAGATGTTGGAAGACTAGATAAAACACCTACAAATAATCCAACTAAATGTTGATTATAAAAGCTAAAAGAAAAAGGGTGGAAAAAGACATCAGAAAATACACTAACCAAAATAAAGCTATCAAAATTGATATCAGACAAAAGAAACTTTAAGGCAAAAATATCACTTTATAATAATAGGCTCAATCTATTAACAATTATAAAGTTGTATGCAGCTTCAAAATATATAAGCAAAAAATGCCCAAGTTATAAGAAGAAATGGAAAAATCCACCATCAGTGGGAGATTAACATTCCTCTCTCAGTAACTGATAGTTCAAGCAAGCAAAAAAATTTAGTAAGAGTATCGCTGATTCAAGGAATACAATTAACAGTCTCAAACAAATAGGATATGTGTAAAACTGAAGCCAACAACTAGAGGATACATATTCTTTTCAAGTAAACACAGAGCATTTAAGGAAACTGACCACTTTAACACATTTCAAACAACTGGTATTATTCTCTGTATTACAATTAAATTAGCAGTCAGTAATACAATAATCAGGGGAAAAAACAGTCACATATTTGGAAATTAAGAAACACTTTTAAATAACTAAGAAGAAATCATAATCAAGTAGAAAATATTTCAAACTGAGAGATAAAAACGACACACCTCAACTCCTAAGATGTAGTTGAAATGGTAACACTGGAGTGAAATGGGAGGGGAGGGGGAAGGGGAGGAGGAAGGAAGGGAAGGAGGGAGGCAAGGAAGGTGTAAAAACTGGAAAGGATGATGCTGAAATGTCACTATTTGCAGACAGTATGTACAAAATCCAACAAACTCTTCAGATAATAAACTCTTACCAAACACTGGTAATGGAAGGTTGCTGGATACATAAAAAACAAACTAACAGAAAACAACAATACCAGGATTTCTGGTATGAATGTGGCAACACAGGAAAACATTTTTCTCTTGAATACCACACAAAAGCAAAACGGTGATACGATCTGGAGAATGAAAAAATGCGTAAGAGAAAAAGGCATAAGAGAAGTATGTGAAGAGAAATGAAGTAGAAGCCATTCAAGGCCAAGTGAGCCGTGAAAAAAGGCCAGCAGTAGCAGATTTCAGAAAATGACAGCAAAAACATACTTCAAGTATGATAAAGGGCTCACTTGAAGTGATACACCTACATCTCTTGCACTCATCAAGAATTTCTGAGATCTAGAAAAAGCAGAGGGAAGAACTTGGATTGGAGCAATGGGAGACATTCCTTCAAATATACAGGCCCAAAACCCAAAACCAAAACAAAAAACCCCCACCACATGCCTTGATCTATATGTTGAAGCGGCACATTTTGTGCCAATGAAAACAGTCCCAAAAGAGTGGTCATAATCAACACTGCAGTAAAGTTATTGAATCTTAAAGGTAAAGAAAGACTCCTCTGAGCAGCTAGGTAAAACCATCAAAGGGAGAAATCAGCCCAGCCTTCAATTTCTTCAGGATTATATTCAATTCCAGGAGCCAGTGGTACAACACTACAAGATATCTAGGGAAAGAAAGTTATTAACCAAGGATTTTATAATGTACATATATTTACATATGTGATTGAATTATTTTTATAGGTTCATATAACATACGAGATTATATAATGCTTATATTATAGATAAATGTATAATATAAAATATAATCTCATATATTATATATATTATATATATATATAAATAATTCAGGAAATATTGTTTGTATAACCCCCTTTAAAGAAGTTACTAGGAAATAAACAGCAGAAGTGATGAGGAAAAACTCAACAGAAGGACTGGAAGGCTGCTTTGAATACATTTACATGTCGAATTGAGGTTAAAAGAAGTGGGGCTACTAGAGTGTCAGATTACAATGTACATGTTATATGCCCTCACAAGAAAGAAATGGTATAACTAATATAAGATGGGGAAGGGGTAGAGATAAGTAAATGGGAATTACAATTTGCCTTTCGTTACAACTATAATAGATGTAAAAAAGAACTCCATTTAAAACGGAAAATTAAGTAATGTAAGTATTATACAACCACACTTAATTGTATGCTACATACACACTAAGTTTACTGCTATTAGGTGGTAGACGAAATGAAAGGGAGGAAAAAGAGGAAACAAGGAAACTGTCCCCTGCTTACAGTATGAAAATGATGGATACTCTCTAAAAGAAATAAAGAACAAAAGGTAATTTTATTAAGTTATAAAGGTAATTACAACAAAATTATAATCCAACCTATATCCACTTATCTATATTTATCCATCTATCTATAGCTTTATCTACCTTACACTCAGAGAAGAAAAACAGAGCACAGAGTCAGCAACATAAAAAGATAAATATGAACTAAACATATCTGTCACATAAAATATAAAAAATTAACTCAAAAAATTTTTTCGTACTGTAACACAAAGCAAAACCCAACTCCATGATGATCATAAGAGGCACATTCAAAACAGGGTGATTGAGAAAGACTCAAAAGGATGGAGACATACTAAGCAATACATATACAAAAAAATGAAAGCAGGAGTCAGGGTTTTTACTTTCAATCAAGGTAGAATTTACATTAAAAGCTTTAAACAAGATAAAGGTACTTATAATGTCAATGAGGTCAACTCATGGTATCTAAAAATCTTAATATCTAACTATCATAATCTAGCAGCAACATCCATAAAGCAGAAATTAGAGGAGATTCAAGGGAAACACATGAACATACTAAAGTAAGGAGACTCAAATCATCTCATTACATGACAGGTCAAAGAGATAAAAAATAAACAAGGATACAGAACATCTTAAGGATATTTTAACACGGTTATGTGCCTCAAAATAGGGCATACATCTTTTTTTTTTTTTTTTTTTTTTTTTCTTTTTTTTTTTTTTTTTCTTTTTGCGGTATGCGGGCCTCTCACTGTTGTGGCCTCTCCCGTTGCGGAGCACAGGCTCTGGACGCACAGGCTCAGCGGCCATGGCTCACGGGCCCAGCCGCTCCGCGGCATATGGGATCCTCCCAGACCGGGGCACGAACCCGTATCCCCTGCATCGGCAGGCGGACTCTCAACCACTGCGCCACCAGGGAGGCCCGGGCATACATCTTTTATAAAAGTACTCATAGAACACTCACCCCAAAAGACCCTACTAGGCTACAGAGGAAACCATAATAAATCCCCCAAAGAAGAAATAATATAAGCAACATATATGAACACAGTACAATGAAACTGGGAATTAACATTTTTAAAAAGGCCTTTCTACAAATCAGAAACTAGAATATCTAGGGAAAAAATGATAACGACAACATTATATATCAATATACACAGGCTACAGGTGAAGCAGAGCTTAGGAAAAACACACAGGTTTAACTACTTTAAAGCAATCAAATAATAACAAATAAAAGCCATACCCTGGATAAACTCTCATACGTGTATACCAGGAAATATATGAATCCATTTACATAAAAGTCAAAAACAGTTAAATTAAACAATACACATTTAGGGATATGAAACACATGGTAAAACCATTTTAAAAAGGAAGAGAAAATAAAAGAGTTGGTAACACTTTCTAATTCATTCCATGAGACCAGTATTACCCTGATATAAAGACATCACAAGAAAACTACAGACTAACATCTCTTATAAATATAGATGCAAAAATCCTGAACAAATTGCTAGCAAACGAAATCCAGCAGCATATTAAAAAGATTATACACCATGACCATGACCAAGTAGGATCTATCCCAGGAATGCAAAGTTGGTTCAACATATAAAAATGAAATCTATATAATATACCACATTAATGGGGATGGGGGAACCTCATGTTATTTTTTTCATAGATGCAAAAACAGCATTTGACAAAATGTAACACCCTTTCATGAGAAAAACACTCAACAAACTCCAAATAGAAGGGAACTTCCTCAATCTGATAAGGGCATCTATGAAAAACCCCCAGCTAACATCATACTTAAAAGTTAAAGACTGAAAGCTTGCCCATTAAAATCAGAACAAAGATGTCTCTTCCCCTCTACGACAGAGCTATCTGCTCTTGTCATTTCTACTCAACATTATATTGGAGGTTCTAAGCAGGGAGATTAGACATGTTAAAAAAAAAAAAAAAGGCATCCAGATGGGAAAGCAGATGGGAAAAAGAAGTAAAACTATCTTTTTTCATGGATGATATGGCATTATATGTAATAAACCCTAAAGAATTCACAAAAAAAAACTACTAGAGCTGCTAAATGAGTTTAGCAAAGTTGTAGGATACAAGATCAATATAAAAAAATCACAGTGGCATAAAAAATGAGAATTCTTAGGATTAAATTTAACAAAAGAAACAGAGCTTAAAAAAAAACATTATTGAAAGAAATAAAGAAGATGTAAATAAATGAAAAAACATCCTATGTTCATGGACTGGAAGACTTAACATTGTTAAGATGGCAATACTCCCCGAACTGATCTACAGATTCAACATAATCTTTAACAGAATCCCAGCTGACTTCTTTGTAGAAATTGACAAGCTGATTCTAAAATTCACATAGGATTACAAGGGGACCAAGAACAGCCAAAACAATCCTGAAAATGAATAAAGTAGAAGGGCTCACACTTCTCAATTGCAACACTTGCTGCAGAGCAACAGTAATCAAGGCAGTGTGTTACTGCAAAGACATAAAGATCAACGGAATATACCAATAATTGAGAGAAAAAAAACCCATATATCTATGGTCAACTGATTTTTGAATGGCCAAGACCATTCAATGGGGATAAAATAGTCTTTTCAACAAATAGTGCTGGGACAACTGGGTAGGCACATGCAAAAGACTGAATTTGGACCCCCTACCAAACATGACACATAAAATTTTTTTAAATAAAATAAATAAATAAATAAATAAATTATGGCTGTGTTGGGTCTTCGCTGCTGTGCGCGGGCTTTCTCTAGTTGCGGTGAGCGGGGGCTACTCTTTGTTGCGGTGTGCGGGCTTCTCATTGTCGTGGCTTCTCTTGCTGCAGAGCACAGGCGCTAGGCGCACAGGCTTCAGTAGTTGTGGCACGCGGGCTCAGCAGTTGTGGCTTGCAGGCTCTAGAGCTCAGGCTCAGTAGTTGTGGCGCACGGGCTTAGTTGCTCCGCCACATGTGGGATCTCCCCAGACCAGGGCTCGAACCCGTGTCCCTTGCATTGGCAGGCAGATTCTTAACCACTCTGCCAACAGGGAAGCCCACATGACATATAAAAATTAATTCAAAATATATCAATGACCTAAATGTTAAGAGCTAAAACTGTAAAACTCTTAGAAGGAAGCATAGGTGTAACTTTTCATGGCCTTGGATTAGGCAATGGGTTCTTAAATATGACATCAAAACACCGCCAACAAAAGAAGCAAAGATAAAATCGACTTCATCAAATTTTAAAACTCTGAGCACCAAAGGACATTATCAAGTGAAATGACAACAAAAAATGGAAGAAAATATTTGCAAGTCATACACCTGACAAGGGACTCATTCCAGAATTCATATAGAATTCTCATAACTCAACAATAAAAGGAGAGCCCAATTTAAAAAATGGGCAGAAGATCTGAATAGACATTTCTCCAAAGAACATAGTTAAAAGGCCAATAAGGGGCTTCCCTGGTGGCGCAGTGGTTGAGAGTCCGCCTGCCGATGCAGGGCACGCAGGTTCGTGCCCCGGTCCGGGAAGGTCCCACATGCCACGGAGCAGCTAGGCCCGTGAGCCATGGCCGATGAGCCTGCGCGTCCAGAGCCTGTGTTCCGCAATGGGAGAGGCCACAACAGTGAGAGGCCCGCGTACTGCAAAAAAAAAAAAAAAAAAAAAAAAAAAGAAAAGGCCAATAAGCACATGAAAAGATGCTCAACCAAAACCGCAAGAAGATACTACTACTTCACACCTACTAGGATGGCTATAATAGAAAAGACAGAAAACAGTAAGTGTTGATGACAATGTAGAGAAATTGTAACTCTCATATAGTACGAGTGAGAATACAAAATGGTGCAACCGTTTGTGGAAAAGAGTCTGGCGGTTCCTTAAAAGTTAAACACTGAGTTACCATATAACTAGCAATGCCATTCCTAGGTATACACAAAAGAGAATTGAAAAATATATTCACACAAAAACTTGTACAAGATATTCAAAGCAGCATTATTCATAATAACCAAAAAGTGGAAACAACTCATATGTCCATTAACTGATGAATAATTAAACAAACTAGTATATTCATACAATGCAATATTGTTCAGCCCTAAAAAGGAGTAAAGTACTGATATATGCTATTTATATGGATGAACTTTGAAAACATTATGCTAAGTAAAAGAAGTCAGATACAATAGGCCACATATTGAATGATTTAATTTATATGAAATGTCCAGAATAGGCAAATGTATAGAGACAGAAGTGGTTGCTAGGGGAGGGAGAACAGGGGGAATGAGGAATGACTGCTAAAGGGTACAAGGTTTCTTCTTAGGATGATGTAAATGTTCTGGAATTAGTGGTGGCAGTTGTACAACATTGTGGATATGCTAAGTCACTAAACTGTATATTATACAATGGTTAAACCAGTGAATTTTATCTCAACAACAGCAAAAATCTACCTGAAAAAATGCAAGTGAATGATAAACACAAAATCCAGGACAGTGCTTACCTCTGAGGGAGGAAGAAATGGGACGGGATCATAAAGTTATTGATAATGTTCTTCTTAAACTGAGCAGAAGACACACAAGCGTCTGTAGTTACTCTTCATATCTTACACATATTTTAAAAATATCTTATCAATATTTAACAAGATACTAAGGGTATCAAAACAGGACTGCAATTTTTGTTTTTGTTTTTTTTTCCAGTTAAAAGCATGGTAAAGCTATTTGGCTTTAAAACTATGTACAGGGCTTCCCTGGTGGCGCAGTGGTTGGGAGTCCGCCTGCCGATGCAGGGGACGCGGGTTCATGTCCCGGTCCGGGAGGATCCCGCATGCTGCGGAGCGGCTGGGCCCGTGAGCCATGGCCGTTGAGCCTGCGCGTCCGGAGCGTGTGCTCCGCAACGGGAGAGGCCACAACAGTGAGGCCCACATACCGCAAAAAAAAAAAAAAAAAAAAACAAAAACTACGTACAACTTTCATTAAAATGAAATTAAAAAAAAAAAGAATAGAAGGCAGTGAGTGTAGAGACTATTCTTTCAGAATTTTGGTTCTAAAGACAAGTAAAAAGAAAAGATGGCAGTTACAGAGAGTAAGAGTCAACAGAGTAAGGTTTTTTTTTGTAGTTTTAGTGGTTCTTTTCCCCCAAGAATGTGTGAGCATGTTTACTGGTGATAGGAAATGAATGAGTGCAAAGTGAGTTTGCCAAGATAGGAAAAAAGATGTAAGGTCTTTGATGATACAGAGAGGATTAGGATCCAGAATTCAGATGTAGGTAGGAATTTTCATTTGACAGATTATGAAACAAGGGAGAAATATTTAAGGATGGGAAGAGGTAGACCCAAGTTTGATGGCAGATATTACAGTAGAAGAAGGCACACCCATCTGATAGTCCAAATTTTCTTTGTTTTCTACTAGGAGTAAGGGAAGATGGAGGAAGGACAAGGGTGGCTGAGGGAAGATGAGGGCTTAAAGATCAATGTTTGAGAATGACAGTTGAAGAGACTAAGAGGGAGTTGATGCGTGAAAGGATTCCTTGGCAGTTCTGGGAGTCCAGTGAGTTGGCACTAGTCCCACACTGCACTACAGTAAAGATGTAGAAATGAAGAATGCAAATATTTCTACTGAGTGGGGATAGGTTCTTGGTGAGTAGGTATGACAAAAAAGGATTAGGAAGAAAAGAATTTGGAATCAAAGTGTTGAGAGAAGTAAAAAATCAATCTGTGGTGCTCAAGAAGTATAAATTAAGGAGGGGCTAAGTTACTAAAGTCAAGGTTCCGAGGTCATGTGAAGGTGAAGAACAAATATGAAATAAAGGAGTGACATCAAGAAGGGGAGAGGGTTTCGCAAGCTGTATAATTCAAAGTTGACAAGATTTCTGAGTAAACAGTCTGATCAATAAAATGGGAGTTAAGTAATTCTTGTACCTACCACAGAGTTCAAAAGTGAAATAATTTCTTGGTCAGGGGAGAAAGGGCCTCAAAATATAATGTGTAAGCTAATGAGGTTGTGAATTACTCAGCTACTTCATGTATTTATTATTTACTTGACAGTGTAACTTTTACTTGAAAAACAATAAAAATGTATTCTCTAAAATGTTTATATTTCTGATAGTATACCAAATAAACCTGGTTTTCCCCATCATTTCCAAGAATTTATTTGTTTGACTCGTATTTATTGAGTACTTATGTGCCAGGCACTATACTGGATGCAGTATACATATTGCCAGACAAATAAGACAGTTTCTCTCCTCAAGGCCCTTTCTTTCCAGTACCATAGTCAGCCTATAAATAAGGTTACAAGCAAAAATTTATAATTATAAATTATATATGAGAGTTTTGCAAGAGAATAAAGTAGAGGATTTATTTAAATTGGGTGGTTAGGAAAGATTTCTTGTGAAGTAATATTTAAGCTAAGACCTAAAGGATAAAAGCACACCATGTGAAAAATTTCAAAACAGTGGCATGACGATTCTATGCTTAAGGACAGTGGTTAGACAGAAAAAGAGAGCCCAGGTCCTAAGCTGAAGAACTCCAACATCTAAAGTTTAGGCAGCTCTTTTTTGTGGCACCTCGGAGGCAATCAGCCACTTCAGGATAAAGCAGAACATCTCTTTCCCGGCTACTGGCTGCCAGAAACTCATTGAAGTGAACAATGAACAAAAACTTCGTACCTTTTATGAGAAGCGTATGGCCACAGAAGTTGCTGCTGACGCTCGGGGTGAAGAATGGAAGGGTTATGTGGTCCGAATCAGTGGTGGGAACGACAAACAAGGTTTCCCCATGAAGCAGGGTGTCTTGACCCATGGCCGAGTCCGCCTGCTATTGAGTAAGGGGCATTCCTGCTACAGACCAAGGAGGACTGGAGAAAGAAAGCATAAATCTGTACGGGGTTGCATTGTGAATGCAAATCTGAGTGTTCTCAATTTGGTCATCGTAAAAAAAGGGGAGAAGGATATTCCTGACTCACTGATACTACTGTGCCTTGTCGCCAAAAGAGCTAGCAGGATCCACAAACTTTTCAATCTCTCTAAAGATGATGTCCGACAGAGTGAAATAAGTCAGAAAAAGAAAAACAAACACCGTATGCTAATACATATATATGGAATCTGAAAAACAAACAAAATACTGGTCATGAAGAACTTAAGGGCGAGACAGGAGTAAAGACGCAGACCTACTAGAGAATGGACTTGAGGATACGGGGAGGGGGAAGGGTAAGCCGGGACAAAGTGAGAGAGTGGCATGGACATATATACACCACCAAATGTAAAACAGATAGCTGCTGGGAAGCAGCCGCAGAGCACAGGGTGATCAGCCCGGTGCTTTGTGACCACCTAGAGGGGTGGGATAGGGAGGGTGGGAGGGAGGGAGACGCAAGAGGGAAGAGATATGGGGATATATGTATATGTAGAACTGATTCACTTTGTTATAAAGCAGAAACTAACACATCATTGGAAAGCAATTATACTCCGATAAAGATGTTAAAAAAAATTAAAAATAAAAAAATAAAGATGATGTCCGCCAGTATGTTGTGAGAAAGCCCCCAAACAAAGGTAAGAAACCTAGGACCAAAGCACCCAAGATTCAGCATCTTGTTACTCCATGTGTTCTGCAACACAAATGTCAGCGTATTGCTCTGAAGAAACAGCGTACTAAGAAAAATAAGGAAGAGGCTGCAGAATATGCTAAACTTCTGGCAAGAGAATAAAGAAGGCCAAAGAAAAACGCCAGGAACAGATTGCCAAGAGATGGAGGCTGTCTTCTCTGAGAGCTTCTACTTCTAAGTCTGAGTCCAATAAAAAATGAGATGCTCTAAGCATAACAAATAAATAAGAAGAGACAAAAAAATGTTCAGGCAGAAGAGAAGGAGTCAACAAAGGGATCTATACAGAAGCAGCAAGAGAGATAAGGAGGAGGAATCTAGGAAAGTATAAAATCTTCAAAAGCAAGAGAAAAGAAATTGTTTTAAAGAGAAAAGAGTGGTCAATTGTATTGAATGATGCAAAGAAGCAGGATGTGGAAGAAAATAAGAACTTTAAAAGGTCTACTGGATTTAGCAAATAAAGGTATTTTGCAGCCTTGAATAAACTGGTTCAGTGAAAAGTGCTAAAGCCAGTCTAAATGGGTTGAAGAGTGCATAAAGAAAGGGGTAGGGAAAAGAGAACAGGGAAAGAAAAAAAGGAAGAGAACGAAGAGAGAGATTTCACCATATTGTAACTCTGGATAAAATAAAACACAAAAAATTTAATATAAAGCTGAGCTCAACATGACAGGGCAATCCCTAGGCACCTAAAGATGAGGCCTCAGGACCTTGATGGTGGAAGGCCTACTAAGCTCTCCCTGGGAAATGCTCAGAGAGATGAATGGTTGTCTCCATCCTTGAAACAGGGACTAGAAAAATGGCACTACATCATCACTTGCTATCCCCTGAACGCATCAAAAAACTCACCATCTACCAAGGTATAAATGGAAAAGGTCATGCATAGAAGGTTGGAATTTCAGACCACAGTCATTGGTGGACCTAAAGAATTTACACCTTTCATCCAAAGCAGGAACCCTTAGCTTAGGTATTAACATTTTAAAACCAGTCCATATAAAGTTCTCAGGTCTTCAGTTAAAGACTTGAGTCTCTAGCAAAAGCACATATGGAACTGCCCCATAAGAACCCCTCTAAAATCCAGGATACGAAAAACATCCAGAGAATGAGATGACAATCAAAACTGCAAACCACACAAGGAAACAAACCACTGCAAGAAAGTCAGAAGCAGCAAACTACAGAAACACTTACAAAGTACTACAGATAATAGAAGATTTGAAAGAAATTATAAAATAAGAACATTTAGAATTTTTTTTTAAAAAGGCAGAAATAGTAACCAAAAGGCAAAAAATTTTGTTTTTGTTTAAAAAACAAAAAAATAGCAAATTTTGGGGAAAAGAATCAAAAAGATATTTTAGGAACTAAAAAAAGGCACTTAAAGAAGTAATTGATATATAATAAAACAATATTTATAAGTGTTAATTGTAGAATACAGGTGGTAGGTATATAGGTATTCACTATATAGATCTTTCAGTTTATCTGTATGCTCAACAATTTTCATTATAAACTATCACTGAAATAAAAAATAAGTAAATACGTCAGGTGCGGTGAAAACAGAAAATCCTCTATAGTATCTTCTAAGCTCTATGTTTTTTCCTTTTACATTTAAATCTTTAATCCACCTGCAATTGATTATTGTATGGTACGGGGTAGAAGTTCAAATTCACTATTTCCCATATGGATAACCAACTGTCTCAGAACCTTTTACTGAAAAATTCATTCCTTCCCCCACTTATCTGCAATACCATCTTTGTCTTATCAAGTGGTCAAATATGTAAGGGTCTGCAACTGGGCTCTCTTTTCTGTTCCATTGGTCTATCCTTGTGCCAATATCACATGTCTTAATTACTGTAGCTTTCTATCTTATACTTTAACCTCTGACTATTCTTGGCCCTTTATACTTCCACACAAAATTCCAAACAAAATCCTGTTGGGATTTTTATCTGATTGATTTGAATATATAGAAAAATTGGGGGAAAACAGATACCTTTACAATATTGAGTCTTCTAATTCATGATCATAAAAAAATTTCATTTTTAAAATTCATTGTTCTTTAATGCCTCTAAATAATGCTTCAGAATTTTTGCCTTAAGTCTCCCGCATCTCATTAGATCTATACCCAAGTGCTTCATATATTTTTTTTGCTATTACAGTTGCTGACATTTTTGTTATATCCATTTTGTAATATGAAAATTTAAATGTATGATTTTGTATCTAGCATCCTGTTAAACTCTGCTATTTGTGTAACTAATCTGTAAATTTTCTTGGCTATCATGAACATAATCATACCTGCAAACAGTAACAGTTCTGTCTCCCCTTTCATCTCTTGTATCTTTGTTTGTTTTTGCCTGTCTGTCTTACTGTGCTGCTTAAGACCTCCAGCACAATATTTAATACAAACAATGACAGATACGAACCTGTTATGTTTCCCCATCTCAAAAGGAAAGCTTTTGACTTTTCAATATTAAGTATGATGTCTCCTATATAGTTTTTGTAGGCATTCCACCTGGTTAAAAAAGGTCCTTTCTTTGTCAAGTTGGAAAAGAGTTTTCATCATGAATGAATGCTGAATTTTATATAATGCTCTTGGTTTTTTTGCACCTATTGAGATGATCATATAATTTTTTCCCTTTAATCATTTAATATGGTTGACTACATGAATTGATTTTAACATTAAATCAATCTTGCATTCGTGGGATAACTTGGTCATGGTATATCCTAAATTGGTTATGGTCTTTTAAGATCTGCATCTGTGTTATACATCAATGTCATATAATTATTCTTATCATACTGTCCTTGTCAGGAGTTACCATCTAGTATCTAATTAAATGAGCTGGGAGTTTTTCTTCATTTTCAGTTCTCTGGAAGATCAGAAATTGTTGGTCAAGACTGAAGTTATTTCTTTTATGAACTGTGATAGAACTCACTATGAAATTATTTGGGCTGTATGGAAAGATTTTTCACCACAGATTCAATTTATATAATTTATATATGTTATAGGATTACCAAGGTTTTCTATTCTCTTCAAGTCTATTTTAGCAAGTTATATTTTTTAGGAATTTGTCCACTTAAACCTATCTTTGCATTCAAAGCATAAAGTTATCCATACTATTTTTATCTTTTAGTGCCTGCTGCATCTGCAATGACATCCTCTTTTTTTCAATATTGACATTGGTTTTCTATGTTCTTTTCTTTCTTAATATCACAAGTATGTCAAAGAACTAACTTTTGGATTTGTTGTATGTTTGTTTTCTGTTTCATTCTTTTGTGTTCTTATCTTTTTTCTTTTTTCTTTTTTTTTTTTTTTTGCGGTATGCGGGCCCCTCACTGCTGTGGCCTCTTCTGTTGCGGAGCACAGGCTCCAGACGCGCAGGCTCAGCGGCCATGGCTCACGGAGCCAGCCGCTCCATGGCATGTGAGATCTTCCCGGACTGGGGCATGAACCCACGTCCCCTGCATCAACAGGAGGACTCTCAACCACTGCGCCACCAGGGAAGCCCTTCTGTTCTTATCTTTATCTTATCTTCATTATTTCTTTTCTTTAACCTTCTTTGGGTTTATTTTGCTATTCTTTTGCTAACTTCCCAAGAGGAACGTTTACTTCATTTATTTCCTGCCTTTTTTTTTTCTAAGATAAGCATCTAAGGACATGTATTTGCTATCAAGACCTAAATAGACATTTCTCCAAAGAAGATATACAGATTGCCAACAAACACATGAAAGGGTGCTGAACATCACTAATCATTAGAGAAATGCAAATCAAAACTAAAATGAGGTATCACCTCACGCGGTCAGAACGGCCAGAGTCAAAAAATCTACAAACAATAAACGCCAGAGAGGGTGTGGAGAAAGGGGAACCCTCTTGCACTGTTGGTGGGAATGTACACTAATACAGCCACTATGAAGAACAGTATGGAGGTTCCTCAGAAAACTAAAAATGGAACTACTATAAGACCCAGCAATCCCACTACTGGGCATATACCTTGAGAAAATCATAATTCAAAAAGAGCCATGTACCACAATGTTCACTGCAGCTCTATTTACAATAGCCAGGACATGGAAGCAACCTAAGTGTCCATCGACAGATGAATGGATAAAGAAGATGTGGCACATATATATGATGGGACACATATATGATGGAATATTATTACTCAGCCATAAAAAGAAATGAAATTGAGTTATTTGTAGGGAGGTGGATGGACCTAGAGTCTGTCATACACAGTGAAGTAAGTCAGAAAGAGAAAAACAAATACTGTATGCTAACACATATATATGGAATCTAAAAAAAAAAAAAAAAAAAAAAAAAAAAAGGTTCTGAAGAACCTAGGGGCAGGACAGGAATAAAGATGCAGATGTAGAGAATGGACTTGAGGACACGGGGAGGGGGAGGGGGAAGGGTAAGCTGGGACGAAGTGGGAGAGTGGCATGGACATATATACACTACCAGATGTAAAACAGATAGCTAGTGAGAAGCAGCCACAATGCACAGGGAGATCAGCTCGGTGCTTTGTGTCCACCTAGAGGCGTGGGATAGGGAGGGTGGGAGGGAGACGCAAGAGGGAGGAGATATGGGGATGTAGGTATATGTATAGCTGACTCACTTTGTTATACAGCAGAAACTAACACACCATTGTAAAGCAATTACACTACAATAAAGATGTTAAAAAAAAAGGACATGTATTTGCTATCATATATCATATTGCTTTAGCTTATCTTACAAGTTTTGATGTGTAGCATTTTTATCTTTCAGTCCAAAATATTTTCCAATTACCATTGTGATTTCTTCTTTTACTGATAGGTTATATGTAAAAATGTGCTTCTTAATTTTGAAACAGAGGTTTTAAAAAATCTTTTTAAAAAATTGTTTTATGGCTTGATAACTTGATTTCAGTTCTTTGAAATCTGTTGATACTTTATGACACAGAACATGGTAAAAAATTTGTTTAAATAAATGTTTCATATATATTTGAAATTTGTTACTTTCAAAGTGATTGGGTGTATAGTTCTATATAATCATGAGGTGAAATTTGTTAAATGAGATGTTCCAGTCTTCCAAACATCCTTGCTGATTGCTTTCCTCTACTTTTGTCAATTACTGAGAGGTATATTAAAATCTCCAACAACTGTGGTAGGTATAACATTGCTCCTTGTAGTTCTGTCACTTTTTGCTTTATGTATTTTTTTACGGTAGAACAGATTTTTAAAAATGAACCCCTTTTCTCTCTTCTCACCATAAGTATCATGACCAAAATCCGCTTCTATATGATAATCTTCACTAATTCTGTTTCTTATCTTCAAATTTACCTATTTTATGGTAGAGATTGGGCTTACTAAAACACCTTGAAAGGCATGTACCCTTGTCAGTCTTTTTGAAAGCTAACTTATAACATGTTCTAAGCTGCAGTTTTCTATAACTACCTGCTTAAAAAGGAAGATACTGAAGTTCTCAATTGTTTTTCATTCTTCAAACACCTCATCCATTAAAAAAGAAAAGGCTTATCAACAGGTATCAAGCTCTCAAAGGACTCACCAATTTTTACTGCTATTACTAACTAATGTACACCAGGCACTGCGTTTTCAAACACTAATGCACTCTCCCCAACAGATAATAATACAAAATGGTTATTACTATCTCTATAGTTTTTAAAGAAGCAATAAATAAGAAAGTAACAGAAACCCGAGGTCTAAGACTAATCACCACCAAAGGTCAAACGAATGTTGCTGTCAACAGATTCTTTTCACTAAAATGAATAATATCTCAGTGTGAACACCCCACATGCAAGAATGGCTTCACTTAAGTACCTTGTACTTCTGTCTCAGTTCTTCCGTGTCTTCTTTTTCTACTTCTAGGACACGGCGCCGTTCGGTAGCATCTTCGGCATAATCAAGCTTAACAAAAACAGATATAATTAGTCTTAATTCCTTAAGTACCCCCAATTAGCCATAAAAAAGTCATTTACACAACTACAGTATTGTATGAAAATAAGAAACTTCTAACTTTTTGCTCAGCTACCTCTTGCTTTATTGTCACCCCACAGAGAAAACAGCATGCAAAAAATAGTTCATTAATCCTTTCATGCTGGTGGTTCCCAACAGGCACAAGTGTTGATGATAACAGACTTTACTTCAATGTTCAATGCCAAAGAATTAGGAGTAAATGGAGAAAAGTATTTCAGGCAATGAAAAGAAGATATCACAGATGACAGCTGTACACAGCTCTACAGGGGCAAAGCTTCTACCACAGCAATTATTTTAAGAGTTGAGCAACACTGCCTATGGAAATGAGCACCGGGGTCTGGGTTTAAATCTGACCTTGCCTTGTGGCAAAACCCTGGGGAAAACACTCAACTTCTTCATAACAGGGGCATTATTTGCCACCTACCTGCCTCAAAGGCAGCACTAAATGAGAATGTAAAATACATTTTAAAATTTCCCCTCAAAAACATTAAAACTACATCTGAATTTGGAATTAGTATCAATTTTAAATATCCCATAAAACAAGTGAACCGATGAGATCAACTTACCTCCATTTCCATGCGACCCATGCCCATGACATCATACTTGACAACGATTGGAATGGGATCTGTTCTCCCTGTAACAGGAACATATAATCAAGGTGAGATGCAAAGCTAAGTCAACAGTTCACTTTACACATTGGGTTTGGGTGGTTAGAGATCTTGCCTTGGAGTGCAGAGACCAGAAAGCTACAGTGAACCAAACACAAGCCATTCTCACAGCTTACAACCAAACCTACCTCTCCCAGTTTAAGCCCAACTAACCACCTTGGTTGACCTTCCAGTTGGGGATGATTCCAGATTACTATGGCAAAATTAAATAAGTAATGCAAAAGCACTTCTAAGCAATGGCACCAGGAAGTTTAAAATCAAAAACATTAGAAATTCCTTTTTAAAAAGACCTCCAAATAACTTTCCACCAAAAATCACTTCACTCTTACTGTCCACTGACATCTTCCCACACTCACTTTTAAAACTGGTAATAAATATCTCAACTGACATGTTTAAATCGGAAGAGCACAGTTTCAAACATGATACAGGAAAATTCAGTAACAGCAACTCAGCGTGTTTAATATTTTTTTGTATTCAAAAGATGCTTTACAATTAAATGAGGTGGTGAAAATAATTAAATAGAAAGCAACAGTTCGTTGCCCTTAGGAACAAAAAATAGTTTCACTTTTAAACTGGTGCTCTGAGGTCCCATTTTCCAGAGTGGATTTAACACTGGCTGTGGCAATCAGTAAGCTGTGAAAAGGACTAGTTGCGAAGAAAATTGACTTTAAACTAATTGATCTATGCTGGAGATTTTAAAAAATGTATATTTAATCCACTCATAACCAGCCAAACAAAGCAAAATGGGGCAGACAAGCACTTTACTACCACAGCTGTTTTACATCACAACTTGCGCTGTTTATTGTGATGTAAGCCCACTGAAAAGAGGACTTACCTTATCCGTTGTATACCTTTAGTGAAAAAACACAATGTTTACTTCCCTCATCATTTCACTCAGGCTGGTGTAAACAACTGTTTTTTTATTTTTGTTTTTTTGTTATACACACATATATATTATACCTTTGGGCTAAAAGTTGAGTTTTGTCAGGCTAAATCTAAGATATTACCAAAAACAAATTTGGAAAAAAAAAAAAAAGCAATAAAAGCCATGATCATGACTAGGATTAGTCCAGGAGGAAAAAAAAAAGAAACTGTTGGGCTTCCCTGGTGGCGCCAGTGGTTGAGAGTCCACCTGCCGATGCAGGGGACGCGGGTTCGTGTCCCGGTCCGGGAAGATCCCACATGCAGCGGAGGGGCTAGGCCCGTGAGCCATGGCCGCTGAGCCTGCGCGTCCGGAGGCTGTGCTCCGCAACGGGAGAGGCCACAACAGTGAGAGGCCCGCGTACCGCAAAAAAAAAAAAGAAACTGTTTCCAAAGTGACCAGCAACCACTTGTACCCAGTTGCTCTGTATTTATGGGATTAATCTGTGTTTCAAAAAGTAATGAAAAACAAATTCAGAAGTTCAATTACTTATCACCAATATCCCATTATTGCTTGTAAACAATAAGAAGGTAATTAGGAACAGTGAAAAAAAAAGTTTAATAAAGAACATCTCATGCAAGGAAAGAGAACAAAGTTTTGAAATACAGCCTTCTTTTAGATACTATCAAATACTGCCAGTTAAACAAAATAAAAATGCATTATTACCTTATGCCCAATGGTATAATAAATAAGCAGTGACTGCAATCTTTAGCAAAAGGACCAAATTAAAGACAGGTTATAAAAATGACTTCCTAGGTGTAATATCACTTTCATAACGTCTCAATCAGGGATTTACTGGTAAAAAGAAATGGTCCAATGAAAGAATTGAAAAGAAATGTCAAAGTAATTTTACTTTTTTTTTGATTTGATATCTTTTTCGATTTGTCAGAATTTGCTTTGTAAGAATCAAGACAATTTTGGTATAAATTCATTACCTCTGTAAACCCCTGTTATAAACTCTGCATTAGTACTTTTGCCTTCTAAGGCAGTCAAAGTTTGTTTTATTTATAGATTGCAGTAGCAAGTGCTAGTGCCCATTATATTGTGGGGAAATCAAGTTTTTACAGTATTAGAATTTAATGTTTTAACTGATTTTTTTTTTGGCAGTTCTAACACAAACAGATATATCCCTTCTTAACATTACCCTTTAATGAACAAGGATCAGACAAGTTGCATAAGGAAAGGAAAGGAAAATGAAAAAGACCAAGCAGAAGGATGAAGGCTACAACAGAGAAAGTAAGCCTAACATATTGGTGCACTGATGACAAAAGGAGTAATTCAGTCTGAAAATAAAAAATTACCACTGCTAAGTTTACCATCACCACAACAAGTCCAGGATCATAATGCTGTAAAAAAGAAACACCATTTGTTAGGCAGAAACCATTAGGGTAGGAAACAGGCCTTCTAGCAGGCAGACAGGATGGGGTAAAGTAACAATTGGGCTTTGTCCCTCCCCCAATTTCAGCTGGGGACACAGGAAGGACACTTTGTGCTACAGCGGTTGTTTTCATACTGGTTGGGTCAGGGTGTGAGATTTTTGTACTGTTACTTGAGAACATGAACAACCTCCTCTAAAATAATGCGGGGGGCGGGGGGGAGGTGAGAGAAAGTGAAAAAACTAGCTCTAGCTTCCGATCTCTCATTTAACTACTCATTCTGGTAAATCAGTACTCAGGGCCCAAGGTGGGACTTTTTCCTTAAAGAAATAACATCAAAGACAGATCAACTGGACAGTGATCAAGTCATTTGCTACACTAAAATAACTCTAAGAGGATTTGGGGGGTGGAGGGGTTCATCAAGACCTTACTGAAAATATATAATAAGTAAAAGGTCTGGAAAATAACCTTAGATCTTCAGTGCTTGGAAAACTTATGTGCATTTGAGCTCTATTATGAACAAATACAACTCCTGAAGGAGCTTTCCTTAGAACTTTTGTTTCCTTTTAATGAAGTCTTCCCAAGTCCGCCAACATCTCTCTTTCTGCACACAACAAAGCCAAGCTTTGAAGAACACCAGTAATTCCAGAGAAAGTGGCATCAAAAGGGCTGTCACATTTACAATTAGTTCACTCAGAGGTAACTCACAGAAAACAAACAGTCTGGCTTTAAAAACAATCTGAAGGCAACATTACTGCCTGGGCCAAATAGTAATTTCTTTCATTAGAGGCTCCTGACCAAGGAAAAATCTCACTGGGAAAAGACACTGAACAATACATACAGGAAGAGGTTGCAGCATTAAAAAAAAGAAAAAAATCCCCTGAATTTATTCATTTGTGATCAATGATAAATCCTATCATAGAGCACATCACTGTGGAACATCTGAATAACAACCTGTAGTTATGACTTTTCAAAGGGTAGGTAGCAACAGAATGTTTGCTAATATAATATTCCCTAGAAAACTCAACTTCTTTTTAAAACAAATTGAATGAAATCCAAGTTCCCTATTTCTTGGTTTCTCTTAACAGGGGCAAATATTTCTTAAAATCCATTAAAATAAGAACATTTTGTTGTTTATTTCACGTCAAAGGAGGCAACTTCAACCAGAACACTAAATACTTTCCTTAAAGAAACTGTCCTCTTCAGCCAAAGATCTATATATAGATACTATGACTGTGATCTAGCCAACTGGACAAGGGGGGGCAAAGGAAAGAAAACACACCACCTCTAGAATGTTCCAATACCAATGTATTCATGTGATGGGGGAAAAAATTGATATTCGTATTTTCTAAATCAAAACTGTAAATTTATATACAAATATCGAATCATTATGTTGTACACCTGAAACTAAAATAATATTGTATGTCATTCATACTTCAATTAAAAAACTTTTTTAAGGGATTCTCTGGTGGCACAGTGGTTAATACGCCTGCCAACACAGGGGACACGGGTTCGAGCCCTGGTCCGGGAAGATCCCACATGCCGCAGAGCAACCAAGCTCGTGCACCACAACTACTGAGCCTGTGCTCTAGAGCCTGCGAGCCACAACTACTGAAGCCCACGTGCCTAGAGCCTGTGCTCTGCAACAAGAGAAGCCACCTCAATGAGAAGCCAGTGCACTGCAAAGAAGAGTAGCCCCCGCTCTTGACAACTAGAGAAAGCCCGAGCGCACAGCAATGAAGACCCAACGCAGCCCCCAAAAAATCAATTAATTAAAAAAAATTTTTTAAAGAGATGAAAAAACTTTAAATGATGTTTCATTAACCAAACAGTATTGTACATTCTATATTTTAGAAGGTAGGCTTACTTCTACAATGACAAACATGCTAAAATGTTCATATATTCATCTCTTGCTAAAATGTGATGGTATTATGACTTATCATAACTGAAGAGAGAATAAAGCTAAATACCAAAATCCACTGATTGCTTATAGCCACACTGTTTCTGAGAATAATCCCTCACATTAATCAGTTTTGATTTTGAAACACTTAAGGATATACCAATCTACAAAACTGGCCCAAAGAACTGGACTGTGAAGAAATAATTTTTTTTTTACAAACACTTTTTATTTTTTTAATTAATTGATTAATCTTTGGCTGTGTTGGATCTTCGTTTCTGTGCGAGGGCTTTCTCTAGTTGCGGCAAGCGGGGGCCACTCTTCATCGCGGTACGCGGGTCTTTCACCGTCGCGGCCTCTCCTGTTGCGGGGCACAGGCTCCAGATGCGCAGGCTCAGTAGTTGTGGCTCACGGGCCCAGCTGCTCTGCGGCATGTGGGATCTTCCCAGACCAGGGCTCGAACCCATGTCCCCTGCATGGGCAGGCAGACTCTCAACCACTGCACCACCAGGGAAGTCCTATTTTTTAATTTTTTTAAAGATTTTTTTTGATGTGGACCATTTTTTAAGTCTTTATTGAATTTGTTACAATATTGCTTCTGTTTTATGTTTTTTGGCCATGAGGCATGTGGGATCTTAGCTCCCCCACCAGGGATCAAACCCGCACCCTGTGCAGTGGAAGTTAAATCTTAACCACTGGACCGCCAGGGAAGGCCCACAAACACTATTTTTAAACAAACTAACTCCAGGAATACAACAACTGGGAAGAAAATATTAAAGTACAACCATAATCTGGTAATCAGCACACTTCAGAAACAGAAGACACGTGACTTCTCCACAGAAATAAATTAGAAATTAAGTAGCTTCTGAAGTGATTAAAACACTAGCTGGATATCAACAGAGGTAAGAACACCCAATTTACCTCAGCTGACCTTTCCTTTACTGAGATTCACTCAACAACACTTACTGAGTTGCTACTATATACCAAGTACTCTTGGAAGGCTTTGGGCATACGGCAGTGACTAAAACAAAGTCCTACACCCCATGAATTACCTATAATTAGGCAAAATAATCTTACCAATATAAACTTCTGGCATGGGGGGCGGCGGGAAGAACACTTGTGGAGCCAATGCATATATGGTTCAAAAAGTTTTTAAATGTCTAATGTTGTCTTTTAAAGATGTCTAAAACTGTTTTTAAAGACTGATCCCAATAAAGCAGAAGTAAATATAAATGACATCAAAAATAACATATTGTAAAGCAACTATACTTCAATAAAAATTTTTTTTAAAAAGCCATCAGAGAAAGTCACAAAATCTACTTCCAAAATCTACTTCAGTAGCATAAGAACACTGATTACTTTCAGCATCATTTAGATATTTTTTCCTTAGGAAACATCAAGCATATTAATTATTCCCTATAGAGTTTCTAAGGTTTTTTTTTTTTTAAAGGCTTCCTACTCAAAACAGAATCCAAATTCTCTAGCACTACAAAAAATAACTATATTCTTGTCACAGCCTGTTTAATGATCTATACAACAACCAGGTAATTTTGATTTTCAAACACAGGTGTTTTTTTAAGAGCACAGAAGTTTAACTGTGACCAAAAGATCCTTCCATCTTCCCAAAGTATCAGAGCTGCCTTCTAGGATAAAATAGTTCAATTTTAATCATATAATCTAATATATTAATAAACAGGGACAGAGAAGGGGCAAAATAAATTATAAATTAAAATAAAGTGTTAGAATCAGAATGTTAAGCCTGGAAAAGATATCTCATTCAGGTGTGACATGAGATACTCAAGCCCTCAGGAGAGGTAATAAAGGGAATGCCTGAGTTACCATAAATTTAAAAAAAAAAAAAAAAAGTCACCTAAAGGAAATCATACTTTCACTCCAAATTTATCTTAAATCACATCAACTCACTGAACACTGCCTGCTTCATGCTAACCATTTGGTAAGATAAAATCAATTTATTTTTTAAATGAGAAAACCAATTTAGTAAATAAATTTCAGGGTAAAATAATCTAAAATATGAGGCATAGGGGGAGAAGGCAAAACAATTTTAGGTCCTTAGTTTTTTAAAAATGGGGGAACACTTTTGTGCCCTGAGTTTTACTTATGTTTATATCCTGAATAACTGACACAGTATCTGGGACATAATTTGATATAACAAATTAAAAAGCATTTGTTGACCCAAGAGAATGAACATGTTCATAGTGGGTCTCACCTTGTTCAGGTATAAATAAATATTTAGTCATCACAGTGCTTTCTGCTTGATGCCACAAGATACTGATGATTTAACTGTCTTGTAATCAAGGAATTATTTTATCAAACAGAAGATATATGCTATATTATACAGGTCTCCATATCTCAAAAAATATATAAGCTAGGGCTTCCCTGGTGGCGCAGTGGTTGAGAGTCTGCCTGCCGATGCAGGGGACACGGGTTCGTGCCCCGGTCCGGGAAGATCCCACATGCCGTGGAGCGGCTGGGCCCGTGAGCCATGGCCGCTGAGCCTGCGCGTCCAGAGCCTGTGCTCCGCAACGGGAGAGACCACAACAGTGAGAGGCCCGCGTACTGCAAAAAAAAAAAAAAAATATATATATATATATATATATATATATATATATATATATAAAAGCTAATATAAAGAAATAGTTGAGTTTTGCATTACTATTCATTACAACCTTGTTCAGTTTCTTTTATCTATCATCACTCATTAGCAGACAAGAAGCAGCAGGCACCAAATGTTTAAGGAGTTAGACTTAATGGTCTCTAAGGTTCACTTCAATTCTTAAGTTTGAAGAGTAGAAAATATTTTGGGGAGTTATGTAGGTAGTAGCCAGTCCTATGGTATTGTAATAATCCAACAATCCAATGCCTTCTTAGAGTTGTATCCTCTTACTATTGGTTAAGTACTTCCATTAACTACATTGAGAATTTCTTAATATTCCAGGATCACTCTATAACCCCAAAAGACCTTCCAGCTTCATTTAGATTGCTCTTCCTTTACTCTACACATCAACCCCCTCCTCAACTCATCTTTAATTATTTTCTTTCTATATTTTTCTAGGGAGTCCCTAAAAACGCTGGCTACAAAAACTCAGTTCTCCAATAAGAGAATTTCTAAACACTTGTGTGACTTTTGACAATCAGCACATGAGTCTCAGCAGCCTCTCCTGTAAAATGGAGATATTATCCTCACTTTCAGGACTGGCATGTAGATCAAAAGAAACAACAAACAGAAGACGCTTTGTAAACCCTAACGTTTCACTATAAATCACTATATAGGATGCTGTTGAACTCTTAACACTGTCATCTTCTTAAGGCCTCAGAAAATTAAAAAATCAATTTGTTCTTTCATTTCCAAAACTGGCAATAAGTACCTTAAAATTAAAGACACTCTAAGAAGCTGTGATAAATTTTAATGTTCTACCTACAATTTGGTGATAATGAAACAACCCTATTTACAGATGGAGAAAATTATTACCAAAGTATTACCCCTCAAATCCTTCCCATGTTATCATTCCATTAACAAAAGAGTGACCACTGAGTTTGAAAAGCAAGGTTATACAAATGTTAAATCCAAGCCAAAAGAATGAAGCATACTTTAGCAAGACCTTCTCCAAATTAAACATATACTACAAATCGTCTAAGAAAATTAATTAAGCCTAAGCAAAACAGAATAAATTAAAATGCTTACTATTTTACTATTACTGTCATCTGGAGGAAGACAATAGCACCTATGTATGTGTACTGAACAGCAAGTTATTAATCCATAGTATGTCAAATTTGTAACAGATGAAGTCCACGTGGAATGTAGGAGTAAATTCAGAAAGTCAAGTAGATTGAAATTACTCAAAAATCCTCCTTATTTCCTCTGAAGTCTCTGCTAAAAAACCCAGAGATCCTAGGTCATCCACAGAAATTTTCTTTTCCAGTTCTAAAGTCTATGATTCCATACAACTTTGAGGGCATTTTTGTCTCCTCTTAGCTCCTACTTATCAAATATTGGTTTAACCAGTGAAAGTTTATATTTTCAACTATTTCCACCTGATTGGACTACTCTAATTACAATGAAATCACTGTCACTCTATACTCTGTATTTCTAATTTTAAAAGTTTCTTGGACACTCCACTTTCTTGCCAAAGTAAGAAACCAGTTTCCACACAAACCAATTTCATTTTAATCATGCAAATTAACCTAGGGCAAGAAGTCCATAAGTAATAATGTAGGAAACAGTGTAAATCAGGCTAAGATAAGACTATACGAAAAATAAATAGCATTATACTAATTCAGACTAAAAATTACTAATATATTTTGTATGAGCAAAAGAACCAACTGTCTACCCTACTTACTACAGTCAAGGTAACATTCTTAGAAGCTTATTTTATTCATATGGTCCAAAGCAAATTATTTAGGGAGCTTGTTTAAAATATTACTTCCTGAACCCCACCCCAGACCTGCTGAGTTGTGCTGGTTGGGAATCCACATTTACCAAAAAAAAAAAAAATATATATATATATATATATATATATATATATATATATATATTTTAATATATATATATATATTTTGGGGTGGGCTGTGTTGGGCCTTCGTTGCTGCACGCAGGCTTTCTCTAGTTGCAGCAAGCGGGTACTACTCCTCGTTGCAGTGCGCGGGCTTCTCATTTGCGGTGGCTTCTCTTGTTGCGGAGCATGGGCTCTAGGCACACAGGCTTCAGTAGTTGCAGCACATAGCCTCAGTAGTTGTGGAATGCAGACTCTAGGGCACACAAGCTCAGCAGTTGTGGCTTGCGGGCTCTAGAGCGCAGGTTCAGTAGTTATCGCACACGGGCTTCATTGCTCCACGGCATGTGGGATCTTCCCACATCAGGGATCGAACCCATGTCCCCTGCACTGGCAGGCGGATTCTTAACCACTGAGCCACCAGGGAAGTCCTAGGAACCTACATTTTTAACAAGCACCCAAGGTGATTCTGCTACACACTAAAGCTTGAGAATCATAAGTCTAATGGAAAAAGTATTGGAGTAGAGGTCAGAAGACTTATAAACATAGCTACTATCCTCAGAAGTTTGACTATGGATAAACACTTAAGTTTCTCAATCTATTAAGTGGCATTATCTCCACTCCATGTATTAGAGAGGAAAATGAGATAGGATACAGGTATAAAACTTATATACCATCATGTTTAATTTCCCCAAACAACTCCCAAATCTTTGAAAAATTTGGGTATACTGAGGTTATAACAAGGTCACACCACTTACTGGTTGCAGAGCTTGAATTTAAACCCAGGTCAAATTTCAAATGAGGTCATAAAGTGGTAACCTGTGAATCAAATATGGGCCTTGTTCCCAAATATGGGAACATGTTTTGTTTATCTCCGATTATTTTAAACTTTGAGCCAACGTTTATCAATTAGTAAATGTCACCAAAATATCTGGATTTCTGGTTTCTTGTTTAAACAATTCAGGTCTGGCAATACCGGAGACTCTACTCGTACACGGTAACAATGAGCATGAGCTAGCTGAGTGGCAGTTACTCCTCTCTAGACGTGGCACAACGCACACCACTTCCTACTGTCTCACACTCAGTGGGCTTCAATTGCGTATGGTACCACCTGGCCCCAGCAGGCATCAGAGTTTGCAATTCCTACTCCTGAGACTGTCCTTTGTTCCTTCCTTCTGAGCTCCCACTCGATTTTCTCTGTAACTCTCATTTGGTAGCTATCTACTTCACAGGTTTGGAAAGACTGAGAGAGAAAAGATTGAATTTAAAACTAATAAACCACATTTATAAATGAAAGATGATATTATTTTTTCCCTTTTCTAAATGTACAATCCCATTACTTCAAATTTTGGTAGCCATTTTTAATAAACAATTTTTAGTTTTTTTCTTTATTAAAATATATTTCTCAGAAAACATACTTTTAACTTTGTGTTCTTATCATGTTTACATTTGGTCCTACTTTTAAATACCAGTGTTTCTTATGGAAGAATGTGGAGATTCCATGTATCAACTAACAAGTATAGTTGGGCAAATATTGATATAGTTGTTTGCTTCCTTATTCGCACAATATGAGATTTTTCACTTGTTAAATCATTCAAGAAATAAGTTGAAATTCTAAGTTAGGTTGTTCAATTCTCTATTAAGCCCCCACTGTACCTTTAACTTCACAATTATGATATTATACTGCATTGCATTACATTTATTTGTTACATTCGTGTCTATATTAGACATGAGCCTCTGGAGGGCAGAGGCTATATCTTATTCATTCTTCAACTCTTTTTTTTCTTTTTGTGGTACGCAGGCCTCTCACTGTTGTGGCCTCTCCTGTTGCGGAGCACAGGCTCCGGACGCGCAGGCTCAGTGGCCATGGCTCATGGGCCCAGCCGCTCCGCGGCATGTGGGATCTTCCCGGACCAGGGCATGAACCCATGTCCCCTGCATCGGCAGGCGGGCTCTTAAAGTAAGTCTTTAAGACTTACTACAGACCTGCACATTCTAAAGATTCAATAACTGTGTGCAGAATAAAAAACATAGGAAAAGCAACAGAGAATACATAAATGCCTAGCAATTATTATCATTTAGGAGTTTATAGTCTAATGAGAGTTAAGAGATACATAAACACAAATTATACAAGGTAGAATATTTAAAATGCCACAGGAGAGAAATATAAAGTATAAGAAAAAATAAATGAGGAAATTATAGTATGAGACAGAAATTACAGTATTTTCTTTTCCCCTGGAGATCAATTACCAACCATCCTTAAAAATGTGGCCAAGGTTCTTACCACTCAACCTAGCCTCAAGTTTCTAGCAAATTTATACAAATTTATATTTATCATAAACATATATGACCACTTCAAGTGTCCTAAGAAAAAATATCACATTCAAAGCTATCTCCAATTTTTTCAGCCAGAATAACTATTGTATATTTCAATTCTGCAGTACTTTATTTCTCACCACCATCACATTTCTCCAGGAGACAGAAGTAACCCACCACACAGCACTGAAGTACATTATAGATAGCATACTGATTAAAAGCATAGGTTTTGGCAACATGATTCTACCACTTATGCTGTAAGATCCTGGGCAAAGTATTCCTTAGAATGTCAATTTCCTCATCTGTAAAGCAGGAATACCTACCGCAGAGAGGATTTAAATTAGACTGTACATGTGCAAGCACTCTGTAAACACTTAATAAATGCTAGCTATTATAAAGGATTAACACTAAACCCAGTGAACAAAGGCTTGCTAGTAAGACACATGCATGAATTGACTGTACATTATGCTTCGTAGTTGACTTGTTTTATCATCCTTCATAACTATACTTTCCTTTCCAGTTCCATTGCTATCACTCATACCTAGACAGCTTTCTAAATGGTTTTACATCTTCATCTTCAGACATACTTTGGCTAGACCAGTATTTAACTTCTACCACCAATGTCCTCATTGCTATAATGGAAAGAACAATAGATCACAAATCAGAGAATTGGGGACTGGGTTTCAGCACTTTGGAACCCTAAACCTAAATTTCTTCATCTGTAAAATGAATTTCAGACTAAATTAGCTTTAATATTTCTTCTTGCTATAAAACTCTATACCTCTCTTCTGATCAAAAACTGCCTTTGGCTTACAAAATAAAGTTCCAAATTGGAGCAGCATTAAAGTCTTCCACATTCAGTGTGGTAGTTAGGAGCATGGGTTTTGGAGTCAGAAAGACCAACGTTTGTATTTTGATACTGTCGTTTACTGGTAGCTTATTCTTGAGCAATTTGCTCAACTTCTCTAAGCCTCAGTTTCTTCCTCTGCAAAATGAGAATAACAATAATTATCTCATAGACTTGCTTTAAGAATTAAATGAGATATCTGTTAAGTGCCTAGGACAGAAACACTCAGTAATATTAGATTTGTGCCTATTTGAACCAACTTCCCATTACTGCCTTCTAGTTATGGTCTCCAGACTGCTCCTGGAGACCTAGAACCCTGCTTCAAACAAATAATTGTGGTTTTTTCCCCCCCTCTCTTTTATACATTAAGGTTCGACATTTAAAAAATATGTAACTTGAGAGGTTCTTCTGCTTTTAAAATGTATGAAATGCACCGCCCTATGGGCATTCTCTGCTCCAGCCAGCCAGGCCTACTCTTTGCCAACCGTAATCACTGTGTATACATCAGTATCTCCTTTCTTCGGTAATACCTATTCCTCCCTCCTCAAGACTTCATTGCGAAGTCTTCCCTAGTCATTCATCCTTACAGAATTTATTCTTCAGCTTTCTTCCACTTATCTCCTAAAATAAATGGTAAACTCTTTGAGAGTAAGGGCGGTATCTTATAATGTCATGTATATTCCTTATTACGGTCTCTTGAACACAGTATTTAATAAAAGTGCAACTAATTCCATGTAATTCTTCACCAGCGATTGCCTCTTTTAAAGTAATCTACCTTGATACTGTGCAAACTGCTTCTATTAACTAGTTCACTCTTTTCTTAGAAAAAAAGTACTAGAATGATAAAATAGCCTTTTATACTTACCTGTTCTAAATCTTCATTAGTAAAATTTGCTACTTCCTTTCTGGTTATTTTGCTATGAACTTAACATATATTTAATGTCTTCTGATTAAATAACATCTTAACATATAGTTAATGTCTTTTTTTTTTTTCTTTTTTTGCAGTACGCAGGCCTCTCACTGTTGTGGCCTCTCCCGTTGCGGAGCACAGGCTCCGGACGCGCAGGTCCAGCGGAGAACAGGCTCCGGACGCGCAGGTCCAGCAGCCATGGCTCACGGGCCCAGCAGCTCCACGGCATGTGGGATCTTTCCGGACCGGGGCACGAACCCGTGTCCCCTGCATCGGCAGGCGACTCTCAACCACTGCGCCACCAGGGAAGCCCGTTAACGTCTGTCTTTAAATGTGACGATCCCTATACTGAGAAACAAGTAGCCTATATGGCATCTGAATTCACCATTTCCCCTCCTCGACTCCCCCAATCCCTTTTCCTTTCTAGTCTAGCCCTAAAACCTAGACTTCTTACTAAAGACTGACAATTCTGACTAATTTTGTTTACTAACTGGGTGCATCTCTTTTGTTTATATTAACTAAATTCCATTAAGATAGTCAGAGGTTGTATAGAATCTGTATCTTACTGAATTTGATACATGAATTATTAAAATTATGCTTACCTTTGGCAATGTGTAAAGACTGCATAGCTCATTTAAGTAGCAGGGAACAGAGGCCATTACAGCTACAGGTTCCTTCAGCTAGACCAGCAACAAGTATAACTAAGCCTTTCTGACAATCCATACTCTTTTGATTTGGGGGAACTACATGTCTGCTGTCCCCCTCAAACCTACTCTTATTTTCAGTTATCAGCTTTTTCTGAGAAGGGAAAAGATATAAATGTATTGGGTTGGCCAAAAAGTTCCTTGGGTTTTAAAGTAAAAATAAAAGACAAATTTTTCATTTTCACCAAGAACTATATTGAACAACGTATTCACCCTTTTGTTCCACTACCTTCTGCCATTTTCCAGGCAACTTCATAATTCCATTGTCCCAAAAAATTTTTTTAATTAATTATTTTTTTATTTATCTTCGGCTGCATTGGGTCTCCACCGCTGCACACGGGCTCTCTCTAGCTGTGGCGAGCACAGGGGCCACTCCTCGTTGCAGTGCACAGGCTCTAAGCTTGCGGTCTTCAGCAGTTGTGGCACGCGGCTCAGTAGCTGTGGGTCACGGGCTCCAGAGTGCAGGCTCAGTAGCCGCGGCGCACGGGCCCAGCCACTCCGCTGCACGTGGGATCTCCCCAGACCAGGGCCCGAACCCGTGTCCCCCGCACAGGCAGGCGGATTCCCAACCACTGCACCACCAGGGAAGCCCTTCCCAAAACGTCTTATCTTTTTAAGCAAAGAACTGTTCCAGGTGTCTTTTACAGTTTTCCAGGGAAATCAATTTTTTTCCATTAAGAGAATTGTGTAAAGACCAAAATAAATGGAAATCCAAAGGTGCAATGTCTGGTGAATACGGCAGATGAATCAGAACTTCCCAGCCAAGCTGTAACAGTTTTTGCCTGGTCATGAAAGAAATATGCAGTCTTGTGTTATCCTGATGGAAGATGATGAGTTTTCTGTTGACCAATGCTGGACACTTTTCGTTGAGTGCTACTTTCAGTTGGTTTAACTGGGAGCAGTAGTTGCTGGAATTAATTGTGTGGTTTTGCGGAAAGAGCTCATAATACAGGACTCCCTTCCAATCCCACCATATACACAAC
This sequence comes from Mesoplodon bidens, assembly GCF_964165515.1. Lineage (NCBI taxonomy): Eukaryota > Metazoa > Chordata > Mammalia > Artiodactyla > Ziphiidae > Mesoplodon > Mesoplodon bidens. The sequence goes on along the minus strand of NC_138179.1, from coordinate 49,724,029 downwards.
ATCACCTTCTCTGGATGAAGACCGGCCTATGGTGTGGTTCGTGGTGGTTCATTTCCCTTGCCCCACGATCTCTTCCATTCCACATTATTGTACAGTATCCACTTTTCATCGCCCGTCAGAGTTTGTTTTAAAAACGGTACATTTTCGTTACGTTTCAGTGGAGAATCGCATGTGGAAATATGGTCAATAACGTTTTTTTCACTCAACTTATGTGGAACCCAAACATCAAAGCTATTAACATAACCAAGCTGCTGCAAATGATTTTCAATGCTTGATGTGGATATTTTGAGTACGTTGGCTATCTCCAGCATGGTATAATGTTGGTTGTTCTCAATTAATGTCTCGATTTGATCGGTATCAACTTCAACTGGTCTACCCGACCATGGAGCATCGTCCAGTGAGAAATCTCCAGCACGAAACTTCGCAAACCACTTCTGACATGTTTGATCAGTCACAGCACCTTCTCCACACACTGCACAGATCTTTTTTTGCGTTTCAGTTGCATTTCTACTTTTCTTGAAATAATAAAGCATAATATGCCGAAAATGTTGCTTTTTCCCCATCTTCAATATTAAAATGGCTACACAAACACTCACCAATTTCGGTGGGTCTTTTCTTAAACGCACGCTGATGCGACAGCTGTCACAATACGATCTAACAAAACTGTGTCAGACGAGGTTAAAGACAACAGCACGACTAGAGCCACATCGTACAGAAAAAAATGAACGAACCTTCTGGCAAACCCAACAGAAACAGCGATTTCAAAGTCAGGCTTATACCGGAATGGCAGAGACTCAGTAGTTGTATGACCTTTCCAAAACGATTTCTTCAGTTATAAAATGAGCATACTAATATGTATTTCATTAAGTAGGACATGCAGAATGTTTAGATTCTAGATTTAGCACCTAATACACACTGAGTTAGGTGCTATTTCCTTTTCCCAAAGAAAAACAAATTTCAAAGGGAAACTAAGGTAGAAGGACAACTCAGCTTTTACAAAGACCCTATCCAGAAAATTTATCTATGTCATCAAAATATTAAAGGAAAGCTATTTTCTCCTCAGCCAAAGAATGACTTTTCTTAGGAAGTTAGGTTTTTAAAGATCAACGTTCTAATTTAACAATAAAGTCTAAATTGTAACACCACATATTTCTATTGCATTGAATTCAAATCTAGTTTTTCGGCAGCCATAAAATGTAGTAGAAGCACTGCTGGGGCTTAGCTAATGCAGGGTTTACCCAACTATATTAACCATTTGTTCGCCAACTGAAACTAGAGTGGGAGTAGGGACACGTACATAAAACCAAAGAAACCAACTCTACTCTGCTTTGATTCTGCCTATTCTAAGTCTTTTTCAAAATAATTATTTTCCATATTTTTAATAGTAATACAAGTATATCATATCAAATTTTAAAAGAATACAGTAAAAAGCAACCCACTTTCCCTTCACAGGCTGCCTTAACAGGCTGCCTTAACAAAGATTTTTTTCTGCATAGTCAAGCAAATAAAAAATAAATATATAGGCAGACCCCACAGAATGTACCCTTTTAATATTTCACAGTGAAATGCCTCAGTTCATCTTTCTTGACACAACATTTTCCAGCCAATGGTTTCATACAGTAAAATTTTTATCTTTCAATCTCAAAAATCTAATTCAACATTTTAAGGAAAAGACAAGTGAGAAATCTGGAGATACATCCACATACAACTTGTAGGACTTTGGGAAAGCTGCTTAAGTATCAACAAAAGGTATGGACATGTTACTACATAGAAAGCAACTGTTAACAACCATAGTAATTATTTGGTAATCAGGAAGAAACGTTTAAGTATTTTATACCTTAATTTTCTAAAACAGCCAGCTATGTTTTAGAAATTGGTTAGGGGTTGGGTTGATGTGTAAGCCATTTAAAATAATGGTAAATAGGTTCCCAAATAGGGTTTTCATACAGAAGGTCTGATTTTCAGGAACAAAATAGTGATTTTTAAGCAGGAGGTATATATCTATCTGCCCACGTATACATGTATATGATATATATCATTTAACACAAGTGGTAGTTTACTATAATACACACTATTCTGCACCTTGCTTCTTTACTTAATGTATCTTGGAAATTGTTCTATACATATTGAGTATTAAAGCTGCATGGTTTCCCTTTACCCATTTTAGTATCCTATTTCTTCAAATCTAAAATGCCATTAGGGCTCCCCTGGTGGCGCAGTGGTTAAGAATCCACCTACCAGTGCAGGGGACATGGGTTCGAGCCCTGGTCTGGGAAGATCCTACATGCCGCTACGCAACTGGACTCGTGTGCCACAACTACTAAGCCTGTGCTCTAGAGCCCGTGAGCCACAACTACTGAGCCCACGCACAACAACTACTGAAGCCCATGTGCCTAGAGCCCATGCTCCGCAACAAGAGAAGCCACCGCGATGAGAAGCCCGCGCACCGCAACACAGAATAGCCCCCACTCGCCACAACTAGAGAAAGCCCGCGCGCAGCAGCGAAGACCCAATGCAGCCAAAAATAAATAAATTAATTTAAAAAATTTAAATGCCATTAACCGTAAAACAGTTTTATGTGCCACTAAGAAAGAAATTTAAAAAGCTGCCAATTATAACTATAATGCCATTAATAAGGTGTATCTGATTTTATCTTTATTAAAATATGAAAAACTGTCTTAGAATCAAGGAAATATGGTAGACTATTTCCAATCTATTACAGTGATATAATGAATAACTTCAATCATACATTATTTTGTGCATTTCATGAATAAGTTAAAGATAGATAGACAGATAGAAACAGAATTACTGGATCTAAGGATACATGTATTTTAATCTTTAAGTAATTCAAATTGTTCTCCACAGTGGTTTTATCAGTTTATAGTCTCACTGGCTATAATGTAAGAACCTTTTCTCCAAAATCTGACCAGGCTAATCTTTTTTTTAAGCCTTTTCCAAGCCAACAAGTGAAAAATGATATCTCACAGTTTAATATGCATTATCTCTAATATGAAAAGGATTGAGAATATTTTCAAACACCTAAAGGTCATTTGCATTACTTTTCTGTAAACAGTGCTCATATCATTTCTCCCTTTCTATTTAGGTTATAAGTCTTTTACAAACTGATGATAATAAATACATAAGGAAATCTGTCCTTTGTCTGTAATGAAATATTACAGATACTTCCCCCAGTTTGTTTTTTTCTTGTTGTTCTGTTTTTTTACCTTATTTATGATGAAATACAGTCAAATTTATTCCCCCCCCCCTTTTTTTTGCGGTACATGGGCTTCTCACTGTTGTGGCCTCTCCTGTTGCGGAGCACAGGCTCCAGACGCGCAGGCTCAGCGGCCATGGCTCACGGGCCCAGCAGCTCCGTGGCATGTGGGATCTTCCCGGACCGGGGCACGAACCCGTGTCCCCTGCATCAGCAGGTGGACTCTCAACCACTGCACCACCAGGGAAGCCTTATCCTTTTTTTAATGTCTTCTGGGTTTGGAGTTTAACTTAGAAAAGTTTTCCTCATTCTAAGATTATTTTTAAAATAATAATTATCCCATTGTTCATCTTAATGATTTCATGATTTCATTTTTTACATTTAAATATTTTATTCATCTGGAATATATTTTTGGGTAAGGTATGACAGTGGGGATCCAACTTCTTTTTTCTGGGTTGCTATCCAGTTGTCCCAACACCACTGCTCAGTGACTGAGGCTCTTTCAGATGTTCTAACTAAGAGCTCAGAATTACTGAAACAAACACCAAAATTAGGGGCTTAGGACCCTACAACATATACAGCATTAAAAGCACAGATCTGGGAGTCAGATATCTAGTATATCATATTAAACTACTACTGTTACAAATTCTGGGAAATAGAGAGTAGCAAGACAGAGGCTTCTCTATTTATGATTTTTATTATATTTAGGTTTTTGATAAAGACCTAAAGATGGATTATCTCAAATTCAGTTAAAATATCTAAATATACACTATACATCAGAGGTGTTAATAACAAGTAGCCTTTATATAGTGTTTTACAGTTTGTGTAAAGTGACTTCACTTAATTTACTTTATCCTCATAATCACTCTGTGAGAACAGAGGTAGAGATTTTAATCCCATTTATTGCTGAGAAAAATAATTCAGTTATGGCAACTTGTCCCTTAAAGTAAGTGGCAGAGCCAAACTCTAACCTAAATCTTACGTTTCCAAATGCTGCTCACACTGCCTCATACCCTACACCAAGTACTTTTAAACAAAAATAAAAGAGAATCCCTACTCTCAAGGAACTTGAAGCAATTTGTCAATTAAATATTCAATTGATCACATACTAAAAAATATAAAACATGGCCCCTGGCCTTAAAAAACCTTCAAAGGTGTACAGTAAGTTTAAAAAGCAAGACTTGGGGGACTGGAAAATAAGCCTGAAGAGCAGGAACGATGTCTTATCTACTTTGCCCATGGCTTATGCTATTTACAACTGGTATAACTAGAATAGGTTATTAGCTCAGTAAATGCTGGTTGTCTGTTACTGACTGAACCCTCTAGACAGCGTGAAATATGAAATAATACCACACCTCATTCATTTTTCTCAGGTGCTAAACTTTTCTTTGTGACCAAAAAAATCAGCCAAATCATCAAACGGCTTAGACAATATAACAAAGGAAGTTCAGGCACCACTTCTGGGCTACACCTACTTACCTATTTCATGGCAAAATAAAGATTCTGAGCTACATTCCATTCCATTTCAAAGCTGCCGGAAGGTTATAAAACAATTTCAAGAATCAAATCCAGCTCAACAGCCACAAAATACAACTATCATTTGCTGTTGCTTTATTCCAAATTAAACACATCCTCTGCCTCTAATAAAAAATTGTCCATAACAATTCTCATCAACAGGCCTTTTTTTTTTTTTTTTTTTTGCGGTACACAGGCCTCTCACTGTTGTGGCCTTTCCCGTTGTGGAGCACAGGCTCCGGATGCGCACGCTCAGCGGCCATGGATCACGGGCCCAGCCGCTCCGCGGCATGTGGGATCTTCCCGGTCCGGGGCACGAACCCGTGTCCCCTGCATCGGCAGGCGGACTCTCAACCACTGCGCTACCAGGGAAGCCCAGGCTTTTCTTAATGTTGTTTCCTTCAGACATCTTGTCAACGTATCTTTTCTACAGGTCTTTTGTTTTTTTAACACTAATAATCACTTACCTGCCACACACAAAAGTTCCTATTTTTTTTAACTTTTGAAATATTTTAATAAATACTAGGGGAGAGCAAAAGGTGAATAATAAGGGAAATTCAAGAACAAAATTAAACCCACTTTACAAAGTTTAATTTTCTGTTGTACCACAGATAATTTTCCTTCAGAGTTGGCATGCCCTATTCTCCAACCTATCCAGTGACAAGTTATACACACTGTAGCCCCAGGGACTGGCACCCTTTGTGAAAATCTTGCATGGGTTGAAATAATTTTTAAACATCAACAAAAAAATCCTAAAAAGATCAGGTTTAAATTTAGTGGATGGTTGCATGTTAAAAATGTTAAAGCCTTAAAATCAAATAAAAGGAACTAAAGGTTGACAATAAACGACTAAATGCAAAGAACTTACAAAGCCATGAGCCTAGAAATGATTTGCAGTGACTGCTCTATACAATAGTAAGGAGGCATGATTTTCAGTGGAGCAACAGGGCTTTCTTCAGTGGTTATTTATAGAAAAGGTTTGGTACAATGAAAAAAATCAGTCATGAATTACCTCAATATACCATAAATGTGGCTATATTCTAGGTCAAATCATGTGGGTATTATAGAAAGAGCTATGTAAGAGAAACCAGCACAATGCCTGCACAATGTTTAATGTGACACTAAAAAATAAAAGAGCCATTTACAAGACAATTAAAAGGTCCCATTCTTTTTGAAGGGTAAAGACTGTACTAGCCATTCAAGGCAGGTGGGTTTTTGCACAACAATGTGAATTTAGTAAACACTACTGAACTGTACACTTAAAAATGGTTAAGATGGCAATTTTATGTTATGTGGGTTTTGCCACAATTAAAAAGAAAAAAAAAAGATGGGCTTCAAATTTCCCTGTTATTTTAAATAAATGATGGATTTATGAGTTATTGAGTGCTTATTACATGCCTATCACCATAGAGATGAAGGTGAAATATGGATAAAACCTAATTTCTCTTTTCAAGGAGCTCAAAGTTTAAAGAGAACCAAATTCAAAAGTGTTCTTAAAATGAAACAATAATAATAATTTTCCATCACCCAAAAATAGGTGAGTATCCATTTACCTCACCTTTCTTAAACTCACTGTCTGTATGTCTCTCACTCTCTTTCCCTCTGCAGGTTCTAGTTGTACTTTAAAGTCTCTGATGCGTACAATGAAAAATTCTAGGATTCAAACAGATTTGCTAGCCCCTATGAAATGCCCCCCAGTTCTACTCCCTTGTGTGCCTGAACAAAGAGAGTAACAATCAGCAATGCTCCTGGGAATCTCTGAAAAGGAAGAGAGGTTTCAAATAGTAGGGAAAGATCAAATCCAATCTTCAGACTTTATTCTGAACTGTCGCCTCCATTCAATTCAACCCAACACTTAACTATGCAAACCACTGGGACTAATCCTATCAAGAAGTCATTTCTAGGGCCTCCCTGGTGGCGCAGTGGTTGGGAGTCCGCCTGCCGATGCAGGGGACACGGGTTCGTGCCCCGGTCCAGGAGGATCCCACATGCCGCGGAGCGGCTGGGCCCGTGAGCCATGGCCGCTGGGCCTGCGCGTCCGGAGCCTGTGCTCCGCAACGGGAGAGGCCACAGCAGTGAGAGGCCCACATACCGCAAAAAGAAAAAAAAAAAAAAGAAGTCATTTCTACTTTAGTCCCGATTACCCTTTCTCTCTTCTGGACTCTTACAAAATCTATGGTCTATGCCATACTAATTGCTCTCAACTGTAGAGTATTCTTTATATCGTGTGCAATAAGTTCTTGCGCCACTGGAAAACAAGTTTAATGGTGATCAAGTCTTTCTATCTGTCCAAAAGAATAGGTGAATGCTTAGTAATAAATATTAATTTGAAATATATTTTTTGAGCATTTCCTTTGTGTTAGCACTGGATAGAATTTGTGGATGTAAAATATAAAAAGCAAAGGTTTTAAAGACTGAAACATCCTGCTTCATGCCCTGTCCTCTTGTGCCCCTTAATATACACATTTGAACTGATCAGACTTCCCATTCAAATTGTGGAAATTCATTTCCCAAATTCAAAGAATTAGTCAACAGTAGCGCCCCTCTCCCCAAAGATCCCTTTATACAACAAGACCCTCCATGACCAGAAGTAGAAGTGCAATGATTTCCATCATTTCTGAGGTACTGTTCACATCTGCAAAGAACAAACAGTAGCCCTTGAATATGAGGGAGCTAAAAAGTGAATGGAGTTGGTTGGTTGGTTTCCAACTAGCAAGAACTCAGAAGCAGAAATGTTAGTATTCTGTTATCCAAATGATTAGTATAGTTAAAAGAAAAAATAAATGCAGTGGAAACTTTAAGCCATACATTTCCCAGAGACTGATCTGAACTTGAGAAACAGCCTCTCAGAGAACCCTAAGAAGCCTCTGCTTCCATCTTATGTTTCATATAGGTTAATTTTTCTCTCTACTACTACATGGATTCTGATTACAGAAAAAGAACCAGGGCAATCACCAGCTTCAGGGAGAATTTGGGAGGGCAAAAATTAAACTCTGCTGTTGAATGGTTTTCTTTATAATACTGAAGCCATGATACAACATCACTAAATAATACAAAGAAAGCACACTCCAATACTATGTACTTCATTTACTTCACCCACCCATCACCTCCACCAAAAGAAACTTAAAACAGGTTGAGCCACACACAGTATGTCTGATCTGAAAGTATTCGTGACACAGCAGCTTACTCTTGCAAATTATTAGCTTAATAGTGATTTAAAATACAGTCATAGGAGAAATAGACTATTCTAGGGAGTAAAAGGCAAGTGGGAAAACCCAAACACTTTTTACAGAAAGACAACAGATATACTCAGGCATAAGATCTGCCATCAGAAACATTTTCTTTTTCTTTCTTTCTTTTTTTTTTTTTGGTATATTTAAAAAACTTACCCTGAAGAGATTTTCCCAATCCCTGGCCCAGCTTCCACCCATGTTTCTGGAGTAAGCGATGTCCAATATTATCCTGACAGACAGAACAGAGAGACAAACCAAAAATATTCCAATAATATATTCTTCCCTTCCTAGTGATATTTAAACAGGTGATGAACAAGAGATAATTCTACATATATGCATGCAAAAAGGTGCTAATAATAGGGTAAATGTGCCCAATAAAGGGGGCATTAATGTAAAAAGAAATACTGGCTAGTATTTTATATGGGAAGAACATACAGGGTAAGGGTCCTTTCTGATGGTGTGCTGGGCAACTTTTGTACATAACACTTTTAAAAGGAGAAAAAAGGGAAGGGGAAAAGGGGAAGAATACATTTATGAAGTTTAAAACTAACATTAAAAAGCATAAAATCAAGGTACTTATACAATCATATCCACCACCTAGACAGCACCACTTTATAAGTTTTTTAAAGAAAGTCTACATTGTGTTTAGTTATTCTGCTTATGTGTCAGGCTTTCATGATACAAAGTAAGTTGTAAGTGTAAGACTGCCCCACCACTAGAAATGAAAACACAATCAGAGCAAAATCCAGGCTAGACTTGATTGGTTTTTTAATATATATATAAAAATATAAATATTTAACTAGCATGCAGCCAATATTAAACTGAAAAAAGTGAGGTTAGTAAAATAAGAAATTAAACTGATTAAACAGAAAAAAATAAAATGAGCTCAAGCACAGACTGAGTGATGCATTTCAACATGTAATCTAACAAAAATACTAAAATGTTAGAATGAAACAGGCCTAGCAGTAAGTTAACAGTAAAGAACCATTAGTGCATGTAGGGGAAAAAAACCAATATACATAATGTCTCATCTTCCTAGGAGCACAGTGGAAAAGATCTTTCAATGTAAACCACATGAAAAAGACACCAGAAACAACAATTAAATGTCAGCTTTTGTGTAAGGGTTCAAGATCTTAGAAAATTCTGCAGACCTTTGTCCAATTCTTTGCTTTTTACAAATACTGCGAAGTACAGAGACAAAGCTAAAATAACCATTAACACTGTATCAGATAAAACGATGTTACTCATTCAAAAGAAAACATTTAAAAATTTTAAACATGAAGTGTTCTATATGCATTAAAATGTAATTTATAATATTAATTGGGTATCACCATTTGAAAATAATCTCATATTTCCTGAAATCAAATTATGAAGTCAACTAAACCAATTAGTCTCTGAATTAGAATCAAATCTCATATTAAATTGCTTTTTATCTTCCAGCTCCATATTCAACGGTAAAATGCTCTTCGGAGTTACAAAGGAAAGAAAAAAATTATTTCACTATTATATTCTCTGACAGTAAGTTACAAAAGGAAGATTAAGCCTCCCCAATGCTCTGTTTAAAAATTTAAAAAAGGTCAACTTCCTTCTATAAGTTTATGACAGGATGCCAACTGGAAAACTGGGCCGAATTTCACTGATCAGAGGAAGAAAGATCAGGATACTTAAAAAAAAAAACAAAAATGTGGCAAATGATAATGAGAAGTCTGTTTCTAAAACAAAACATGCAATTGTTTTTGTTTTTTTTTTGCGGTACGTGGGCCTCTCACCGCTGGGGCCTCTCCCGCCGCGGAGCACAGGCTCCGGACGCGCAGGCTCAGCTGCCATGGATCATGGGCCCAGCCGCTCCACGGCATGTGGGATCCTCCCGGATCGAGGCACGAACCCGTGTCCCCTGCATCGGCAGGCGGACTCTCAACCACTGCGCCACCAGGGAAGCCCCGAAACATGCAATTGTTTTAAACGTATATATACAAAATCATTACTGTGCACAGAAGGTCACTTAGAGATTATTTTTTGCTAGCAACTGAGAGAATGAGAAAATGCTACGGCTATGTGTAATCCCAGTACAGAATGCCTAACTATTTATAAATAACTTTATTGTTAAAAAAATTTTTGTAAGTCTTAATACAAGTAATGTTAGCAGAAAAGGAAGATAAAGAGGCCTTTATACTACTACTGTGGAAATAAACTTACCTGTACATAAAATCATTGTTTTACATCATTCTAACTCCTACAACTGAATTAACTATGGGAAGGACAAGGATAGCAGAATGACTCTAAGATTTTGTAGCTGATTGAAGTATTGTTTAATTTTTTAACACACTAATTTTGTAACTATACTTGGCACAGATTTACGGTATTAAACCATGCTGACAAAAATTGTTGTCCCTTTTTTTAATTTAAGAAAACTCAATCTTTTGGCTAAGTGGAGATGAGACATTATGCTGACTGTGTTATATTATGAATGCACTAAAATAAACAGACAGATGAAGCAGTATGCTATTTCCAAAAGCAGTGCAAGTGGAGTGAAAGCATTTCCATACGAACCTGGCTTTAAAAACTGGGCTGTCAAAAGAACAGTTAAATGTAACACAAAGTAAGAAACTGTCCAATCACTAACGGTCTTTTTTTTTTTGTCTTGTTTTCAATTCACTGCTTGCAATTAATGTATTTATTAAAGAAGAGTGAAAGCATAAGTAAATTCACGAGTCAAGACCAGCTGAGAGATTCAAGAGCAGCGTGTTGTGACTGACAACAGTGAAAGGAAAAGCAAATGTTAAAGGGAGAAGGAGGAAAAAGAAAAATTTAGGGTTATACACATTAGCACCACTTTTACAAAACCACTCAAGATGGCTGTCACCTTCTCAAAAAAAACTATTGATACAAAATGGCAGTGGCATTTCTCTTCTAAAGCTTTAGGTGAAAACTGTTCTTGAATTAAATCTACTTCCCCAAGTATGTACAGGGAATGAACTGTCAGGGGTTATATTAAAATTATTAACATGCCACTCTGTGTCCTTGCAGTTATAACAAACGCAACAAAAATAATAGGCATATCTCCCAGAAAGTCTTCCCCTCACCAACCTCCTAGATTAAGTGAATGACTAATACAGAAAATCTAAACCTTTCCTATCATTTCAGCCTATCTGCTTTTGGAGGAAAAAAGGCAGTTCTGTGACTCTGGAGAAACGACTAGTATTCATTATGGTCCTTTTTCTTACCAGAAAAAGAAAAAAGTTTTATAAACACTAGTCAAAACTCCAACAGGCTTAAGGATGATGGGTAACACAAAAAAGGCACACCAAAATACCTTATAACAAAGTAGAACAAAGCAGACTTGTCTAATCTGAAGTGATCAAAATGTTCATTGAACTTTCACTGTGAAAGAGCAAGGGATTCAATGGCCAGCCTGTGAAAATCATTAATCTACTCTCTCTGGTTAGGTTGCCAATTATTCCCGTGAATGTTATAACAGTAAGCTGCAGTAAATAATTTGTAGCCCAAACAGGTAATCTAGACCTAACATAGGCAATGAGTACTATTTAACTTCTGAAATAGTAACAATTTACTATTTTGGTCACTATAATAGTGACTAAAAAACTTTCAGTTTTTTATTTTTAAATAAAATATATAATTTGCGATTTAGTTATAATCTCATAGAAGCAAAAATAAATAATAGATTTTATTTTTTCTTTTTTAACACAGCCTGGTTTGTGACTAACAAAGGGGCATGTACAGTGACAGGCTGTTTATAATTTACATGCACATGGAAGAAATGCAGGGAAATACACAATTAATAAAGCAACTGAACTTTGCCCAAGGGAAGTAGGCAAAAAGCTGGTTTTCCACAAGATTCATAGAGTTCCCGCAACCTATTTGTTTTTTTGTTTCAGGCCGTGTGGCACAGCCTGTGGGATCTTAGTTCCCCGACCAGGGAATGAAACCAGGCCCTTGGCAGTGAAAGTGCAGAGTCCTAATCACTGGACCGCCAGAGAATTCCTCCCACAACCTATTTGTTAGTCTCTGTGCTTGAGACTCCAAAAATGGTGGCAGTGCGGCATTTTCTTTGGTTAGGCATGAAGTTTTTCTTAATTTTGGTTAAACTATGAAGCTGACCTAAAAACGCAAACTTTTTTCACCTAGATTACCTAAATTGGCCTTTACATTTTTTTGTATTTCTAAACTTAAATGTAAATTAAAGTGCCATATTTTAACCCTTTGTTCCTCTGTATTATATGTGTGAAAAAGATTTTTTTTTTTTTTTTGCGGTACGCAGGCCTCTCACTGCTGTGGCCTCTCCCGCTGCGGAGCACAGGCTCCGGATGCGCACGCTCAGCGGCCATGGCTCACGGGTCCAGCCACTCTGCAGCATGCGGGATCCTCCCGGACCGGGGCACGAACCCGTGTCCCCTGCATCGGCAGGCGGACTCCCAACCACTGCGCCACCAGGGAAGCCCAAGAATATAATTTTTAAATGGGAACATCATTGATAGCAAGAAATGTGTATTATAAACAACTACCAATATGCTGAAAACACAATACCAGCCAAATAACAAAAACAAAAAACCAACTCATTGTTTCATCCATTCCTCGACATTTTTATTAATTAAATACCAAGTAGAAAAATTTCCCAGGAACTTTGCCCCATGAAGCTGTACACCACCAGAGTAACAATGATCATTTTGGCAACAGCACCACCAATCTGTATAATGGGAGCCTGCCAAAATACAGATTAAAATTTACTTCACCGTGTGGGGCTAATTCCACATTTTTAATAGGGAATAGAATATCATGTCTCAAGAGAAAACTATACTACAATTATGTCAGTGACTAGATGAATACTAATTCCACACTGAATTTTCTTTTAGTTGACAGCCACATTCAATTTACACCATTTAGCTCATTTTCAACAGTGACAAAAATGGCAAGTCTCTTGAGTGGGTTGTAAGCTTTGCTGATTGTGTATTAAAGACTCTAAGCAAAAACCAAGTGCTACTAGGTGAACCCATGCAAACAACAAGTTGTAAAAATTCCCAAAACAAAAAAATCTATAGCTCACTACAGATGACACAATGAAGACTAGAGAGAAAAGCCATATAGTAATGCTACACCATTCAGCTCCAAGAAGCACATTATTTATAGTGCAGTCCACATATGGTCACTGCTAAATGTCAAATCAGCAGTCTTACGGAGTTACAGTTTGGAACTAGTGGAGTCCACAGATCTAAACAGATATGCAACAAGACAAAACCCACTTATACATATACTTCTAAATCCCTAGATATGCAAAGGAAACATCAGCAACTGGAATTTGAAAACTTAACATTAATTTTTAAAACCTGCTCGGTCAACCTGACAACTCTACAGACAGAATTTTAATCAGTCAGGTAGAACAAAGGCCAACTAATGGCTGATGTGTAGTTTTACTTCCAGCTGCAACAATGACAACATATTTTATGTCTATGGTGCAGGCATTTTAACTTTTGGATAGCTTATAATCACTCTCCCATCTGATTTCTCATCTTCTTTCTATGATAAAGATCATAAAGGACCATATATCCTAAATCACATCAACCAATTCTTGGATCTATGGTAGAATCCTAGACTGGGCTATGGTTTTAGATTAAGTTTTATTTGTTTTCTAAATATTTTATCTTTAAGTATATAGAGGTCATAATTATAGCCGGGACCTAAAAATCTCATAAAGCAATAACTTAAAATATAAGTTCTAAAAGTTTTTTGTAATGAGGGTAAAATATTAATACTTTCTACGTTCCTTTAATTCAGATAATCAAGTTGTCTGGCAATTCTTTAAAAATTTTCTTAGAACAGTGTTTTATTCTTTTTTTTTCAGTGTTTTATTCTTGACCAGAAATTTCACTGAAAGGTATCTGGTTGGCTGAAGTAAAGAAGGGAAAATAAAACTTTATAACAAAGATTATGAAATACTTTACAAATGCTGGATTTTCATGTGTTTTAAACATTTCCTGATTGAAACAAACACCTGTAATCATCTCAGGAACAAAGCTAAGCTTCAGAAGTTTACCAAAAGCATAATGCATTATCACATCTTTGTATCTCATTTCCCATCTTGCTGGTTCGCAACAAATTTACCCTATTACAAAACAAAAGGACCTTAATCCTATACTCACAATAACCCTTCACAAGGGCATATTCTTGGCACAAACCTGTGCAGAGACTTCCTCGGTTACCAGCTGCTGCAGATTACCTTTGTTAGAAAAAAAAGTGACTAGACCTTTAGCTCCTGCAATGATCTGTAGACTCCCAAAGCTGCATATTTCCAGCCACTTTTGAGTTGCATGCTGTAGCAAAACAGTCAGCACCTCTCAATAGATATTGCTGCAGAGAAAGATTTTAATTCAGCAGAGACTCTTTCTGTGTGTTAGAAACAACGCCATTTACCCCTAAGAACAAGATAGCTCAACAAGATAGCCAGCCAGCCAGCCATATAACTAATATACACTTATTTGGTGAGCATTCCTAAGGTGATAGGGCACTTGGGGGTTACTACACTATTTTGACGCCAATCATTTTGGGACTTCCTTTTAAAACCTTAAATTTATCCCCAAATTATTTGGTAACAGAAATAAAATCCCTCTCTTTTTGCCCCACTTCCATCTAACACCATGTCGGCTATGAAGCTCCTCCCCCTACTACCTAAACTACCACATCACAAATAAAGCATATTTTAATGTGTTTCGGGAGTAAATTTTCATTGTAAGTATAACTTATTAATATACATCTCTGAACATATAATTATTCATAAAAAAATAAATATCCAGTCTGAGTACTATATACCATTTGCTATTTTTAGTGGAGAAGATAATAACCATTTAATAAATATGGCAGATATCAATTCCACTCCTACTTGTTGAGATTACTCAGTCAGACTGAATTCTGATAGTGTTCTCCCTATGACATGTGCTGGAAAAATTCCTGGTCAGTGTGAGAGGAAAAAGAGCACTAGTCCCACATGCCAAAGGAATGACTTTTCCAAAAATCTTTAAATGTAGCCCTAAAAGAAGGCTTTAAAAATGTTAAATATCATTTAATTTACTGCTTTTACAAAAACTTTTTTTAGTATAATAATAATGACTACTAGGCTGCAAACTTAGTCTAGCTAAATTTCCTGCTACTGCTGAGTCAGAGTACCCACAGAACTACAGCTTGTACAATATTAACCAACCATGTACCTTGTAGAATATGGTACTTCGGCCTTTCTTCTGACAGCTATCTGTTCTTAAACTCTGACCCAAAGAAACATTTAAATAAAATGGAAAAATTAAATTATTTTTCAAGTACAAGGTATTGACCTAGCTAGCCTACAGATTTTATTGTAAAACTCTACCTTGTGATAATTCCCAAGATGATATAAAACAAGGCAACAACTTCAGTGATTTTTAACTTAACAAAGTGGGCTTGGCATTTTATCCTTAAATCAAAACAAGACTGGGCTTTCAGCACATCACGTGTGAATTCTCCCTCTGCAGCATTATCACATGCGTCATCAATTACTGCCATGCCTAAGTCTAGCATCATGCCAGCACATTAAGACAGAGGTACTATATGCAGTGTTCACTGGACCAGAAGAACAGAAATAAGAAGGGGAGGTGGGGGAGAAAGAAACCCTAGAGAAGAAATTAAAAAAAGGCAGACCGTGCAATACAAACCAGATCATGGCTGCTTAGCTAATATGGGCCAACTGCTGTGGAAGAAAAATGTCGAACACCCCAAGTTGTGTAAATTTCTGTAAACATCTAAACACACACACAAACACACACAACACCAACCTAATTAGGAACATAAATATATGTTGATCCTTTACTATGGTACAGTTACGAAAATAAAAGCTAAAGTTAAAATATCTGCTCTCTAAATTGCCTTATTTTCCTGAGGGAGGAGGAGAAGCTAGTGTTTCTTAAAGGGAGAAGGGGGATGTCTTGACTGCTATAGAGATTCTCTCTTTGATGATTTTTTCATTCAAGTTAACCAACAACTTCCTGAAACCCTTATTAAATACGTAAACTTAAGCACAAATATTAAATACTGACAATACTGACAAGTTTAGACATTTTAACAATGGGCTGTGTAATCTGAAAATAAAGGGCTTTTCAAAATAAAAATAATGTTCAAAAGTTAAGAGTCAGGAAAATAAATCTCCTTGTTCTGTTGCTTTGCATCAATATTTAAAATTAAGTTGTGTGAAAAGATACAATCAACTTTTGACAAAAACCAGACATCTCAAGCCACAGAAACCAAAATTACCATGTTTTACAAGAGTCTGGTAAATAAAACACATTAGTCCTTAACTGTTCCTAATGGAACATTTCACACATGATTGTGTTGCCCAGGAAATGTGAAGCTTTTTAAAGGATCAAAATACATTTTACTCCTTTATTCAATTTACAAAAACACTAAACTTCAACTTGCTATCTTTAACAGGATATCAGTATGGGTCAAAAATGATATTTTTCCATCGAAATTCTAAATTGTTTCTAGATTCTTCACTGATTTCCCAACATATTAAATATTAGATTACAACCCAAACTCTACTTGATTACTGTAGGGCATGCAAGACCTCTAAACTGTACTATAAGTTATTAATAAGTTTAACTTCATTCACATCAAGTGTCACACGAACACTACCTATCTGTGACCCAAAATTAAGCACTGATCTTACCGATTCTATAGGCTTGTCAAGTGATGCTTGTTCAATTTCCAAATGTCCTTCTTCATACTGATCAAAGTGATTACCCTGAAAAAACAAGACAAGTTATTTTTTCCGAAAGCAATAAATGCCAAAATTATTAGTAAAACTAATCAAACTAGGGGTTATTTTAACTTTTCATTCTTTTTCTGTAAACAAACTATGCCACAAATTCAGACTTTCTTAAATTTATAAAAACAATCAGAAGTCTAGATCTAATAATGTGAACTCGTCTTCCTATGAGGAACATTGAAACTGCTAACTAAAACATTATCAACCATTTGGGCTCTCAACTCTTTTGTAGACTGACTATATTAGGAAGCCTGCAGAATCTTAAAAACAAAGGGCTGTATTGTGTTTTACTTTTCCTAAACAATCTTGTGCTACAGAAAATAAACCCTAACAGTAGAATGCAAATAAAATCTGTATTACAATACTGTTCAATGTTGACAACATTGCTTTTAACTAAAACTGCTAAAACAACCAACTTTAAATCATCAAGTTCTAACTCCAAAGTTTCAAGGAAGTCAGAAACACAATCTCTTGACACAGTATCCCAAATATAGCTATTCCGCTAATGATCTGCCAAAAGAGATAAGCATGCCTGTATAATGCCATATTTGACCACAATCAAGCAAGCTGTCACTGCAACTAGAATAAGTCAAAACAGCTCAATTGAGGATAGGTGCAGACAACTAGGAAATTCTCTCTAATCCTGGTTTTCTCTGCTCCATGAGAAATGAAGAGCCCATAATTTGGCTTTAAATCAGAGTATCAATTTTCCGGTTTCCTTCGTGTTACAAAGTAGACGGCATGAGGATTTGTGAGTTCTGAACTGACCTAAGTCAAAAGACTAAAGACTTCAGTCTAGCCTAAATTTAATTCAGGTGTGGAGTGGTATGACAACTTGAATGTTAACCTAACCAAAAATTACTTTGCTTTTTCAAAGTAAAATTGCAGTTGAAAGAATAAAGTTTAATGATAGCAAGCTCTAACATATAGTTTGTCACACCGTATCATAAACATTAGGTTACTTGTTTCCCTCACCAGAATGTGAAGTCCCTAAGGAGAAGAATGGTGGTCTTGTAGTGAAGAAAAAGTTCTGCAACTAGACAGTGGTGATAATGGTCGTACAACATTGTTAATGTATTTAATGCCACTGAACTGTGCACTTTAATATAATTAAAATGAAAATTTTTGTTATGTGTATTTTACCACATTAAAAATAATAAAACTGTGTGCTAGAGTCTATCCAAAAAAAGAAAGGAGTAATAGGACAGGAGTGGGGTTTCCAAAGACAAAAAGCTAATCTTAAAAAGGGAATAGGATTGGGCTTCCCTGGTGGCGCAGTGGTTGAGAGTCCGCCTGCCGATGCAGGGGACACGGGTTCGTACCCCGGTCCGGGAAGATCCCACATGCCGCGGAGCTGCTGGGCCCGTGAGCCATGGCTGCTAAGCCTGCGCGTCTGGAGCCTGTGCTCCGCAACGGGAGAGGCCACAACAGTGAGAGGCCCGCGTACCGCAAAAAAAAAAAAAAAAAAAAAGGAATAGGATTTAAGAGTAGGTATTCCTTCCAAGAATAAGAAAAAGCAATCATCAACAAATACTAAAATGTGAAAAAATAGCTATCAATCTTGAAAGTCTGTCTGAATCTTCAATATTTTGTCCAACGATCTCTTTAAAATAACACCTACCTCTTGGCATTTTAACTTCTATTCCAACATTTAAAAGTTTAACAGTTACTTTAAAAGGTGTTAATTGCAAAGTACAGCTAAATTCCTAAATAATAAATATCCAGATAATTAGATTAACTCAAACCTCACAGTATTATAGAACACCAATGTCCAGCCAAATCTCATAATTCTCTTTCATTCTATAGCTTGATATGATCTAATTATAAAAGAATAATCTTGGGCTTCCTTGGTGGCACAGTGGTTGAGAGTCCGCCTGCCAATGCAGGGGACGCCGGTTTGCACCCCGATCCGGGAGGATCCCACGTGCCGCAGAGCGTCTGGGCCTGTGAGACATGGCCGTTGAGCCTGCGCGTCCGGAGCCTGTGCTCCGCGGTGGGAGAGGCCACAGCAGTGAGAGGCCCGCGTACCGCAAAAAAAAAAAAAGAATATCTCAAACTACCAACAATAATTGGGTACTATTTTTAAAATAATTAAATCTTTAGAGTATTTAACTTAGGACAACCGTGTTTCAAATCAAAAGAGAACTGCTCCCAAATTTATCACTATCAAAAATGATATAATAAAAGCACAAACACTTAAACAGATATTATTAGTGAACTACCAAGTAATTCTACAAAAAAGAAAATGCCATCTGGGAAAACCCATTCCAGTTCATCCTTAGTACACGATAAATAACTCAAGTTTTTCCAAATAGATCATGAATCATTAGCAACATCTTTTTTTTGGTGGCCGAACCGCACGGGATGTGGGATCTTAGTTCCCCGACCAGGGATTGAACCCGGGGTGGCAGTGAAAGCGCAAAGTCTTAAGCACTGGACCACCAGAGAATTCCCTACAAATTACTGTCCATAAATACCAGATTATAAACACAGCTAAGTTTTCAAATCATTCTGCATCTATCTAACACAATACAAAAGAGCATTAATAATACAGTTTGAGTCCAGGAAAAGATCCATACATTTATGTTTTTTTGAAGTACAGTTGATTTACAATATTTATGATTAATTGATCGACAAAGGTTCAAAAACAGAGAAATAAGTATTTTCAATATATGGTGCTAGAACTAGGTATTCATATGCAAGAAAATGAGCCTCAATCCATACCGCACACCATAATAAAAATATAACTCAAAATGTATCACAGACCTAAATGTAAAACCTAAAACTATAAAATTTATAGAAGAAATATACAGGAGAAAATCTTGGTGACCTCAGGCGAGACAAAGATTTCTTAAGATACAACCCCAAAAGCACAATCTATAAAAGAAAAAATTGAAAACCTGGACTGGGAGAAAATATTCACAAATCTCAAAAGACCTGTATCCAAAATACATAAAGAACTCTCAAAACACAATGATAAGAAAACTCAGTTTTAAAGTAAGCAAAGATTTAAACAGACATTTCACCGAAGAATATATATAGATGGCAAGCACTCAACATCATTAATCATTAGGGGAATACAAACTAAAATCACAAGGTGATACCACTATGCACCTATTAAAATAGCTTAAAAAAAAAACCCAACAATGTCAAGTGCTGATGAAATTGCACAGAAACTCTCATAGATTGTTGGTGGGAATGTAAAATGGTACAGCCACTTTAGAAAACAGTTTGGCAGTTTCTTATAAACTTAAACATACACTTACCAAATAACCCATCAATACTGTCCCTAGGTATTTACACAAGTAAAAGGAAAAACCTACGTTCACACAATACCTGCCTGTGAATGTCTGGAAACTACTTAAATGTCCCTCAGCTGGGAAATGGATTTAAAAACTATGGTTCACCCATACAATGGACTATTTTTCAGCAATATAAAGGAACAAACTATTCATATAAGCAACAACATGTATGAATTTCAAACACATTATGCTAAGTGAAAGAAACCATACTGAAGAAGTTGTGTCATTCTGTTTATACAGCATGTGGAAAAAGCAAAATTAGAGAAAAGAAAACTGACTGGTGGTTGATAGGGGCTGTAGACTGACTGTGGTGGTGGCTACATTATGATACATTTTTTTAAAATATTTATTTATTTATTTATCTATTTACCTATTTATTTATTTATTTTGGCTGCGCCGGGTCTTAGTTGCCACACGGGACTTCTTAGATGCGGCAATATGAACTCTTAGTTGTGGCATGCATGTAGGATCTAGTTCCCCAACCAAGGATTGAACCTGGGCCCCCTGCATTGGAAGGTGAAGTCTTACCCACTGGACCACCAGGGAAGTCCCCTATGATACATTTTGTTAAAACACAAACTATACACATTTAAAATGGGTAAATTTCACCTATAATGGAAAATAATCTGAAAAAGAATATTTATATGTATAATTGAATCACTTTGCTGTACACCTGAAACTAACAACACTGTAAATGAACTATCCTTCAATTTTTAATAAATAAATAAATAAAATGGGTGAATTTCACTACATCTTAATTATACTTTAATTTTTTGAAAAAGGGTGGGAAAAGCCAGTATTTCTACATTTCCACCCTTAAAAAAAATATTTTTAAGCATTAAAAAAGCTTAAATCCTATTCTGTAAACACACTATAGTGGTAGTTACTTGCATCTATACATGTGTTAAAATAAAAATCAATATTACTCTATGATAGTTTTTAAAATTAAATAAAACAAAGTAAAAAACATGCATAGACAGCTCTAGAATACATACGAGGCTGATTCTAGAGGTTAACTCAGAAACCTAAGTGTCTAAGAGACAAGAGATGAGATGGAGGCCCTGATTTTAACTGCATGGTTTTTTTTTTTGAATTTTATACTTAACTACTCTAATACTCATACCCTAATAGAAATCATAATCATTTTGTGTTTACCTCTCAATATTTAAAATGAAAGCTATATGTATTTTTGAATCAATACCACTTTAAAATAGATTTTAAAATACTTCCCCAGAAATGTATTTTAAATGGTGTCGATTCAAAAATACATATAGTTATAACACAGACATAGGGAACAAACTTATGGATACCAAGGGGGAAGTGGGTGGTGGGAGGAACTAGGAGATTGGGACTGACGTATATACACTACTGATACTATGTATAAAGTAGACAACTGATGAGAGCCTCCTGTGTAGAGCAGGGAACTCTACTTAGTGCTCGGTGGTGACCTACATGGGAGGGAAATCTGAGAAAGAGGGGATAGGGGATTCGTATAGGTGATTCATTTTGCTGTACGGTAGAAACTAACAACATTGTAAAGCAACTATACTCCAATAAAAAACAATTTTAAAAAATGTTTAAACAATAAATAAGTATAGTTATGTATTATGCTGCGTTACTTTGTGACTTTTTTCCCAGAAGGAAAAGGTAAGAGGGGGAACACTGGGAGAAGAATATCACATTTTCCACAGCTATTACAAATTTAAATTGCAGATGATATTCACCGTAACACTTCTTTTATATTTTATTTATTTATTTTTGCGGTACGCGCGGGCCTCTCACTGTTGTGGCCTCTCCCGTTGCGGAGCACAGGCTCCGGACGTGCAGGCTCAGCGGCCATGGCTCACGGGCCCAGCCGCTCCGCGGCATGTGGGATCTTCCCGGACCGGGGTACAAACCCGTGTCCCCTGCATCGGCAGGCAGACTCTCAACCACTGCACCACCAGGGAAGCCCTAAGTCCTATTTTTATTACTAATTTGCTGTTTGATCTCATACAAATCATGTTATAGTTCTCATCCATTCTGCACTCATTTTTAAAATGAAGAATTTGAACTAGACACTCTTTTATGCTGTTTCTTGGTCTAAAAGTCCACGAATTTGCAGATTTAAACTGAATTAAATGTACCCTATAGGAAAAGAAAGGCTGACATTTAAAATTTGTTACTACAAAAACATAATTACCATCAATTTCCACAAAAGCAAAATGTTAACCACAAAGCCAATAATCCTTGGTGGTGAAGCATAAAACATCTTTCATCTACCACCAAAATAAACGTGATGACATGAAAATCAAGTAAAAGCTAGCAATAATCTAGGTGACCCTGGGTTTGGTATTGACTTTTTACATACTACACCAAAGGCATGATGCATGAAAGAAATAATTGATAAGTTTGGACTTTATTAAAATGTGTAACTTCTGCTCTGTGAAAGACACTGTCAAGAGAATAAGAAGACAAGGCACAAATCAGGAGAAAATATCTGCAAAAAACCCACATCTGATAAAGGGCTATTATCCAAAATATACAAAGAACTCAAACAATAAGAAAACAACTCAATTAAAAACTGAGCAAAATATCTAAACTGATACCTCACCAAAAAATATATACGTATAGCAAATAGTATATGAGAAGGTGCTCAACATCTTATTTCGTTAGGGAATTGCAAGTTAAAATGAAATACCACTACATATTAGAATGGCTAACATCCAAGACACTGAAAACACCAAATGCTAGAAAGGATGTGGGAGCAACAGGAATTCTCATTCACTGCTGGTGGGAAAGCAAAATAATACTCTGGAAGATAGTTTGGCAGTTTCTTACAAAACTAAACATAGCCTTACCACACGATCCAGCAATTGCATTCCTTGGTATTTATCCAAATGCATTTAAAACTTATATCAAACAAAATCCTGCACATGACAGTTATAGTAGTTTTATTCATAATTGCTATAACTTGGAAACAACCAAGATGTCGAATAGATGAACAGATTAACCGTGGTACATCCATGCAATAGAATATTATTCAGCACTAAAAAAGAAATGAACTATCAAGCCACAAAAAGACACAGAGGTATCTTGAACACATATTATTAATACTAAGTGAGAGACACCAACCTGAAAGGTTATAAACTGTTATGACTCCAAATATGTAACATTCTGGAAAAAGCAATACTATGGAAACAGTTAAAAACAAAACAAAACAAAACAAAACAAAACAAAACAGTGGTTGCCAGGGGCTTAAAGGGGAAGAAGGGATAAATAGATGGAGCATAGGAAATTTTTAGGACAGTGAAACTGTCTTGTATGATACTATAATGGTGGATACAGGTCATTATACTACATTTGTTAAAACCACTGAACTACACCAAGAGTGAACCCTAATGTAAACTACAACCTTGGTTGATAATCGTGTGTCAATGCTGGTTCACCTCTTGTAACAAATGTACCACTCTGGTGGGAATTGCTGATGACAGTTGATGTGAAGGGGGGAATGGATATATGGGAACTCTGAACTTTGAGCTCAACTTTGCTGTGAATCTAAAACTGCTCTAGGGCTTCCCTGGTGGCGCAGTGGTTGAGTCCGCCTGCCGATGCAGGGGACACGGGTTCGTGCCCCGGTCTGGGAAGATCCCACATGCCGCAGAGCGGCTAGGCCCGTGAGCCTTGGCTGCTGAGCCTGCGCGTCTGGAGCCTGTGCTCCGCAATGGGAAAGGCCACAACAGTGAGAGGCCCGCGTACCGCAAAAAAAAAAAAAAAAACAAAACTGCTCTAAAAAATAAAGTCTGTATATTTTTTATAAGTAGCAACAAAAAAAGTTAATAACTTGAGTAAACCCATAGTCAAAATTTCTAAAGCATTTCTTCAAAACAGTATGTCCATTTAAAAACCTGACTACAGGGCTTCCCCGGTGGCGCAGTGGTTGGGAGTCCGCCTGCCAATGCAGGGGACACGGGTTTGAGCCCTGGTCCGGGAGGATTCCACGTGCCACGGAGCAGCTAAGCCTATGCGCCACAGCTGCTGAGCCTGCGCTCTAGAGCCTGTGAGCCACAACTACTGAAGCGCACATGCCTACAGCCCGAGCTCCGCAGCGAGAGGCCACTGCAGTGAGAAGCCTGTGCACCCGCAATGAAGAGTGGCCCCCACTCGCCGCAACTAGAGAAAGCTGCATGCAGCAACGGGGACCCAACGTAGCCAAAAATAAATAATAAATAAATAAATTTATTTTTTAAAAAAACCTGACTACAAAATTGTTAAGTTGATAACAATGATTACCTCTAAGAAATGAAATGGAGAATGCAGCACTTTCTTTCACTTTTTACTTTGTTACAATGTAGCCTGAACTTTTAAACAATATCCACTTTCACATTTGTACTACTTGTTCTGTTTTCGTTTTGGGTTTTTTTTTTTTTTTTTTTTTTTTTGCTTGTTAAAAACTTTTTAACTGCTTTATTAACTTTACATTTTTCCAGGCAAATGGGTGAAACTGTACTGTTGACAGAAACTTAGATTGGGTGCCAAGGCAATCTCTAATTAGAAGCTGGTAACACCTGACACATGGAAATCACATAAGGTTCACGGCAAAGGGATCAGTAAAGGCATATCAGGAAAATGCAAGGAAAAAGAAAACAACATTGGGAATCACAGTATTAATCTCAAGGGAAATGGCAGGAGTCAAGGCATAAGGCAAAATTCATCATGATGGTCATGGTGATTAGAGGGCTCCCCTACAAGTATACAAAGACAATTCCTCAACTGCAGCTCCCCAAGTTTTCTCCTGATTTCTCTCATCCCGTCCATTAACATTTCCATCTCCATCCATCCCATCACTGACCTGTCTACTGGGTATGGCCCACTGGAAGTTACAGGCAACTCGGTGAGCCTTTCCCTGTGTATTATTTCCTGCTGGCTGGTGGCCTTCGCCCCCTCCCAAAGGGGGGTCTTCCTCTCCATTCTGCATGGGCTGCTCCATTTCTTCATTTTCCTAGGCCTATCCTTGCTGTCTCTTGCTTCTCCGATTCTCGCCACGAGTGCACTGCCACAACACTTATACCCACAGACCTGCTCCACTTCCCCTGGAGGGACGAAGGCTGCTTTGCTCTGCCGCTCCCAGTCATGTGAGGGCACCACGTCACTGCCAAGCTCACCCCCCAACTCCTGTAGCCAGTGCAGCAGGAGTGCACCCCTCTTGCCTCAAGCACACACACAGAAAACTCCCTGTATTACTGTTTTTAATAATACATTTTAATAAAAGGGGCACAATGTTCTAAAAAATTAAAGACGTTATTAGCACAAAGATTCCTTACCTGTGACAAGAGGCTACTGGACTACATGCTATATCTAGGTATAAGATTAAAGTTCTACCTACAAGTTGAGTTAACAGAATGTCTGGGAAAAAGTATTTAACAAAAAACACCCCATTAAGGGCATAATTTGAACAGTGCAAATCACCTTTCTTTTCCGTCCACACCACGCAGCTTGTGGGATCTTAGTTCCCCGACCAGGGATTGAACGCAGGCCACCACAATGAAAGCACTGAGTCCTAACCACTGGACAACCAGGGAATCCCACAAATCACCTTCAAAAGACTGAAAAAATTAGGGGACAAGGGCAAGGATGTGGAAATACTGAGTCCTTGCAACAGTTAAAAAATCACCTTGTATAAACAAGCCTCTTCTCTCTTTATTTACATAAAAGGACATGTTATTCTAACCCAACACATAATATTCACTAATTTTTTGTCATTTACTAGGAAGTGTTCCGGCACAGGACACACAGATAAAGAAAGAGTGCCTGGACTTAAGGAATATGCCTTATGGAGAAGGAAATAGCTAAACAGTGAATTACAATATGGTTAAGTGCCATAACAGAGATGTAAATGAAGAGCTGGGGGAGCATAGACTAGGAGTATCAAGCAAGACTTCAAAGTGGAAGGAGGGCTGGATCATAGCCAGGTGCAGGTGGAGTGTGGAGACTCTTCCACTGAGAAGTATAAGGCTGGCTTTGTAGAGCACAGGATTTATTCTCTGATCTATGATTTACGCTATATGCAGCTAGTAGAGGTCTTTAAGAAAGAGAGTGGTATAGTAAGGTTGGCTTTTTAAAACTGTTTATTATGATTTTTTTTTAAGGAGGTGCGAGGAGGGCCAAATATACAGAAAACAAAGGGGGAGCTGGAAAAGATCAAAGACAATGGAGATTTGGAGGGAATTGCCTTGAAGACTAGATAGCTCCTTCCTCAAAGAAGAGTTAAGAAGGACTATATTTTTGTTGGGCATGAAGGTGGTCAAAGAAGATATATGAAACTCTTCCTTTTTCTTTAGCAAAGGACGCAAGTAGTCCCTTGTTTCCCCCGAAACAGATCATTTAAAGCAAATCTTTCTTACCTATAGGAACAATGTTAAATTTTGGATCCTAATGAAGGCTTTTATATCAAGTAAGTCATAAATTTATCTAACAATGTCCCAAACACAAATGTACAAGTCAAACAGTTTGCTTTAAAAGATTAAATATACAATAAACATAATATATATATAGGTACTTAAGATAAATTGAAATACTTATTAATTACTCAAAATTAATGACAATTATAACACTAACTAATTTTGCTCAATGTCAAGAAGAATCTAAGGAGCCATGACAACTAAATGTAATGTGATATCCTGTATGGGATCCTGGAATAGAAAAAGGACATTAGGGGAATACTAAGGATATCTGAATAAAGTTAATAATAATGTATCAAGGGAATTCCCTGGCAGTCCAGTGGTTAAAACTCCACACATCCAATGCAGGGGGCGCGGGTTCGTTCCCTGGTCGGGGAACTAAGATCCCACATGCTTCTCCGTGCAGCCAAACGCTACTACTACTACTACTACTGCTACTGCTACTGCTACTGCTACTGCTACTGCTACTGCTACTACTACTACTACTAATAATAATAATATATCGATATTGGCTCATTAGTACAAATATGCCATGCTAATGTAAAATGTTAACAGCAGGGGAAAATGGGCACAAAGTATATGAGGTGTTATGTGTATGTATATGAACTCTGTACCATCTTAGCAATCTTTCTGTAAATCTAAAACTGTACTAAAATAAAACGTTTATTTAAAAAAAAAAGTTTTGGGAAGGGTCAACACAACTCCATACATACAGACATGTACAGCTTCTTTGAGCTTTATAAAATACCTTTAGAAACCTTATCCTAAGGTTATTAGGATAAGCTCAGGAGATACTCAATACAGGATTTGGGAATCAGCTGAATTTAGGGGATTTTTTTTTTTATCATCCCTATTTTACAAACAAGAGAACTGATACATAAACAGATACAGAGATTGTCACAAATTCAAAAAGGCTTCTGATTCTTAGTCCCATATTCTTCCACTGTATTCCCATACAAAGCCCAAAGATTAAAAAAAAATAACCTTGCCTCCATAATTCTGAAATAATATTCCCTATAGAAAGCAGAGTTAGTCAAAACCTAGTTATCAATATATAAAAGAGATAACTAATAAGAACCTGCTGTATAGCACAGAGAACTCTACTTAATACTCTGTAAGGGCCTATATGGGAAAAGAATCTTTAAAAAAAAAAAAGTGGATATATGTATATGTATAGCTGTACACCTGAAACTAACACAACACTGTAAATCAACTATACTCCAAATAAAAATTAAAAACAAAAAACAAAAAACCCAGTTATCACAAGAGACACGGAAAGACTGAGGATGTGTTATACATTAGAGGAGACAAAGAATAGCAAAATGTAATCAATGTGGAATCCTGGATGGGATTCTGGAACAGAAAAAGGACATCAGTAGAAAAAGTGGTAAAATTCAAATAAGCTCTATGGTTTAGTTAATACTATTTTACCAACGTTAATTTCCTAGTTTTGATAATTATATTATGGTTATTGTACAAATACTGTAGCAGGAGAAGTTGGGTGAGTGATATACCAAAACCCTTCATACTATTTTTGGGACCATTCCATATGTCTAAAATAAGTTTAAAATAAATTAGTTTAAAATAAAAACAAAAATCTTTTAGTTATTATTATTATTGAAAGCATATTATTATGAGAAAACAATCAAAATGCTGAAAAATGTGCTTGCATGCTACCGTTGGAAAGGTAGAATGGAGAATGCTTGTATATATTAAGTAACTCTGAAAGAACCCACATATAATTGGAAATAGTGGTTGTCTTTGAGGTTAAGTGGTTTAACTTTTCATTCTGAATCCTTTTGTCCCTTCTGAATGTCGTACTAGAAAAGCAAAACGAAGAAGAAAGGAAGGGATATAAAAAGTGATTTCAAACTCCCAGGGCACAAACTATGATAGTAGTAGCAGTGATGATGATGATGATGATAATGATATTTTATTTCTTGCCTCTCTCCCCCACAAAAATTTTTTTCAAGTCATTCAGATGAACTTAGTAAGATCCTTCTTTCCAAAAATAGTCAGTATGGCATCTGATTATCTGAAGACAGCAACAGGGATTTGAAGAGAAGTAATTTTTTCTGCTTTACCCTGCTTTCAAAGCCACATTTAGATCTCTCAAATCCCGTTAGAGCTAGAATGATCATATCATACAAACCAGGGCACTCTGAGAGTAAAAGGGAGTGCTAATCGTAATTAATTAGCCAGGACAAGAAGCATAAACCAAACACTGGGTCATCCTAGTGAAAATTCACAGATCCTGTGTTAGAGCATTCTTAAAATTTGGTTTCAATGATGACTGCTTTGAACACTTATTCCATTGTCTAAATCAACTCTTCCTTTCTAAATATTACCTGCTTTCAGAATTCAAATATAGTTTTTCATTTATGCTGATCAGAAATGTAAGTTCAAAAAGATTAGACACGCACACACCAAAAAATGTGTCAAAGATTTTTAAATGCACATACATGTATACATACACCCAGCTGACTTTCCTTCAACTGCTTCTTCTCTCAAAAAAGTATCAACTTGTGGTAGGTCTAACTACAAATGAATAGAACCTGACTGACTTGCATGTCATTAAAGTACACGGTAGCTCCAGTTCCTTACAGGTCAAGGATTCTGCTTCCAAGCACAGGACAAATGTGGAAACTTCTCATTACAAATTTAGCTGTAGTGATCATTTAAATATAAATAGAGACAGGAGTTGCCCTAAATTTATCCATATAAATAATCTTGTTTTTTGCTAACCAGTGCTAATTTCGGAATCCACATAATCCCACAGCTATACCTTTTCCAGTGATTAACTATATGGTAATTAATAGGGAAAATTAGAGTTAAAGAAAAGTGTGGGACAATTCTTTAAGGATCACAACAAACAGCCCATAATTTCAAATAGGAAAACACAATATTTAAGACCCTAAAGAGGTGAGTCTCTTCCATCCTCCTATGACTATTAAAATTTAATACCATTTCTTAAAAAAAAAAAATAATGAAAAATATTACTCACAGTCAAAGTCAGCAGATCCAAAGTTCTGATCTGAATAGTCAAATCAATTATTAACACAAGGATTATACAGACTGAGATTTTAAATCCTGTCTGGCTTTTCCCATCTAGACTAGGTATGAGCCAAGTTTAAAAGTTTTACCTTTGGCAGTTTATTGTACCACTCATGCTAACCTTATCTTAGCACCTGACTTTGGCTATTTAGCTGCATACTGTAGATGTTCCTGTCTCTCTCTGCTCCAAATCTCCCCAACCAAAATTTATCTTTTGTACTGTATTTACCATTATCCCCTGAGAGACTGTCTAATGTCTCCAAGTGTATATATTAATCATAGCCCTACATCACAACTCAAATAACATACTTGTTTATAATCTGGACTTTCTAAATACAAAACATATAAATGATGCTGATTCCACCTGCCATGGACCTAAAATAGTTTTGTTTAGCAGACAGAGCCATACAGAACAGCTTCATATTTCATCTATGAACAAAAACAGTCCTCCTGTCAACAATATGAGAATTCATCTCTGTCTCCCTCTGCCCTACTCATTCCAAATAAACTAATTCTAGTATTACCTTAATTCAGAAAGAAAATGTCTCAGGATGAAAAACCTATCCAAAAAGAAATGGACATTCTGGGACTTCTCTGGCAGTCCAGTGGTTAGGACTCCACGCTTTCACTGCTAAGGGCCCAGGTTCTATCACTGGTTGGGGAGCTAAGATCCCACAAGCCACTTGGCCAAAAAAAAAAAAAAAAAAAGAAAAAAGAAAAGAAAAGGACATTCTGGGGGATTATTGATGTTATTTTATTAGTATATTTAAAATTTATTTCTATTTAGAAAGTAGACAGAAACACCATTGTGGTCAATTCCTCAAAAACCCCAGTTCTTCACTACTGTTTTCTTAATGATATAGTCTGATTTCCAATGACTTCCAGTACATTACTGTAAAGCCAAAGATCTCTGAAGTCAGAGACACCAGAAATCAAATCATTACTATCTGCTAGCTGTATAACCTTGGGCAGATTACCAAACCACTCTCTGGGCTTAGGTCTGTTTCCCCAGCTGTAAATTCCAGATGATCACACTACAGTATTACTGCATAGGTTTTGAGACTTAAAGAGTTACAAAATAATGAATTATTATTTTAAGGTACTGTTGAGGCCAGTCAGTAACCCAGAAGAATAAATTCACTTATTAAACTTAACTCTATGTAATCTGGTAGGAAACATAACTGGCTAAGCCATCTCAGTAAATATCTAAGAACTTGAAAACACATTACACTGAGTCAAGGGTATAAGCATATCACACACTCGTCTAAAAATACACGTACAGGGCTTCCCTGGTGGCGCAGTGGTTGAGAGTCCGCCTGCCGATGCAGGGGACACGGGTTCGTGCCCTGGTCCGGGAAGATCCCACGTGCCGCGGAGCGGCTGGGCCCGTGAGCCATGGCCGCTTAGCCTGCGCGTCCGGAGCCTGTGCTCCGCAACGGGAGAGGCCACAGCAGTGAGAGGCCCACGTAACGCAAAAAAAATAAATAAATAAAAAGTAAATAAATAAATAAATAAAAATACACGTACATCTGTTTGACATATCAAATTTTCTGGATAATTTGACTAGAACAAGAAAGGACTCGTTTCCAAAAACTCATTACACTGAAAAACTAGGAACTTTTTAAAACCCCATAGGAGAAGTCAACCTTTTTCAGAAATGCAGGCAAAGTCAGTAAACAATTTTTGAGGCATTCAAAAAGATATGGAGACAATAGTTAAAAAGTCCTCTGAGGGGCTTCCCTGGTGGCACAGTGGTTAAGAATCCACCTGCCAATGCAGGGGACAGGGGTTCGAGCCCTGGTCCAGGAAAATCCCACGTGCCTCGGAGCAACTAAGCCCATGCGCCACAACTTCTGAGCCTGCGTGGCACAACTACTGAAGCCCATGCGCAGCAACGAAGACCCACCCAACGCAGCCAAAGATAGACAGATAAATAGACAGAAAAAATAAATTAATTAATTAAAAAAAAAGAAGTCCTCTGAGACCCATAGCAATGCTTATTATTTTTCACCACTGGCTGGTATGATAAATGTCTATCTATTTAGACGTTTGACTAAAATTCTGCACTAGTCCAAGGAAAAACAATGTGTATGCACAACGTGTTACACAAAAGGAAACTCACAACTAAAAGACTGCTGAGGGCTTCCCTGGTGGCGCAGTGATTGAGAGTCCGCCTGCCGATGCAGGGGACACGGGTTCGTGCCCCGGTCCGGGAAGATCCCACATGCCGCAGAGCGGCTGGGCCTGTGAGCCATGGCTGCTGACCCTGTGCGTCTGGAGCCTGTGCTCCGCAACGGGAGAGGCCACAACAGTGAGAGGCCCGTGTACCGAAAAAAAAAAAAAAAAAAAAGACTGCTGAAATTATATACAATATAAAATAAAGTGAGCTTATAACTCTCCGTAAGAAAACCACCACACTTGAAATATCCTTCAACTGGCTTTAGGATGTTACAGAACTAATAGTTCAACCTAGATAATCCACAGCACAGCAGGAAGTTGAGCCACCAAGTCTGGACATTCTTCTTAGACTCTATGAAGTCTTTCCTTCCTACATACATGCCTCTACTTAACCATTAATTCAAATACCTGAGCAACCTGTAGGTGCCAGACCCTGACTCAATACTAGAAAAATGAATAAAACAAGAAAGACTGCATTCAAGGAGTTCCACGTCCAGGGAGATGAGACAAATTATAAGTATTATTATAATAAGTATTACAAAGTATACCATAGGAGAAATAAAACAACACAGTGGTTAAAGGCTGAGACTGGTCCAAACTACTTGAAACCTACTTCTTCGACTCACTAGCTGTGTGAAGTGGGTAAGTTTTTCTTTTGTAAAATGGGGATAAAAATAAAACCCACCTTACCAGGGGATTACATGAGATAATAATGCATACCACAGTTCCTAACAGAGAGCACTCTGTACTGTTAGCTACTACTATTACTAACAAAAGTGTTGTTACTGAAATATGACCAAAGTGCTGCGGGAGCACAGAAAATGAAGCAACTAACTCTGCCTAGGGAAGACGTCAGAGACAACAGCAAATTGAGTCTTGAAGAATGAGTGGTAAGGGGACTTCCCTGGTGGGCCGGCGGATAAGACTCCCTGCTCCCAATGCAGGGGGCCTGGGTTCAATCCCTGGTCAGGGAACTAGATCCCACACGCATGCCGCAACTAAGGAGCCTGCCTGCCGAAACTAAGACCTGATGCAACCAAATAAATAAATAAATAAATAATGTTAAAAAAAGAATAAGTAGTAGGAATTCCAGACAGGTAAGAGCATACGCAAAAACAAAAAACAATGAAAGAGCCTAGCATGTCCAGATAATAACATAAACTACAAGATGGCAGGACAGGACAATGAGGGGGAAGAAAAGAAATACACCTGTTACAATGGCACCAGATGCTTAAGAGTCTTAGAAACCAAGTTAGTGCGTTTGTATCTTATACTTGAAACAATCAGGAAAGACAGGAAAAGTTATATTTTAGGAGAAAACAAGGTTCAAAACTGAGTTTACCATGTGGCCTCAATTTCTCAGTTTTCTCTTCCATAAAATGAAGGATACCACCACCTGGTTTGGATGGTTACTTAGATTAGATAAATATCTCCAAAATGCCTTGGCACAAGGCCTGGCATGTAAAACTACTCAAAAAATAGTAGCTGATAGTAGCATCATTAGATTCCACAGCAGTCAACTTTTCATGCCATAATGGTCATGGATAAGTTTTTGGTACCCTAATTTGACAGTACCCTGTAGAAGTACCACTCTTCTCTGCCATCTACTCTTTTACTGGAACAAATTAACAAAATGGGCTAATTTTTAAAAAATCTTCTTTTCTTATCCTTTTATGATGCTGTGCTAACAAACAGGCACTCAATAAATGTTCGGGAAATGGAATGGAATTTCTGGTAGGCCTATAAACAGAAGAAAGGCAAGCAAGAAGTCATGAAGAACCAATTAAGCTTGTAACACTGAGATGGTTATGGGAAAAAAAATATTTAATGATAAGCATACCAACTATTTCCTACCAGTTAGTTAACTGGTAGAAAATGTTGCTATGTATTAAAAGAAACAATGCTTTGCATAATGTAGACAATACCAACACTCATCTCCTCAAAAAGAGGCCAAACTATGTACCACAGCAGAAAGAATGCTACAAAAGAAATCAGAAGATTAAAGTTCAAAACTCAGCTCTGTACTAGGCAAATACTTAATTTATCCTCAGTTTCTTCATCTATGAAAGACTTACTACCTATACTACTTATCTTGCTGAGTTACTGGGAGAATTAGACAAGAATGTATACAAGGGCACGTATTAAACCATGACAGTATGCAACTACACAATATTACCATTCTAATATCCAGGTTAGATGATTTTACAACACCCTGGTGCCTCAGTTCCCTAACTTCCTTTCCTATAATGATCTTGACCTCCATTCTACCTTAGCCATTTCACTCTCATGGTCATTACTAATAATTTCAACCCTTCCATAATCTCTACTTCAAACACCACAACCTTCTGTCCTTCCAGCTCATTCCCTCTAGTACCTCCACTCCAACAAGCCTTAAACCCCATCAGAACCTACAATCCACAATCCATTGATCCAACTTTTTTCCTCTACCCTCCACCCCAAAAGTCCTCACTTATCTCTCTGCCACGCTTAAAACCACATCGCCCATTATTATAATCACTCCCTTGTATACGCCCTCTACTCCCTTGCCCCCACTCACATTAATTTTGGTTAATGGAGACTGGTTATCACAGCTTTAACTGTTATGTATAGCACATCTAACACAACTGTATCTAAATCAATCTTCCTATGTCTATTCCCTTGCTTAAACAACACCTTAAATAGCCAGTACATGCCTGCCTACAGCATTGAAATAAAACTTACTTTTGTATCCCCAGCTTTCACTTTTCCCCTATTCCCAATGTTTTTTTATTCGTTGTCCTAAAAAAACCAATTCTGCTAGTTCCACTTCTATACTTTTACCCTATTTTCTCCAACTGAATGCCTCCCATTCTTTTCCTTTGCAAGGATGCAAACCCACCTTTCAAGACCCAGTTTAAATGCTAATTTCTTCATAAAGGCACACCTAGTTATTCCATTTTAAGGGCTCTCTCTTTTCCTTAGGGTTTTGCATACTGACTATAATACTATTCATCTGATAATCATGCTAGTCTTGTGTGTAATAAACTTAATATTATTACTTTTGTTATCTTTCCAGCTAAAACAATAGCTCCTTGAAAAACACCACTTCTTAACCAACTCCACCACATAATCATACATACTATTCTCAGTACAACCCCTATTCAAATACTGTTTTAACAATTTTTTAAATTAGCTTATATTCTAAAAAATATTCTTGAAGTAAATAAACTCCTTCGCATCTTTTGTGCAGATGATACCCTGAAGTAGTATTAAACCAATTAAATTTTCAACCACTTTTGCCCCTCCTTTTAAAATACTCCATAATTTTTACTCATAGCAACAAGAGAAGTTATTGACACTACAGCATATAATTCACAAGCATCAGCTTTAGTTTCTTCTATAGTCAAGACCTAAAGTATCAAATTAATTTCTTGATTTTTTATCAGTACTGCCTATAAAGAGGGTGAAAAATTAAGCTGTTCTTCTCTCATCAACTCTGGAAAAATACTATTACATGAACCATGAGATACGAACACCAACTTTTCCAAAAATCATTATTTAAAACGTCAGATACAAAACATGATTGGACTTCCCTGGCAGCGCAGTGGTTAAGAATCCACCTGCCAATGCAGGGGACACGGGTTCAAGCCCTAGTCTGGGAAGATCCCACATGCCACGGAGCAACTAAGCCCGTGCACCACAACTGCTGAGCCTGCGCGCCACAACTACTGAGCCCAAGCATCACAACTACTGAAGCCCACGCGCCTAGAACCCGTGCTCCACAACAACAGAAGCCACCACAATGAGAAGCCCGCGCACCGCAACGAAGAGTAGCCCCAGCTTGCCGAAGCTAGAGAAAGCCCCCGCGCAGCAACAAAAACCCAACACAGCCAAAAATATATAAATAAATTTATTTATTTATTTTTTAAAACACCATGATCAATGACTTTTCTCTATTACAACTTTAAACCTGGAGAGCTATTTTGTATTTCAGTTCTATAAAACACAGCAATAAATTGAAATTCCCTCTCGAAATCAATGTAATTGCCAAGGAGTGGCAAGGATGACAAAAAATTGGAACCTCATGAGATGAGAGTAAATGTAATATTACAAAGATAACTTTCTGGTTGCTTGACTGACACAAAACACAAGATTTATCTTACCCTAACATTGTCAGTAAAAAGAAGAATTAAGGCAAGAAACAGGAAACTCGTGGTTTTGGGTCCTAACTTTAATTTCTTACTTTCTATAGCACTTACTAAAACATTATGTGCTATTAACCTATGTACAATGCCAAACCAACTTTAGCTATACTTTTTTCCCCATACATTCCTAAATTAGTATAAAATACTAAGTGTATGTTAAATCCCAAAGATATCATTTTGTGTAAGAATGACAACACAGTATATTCAGCCTGAGCGTATTTAATTTTTTGCACTGATTAATACAATATGCATTAAGCACATTTGGTTAGACTTCCAAGTTAAATGGACAATTCATTTTTTATAACTGGAAAATCATTACAACATCTTCTGGTATTCACTGCAATATCAAATCAATGCCTTCTTTCAGGATTTGTGGTGGTCATTTGTAATTCCTTTGGTAATTGCCATGAGTCAGCTTTCACTTAATACTAAATGGCAATGCTAATATGAAAAGAGAATGCCAGGCATACAAGCAAAAGTACCAAGTTGTTTCAGGAAGGAATTTGAATAGAATTCAAGAACTGGATGTCTACCTCAAGCTGGAATCCATTTTCATTAATAAAATATTAGAAACTTATTAAATCACAAGAACAAAAATGAAACCTCTACATGGGTTTCAAATCCATAATTCAAGATTTCATGAACTTCTGCTACAACTTTTCCAAAAATGGTAATCTTGACCACATCAAGAAAACAGACTGTCCTTTATTCATTTTATCATGTACCCAAATAGATTGAATTTATATGGAAATTATCTCAGCAATGAAGCAGCACAATCAGGAGAGCTAATTATATACGTTTTAAAAAAAAATTAAGTCACAAACTTTTGTTGTGGTTATATAACTTAAAGACCTGAGAAAATGCGATAAAAGAATCCTTCGCAGTACTTTAATGAGAATTCTGTGACGCATACAGACTAAAAGGAAGGAATACAACAGGAACACCTGTTTTTCTATAATTTTGACGGCACTCAGCCTAATGATATATTTGTCTAGATCTGTTTCTTCTTGGTCTTCCATGCCTACTTCGAAAACAAATAAATAAGGGTACCATCACATGGAACGCTATGATCACACTTCTCGCCAACCCCATCCTCCCTTCAATGCAAATTGTAAGTGTCTCTATGATGTTATTCCTTAATATGTCCCCACGTTTTTAAGTGCCTTTTGCCTTAAATATATACCCTCTACCCTTCAAATCACCACCAGGGAGCTTTCCTCTATGCCGACCTTTCTTTGGTCACTCTTGATCCCTTGAGAATATACTAACCAATAATTTTGCATTTGCTAATAATAATCATGCCAATTCATCATCAGTATTTTGAAATTTGTACAGCCTTGGTTCCAATCCTTTCCACCTATCATAATGTATATGGGAAATGAAACAGTAATGATTTTGCATAAGTTTCAGTCTCCCAAGCAAAGGTGACAATGATTTTCATAGCTAGTGGCATCTTTCAGATGATAGGAAACACAGGAAACAGAGATTAGAACACTTGCCCATGTGTGATCTCTGGCATGCCTGCATTAGAATGCCAACTCTATTACAAAGACCCACACAGAAAATATATTAATATGTTTTATGACCTAAATATTTTAAAACTGTAAACCTCCCAACTTAATGGTCTCAATTAAGAATTATCTGAAGGTCACATCCTGGTATCATATATGAAACACAAAAAGGAATCCTACAAACATACCACATAAAACTAATACATGACTTGCTTATTGCTGTGTACCATTATGATTACTATATAGGTTATAGGGAGTTCTTGGGTAATTTTTACATTTTTATTATCACCTTTAAGATAGTTGTTTCTCTCATTATCACTCACTGATCTATTATTGTAGCTCCTTTTCATTAGAAATCTAATGCAGAATACATTCAGAACAAGAAGAAATGAGAGACTACTCTAAATCACCAGTCCTCTGCAGGTACACAAGCTGAAGAACATTTCCTAACATTCAGCTGCATCATCATTAATAGCTGCGCAACCACTAAATGCTAAGCAGTGTGTACACCTCATAGCTGTACATCACTGTACAAATAATACTTTCTTTAGTGAACTTGTAGTTCAAAGTGTTGAACACATCTATATTGTAAATTATACTATGTTATTTTCCATTAGTTTGTGTAACATTTCAATCTGTGAACAAGTATGCCTTAATCTGGTAAACGTAGA
This sequence comes from Mesoplodon bidens, assembly GCF_964165515.1. Lineage (NCBI taxonomy): Eukaryota > Metazoa > Chordata > Mammalia > Artiodactyla > Ziphiidae > Mesoplodon > Mesoplodon bidens. The sequence goes on along the minus strand of NC_138179.1, from coordinate 49,685,924 downwards.
CAGAAGTCATGTCTCATTCAGAAATTGAGGTCAGATTCTTAAAGGAGTAGTTAAAACTCTTAAAACATTAAAAAAATAAATACATCAGCCTAAATCACAAAGACTTCCAAAGATAAAATACCACAAAGACTTCCAAAGATAAAATACCACTTAAAAGGGGTACACAAAAGAATGTCTGAACTAAAACATGTTAACAATATACCCTGTACGACAAGGTGTAACTTATCACTGTCACGAGCCTCCCTAGAAGCCTTGGGAGACCAACGAGAAACAGATCTGCACAAAACGGAACAGAGTAAAAACTGTAATTGTATCACCTCTCTAAAAGCTCATTTATTCTTTGTGACCTGTAAGTTTATCCTACACATTTGATGACTCGATTACAGTTATATAAAATACATAATTGCCAGTAGAGATAATGGTCATGAGCACAGGTTCAAAAGTCAAAAAGCCAGAGTCTGAATCCAGGTTCTGCCATTTACCAGCTGCGTATACTTGGCCAAGTTATTTAATTATCTGTGCCTGAGCTGCCTCATTTGAAAATGAGAGTAAGAGTGCCTACCTCCTAGAGTTATTGTGAAGATTAAGAGATAACACACATAAAGCTCATAGAATAGTACCTGTTTATTAAAATGAAGTTATCAAATGTTTTCAAACGTATGTCCCTGATAATAATTACTCTTTATATTCATAAGTGCTTCAAGTGGCATACCAGTTAAGCTCCTCACTGTATTATACAAGACACCTTTGAAACTTCAAGTGTTCACAAAATCTAATAGTGAAGCCACCTCTGACTCCATACTAAATTCAAGAGACAGTATTCTAACTCCCCAAGATTTGCACTTGATGGTAAACTGGCAAAGAGTGAAATTCTAAATTATCTTGCCAAATTAAAGGCAAAGAAAATGATAATCATCTAGAACTTACCAGAGAAGGGGCACAGAAAAATTTCCAGTGCTAGAAAAGGATCTGTTTAAAGCAACAGGATCTATGCACTGTGTCTGGAAACCTACTTTGGATCTGTTTTCAAGTGTACTTACTAGCTTCACCTCATTTATCACTTAAAGCCTTAAAAGAAGGCCACAGTTGATTTTGAATAACCTGACCTTGAACAATGTTTCAGACATACTATATGCAGGAGCATCCTATTATGTCTTCTGTCCAATAACTAAATCAAATGACATCATTAATGAAAATCAATCTGTATTTTCCCTTTTATTAAAACATCCAGAAAACAGTACTTTTAAGTATTTTTAAATGAATGATTTTTTTAATGTTAGCACAATAATTTACAGAAGTTTTATTATCCTGTAATTGTCTAAAAGTTTTTCATTACCAATGCCCTATTTATCCATAATGCTGGGACATCTGAATTTTAAATCCCAATATTTACCTGGCTGACCCAATACAGCAGGAATTGGGTATTCCAATATAAAAGGAGTACATAAAATATATGTAGTATCTTCAAAGGACTACCAAGCCACCAAAAGCAGATCTTATATACACGCAACTACAGCATCAGAAGAGAAAGTCATCTTACTTGAAAAAGTAGAGGCTTTCTCAGTTTTTTCAGGTGACGGCATTCATACTCTGCTCTCCAGTTTTCAAAATCTTTCAAGTCCCTGCAAATCCTGTTTGTTGGACTGCTGAAATCCTGTGGTTGACAAACATTTCCCCTCAAAACTTAGTTGTCCATATTATTTATTTTCAATTTTATTAAGCGATCCTCAAATTCTCTCCTCTTGAGGATTTTAGCTACCAACATGTCTCCTTAAAAAACTACCAATAAATCCCACACATCTTGCAGCCTACTCATGTTTTACGGTGCTCCCTAAAACAAACAAACAAAAAACCACCTTTCCCAGGGTTCAAATGGCTAATGTGAACTGACTGCTTCCAGCTTCCCAGGACCTGCATTATAGCCTTAAACACCCTGAGATCCTGTATTGTGCTGCAGCTCTCAGCAGGCGCATGATCACAAGGCTTTTCAACAGCCCCAGATCCTTCACTGCTGCAAAACTTCTCATAAGCGTTCTAGGCACTAGATTGTTTTAACAGTGTTGGCTTAACTGTTTTACCTGTTTATTTACCAACCCAAACATCTCGGGGAATTCAAAGCCTTCAAACTGCCTTCCGAAACCTACCCCGTGTATTCCCGTGTTTCTCTGAGAAAGATCTGTAGCGGGCTAATAATTTGAGTTCGGCATCCCCTGACCCAAACTGCTGTTGCCAGGATATGCGGTAGTAATGCAGTGGTTTCTTTGAGATTGAGGATGTATTTTACCCTAGAAATAGCCCACCTCTACTAAATCCCTTTTAGTACCCGAGACTGCTGCGGTAACAATGCTTAACTGGAAGGTATTCGAAACAGCCGAAAGACGTGTTGTTCTAATTTGGCCTTCATTTTTTCCTCAATAATGCTTGCCATGGCAAGGACATTTTCCCATACAACGTTTGCAACTGAAGAAAGAAAAATCAAGCTTTTGGTACTAGTCATCACCTGCTTGTAAAGTCCATTATCAGGACGCTTCTTACAAATCTCTCGGGGCTAAGCTTACATCGACCATCATCCTGTAACTTACTGTTTTCCAAGCCCATTTAATGCTCTAATGACAACAGCAACATTTACGCCCGGAGAAATCTCAATGTCTGACTAACCAAGAAAGCGTCTGATAACTAAAGCCCTCTTTCTCCGGGTGACGATATGGAAAAATAGACAATGAAAGGGATTTATCTGTTACAATGAGGAAAGAGGGGGAAGGAGTCCAAGACGAGCCGTGTGAGCAAAATCCAGGGGTTCGGGAGTTCCCGGTCTCAGCAACACTCGCCCCAAGCCCTCCCACCCCAACCCAACCGCCGTGTCCCCTGGGAGACAGCCCAGCGCCCGCAACACGCTGGGCACACCCGAGGGCAGCAGAGCCCTCCTCCCACCCCCAGCAGCCAGGCTGGGGCTCCCAAACCCGCAGCCCGAACAGGCCGAGGCCGTAAACCCGGCGGCCTGAGGTAAAGAGGTAAGAGGATACGGGGTGAGAGGAGATGCGGCCTCGCCTCAAACCGGGAGGCCCCTTGAGGAATCGGAGGAGGGAGAAAAGGGAGCCGGTTCGGAAGCCGGAGCAGACCCCGGAGAAAAAGCGAGCTGGGAGCGGGGGATGAGGAGGTTCCGGCTCGGCCGGCGCCTTCCGCGGACCTCGGCGACGCCCGTGTTTACCTGAAAGTCTCGGTCCTCGTTGAAGCGGGAGAAGCGGTCCGCCATTTTGCCGCCTTCACTCCTCTCAGGACGACGCTCTCCGGTTCGCTCCTTCCCTCCCGCGACACCCGCCCCCTCGCTCCCCTCCAGTGTTCCCCGCCTCCTCCCACGCCCACCCGCATACAGGTTAGGGAGGGAGGAAGCGAGATAGGCGCGTCCCGACCGGAGCACCACCGGCGCAGGCGCCTTCCTACCCTGGAGGCGGAACCTTCCCTCACGTCCCCGCTTCGCGCGCGACCCGGGGAGAGAGAGAGAGAGAGAGAGAGAGAGAGAGACCCTGGCGGTCGCGCGTGCGCACTCGCGCCAGAGGGCTGCAAACGCTTCCGGAGAGAAAGGTCGCGGGAGGGCGCTGCGCTCGTAGAGCCGGATGTTTTCCGCCTGCTCATTTCTCCCAGTAGGGTACCTGTTTTTGCCCTCTTGCTTGCCTGAAAACGCAGAAGCCCATCCTCTGCTTTCTTTACCAAATAGCAGCATGATGTAGTGGCTGAAAGCGCGGATTTTGGAGTCAGACTTAGTTTCGAATCCCAGGTTCACCCTGAGGATTAAACGGCGAACGAGACAGGAAAGATCCCGTCTCTGATAGGGCTTACATTCCAGTGAGGATAATCAGATAATATAATAACATAATTTTAAAAATTAACCAGTGTTGGGCTTCCCTGGTGGCGCAGTGGTTGAGAGTCCGCCTGCCGATGCAGGGGACACGGGTTCGTGCCCCGGTCTGGGAAGATCCCACATGCCGCAGAGCGGCTAGGCCCGTGAGCCATGGCTGCTGAGCCTGCGCATCCGGAGCCTGTGCTCTGCAAGGGGAGAGGCCACAACAGTGAGAGGCCCGCCTACCGCAAAAAAAAAAAAAAAAAAAAAAAAAAAAATTAACCAGTGCTACAGAAAACAAAACTGAGGGGCGGTGGTGAAAGGAACGACTTCTGAAGCGACCTTTGACCCAAGGAACAGCAAGGGGCCTGCAGCCTTGGGACAGAGAACCTTAGACCCAAAGGGCCAAAGACTGCTAATAATGTGGCATTTTCAAGCGATCATTTGAGAGAAGTATTTCCCAAGAGACCAAAGTTGATCCAAATCGACTACAGCTCTCTGGGCTTCAGTTTCCTTTTTAAAAATAAGGAAATTGATCATTTATACTGCCCCTGACCCTCACTGTCTTTTTTAAAAAACATCTTTATTGGAGTATAACTGCTTTACAATGGTGTGTTAGTTTCTGCTTTACAACAAAGTGAATCAGTTATACATATACATATGTTCCCGTATCTCTTCCCTCTTGCGTCTCCCTCCCCTCACTGTCTTTGTGTGGGTTATGAATCAGATTTTTCCATCCTTTGACCTTCCTGAGCACCCCACCTAGCCCTACAGCTCCCTTAGCCAAAATACATAAAACACATAGGAGAGGGAGCAGGACTTCCCTGCTTTTGAAAAGAGTAGCTGACAGAAATCGCATGATGGAAAAAGGGCTCTTACCCTACCCTGAGAGAGTCAAATGGAATGTAATTTTTTGGAGAAAGTGTGTGTCTCTTCTATTCCTTTGTTACCTTCTGCCGCACCTAACCCCCAGTCCGAGCGGAATACAGTTCTAAGCAGTGAATAGAGCTCCCTATTTAAGTAGAGGCAGAACACACAGAATTGAAACACTGTGAAGCGACTTGAGGGTAAAGGTGGCAGGTTGAATCCCGTGAATACACATGACACGTTTACCTCTTCTCCCTCTCCCAACCCCACTGAAATGACAGTAAAAAGATGAGAAGGGCATAAATTCACATGGACAAAAAGACCTGAAGAGAGGACAATAGCAGACAAGAGATGTCAACATCATTCGGAAGCTGGAGAGCATAGCTAAATGGAAATGGCTTTAGTAGAATGGAGAAAGCGAAGTCCTGGAGTAGGGAAGCCAGGAAACAAGTTGACTGATGCTAAGGTGTAATAGAAAGGCTCAAGAATTGGAGCCACCAGGTACCACTGAAGGTGAAGGTGTAAATGGCGCTAAAAACAAGAGGACTCTGTGACAAGGCGAAAGAGAGGCATGGACGTGTATACACTACCAAACGTAAGGTAGATAGATAGTGGGAAGCAGCCGCAGAGCACAGGGAGATCAGCTCGGTGCTTTGTGACCGCCTGGAGGGGTGGGATGGGGAGGGTGGGAGGGAGGGAGATGCATGAGGGAAGGGATGTGGGAACAGATGTATATGTATGACTGATTCACTTTGTTATAAAGCAGAAACTAATTTAAAAAATAAATAAACTTTAAAAAAAAAAAAAAAACAAGAGGACTGGTTACAAGGCAGTTAAGGGAGCAGTTAAGACTCTAAATCCCTTCCCCACCCAGGTAACGAACTGGAGGGTTCTCCCCTGAAGAGGCTGAACCAGAGAGACTTCATATCTGTGACGACTGAAGAGGGAGATATCATGCTGAAAATGGGAAGATTTGGTAAAAGGCAACATTCTGGTCAGAGAGTCAGGCTTCTCCCAGTGGGAGACTATAGGATCTATTGACTGAAAAAAAAAATGCACAACCTAAAAGTTGAGAGTTACGTTTTGTTCGGCAAACATTCTGAGGACTTCAAGCCCAGGAGATAGGGCTCTCAGATCCCTCTGAGGGACTGCTCTGAAGAGGCAAGGGGGGAGCCAGGATCTATAGGAATTTTTGCCACAAAGACCAGGTAGTCAGAACATCAAATATTACTAGTAATTAAAGAAAACCAGATATCTCAATTTAAGGAATTTAGCACTTATCTATATATGGGAAGATGCAAGAGTCTGGGGTCGCTGAAATCACTCCTTTGATGTGCACCTCAGCTACCTGGGGCCAGTATCCTGTGTTCTCTCATCCTGAGATTCCTCAGAGTGCCCTATTGGGGCAGCTGCAGCATGGGCGTTCTGTTTCCAACCAGAGTTCCTTCAGGGCTCACCGTCAGGGAGGCTGTAATGTTATGGCTTGATGGCTGCAACATCCTTTGTTTACTGACATGGCAGGTGATATTTTTCATTCACAGATCCCGCTCTGGGAAATTGACTGGCTTACTGGAAAAAACCCCAACACTTACCAAAAATGGGAGTGAGGGGTGGGTTCTCCTCAACATAGAGGTCTTCTTCCTGCCCAAATAGCCCACAGAGAAGTCCATCATTCAGGTAGCCCCATCACACAGAACTTCCACTCAACTCTTATGTATGAATGGATAGCCAAGGATTACCAGACATTGAAGGAAACCTGTAACAGGAGAGACAGAGACAACCCCATCCAAAACCAAAACAAGACAAAACAACAGAAAAAGGGGATTCAGAGGAGTCAGAGATAATGGAGGTAGCAAAAGAAACCTAAAAAGAATTATAATCATTATCTACAGAGACATAAGATCACATCAGGGAACAAGGGTCCACATCAGGGAGCATAGGATGCCAAAAAAGAAAAAAGAATGTTCAGAAATTAAGAAATAAGTTGGGGGCTTCCCTGGTGGCGCAGTGGTTGAGAGTCCGCCTGCCGATGCAGGGGACACATGTTCGTACCCCGGTCCAGGAAGATCCCACATGCCATGGAGCAGCTAGGCCCATGAGCCATGGCCGCTGAGCCTGCGCGTCCGGAGCCTTTGCTCCACAAAGGAAGAGGCCCGCGTACCGCAAAAAAAAAAAAAAAAAAAAAAAGAAAGAAGTTGGAAGTTAAAATTTCTTAAGCAGAAATTAAAAATCCAATAGAAGAGCTAGAAAATAAACTTGTGGAAATTTCCCAGAAAACAGAATAAAAAGACACCCAGGTCCAAGCCACCTTCACTTTCTCCTCAATTATTGCAATAGCTACTAAACATTCTGCTTCCACCCTGACCCCCTACACCAGCAGCCCCCAACCTTTTTGGCACCAGGGACTGGTTTCGTGGAAGACAATTTTTCCGTGACCGGGGGGTGGGGGTGGGGGGCGGCGGATATGGTCCAGGCGGTAATGCGAGCGATGGGAAGCGATGGGAGCAGCAGATGAAGCTTTGCTGGCTCACCCACCACTCACATCTTGCTGTGCGGCCCTGTTCCTAACAGGCCCCGGACCGATACTGGTCTGCAGCCCCGGGGTTGGGGACCCCTGCCCTACACTGTTCAAGCTATGGTGATCCTGCTAAAAAAGGCAATCAGTTACATCAGTCCCCTGGTCCAACCCTCCAGTGGCTTTCCCTGTCATTCACAGTAAAATCCACTGACCACCACTTCACCTCTCAGACCTCAGTTTCCTCTCTGCCCTCTGCTTCCCTTCTCTCTGAAACAACTGGCCTCCTGGCTAAGCCTTGATCCCATGGGCTTGCTCCTGCCTCAGCCTGCCCCATTTAGGGGCTAATGTATATACTATTCTGCCCCCATTTAGGGACTAATGTATATACTATTCTTTCTGCCTATTATTTTTTCCCAGATATCCACTGACATGGCTTGCCCCCTCATCTTTATTCAAATGTTAGTTTCTCAGTAAGATCCCTGATCACCCTATTTACAGAGCCCTGTATTCTGAACTTCCTAGCCTCTTTCCCTAATTTTACTTTTCTCTATTGTGCTTATCACTTTCTAATATGTAATGTAAACTCCATGTGAGCAGGAATTTTTCTCATTTTTGTTCCCTTCTATATGCCCAGCATCTAGAATAATGAATGGTACATAGTAAGCATTAAATAAAGATTTGTTGAATGGATGAGATGGAAAACAGGAAAGAACAGACGCGAAAGTGTGAGGATCAATCCAACATCTGAATAGGAGGATTTCTAGGAAGAACAGGGAAAAACATGGAAGGAAGAGCATATTAAAGAAATAACATGTAAACACTTTCTGCTCTTAATGGCCTGAGTTTCCAAATTGAGAGGGCTTAGCACAATGGATGAAAAATAACTTGCTGCCATGTACAGCATTGTGAAATTTCAGGACACACGAGACAAAGAGAAGCTCCTTAAGGTTTCCAAAGAAGAAAAGTAGGTTGTATATGAAGGACCAAGAATTGGACTGATCTTGGTCTTCTGCAAAACACCAGAGGGGAGGAGACTGAGGACCAATGCCCTGAAGATTCTAAGAGAGGATGGTTTCCAACCCAGAAATCTATATCCAGTCAAATCATTAATCAACTATGAGGGAGAAAAATGACATTTTTGACGTGCAAGCTACCAAAAAAAATTATTTCCCATGTATTCTTTCTCTGGAAGCCACTAAAGATGTTCTACAGCAAAAAAAAAAAAAAAAAAGGAGTAAAACAAGAAAGAGGGAGACTTGAAATCCAGAAAGCAGAGCTCTAACCTGAGAAAGAAGCAAAGCGAGTTCCCAGCGTGACTGTGTAGAGACATTCCAGGATGACACCTGTGCAGCAGACCTAAAAACACCCATTATAGATGAGAACAGTGGGACACAGGAGGACAGAGGCCCCCAGGAATGTTGTTGGCAAAAAGAAATCTGATGGAGTATACAGTTGGTTTGAAAGAGAGATTTACACTTCTTTAAAGTGTTTGATGGGAATCATCAGGATAGGAATATAGAAAACTAAGCAAATGGAAAAAAAAGGGAATTCACTTTAGGGGAAAATTGTAGGGAAAAATATAATCATAGAAATCCTACTATACAACATGGTTTAACTGTGAAAATATTTACAATCACACTAATACAAAAACTGAATATTGATCTATCTAACAAGAATGTCTTATAAAAGTATATTGTATACTCCAATAAAGATGTTTAAAAAAATAAATATATGAAGTCAAAAGTAAAACAAGTATACTGTGAGGATGTGGGAAAGGAGAAGGAAGATAGCCTGAGAGATTTAAATCTTCCTGTTCTCGAAAAACAGTCCGTTTTTTGTTTTTGTTTCTGTTTTTTTACTAGCGAAATGAGTTTATTCGGAGCAGCAAAGAATTGTAAGTCAAGCAACTACAGCAAACCCCATGCAAGTCCCATAAAGCAAAGTAAATCCTTTTATAGAGGAGAAGAGGAAGTTGGGAGGGACTGTTATAAACAAAAAGTTCACTGGAGGAAAATAGGAGTTCAAAATATAATGGCTTTTCACTGGTTGAGTTGTGACAGTCTCTCATTGGCTGTGCTGTTGCCAGGCGAGGAGAAAATCTTCCTTCTTTCTGCTGGTGGGAGCAAAGCAGTGTCACTTCCTGCCAGAGAAGAACGGTACATTTCTCCCTGTTGGGATCTGTTTTCATATCATGAATGAAAAACGTTCCCTGCCATATCAGTAAACAAAGGATGTTGCAGCCATCAAGCCACTACAGCCACCCCCTGTGATGAGCCCTGAGGGAAGTCAGGATGGGAAAGAACAGGATACTGGCCCTAGATAGCTAAGGTGCACATCAAAGGAACGATTTCAGTGAGCCCAGACTCTTGCATCTTCCATACATAGAAAAGCGCTAAATTAATTAACTTGAGATGTCTGGGTTTTCTTTAATTAACAGTAATCTTCTGCTGTTCTGACTACCTGGTCTTTGTTGCAAAACTCCTATATATCCTGGCTCCTCCCTTACCTCTTCAAAGCAGTCCCTCAGAGCTATCTGAGAGGCTGCCTCTCAGGCTTGAAGTCCTCAGAAAGTCCACCAGATAAAACATAATTCTCAACTTTAGGTTGTGCATTTTTTTCCGTCGACAATATGGAGTGATATGTGAGTGAGAGCGCCCCCTTCTGTCCTCCCGACTCCATTTTAGTGACGTTTCCCTTTATTAATTTTCACACATTTAATTTCAAAATCATCTAAAGAGCTGATAACACGATTATCCTCATGGGGTAGATGAAGAGGTAGGGCTCCGAAAGGTCAAATCATTTACCCTTGGTCACACAGCTAGTCAGATTCAAACCTGGTCTGTTCATCCTTTCTCACTCAGAGGAAAGACAGGGACTTAAGTGTGAGACTTGGGATAGAACTAAGGCAGTGGGAGAAAAGGAGCCTATGGTATTCACAATGCCCAAAGAAAAAAAAGAAAACGCTGCTGGCCATTGGATTCCCCTGTGGTAGGTGGCCAATGCTAGACCAGCTTCCTTCACTGTTTAGGCATACTCGTTCCTTTATTCATCAAATATTTAGCCTATACCTAGCCTGAAGCAACCCTGCTCTAGCTGCTGGAGCTACCCAGCTGAGCACAGCAGGAAAGATCCTTCATGGTGTTTATATTCTGGCCGTGGGGAGAAGGTGGGGAGAGACAGACAATACACAAGTAAAAAATGAGATCGTTTCAGCTATGGCCAGGTGCTGGGAAGAAAATAATACCCAGTCATGTGATAGAGAGGAACTGGGTGAGGCTACTTTAAATTCAGTGACAATCAGGTGACACCTCTGGTGAAGTGGCATTCGAGCTGAGAGGTGGCTGTTATAAACTGGGGCAGACTGTTCCAGACAGAGGCAGGGCCAGTCACACAAGGGTCTGTAATCAGAAGGGCTCTGGGCTTGGTTTAATGCTCCGCTGTTACATCTTGAAATTCGTAATGATGTTTTAACAAGGGCCCCACGTTTTCGTCTTTCACTGGGCCCTGCATGTTATATAGCCAGTCCTGGTTAGAGGTACTGCAAGAAGTGAAAATGTTGCAGGAAGGGGGACCCAGGGCCCGAGAGTGGGCTCTTGTCCAATGCTCCGAAATGAATTGTCACATATATACACTAACATGTGTAAAATAGATAACTAATGAGAACCGGCTGTACGGCACAGGGAACTCCACTAACACAACGTTGTAAAACAACTATACCCCAATAAAAATATATATATATATATAGAAACGAATTATCATTTCATTTATCATTTCTTTGTGTATATATATATATACACAAAGAAATGAATTATCTGAGGAGACACGCATGCTGACAAAGCAAAAGACTTTACAGGGAAGGCATGCCTGGGCAGAGAGCAATAGGGTAAGGGAACCTGGGAGAACTGCTCTGCCATGTGGCTCACAGCCTCAGGTTTTATGGTAATGGGGTTAGTTTCCAGGTTGTCTCTGGCCAATCATCTTGTTTGGCCCATATTTGGTCTGACTCAGGGTCCTTCCCGGTGGCATGCGCATCTCCCAGCCAAGATGGATGCCAGCGTGAAGGAGTCTGAGAGGTTGGTAGGACAGTATTATGGACTGGTGTCTCCTCCCTCCTTTTGGCCCCTCCCAAATTCTCCTGGTTAGGTTTTGGTGGAAGCACCACGTTCCTTGTCGAAACCTCCTGTTGTGAGGCAACTCATGCAAGTGGTTATCATCATGCCTGGCCAAGGCTGGTTGTTTCGGTCAGCAGTTCCCTAACAGAAAGGGAGGCAGGGACCGTCTTACCTAGGAGGACCTTGAAGTCATGGCAAGGAGCTGGAGCTTATTCCACGCAGGAGGGGGGTCTTTGACAGACTTAGAGAAGAGGAGTAATGTGACCCTACTTACGTTTCCAAGAGATCCATCATTGACTGTATGGAGTATGGATTTTAAGGGGGCAAGAATGGAAGTGGGGAGAAGATATGCTGCTACTGCAGTAAATTCCATGAGAGGTGATAGACGTTATGGCCTGGACTAAGATGGTGGCAGTAGAGGTGGAGAGAAAGCAAGTTAAGGTACATTTTGAAGAAGGATTGGCAAGATAATGGATTAGATGTTGGGGATAAGAAAAGGATGGAATCAAGAATGGCTTCCAGGTTCCCAGTGTGAGTAGCCAAGTGGAATGGGGAGTTATTTGCTGAGATTAGGAGGGTTGGGTGGGTGGCGGACACGTTTCGAGGGTATCAAGAGCTGCATTTTGGATGTACTAAGCCTGAGACATCTCTGAGAGTTTAAGTGGAGATGAGAAGATGTTGTCTATGTGGATCTTGAGTTTGGAGGAGATTCTCAAAATGTGGTCAGGATAACAGGGGAGTGCTGTTTAAAATGCAGATTATGGGACTTCCCTGGTGGCACAGTGGTTAAGACTCTGCGTTCCCAACGCAGGGGGGCCCGGGTGTGATCCCTGGTCGGGGAACTAGATACCACGTGCATGCCGCAACTAAGAGTTCATATGCCACAACTAAGGAGCCTGCCTGCCACAGCTAAGACCCAGTGCAACCAAATAAATAAATACTTTTTTAAATTAATAAAATGTAGATTATGGTGCTCCCCCTGCCCAGTTCTGCTGAATCTTAATACCATCCCCACCCCCAAAACATGATTCTGATGACCATGAAAATGTGAGGCCAACTGCTCTAAGAGTGTTGGCTCTTAGAGAATCTCTCAAAGAGATTCTACAGGGCCAGGGGCCATAGCTTCCACCTCCCTTCCGCAGATTCTTCAGGCTGAGTAATGAACCAGTCACTTAGGGAGATTTACTGAATATTTATCCTATGGCTGACCTGTGTACTAATAATGGCCCATGACCCCCAGGAGCACCCAGACTTTGGGGGAGATGGACATGATTTAGGTACGATTCTTAAAGCCCCTGGGTCAGGCGTAGGGATAGGAAGGAGTCTGTAAGGGGCATGGTGTGGGTTCAGAGGTATGACTCAGAAGAGGTCAACTCTTTTTGATAGGGGAAGACAAAAGACATAATAGAACATGATAAATGTCTGAAATAGATTTTTTTCCTTTTTTTTTTTCATTGCGTAGATTACCGGATCTTAGTTCCCTGACCGGGGATTGAACCCTCCCCCTCAGCAGTGAAAGTGCGGAGTCCTAACCACTGGACCACCAGGGAATTCCCATTTTTTCCTATTTTATACTCATCAAATATGTTTGTTTTTTCCACGTATCAGCATAAATAATTTAACCTAAATATATGTGTAATCTTCCAAAAAATTTTTAAAAGCAGTCTTTAAACAAAAAATAAATTGATTTTCCCTCTCCTTCTTCCCCAACCAGGTAATCCAAATCTGCAATGCAGTTTGTATTCACTCACTTTTTTTTTTTTTTTTTTTTTTTGGCCGCGCCACGTGGCTTGTGGGAGATTAGTTCCCTGACCAGGGATCAAACCTGGGCCCACAGCGACAGTGAAAGCTCACAGTCCTACCCACTGGACTGCCAGGGAATTCCATGTATTCAGTCATTTTTTAAAATTGCTCATATAATTGTATATGCACACATATATATATGTACATGAAATATTTTTATTGTTGTTAGCTTTACAAAAACAGGGTCATATTATTCACACTTTTCTGCATCTTGCTTTTCTTTTTCTTTTTTTTTTGAATTTTGTTTATTTTTTTATACAGCAGGTTCTTATTAGTCATCCATTTTATACACATCAGTGTATACGTGTCAATCCCAATCTCCCAATTCATCACACCACCACCACCCTCACCCCCCACTGCTTTCCCCCCTTGGTGTCCATACGTTTGTTCTGTACATCTGTGTCTCTATTTCTGCCCTGCAAACCAGTTCATCTGTACCATTTTTCTAGGTTCCACATATATGCGTTAATATACGATATTTGTTTTTCTCTTTCTGACTTACTTCACTCTGTATGACAGAGTGAAGGTGGTCAGCAAGGGCAAAGTTTAAGTAGGCAAGAAACAACACTGGACAGGAAGCTGGAATTTGGTGGGGATCGCCGTAGCACGGGGCCTAAGAGGAGAGGAGACAGGGAGAGGGTTGGAGGAGAAGTTGTTGACCATATTCTGTTTTGGGCACTGTGGACTAAAAGGAGGTCCGACTTGGGGCAGTCGCATTCCGTCATGCCCTGTTCGGTCCCAGCCCCACCCGGAAGTCCGCGAGCAGCTGCCAGGGCTGCAATGAGAATGTGTGTGCTGCCACCTACCGTCGACTAGACGCAGTGCAGTCGCCTTCGAGCCTCCTCGCCCAACTCAAGGAGATCTCAGATTAGACCAGGGGGGTCCAGACCCGAAGCAACCTCTCCCAGAAGCCTCCATCTCTGCGGAAGAGGTTCGCTGGGGCCAGTAGGGATTTAATGCAGCGGGTGTGTGTGTGTGTGTGTGTGTGTGTGTGTGTGTGTGTGTGTGTAAGTTCTTAACCTCCACTCCCAGATGCCTGGTCAGACCCAGAAACTGCTTCAAACCTACTGAACCTGACTCTCCCCCATCCCCACCACACCTCCTGATCGTCAGGATTTGGAGCCACTGGTCGTGGCTATTCCTGCCTTCCCTAAGCTGATCATCTAGTGGGGGAGGTAATAAATCAATCCGTAAATTATTTGATAAGTAAATCATGCAAGAGAAGTCCCAAGGTACTGCCACTGAATGGGGACAGTCAGTTCTAGGTCTGGGGTAGGAAAGCTCAAAGGGGACAGGAAGAGGAAGGGCTGATGGAAGAGGTGGAAGTGGAGGCAGGCCTTGGAGAATGACTCCAATTTGAGTCAGCAGGGAAGGGAGAATATATACAAGCAGCGGGAATGAGGATCTTAAGAGCAGCCTTCTCAACACAATAATGAAATCCGGAAGCCAGTGGGATGATATCTTGAACAAGCTAAAACAAAATAACTTCTGCCCTAGAGTTCAAGAGTGAATTCTCAAACAAAACTAGTAAAATTAAGAAAGCTTGCTACCAGCAGAACCTCACTGAAGAAAATTGAAAAGGATGCAATTCAAGCAGAAGGAGAGTGATGCCAGATGGAAAGTCTAAGATGCAAGAAGGAATGACGACTTGTACACAAATGTTCACTGCAGCATTATTCATAATAGCCTGAAAGTGGAAACAACCCAAACAGATGAATGGATAAACAGAAGTGGTACCTCTATCAATGGAATATTACTCACTCATTAAAAGGAATGAAGTGCCGACACATGTTATGATATGGATGAATCTTTAAAACATTATGTTAAATGAAAGAAGCCAGACACAAAAGGCCACATACTGTGTGATTCTGCTTATATGAAATGTCTAGAATAGGTAAATCCATAGAGACAGAAGGTAGATCAGTGGTTGCCAGTGGGTAGAGGGAAGAAGGAATGGGGGGGTGACTGCTAATGAGTACAGGATTTCTTTTTGGGGTGATGAAAATATTATAAAATTATATAGTGGTGATGGTTGTACAACCTTGTGAATATATTAAAAGCCACTGAATTGTACACTTAAAATGACGGAGTATATCTCAATTAAAAAATATTTTAAAGAAGTGAAGACTAAGATATGTACATAAATCTAAATAAGCATTGACTTCATAAAAAATAATAATAATGTCCTGTAAAGTTAAAGAAGAGAAATAAAATGTACAACATAAATGATAAATGAAGTTAAAATGTTCTTTGGTCCAGGAGGAGAGTAAGTAAAGGAATAAATTCACTTTAGACTTTGATGCACACTGTCGTTTTTAGGGTACAGGCCAAAACAATATGCCCTGTGTATAATTATAGGATATAATTTATACAATAATCACAAAAAGAATAGAAACAAAGGCATGGAAGTGGCAATCAGGCCTGGTGTGGCCCATTGGGGATCCATCTATTCACAATAACACCTGGCTGCCTGAGCCTAGCGTTACTGGATGGAGCAGACAGAGATTACGGGAATCACAAGCAGCACCTGAAGGGTTGCCTGGTTCAGCCCACTCTCTTCACATGACCATTTCTGTCACTTATCAGGTATGTGGTGACTCATCCTAGGTTCCAGGCATGGTGCTAGGTGCTGGGGCCGCAGTGGTCCCTGGGCTCATCTTTTGTGGAACTGTAGGTCCAGGAGAGGAAGCTGGGGTTGCAAACCAGAGCTCAGCCACACAGAGACTGGTAGTTCAGACCAAGGAGCTCACCATTGATGCCAAGGGCAGTAGAAAGTCACTGAGAAGTTTTCAGGAGTGGATGACGTGATCATTCCAGCTGGAGTGCAGAATGGCTCGGGATGCAGCGTGGTGGGCGGATGTGGGAGAGTAAAGGGAGAGGACCGGATGGGGGCAGGGTGGTGAGAAGAGGAGTCCAGGAAACTGGGAGGCAGAGGTCCAGGGACTTGCCAGGCTCCTCAGAGAGCTAGTGGCTGACCCAAGGCTGAGACTGAACCAGGGTCTCTTCACCACACTGCGTCAGAGACATGCTGACACCCACGTGGAAATACAGGCCCATGAGAACCAGACAGTCTGGAGCCAGGAAGCCTGGATTTGGCATCCTCAGCCTGTGTGTGATGGTTGAACCTACAAGAGGCCAAGTTCTCCAGGGCAAGAGGATGAGGGAAAGATGGGAAGCTTGGCACACAGCTAGGCTAGCCCATGGGTGTGGAACCAGCAGGGGGCTTCCAGCAGAGCTGTTAGCAGACCCCCAGCTTTACCACCGTGTGATCCCGGGCCTCTCCCTAACCTCTCTGAGCCTTAGCTTCTGTGGTGGACAGACTCTAAGATGTCCCCACCTCCTGGTGTTTATGTTCGTTTGTGATTCCCCTCCCTTGCTTGTGGGAGGAACCCTCGAGTTGCTTCTGACTTTGTAGAATCTGGCAAGGGGGATGGGATGTCCCGTGATTCTATATGGATTATATGGCTCCTTCTTGCTAGCCAGCTCACTCTAGAGATGCTCCTTGCTGGCGTGGGGAAGCAAGTGGCCCCGTGAGGCACGATGGCAAGTGTTTTGTGTCAGCTTGGCCAGGCTCTAGTACCCAGTTATTCAATCACACACTTATCTAGGTGCTGCTGTGGAGGGAATTTGTAGATGTGGTTAATATCTACAATCAGTAGATTCTAAGTATAGGAGATTATTCCTGGTAATGTGGGTGGGCCTCATCCAATCAGTCAAAAGGCCTTAAGAACAAAACTGGGGACTTCCCTGGCAGTCCAGTGGTTAAGACTCAGAGCTTCCACTGCAGGGGGCGCAGGTTCCATCCCTGGTCAGGGAAACTGCAAGCTGTGCAGTGTGGCCAAAAAAAAAAAAAAAGAACAAACCTGAAGCTTCCCTGAGGAATAAAGAAGAAATTCTGCCTTAAGACTGCAGCATAAGCTCCTGCCTGACTCTTTCCAGCCTCTGATCTGCCCTAAGGATTTCACGCTTGCCAGCCCCCACGAGGATGTAAGCCAATTCCTTGGAATAAATATTTTTACACACACACACACACACACACACACACACACACCCTATTGGTGCTCTTTCTCTGGAGGACACTGACTGATACATTGGGAAAGGAACTGTCCTCAACCAACAGCCAGCAGGAAGCTGGGATGGTCAGTATACCCTAGAGGAAATGAATTTTGCCAACAACCTGATGGAATCTGGAAACAGAGTCTTCTCCAGTCAAGCCTCCAGATGAGAACACTGTCCAGCTGATACCTTGATTGCAGCCTTGTGAGACCTTGAGCAGAGGGCCCGCCCGCTGAGCCACGCCTGGACTTCTAATACGTATTGTTTGAAGCCACGAGGTTTGTGGCAATTTGTTATGTAGCAATAGAAAACTAATACGTGGGGAACTCCCTGGTGGTGCAGTGGTTAAGAATCCACCTGCCAATGCAGGGGACACAGGTTCGAGCCCTGGTCTGGGAAGATCCCACATGCCGCGGAGCAACTAAGCCCGTATGCCACAACTACTGAGCCTGCGTTGTAGAGCCTGCAAGGCACAACTACTGAGCCTGTGTGCCACAACTACTGAAGGCCGCGTGCCTAGGGACTGTGCTCTGCAACAAGAGAAGCCACTGCAACGAGAAGCCTGCGCACCGCAACGAAGAGTAGCCCCCGTTCGCCGCAACTAGAGAAAGCCTGCACGCAGCAACGAAGACCCGACACAGCCAAAAATAAATAAGTACATTTATTATTTTTTTTAAAGTAAAGAAAAAGAAAACTAATACACTTCCCCACCTGTAAAAGGGGGTAGATGATAGTAGTCATTGGGCCATTATGGCGCTTCAATGAGATAATCCAACAGTGTGCTTGGCGTGGGGTCTGGCATGTATTTAGTGCACAACAAACCAATGAACGTTAGCCCTGATTTTTTTCAAAATCAATGTGCAGTGGTCAGAGACTCAGACAGAACTAGAAAGGTCCAGATTCATGAAGCACCTGGACTTATCATATCTCACATAAGGGGGAAAGTGGTTCTGATCATTTCAGAGACTCAGTAGGTAGCGAGAGGGTTTAGCGCACACGCTCTGGAGCCAGACTGCCCAGGTCAGCCTGGTCCTGAAATCTGTCAGCTGGGTCACATTAGGCAGGTGACAAAACTTTCTGTGCCTCGTCTGTAAAATAATAAAAGAATAGCACCTGGCACAAGTTAGGGCTATATAAGCATTAGTGGCTATTATTACTATTATTTGCCTCTAACGCATAGCCCTCCAACTCCAAAGGATTATGAGGTGAAATTAGTATAGTTCCCATGAATCTACACCAATGGAGCAAATAAAGATGATCCAATAGACAATTACACTTTAGGGGTTGCTCGTTTTACTTAAGCTTCCTATATGCTTGCCAAAGGATTCCGATTGTGCCATCTCCTCAGGAGTGTCTGGGGGATCAGGAAGGACTGCATTTGGCACGGAACTTTCCCTGCACAGAATTTTGTCACCCCCTCCCCTAATCTCCAGCACCTCGCACGCCCGCTGCCGCCCCAGGTTCCCAGGTCCAGCAGAGGGCGCTACGGCCTCAAAATGCAGCCGGCATACGCTTCCATCTCCCAGGAAGCCTGCAGCTAGGAAGGGAGGGTACGTGCAAGGGGGTGGGCCTGACCCCAGTCAGACCCTTTGTCCTAACTAGTCCCTTTCACCGCGAACTCGGCAAACGTCCTGTCACCCACTGCCAGCTGGTTTTCCAAACTTCACTTTGCTCCTTGAAGCGTTTTCTCAACGCTCCAGCGCTGCAGACCGCTATTCTCTGAATCCCAGAAGCTTCATTTCAGCAGTGAATCATCGCATCCCGGTTACTGTTTCCAAATTCCATGGCAGCACAGCTGTAAACCTTGGTCTGGCCCTCGAAGGAGCCTTTTGCCAGCCACCCACAGCCTTCTCCTCTTCATCCTATTCCAACTCCTCCAGAAAAAACTCACTCACCCCACCCAGCTTGCTTCTGCCTCAGCCTGCTACAGCGCAAAGACTTTTTTTTTTTAATTCCGTCTTTCAGCTTACAATTGTTCGGGGCCAAGGTTAGCCTCTTTCAGAGATGAAGCCTCCAATCTTTATAGAACACCTACTACTGTGTGCCAGATGTTGTTCTACACACTTCACATAATCCTCACAAAGATCCTATGAGGTTTATTAGACCCATTTTACAGATGAGACAGTTAAGTCAGGGACATGTCTAAGATCATACAGCTAATAGCTGAGCTAGTATTCAAAGCTAGGCAATCTGTTCCAAAAACTGGGCTTCTTGGGCTTCCCTGGTGGCGCAGTGGTTGAGAGTCCGCTTGCCGATGCAGGGGACCTGGGTTCGTGCCCAGGTCCGGGAAGATCCCACATGCCGCGGAGCGGCTGGGCCCGTGAGCCATGGCCGCTGAGTCTGCGCGTCTGGAGCCTGTGCTCCGTCCGCAACGGGAGAGGCCACAACAGCGAGAGGCCCGTGTACAGCAAAAAAACAAACAAACAAACAAACAAAAACAAAACTGGGCTTCTTAAACAAGATGCTATCTGAACTTTTAGCATAGACCTGGGGATCCATCCCTGATTTCTAGAACTGCGCTATCCAATATGGTAACCACAAGCCATGTGACTACTGAGCACAAAACTAATCCAAATTGAGAGGTGCTGTGAGTGTAAAATACATACTGAATTCCAAAGACTTAGTTTGAAATAGATATGTATATAATATACAGTATTAATAATTTTAATATTGATTACACATGGAAATGATCATAATTTGGATCTATTGACTTAAATAAAATCTGTTATCAAAATTAATTTCACCTGTTTCTTTTTACTTTTTTTCAATGTGGCTACTAGAACTTTTAAAATGGCATAGGTGGCTCACCTTTTATTTCTGTGGGAAACAAAAGAGTTCTAGGAGCTCTCACCCTGGTGGAAAGACAGACAGGCTCTCAGTTCTAAAACAAGGGAAAATGTGGTTTGTGTTCTGACAAGTGAGAACAAGGTGGTGTGAAAGGAAGCAGGGACGCTTTCAGCATGGAGGCAGCTTCGCACCAGACTTCCAAAGGTCCTGGAGAGAAGAGCGGTGGGGACAGATAAGGCCAAAACAGCAAAGCAGAGGGAACAGCAAGTCAGGCAGGCAGGCTGAGGCATCTAGGGCTCCCGGGATAAATAGTGGGTGCCAAGGCCAGAAGACCTCAGACTGCGGGGGGCTTTGACTGTGAGGCCAAAGGCTCTTGACAGGACAGAGCTCCAGACACTGAAATTTGGGGAAGGCGTGGGGGGGCTGGGGAAATTGTCCGCGCAAGGCTCCAGCAGGGGTGGGAGAAAGGGAGAGAGGGTGGGGCAGTGAGTGGCAGGCCTCGCCTCCTCCTTCCTCCGGCCCAACTTTCTCTCCCCTGCCCAGATCCTCCCACCTCCTGCTCCTGGAGGGGATTGCGGTGAACCAAGTTCCTTGGAGGAGCTTCACTGTGGGAGGATGGCTCTTGAGGAGCATTTCCTGCCTTTGGCTCACAACTGCTTCCTGCCCAGAGCTCCAAACACTTGACCCCCATTAAATCCCTTCCTCCCAGGGGAGGTGGGTGGCCATGAGGGCCTCATGGGTTTCAGCAGGTCCAGAGACCCCAGCACTTCAGCAGCTGAAGGAGGTAGGATCCCAAGTGTCCAGAGGCCCAACCTCCCCAGGCCCTTCCGAGGACCTGGAATCCAGGCCTCGCACTGAAACTCCCCGAGGACAGCTTTTGGAGGAGCCGAGCCTCCCTCTCTCCCCTGGGGTGAAGATCTCACTTTGCTTCCTTTTGGCCCCCTTTGGGCCCCTCAGCTCTGGGTGGGAACTCACATCCCTTCTTCATTTATGGGGCACTTTTTCTTCCCAAACAGAGGATCAGGGTTTGTAAAGGGAAAGGAGGGGTATATGCAAATTCCACAGGAAATAATGCTAAGTGATTCCTTCCCTAGAACTACCTGGGGCCTCGATTCGCAGTTTCCTCCCTGGTTCTGATGTGAGGCTCCAAGGATGCGAGTTCTGAGAGCCCACTGAAGGTTGATAAAGAGGCCAGACCTTTCCTTCCTACTTCCCAAGCCTAAACCATGCCCTGCCCCGACATTGGCATGGGTAGTATAATGTCAGTACTTAACAGACAGGGAGAGGAACACCTAAAACAGCCGAGCTCAGCTCAGCTCAACCATGAAACCCCCTGCTCTGCTTCCAAGTCACCCCTGTCCTATTCCCTTCGTAAATCCTGACGACCCCAAGGGGGTGCCCCCCAATAGCAACCCGCAATCCCCAACTCTTCCAAAAAAGCTGTGAGGTGGGCGGGCTGAGATGACCCCAGGGGAGCCTTAGTCCCTTTATCTTGTCACGTCCCTCGAGGGCCAGCCGAACCATGGTGCTGGACATCTCGTTCCACCGCCCACATACCCTTTAAAGCCAGGGCCGAATTCCCTTAGAGGATGGGATCTTCTCTTTCAGGGATGTTCAGTCTCGGTCCACGCGGAAGGGAAGGCCGGGTGGGTGCTGGGAGAGACTAGCCGTAGTGTGCAGACTCCCTGCCGGCTCCGGAGCCCCCACTCTACCGAGGACGCCCCCTGGTGGCGACAGAAAAAACCTACCAGAGACTTGGACGCAAGGGAGGAGAGGACCGTGGAGGAAACTACTAAAGGAGTAAAGGGGGGACTTCCCTCGCGGTCCAGGGGTCAAGACTCCGCGCTCCCACTGCAGGAAGCGCAGGTTCGATCCCTGGTCGGGGAAGTAAGATCTCGCATGCCGCACAGCGCGGCCAAAAAACTAAGAAAGTTAAATAAAGGAGCAAAGGAGTACTCTCCCACTCCCCTTCCCTCACTCGCACCCCCAATCCACTCTCCGTGGGGACCAGACGCCAAGGAGTGGGTTTGTGTGAGCCTAAAAGGGGCTCTGGGATTCTATCTCGTCTTTTTCATTTTCCAAGTGTCAGCACCCTACCACTGCCTGAATTAGGGCTCTTGGCCCCCAGCCCGACACTGAGGCCCGCTGAATGAAGGAGGAACCCAAATTGCAGCATTTAGGGGGCAGGCCAACCAGGGGAGAAGAAGCGAGCGTCCGGTTTCCGAGACAGAACCTCCCCTCCCTCATCACCCGGTGCCACCCTCCCGCTCACCTTCTTTCCCTTCCCCAGATCTCTTTCTAAAAACTTCCTTCCATCTCTCCCGTCCTACTGATCCAAAAGCTAAGCCTGATTTGGAGACGGGGTGACAAGTGGGAAGAGAGGAGGGAAGGGGCGGTGCAGCGTGAGTTGAGGAGGGAGTCCCCTCCATCCCCGCCTGGGCAGCCCCAGATTCACATCCCCACCCCACCCCCACCCAAGCCGCCCCTGGTTTGGCACCTCTGGGTGCTTCCTTCTTTGGAGAACTCCGAGGAAGTCAACCGATTAGCGGGGAGAGCTGGGGGTTGGGCAGGGAGGAGGGGAGGGGTGGGGAGGGAGGCGAGAGGAGGGGGAAGGGGAACCCTGGCTGGGAGGCTGGGTTTGGGAGGTAAGGGGGCTCGTCCCTCTCAGCCCCGTGGGTTGCAAAGAATTGCTAATTGCAACTAAACGAGGCCTCGGTTTGGGGGAAGGGGCAGTGTCCCGGCTGTCAGGGGCTACCGCCTCTTTGAGTGCCCGGGTAAGGACAGGCCAGCCTGCTCTTCTCATGTAAAGCAGCTTTTTGTCCGGGGGAGCCAGGGCTGGGGCCAGGGGCTGGGGAAGGGGCCCAAGCCGTTAGCAAGCTTCTTGTTCCCCAGAAAGGGAGAAGGGTGCCGAGGCTTCCTTGGAATGAGGACACCCCCCTCCTCCTCCACTCTCAAGACTTTTACGGTGGGGCTTAATGGGGTGCTGCCTAGCGGGAGGGGGTGGGCCTGGGATTCCAGCACCCCCCTTGCAGGGCTGTGGGAAAAATCTGAGCACAAAGAAGGGGGCTGGCCCAGCTGAGTCCAGAGACAGGGCAGCTCTGATCCAGGGATGCCCTGAGCTTGAAATACCCATCGCTGGAGCCCCTTCTCCCCCAGAGAATGGCCCCAGTGGCCACGTGTACCTTTTCTGACTTCGTCATTCACTTTGCCAACCCTCCAACCCTTTTGCACTATGGGGAATGGGTCTTGAGGATCCAAGCCTGCTTCCTGCCTGAGCCCAACTGGGAAGGAGAAGGAATCAAACCTCTAGAGAAATCCTCTAAACATAGGAACATAGGCATAATGCTTCCAGACCCTGGGGCCATATAACCTCTAAAGACCCAAGAGTCTTGCCTTCTAATTCTGATGCCCCATTTTATGAGCTTCTATAAGCTTGGACAAGAAATTACGTAACTTAATTGAGCCTCAGTTTTCTCATCTATAAAATGGGGGCAATAATACCATGCTCTTAAAGTCCTCGTGAAGATATAAAGAGATGCAAGGCATCCATGTGGCAGTCCTCGGTTCTTGATGTGTTCCCTTCCCTTCCTGGGAACATCCATCCTTTTACACACACACACACACACACACACACACACACACACACACGTGTACACACTCCAGGGATAATGATGTCTTGGTACCTCATATTTGAATTTTCCAGAATGCATGTGTCAGCTCTTGAAATACACTAAGTGGAACAAATTTTTTTCTCCTTATTTGATTGGTGATGAAACCAAATTCAGAGGGACAGTCAGATCTCCTGACTCCTCCGCCACTGCTCATCCCACTCCACAGTGTGGCCTCAGAGATGTCATCTCACAGGTTAGAAAACAGAGCTGAGGGCCAGTGTGAAACCAGCGCTGATGGCACAGTCCAGGCACCAGCCAGGTTTCTCAGTTATACGACTTTTCTTGGTGGTCACCTGGGCTCTTCCCCTAAATCGGTGCTTGTGTGGAAACTTTAGGACCATGTGGGTCCCCTTCTGTTCCATATTAGGGTCCCTGAGAAGCAGAGGGTTATGGGTAGGAAGGGTTGTCTGCTCCCCTCCCACCCTGGGAGCCTCTGAGAGGACACCTTCCCTCTGGGAGGTAGAGGGGAGACACAGGGAGAAATAAGGGGGTCATTCAGCTCTTCCTCTTCTCCCTCTACCTGCGAGAAGTTGGCTAGTTCACCCAGGGGTGTCTCCTTCCTTCCTTGCCCCCTCTATTTTAGGGACGCCATGGTATCTCCTCAACCCTGGCTGGGCCCGCATCCTCCCAGCCTCTTGTCCAGGTGGAGCGTGCTAACCCCCGCCTGCCAGACACCCAGGGGCTCCTGATCCCAGAGGGCCTTCGGCCAAGGGGCTCTGGCTTTGGGCCAGGGCCTTTCTCACTGCCTGGCTCCCTCCCCACAGGGCCCTAATCCATCTCACCCAGCAGGAAGCCCTTAAGCTGCCTTTTCAGCGGCCTTCCCCAGCCCGCTGTGGGCTCTGTGCCTTTCTATACCACCCTTGGCAGGAGCTGTGTTCTACAAGCTGGAGAGAGCGGCCCCTGCAAAGAGGTCATCGTGCCTAAGGCAGCTTCCAGCTCCAGCAGCCTGTCCTCTCTGGTCACCTCCCCAGGGTTTCCCCCTCTAATGCCCTGCCTGGGCATCCGTGGACACTGACAGCCCTGGCTAACTCACATCAAAGCCCCAGGCTGGATCCAGGTGGGGGAAGGGGGAGAGGGATTCCAAGGGGACAGCGGGCAGGAGGCCAGGGGCTGGGGAAGTGTGGCAGGCGGGAGGGGGCCTCTCTGGCACTGTGCCTTTGGTCCTTTTGGCTGTTCTCTCCATTTTTCCTCTGATTCCAGCCCCTGCCCCCAACTCCTCAGAGCTCATTTACAGCCTTCTCAGACTCAGTTGTACAGCCCAGACTGAGATCCAGGAGCGCCTGGCTCCTGGAGAGGTTACAAAACAAGATGCTCCCTGGCCCACCACGACTAAGTGTTCAGATACATAGAGAGAGAGGGGCCAAGCGGAGGGGGAGAGAAGGCTGGGGGTGTGGGGGGGAGGGGGATAGACTGGATTCTTTCTCTCCTCCTGGATTATATTTGGGTGACTGCTTGTACTCCTGGGGTGGAGACCTTACAGCTGAGGACAGGCTTGATTTCAAAACCCCAATCTCATGGTCCCTGCGAGTATACTCTTACCAGTTCTGATTTGGGGTCTGGAAAATATGGTTCTTGTATGGCCTAGTCCCTACCCTGCCCTCAATCCTTTCCTCCCCTCCCTCTCCAGGGAAAAAGTCCCCCCACTGAGGCCCCTTCTCCGGAGCTGTAGCCCAAACCCCATCCCTGCCTCTCAGCCAGTCTCCAGCTCCAGGAAGCCAGCCTTTAGCTGGCTTGGAGCAGTTAGAGGAGAGTTGGGGGTGCCTCTGGGAGGTCTGTTTGTAGTTCAGATTCTTTTCATTCCAGGCTCAGCAGGCTCTCTCTAAGGGAAGCGCCTGGGATGGGGGGGTGGGTCCTTGGGGCACCAGCTGCAGGGAAGGAAGGCTTCCCGGAGAGAGGAGGGAAGTGTGTTTTCTCCTCCCAGTGACCCCCATCCTCTAGGTAGGACCTGCCTCTCCCAGTTCTATCCTTGGTGCCCACCTCCCCAGTAGCCGCCTCAACCTTAAGGCCCTTCCCAGAAAATGGAGATATATGCAGAGGCCTCAGCTGAAGTCCCCGATCTCTTTCTTTGCTTCCTAATGAGTCCGCTTCTCTCCTTTTGGGATGCTTAGAATGTTGGAAGGAGTGGAGGAGGGTGTCAAGACGCCTGGAGAGTGACTGGGTCAGCCCCAGCTTCAAAGAAGCCTTGTCACCCTGTCCCCCAAACTGAAGTCTCTTGTAGATTATTGATTGATTGATTGATTGATTGATGGCTGCATTGGGTCTTCGTTGCTGCACGCGGGCTTCTCACTGCGGTGGCTTCTTTTGTTGTGGAGCGCGGGCTCCAGGCACGAGGGCTTCAGTAGTTGTGGTGCTTGGGCTTTGTTGCTCCGCGACATGTGGGATCTTCCCGGACCAGGGATCTAACCTGTCTCCCCTGCATTTGCAGGCGGATTCTTAACCACTGCCCCACCAGGGAAGTCCTCCCTTGTAGATTTTGACTTCAACTCAACATTAACGTATTCGTCGGGTCAGCTGCCAGCTCTCACGCCATAGAATTCCTCAAAGGTTAATCGGAGTGACGCAGCCATGGAGCAAAGCCTCCTGAACTCCTCCGGTCTTAGAAGTCTAACACCTGTTCCAGTTTCCCTGGAAAACCTCCTCTCCAGCTGCCTCTACCTGACCTAGAGAGAGGAGGAAATATAAATCCTAACGACTTGTACTGAGTGTCCACTAAGTGAAGTTGCTGCTCACTTACCCCTTCATCTGAGCCTCCCAACCCTCAGAGAGAGAAGGTTAATATCTCATCTTATAGATGAAGAGACTGAGCTTCCGAAAGCACGAGTGACCTGTCCTGGGGAATGTAGCAAGGAAGTGGAGCGGAGATTCAAACTTCCTCCGCTGTGCAGGTCAGTGCTCGGCCGGCCCCGGTGTCCCTTCCCAAAGCAACTGTCCCTACAAATCCATTTTCTTTTTTCTTTTTTTCGGTCTGCACCCTGTGGTTTGCAGGATCTTAGTTCCCCAACCAGGGATCAAACCCATTTCCCCTGCAATGGAAGCACAGAATCCCAACCACTGGACCTCCAGGGAATTCCCCAAATCCATTTTCTCATTCAATCCTCAGTTCAAAGGGAATAAGACAGATTTTACTGTGCCCATTCTGCAGATAGAGAAACTGATACTCAGAAGCAAAGTGATTCACGGAAAGTCAGAGAGCTAGTAAGTAGGTCAGCAGTGGCCTATCAAGGCCATGACCTGAGCACTTAGATCTCCTGGGTCCACTTCATGGGTTCTCATTATTATGTCAAATTTGTTGTTTCCTTTACTTCTTCTAAGATGAGACACCAGCACATATTTGCAATTAAATATGGCTTCAAGGAACTGGATAATCTTGTCAAAACTGGAGACTGAAATGGCCTCCAGACCCAGAAATGGCTTGCTCATTTCTCTTCCTCAGAGCTTAGCTTCTCCCTTCCTGAAGTGTGGGTTCCAGAAAGGGGCAAAGTGGTCAGGGTAAGGGAGTTGGGCTGGGCGTCCAGGGCAAGATGCTTGAATCTCTAGATTACTAAACCCAGGGAGTTCTTCAGGCTCTGTCCTACTTATAGTGGGCATTGATTCACTTAACAAATATTTACTGAGCACCTACAATATACCACCCATCATAAGCACTAGGGCACGTACAAAAACTAAGACACGGCCTCTGCCCTCAAGAGATGATCTTGTTGAGAGTGGAGGGTAGTTACACATACATAAATAACACATACCAAATGCTAAATGCCATAAGATATGCACAAACCCAGAGAAAGGAGTGTGGGAATAGTATCAGGGAAGCAACAGAGAAGAGGCCTTAAAAGATTTACAATGGTGGAAGGACATTTTAGAAAAGGCCCATTGGAGCAAGGACGTGTATCGTGAAAGTACCAAGTGTTCTGCTCTGTCTAGTTCATGGGTAAAGTGAGGATTCGGTGCAAGAAACGCACCATTCTAGATGCTTTATGCAGAAGGGTATTTAATACAGGTGATATGGACTGAATTGTGTCCCTGTGAAATTCACATGGCTAAGCCCTAATCTCCAATGTGAATATATTTGGAGAGAGGGCTTTTAGGAGGTAATTAAGGTTAAATGAGATCATAAAGGTGGAGTCCTAATCCAATAGGATTGGTGGCTTTATAAGAAGAGGGAAAGAGATCTTTCTCTCTTCTGCCAAGTACACACCAAGGAAAGGCCATGTGAGCACACAGCAAGCCAGGAGGAGAGTCCCCACCCAAACCCAACTGTGCTGGCACCCTGATCTTGGACTTCCAGCCTTCAGAATCGAGACAATACATTCCTGTTGTTTAAACCACTTGCTCTATGGTATTTTCTTATGGCAGCCAAAGCAGACTAAGACAACAAGGAATTAGAGCTTGCAAAATTGTTAGGTGGGCTGGAGGAGCAGACTTTCTGATGTAGCCGTGTCACTTCTGCAAAATCAGGTAGGGAGAACTACGAGGCTGCCACTGGAACTTAGGTCACAGATGCAACCCCATAGCCTCCTGGCCCCATAGGCATCAGTGCCAGGCTGCTCTGTGGTCACAGAGACTGAACTGGGTGCTGCTGCCAGAAAAGCCCCCTCTCCAGGACCTTGCCTGCAAGCAGAAATAGCCAGAGCAGCAAGAACATGGCCTCATCTCCCTTCCACCTTCCAAGTCTCGAATGAATGCATTTTGCATCCAGAACTCTAGCCGCAAGGGAGGCTGAGAGATGAGGTTTTTGGCTTTTCAAACTCTGCAGTGCAGGAAGGTACCTAGAAGGAGGTGAGAATGGATGCTGAGGGCCAGTCCATCTTGTCCAGCACAGTAGGGCAAGTGCAGTAGAAATTAATGCTGGAAAGACACATCGGGGTTAGATTTGGAAAGGCGGTTGGATGGGTTTGGAGTGGGGGACAGAGCAAGACTGGGCGGCTGCCAAGATTAACCAGGGCTCTGAAAGCTAATCGAGCGGTCTGGAAAGCAGAGCGCTGGGGCATGGGCTTAAGAATCACTTGGGGGGAATTCCCCGGCCGGCGGTCCAGTGGTCAGAACTCAGCACTCTCACTGCCGAGGGCCCGGGTTCAATCCCTGGTCGGGGAAGTAAAATCCCACCATCACTTGGGGTTTATAAATTCCCGTCATTTGGAGGACCCAGGAATCTGTATTTCTAATAGGCAGATCCTGCCCTGGTACCCCTTCTCCCATGATTCTGAGACATGTGGACTCTAGGCTTTCAGAAACATTGTCCTGGGGCACGAGCTCGGATGGGTCAGCCCCACATAGTGCTGTGAGCCCTGAAAAGGTTTGACTGTGGGAGGCACGTGCTGAATTAGCCTCTTCTCCTTCCTGAGAGTTAGTCCTGAAGGTTGGATGCTTGAACCCTGAAAAACACCAGTGATGTGAGGGTGCAGGGGAAGGGGGCTCTGCCGAAAACCCAGGAGTCCAGGGGTCTATCTAACCCCCACCCCTTGGGGATTCCCTGGCAGTCCAGTGGTTAGGACTCCGCGCTTCCACTGCCGGGGCCTGGGTTTGACCCCTGGTCGGGGAGCTAAGATCCCACAAGCCATGTGGCACAGCCAAAAACAAAACAAAACAAAAACACCCCACACTCCCCCACCCCACCGAGGAGGACTAGGTGGTCAGTCAAAGAGCTGCACAAGCATCTGCTGGGATCGTGACTCACTTTGTTCTCTATTCCCACCTTGGCCCTGGGGTCCAGGACTCTGGGGACCCTACTTCTGTTGCAGAGGCTCCGTTAGAGAGCACCTTACACCTCGAGGAGTTTGAGGATCTGACAGGGAAGAGGCAAGGTGAAACAGAAGCGAAACGGGGTGGGAGAGGACGGGAGCGGGCAGGCGGCTCCGCCCTCCAGAATGGCCTTGGATCTCCACTGGAGCCCAGTGGTGTCCACGGCCCACACTGAATTCCAACACAAAAGAATCCTCTCAGATAGATTTTCCTTTTCTTTCTCAGTCATTTTCTTTTTCTGGTTCTTACTCTCCACCCCCCCACCCCCGTCCCCAACCTCCCACTTCTGAGGGAAAGGCCACAGACAGATGAAGCAGCCCTGGCCTCCTCCTGTCGGCACCCCCAGCCCAGCCCCACATCTCTGGGGAGGGGGTCCAGTCAAGCCAGAGAGGACCGGGTCTAGAGGGCCAGGCTGCCTGGACGGAGGGGCTTTCCTCCTTCCCAGGGTTCCCCTCCCATACCCAGCTCCCTTAGAAACATCTGCAGCCTCACTTAGCCAGGGTCCCCGGGGCCTTGCTCCTCTGGGCTCCTTCTGCCAGGACAAGAACAGGCTTTCAGGCTCGGGGAGGGAGTCAGGCCCCCTCACCCGCCAGTTATCACCACAAAGCAAAGTCCAGGGAAGGAGGGGGAGTGGGCAGGGCTGGGTTGGGGGGTGCAGGTTGGAGAGCCAGGTCCTTGCTAGTAAATCAAAGCTGGTTTCCCAGATGGAGCTGCAGCCGCTTTGATTTCTCGAGTTGCCCCCCTCCCCCTCTACCTCCTCTCACCCCCCGGCTCCAGGGTTTCAATTCCTCCCTGAAAAGCAGTGGGGCCTCCTTTCAAACCAGCCCAGCTCCTCCAACTCCCAACAACAGCTTAAGTTACAGGAAAGAGAAAGGGGAGGGGGTGAGGTGGCCCAGCCTGGAGGAAAAGGAGAGAAGTTCTGGGAGGAGGGAAGGGGACAAGGGAGAGTGGAAAGAAAAAAGGAAGAAAGAAAGAGGGGGGGGGGGAAAGGGCAAGTTAGGAGATGGGGTGCAGCCCCAGGAAAGGAAGTGTGTGTTCTGCTGGAGCAGGTGGGGAGCCCCAACCCGGACGCAAACTTGTCTTGGCTCTCCTTCCCTAGTGAGCACCCCCATCCCTATCTCCCCCAGGACCCCTCCACATCTACAAGTCTACGGTTCAGGCTCCCCCATTCCTCTCCTCTTGGCATTAGGTTCAAGAAGTTTCCAAGAGACAAACTATCTGACTCATTCATTCCCAGGGATGCTGATTTCCTGGGCCAAGAAGGCAATCACCCCCAAGAACCTCACTAACCAAACTCAGCACTGATTTTTTCAGCTTTGTTTTCCCCAGTCTGCTCTGAGAAGCCCACACCTTGCTTTTGCTCGGCCTAGGCCTGGGCTAATGAAAATGCTTAATTAATAGATCATCTGTTATATATGTTTAATCCTTTTGTGGCCCATTTTGCCATCCAGAGACCTTGGGAAAGGGTGCTGGAGGGATCAAGGGGATAACGTCTGTACTCTGCCAATTCCCTACTCCCTCTGTCCCCAGAGCTTGTCCCTGGAACTTGAGGCGGAGGAGGGTGAAGTGCAGTGAATGGGACTTACAAGTTGGGGCTCCAGGAGTCCTCGACTTCCTGATTATTCTGTGCCTGAAGGGCTGGTTTCCTTAGAACTAAATGGAGGATGGAGTTCAGGGAGAGGGAATTTGGTATCTCACCTGAAGGTGGATTCCAGGCTCAGGAAGAGAGGAGGAAAAGGAAGCTTCTCGAACAGCAGAGGGATACCTTGTGGGTTGGGAATGGGGGTAACCAACTAGAGTCTCTGAAGACTCAAACCTGTTTTCCACCTAGTGTCCAGAACCTACCCCATTGATAGTAGAGTACTTTTGCTCAATCAAACCTTTGAGGATTCAAAGTTTCTGAAATCACGTTCTCATCCTCAGTCCTCCCCTTCCTGAACGGATACACACACCCCTGCCCTTTAGGGTGGAGGAACTCAGTGTTTCTGGAGGGAAAGAATACTGACCCAGGATTGAGGAAACAAAGAGGGGACCTGTAACTGCTAGGGAGGATGATTCCTCTGGAAGAAGGGGGTTTTAATGCGAAAGGAGCAAGGAGACAGGGACACATGCAATTACCAGGACCGCAGACCATCACCCGCTAGACTGTAAGCTCCCTGAAGCTGCAGCCTAGGTCTCCGCAGACTTTGTCGGCTTTGCATAGAGTAGATGTTCAATAATTTGTTGGATTAAAACAATAGCTATTATTTACCAAGCTTTTAGCCTAGCATCAGGTCAAGTGAGTGCCATAATCTATCTCATTTAATTCTCACAACTGAGACAAGGTAAATAAAAATTCTGACTTGAGACTCTCAAGATCCAGGAAAAACAAGTCTGAGACATTCTCCTAGAATCTTTCCTGGCCTTACCGCTCCTTCTCAGTGTTCCTCCTCCACAGTTCATGGTCCTGAAATATTGACATCCCCGAAACTTTAGTCTTCTCACCCAATCCCCTTTCACTCGGTGATCTTAGCCATCCCCTTTCCCTAGGTGATCTTAGCCAATCTCATGGCTTCAACCACAGGCTAAAGGTACCAGATCTAAATCTACCCAGAGTTCCTTCCTGGCCCTGTGTTAGAATAGCTAACTGTTTTCTGGACATCTTCTCTTGGACATACTATAGGCTTGACCTGGCTTGACTGGGCTCATTATCCGCCTGTCCCTGCATTTCCTAGCCTGGTTAATGACATCAGGGCATCTAGATCAGAAAACTTGGTTGGCCTCCTCCCTTACTCTCTCTTCTCTACACTGCCTTGGCTCAGTTCACGCCCTCAGCATCTCTTGCCTGGTCTCTTGCAATCTATTCCTAACTGGTATCTCTGACTCAGCTGACTCAAGTCATGCTCCTCCTAACTGTCCAAATGCACCATCTAAAACTTAAGTGTGGAGACTTCCCTGGCAGTCCAGTGGTTAAGACTCTGCCTTTCCAATGCAGGGGGCACGGGTTCGATCTCTGGTCGGGGAGCTAAGATCCCACATGCCGTCCCACATGCCTCATGGCGCGACCAAAAATTTAATAATGAAAAATAAAAAAATATATAAAAGTTAAGTGTGACCATTTCACTTCCCTAAACAGTCCAGTGCATCTCCACCTCCAGGAGTCCAGATTATGTGCACAGTATCTCAGGTCCCTACTTATTTAAAACCTCCTCTGCCGGGACTTCCCTGGTGGTCCAGTGGTTAAGAATCCGCCTTCCAATGCGGGGGACGAGGGTTCGATCCTTGGTCGGGGAACTAAGATCCCACATGCTGCGTGGCTACTAAGCCCAAGCACCACAACTACTGAGCCCACAGGCTCTGCAGCCCGCGTGCCACAGCTATAGAGAAGCCTGTGCGCCGCAGCGAAGAGCCCTCACGCTGCAACAACGATCCCGCGTGTCGCAACTAAGACCCGACGCAGCCAAATAAATAAATAATCAATCAATTAATTAAAATAATAATGATAATAAAAATAAAACCTCCTCTGCCATCACTCTCCTAGATGTTCACGGGGCTCTAACAGGACCAAAGTGCTGGTATACTTGTGCCCCCTGCTCCTTCCATCCATTTCACTGCACTACACCCTTGCACATGGTGTTCTCTCTGTCTGGAAAACCTATCCCTGCCTTGAGATTGTAAGTTCATATATTTTTTAAAATTTATTTATTTATTTATAGCTGCATTGGGTATTCATTGCGGTGCACGGTCTTTCTCTAGTTGCGGCGAGTGGGGCCTACTCTTCGTTGTGGTGCGCAAGCTTCTCATTGCGGTGGCTTCTCTTGTTGCGGAGCACGGGCTCTAGGCGCGCAGGCTTCAGTAGTTGTGGCTTGTGGGCTTAGTTGCTCCGTGGCATGTGGGATCTTCCCGGACCAGGGCTCGAACCTGTGTCCCCTGCATTGGCAGGTGGATTCTTAACCACTGCACCACCAGGGAAAGCCCCTAAGTTCACATTTGTATACCTAGCACCTTACACATGGTCTGCAAGGCCCTGCAGGTGTCACACCTGCTGGCCTCTCTTTACCTCATCCGGTTTTACTCCTCAGTCCAACCTCAGAGGCCTCCTCTGCCCTCTCCAACTCAATCAAATCCTCTCCCCAATTATGCTTTCATAGCACCATGGACTTTCCCTTCGTAGCACTCAACCCTGTGGCAATTTTACATCCATTAAAGTGACTATGTGGGCTTCCCTGGTGGCGCAGTAGTTGAGAGTCCGCCTGCCGATGCAGGGGACACGGGTTCGTGCCCCAGTCCGGGAAGATCCCACATGCCGCGGAGCGGCTGGGCCCGTCAGCCATGGCCGCTGAGCCTGCGCGTCCGGAGCCTGTGCTCCGCAACGGGAGAGGCCACAACAGTGAGAGGCCCGCGTACCGCAAAAAAAAAAAAAAAAAAAAGTGACTACGTGATGACTGTGAATCTCTCCCACTATAATATAAGCTCCACAGGAATAGGGGTTGGGCCTGATGGTCAATATATATTTGTTAAGTGTGTAAAAGCACACAGTTTTTATAGACATTAGGGGCTGTGTGGTGTAGGAGACAGAACACAGCTTTAAGATTCAAGCAGGCCTGGGTTTAAATCTCAGCTCTGCCATTTACTACGTGACCTTGAGAAAGTTGCCAAATCTCATCAAGGTCAGATTCTTCATCCATAAACACAATGCAATACCTACTTTGTAGGCATACACATAATGTATGCACAGTGCTTAGTAAGTGTTCGATAAACCTTAGTAATTACAATCACTAGGTATCCATTTCAGGTAAAAATGCTAGATAAATGTAAGATCTTCATAGAATCACTTTTCTTCTGGGATACCGTAAAGTTGTAAAGGGCAGGGATGCTGCCATTTTTCTCTGTTTTGTCCACAGCACCTACCACAGTGGTCTAAAATCAGAAGACTCAATAAAAATGTGTTGCAGAATGCAAGGTTGACTGAGGGAATGAAAGGATGTCTTTTATTTCTTTCTTCCAGCTTCAGCTCCCCCTTTGCCTTGGGGGTGGCTGGGGAAGGGATAGCTGTCACTTGTCACTCAAGCCTGGCCCAAGGGTAGGAAAACAGGTTTGTCATGGAAGGAAATTGAAGATGCTGCATTTCTATTGGAGATTTACTCTCAATTTCCTATCGGACTGTGAGAGCTTCCTGAGTAGAGTGGAGGAACCTGTCTTACTCATTTTTTGTTTTCACCGCTCAGCTCAGAGGCTTGGTGGTACCAGCTCTAGAGATGACCTGGAGGTAGAGTAGGAGGGGAGATTTGAAGAAGCAGCACCTTGGGCTTAGTTTGGGTCCCACAGAGCAGGACAGCACAATTTTCCCATCCCTAGACTGCTCTGGGGTGAAGGTGGACTTGTGGGTGGAATGGAAATAAAATGGAGAGCTAAGGCATAGCCCCCTGATTTTGAAGGGAATCTTTCTGCCTAAAGTAGTGAAAAGTCGACCTCTCCAGGAAGTGATAAGGAGAATTTTCCTGTTGTAAAGAACCTGAAAATCTGTATTTCATTCAATCAAGAAAAAAAAAAATTGAATCCTATCAAACCTGGATCCATTGTTTTTATCTATGACTTAGAATTTTCTTTCCTTCTTCCTATTCTCTTCTTCTTTTTTTCTCTTAGGTTTCTCTTTTTGTTGTTGTTTGTTTTTTTGTTTTGTTTTTAAAGCAGTCCTTTTCTAGATTGGATCAGGAAACAGCTCGCCAGGCTGGGAGGATTTGGCCCAGACAGAGAAGCAAAGGGGTTTTCTAAACTCAATTTTCTTTCTTCTTTTTACGTGTCCCCCCTTCCCTCTGAGAGACAATAAAAATAATTGATCCATCATCCAGTACCAGGCCCAGGAGATTTACATGCAAATTCCCCCTCTCCTCCCCAGAACCCCCTCTCAAACTTAAAATCCAAGGAGGGAGAAAACAGAAGAAAACCTTTCTAAGCTAGCCGGAACCCTGCTGGCCACCGCCATCCACCCCCAGCCAGGTAAGTGTGGGTGTGTGTGTGGGGGGGGTTAATCCACACAACCCCCCAGCCTCCTCCCTCGCCACACACACCACCCGTTTCTGGTGTGGAATCACTTAAGATTTGGGTAAAACTCCCCTCTCTCCTAGGAGACCAAATCTGGAAGCTTTTAGGGCGTGGGGGCAGAGGTGGAGAGAGAGGAGGAAAATTCCCCCAAACGTCCTAAAAGAGTCATCTCTTCAGCTCAAAACTCCTCGTCATCCCCCACTCCCCACCATTAACCTCCGATTAAGACCTCCTCGTTATGGCAACTAAACTTTACTTTGCATAATTAAGATTTGCCTCGGAAGAAAGGGGAGGGAGAAGCCGCAGCTCTAGGCCATTCTCCTTCACCTCACCCCCTCCCACCCCCGCCCCAACCCTCCAGCTCAGGGCCTCTGAGTTCCTGAGTTTTCTCACTTTGAGGTGCCACCGAACACAAAGAACCATAATGGGCTCCTTTGTGCTCGCTACGGGGCAATTACGCCCCGGAGTCCGGGCCCCTTTAAGAGCCTCTTAAAGAGACAGGCTCTCGTTTTCCAGAGGGTTATTTAAGGGTGTATGAGGGGGGAGGAGCGAGGCAAACTCCTAGGGGTCTACATATAGGGCGACAGGAAATTTTGTCTGGATTCCATGGGAAGGAGCTGAGAGAAAAGTCTTTGTAAACTGATAGTTTTTTAAGAATCTCTCCCTTAAACAATTTTTTCTCAAACTTATATTTTTTTTTTACTTGATCTGAAAAATTGGACTGGAATAGGTGGGGTTCGAGGAGCAGGGGCGGAGGCAAGGATTTAAAGAGACCCTACCCCGGAGAGCGCCGTGGCCCCCCGGAAGAAGAGTGATCCAGGGTTGAGTGACTCGGGTCCGCCGCAGTTCGGGGAACGTGTGTCTCCGGATCTCGCCGCCGCGACTCCAGAGAAATCCCGTGCTGGGCAAAAAGCCCTTAATATAATAATAGCTTGTCTCTTTAAAAAGCAAAAGGAGGGGGGGCGAAAGTTTTGTTGGCATCTGGTTTCTGATCTCATTATGTTGTGGTTGACCAATCCAGCCCTCGGGGCTGGTCCTCGGGTTTAAATCTCATTGGCCGAGAGAACATTTTGGGATGGTACTTAGAGCTCGACGGGGCGGTTTCAAGGATCCCTTTTTTGGGGGGCTGAGGAGAGGGCGGGGCCGCCGGCGGGGGCCCCCTTGAAACCGACTAATTGGGATCGGAGAGGCCGAGGTGAGGGCTGGAGGAAGGCACAAAGGAGTCGCTGGGCGGAGAAGGGAGGGGAGAGGCGAGAGGAGGAGGACGAGGAAGAGAGAGGGCAAGCAGCGCGCGGTGTCTCCGGCGGCTCAGTCCGACCTCGGCGAGCCAGCGGGCGGGTGCGCCGCCCCCCTCCCCCGCCCGGCCTCCCCAACTCGGCAGCCGCGAGCAAAGTTTGCAAAGAGACGCGGGAGGCGGCGGCCGCGGCGAGGCGGCGGCGGGGAAGGCGCGCGGTCTCGGGGCTGGGGGCGGGGGCGGGGGGGCGTCCGGGAGCCGGGTGGGGGGCGGCGGCCAGCATGCGGCCCCGCAGCGCCCTGCCCCGCCTGCTGCTTCCGCTGCTGCTGCTGCCCGCTGCGGGGCCAGCCCAGTTCCACGGGGAGAAGGGCATCTCCATCCCGGACCACGGCTTCTGCCAGCCCATCTCCATCCCGTTGTGCACGGACATCGCCTACAACCAGACCATCATGCCCAACCTTCTGGGCCATACGAACCAGGAGGACGCAGGACTGGAGGTGCACCAGTTCTACCCATTGGTGAAGGTGCAGTGCTCGCCCGAACTGCGCTTCTTCCTCTGCTCCATGTATGCACCCGTGTGCACTGTGCTGGAGCAGGCCATCCCGCCGTGCCGCTCGATCTGTGAGCGCGCGCGCCAGGGCTGCGAGGCGCTCATGAACAAGTTCGGTTTCCAGTGGCCGGAGCGCCTTCGCTGCGAGCACTTCCCCCGCCACGGCGCGGAGCAGATCTGCGTGGGCCAGAACCACTCGGAGGATGGCGCGCCCGCGTTGCTCACCACCGCGCCGCCGCCGGGCCTGCAGCCGGGTGCGGGGGGCACCCCGGGCGGCCCGGGTGGCGGCGGCTCGCCCCCGCGCTATGCCACGCTGGAGCACCCGTTCCACTGTCCGCGCGTCCTCAAGGTGCCGTCCTATCTCAGCTACAAGTTTCTGGGCGAGCGCGACTGCGCGGCTCCGTGCGAGCCGGCGCGGCCCGACGGCTCCATGTTCTTCTCCCAGGAAGAGACGCGCTTTGCGCGACTCTGGATCCTCACCTGGTCCGTGTTGTGCTGCGCCTCCACCTTTTTCACCGTCACCACGTACCTGGTGGACATGCAGCGCTTCCGCTACCCGGAGCGGCCCATCATCTTTCTGTCAGGCTGCTACACTATGGTGTCGGTGGCCTACATCGCGGGCTTCGTGCTCCAGGAGCGCGTGGTGTGTAACGAGCGCTTCTCCGAGGACGGCTACCGTACGGTGGTGCAGGGCACCAAGAAGGAGGGCTGCACCATCCTCTTCATGATGCTCTACTTCTTCAGCATGGCCAGTTCCATCTGGTGGGTCATCCTGTCGCTCACCTGGTTCCTGGCGGCGGGCATGAAGTGGGGCCACGAGGCCATCGAGGCCAACTCGCAGTACTTCCACCTGGCCGCATGGGCCGTGCCCGCCGTCAAGACCATCACAATCCTGGCCATGGGCCAGATTGACGGCGACCTGCTGAGCGGCGTGTGCTTCGTGGGCCTCAACAGCCTGGACCCGCTGCGGGGCTTCGTGCTGGCGCCGCTCTTCGTGTACCTGTTCATAGGCACGTCCTTCCTCCTGGCCGGTTTCGTGTCACTCTTCCGCATCCGTACCATCATGAAGCACGACGGCACCAAGACGGAGAAGCTGGAGCGGCTCATGGTGCGCATCGGCGTCTTCTCGGTGCTGTACACGGTGCCCGCCACCATCGTCATCGCCTGCTATTTCTACGAGCAGGCCTTCCGAGAGCACTGGGAGCGCTCGTGGGTGAGCCAGCACTGCAAGAGCCTGGCCATCCCGTGCCCGGCGCACTACACGCCGCGCATGTCACCCGACTTCACCGTCTACATGATCAAATACCTCATGACGCTCATCGTGGGCATCACGTCGGGCTTCTGGATCTGGTCCGGCAAGACGCTGCACTCGTGGAGGAAGTTCTACACCCGTCTCACCAACAGCCGGCACGGCGAGACCACCGTGTGAGCCGGAGCTCCGGCGCCGAGTCCCCAGCCGGGCCGGCACCTCGCGCTCCGCCCCCAGGGAGGGGGGGGGCGCTCCTACAGACTCCTTATTTTATTTTTTTAAATAAAGAACAATCGAAACCATTTCCTTTTTAGGTCGCTTTTTAAAGAGAACTCTGCCCGACACCCCCACCAGGTTTGTAATTAAAACTGTAAATAGTTTCTGTAAATTTAATTATATATTTTCTATTTAAAAGAAAAAAGGAAAAAAAAAAGTGGGGGGAGCAGTGAGGGGCGCCAGGCCTGAGGAATGGGGAAGAGGGGGAGTTGGGGGGGTTCTCCTTTCTTCAGTCCCCTTTCAAACACCACCCCCGACTTCGGTTCCAGTATTTTGGTGATTTGACAGGGCTGGGCCTGCTGGAAGAGGCTATGGGTAGTTGGGAGGTACATTCAGGTTCTAAAGCCAAATTTGTGAGCCGTCTCCCTGACGCTGGGTCTGTGGAAGCAGTTGGATACTTTTGATCAAGACTTGGATTCGTTTTGATTTCCCTTTCCCCCTTTCTCACTTGTCCTGTCTGCTTCACTCGATCTTTGGAAACTTCCCAAAGGAGATGAAGACGTGGAAAAAAAAAAAAAAAAACCGAACCGAAGGGTGGGGAGAGGGCGGAGATCGTGTGAAGAATGGCCTCCACCCCTACCCTCCGGGCCCACCCCCCTGCTGGCAGGAAGATCTTTCTTCTCTGACTCTTCTTTTCAACTCGCTTCCCCGAGCGCTTGGAGGGGCAGAAAGTGTTTTGCGATGTGTGTTTTGAAACAACCCAACCTCCCCACCCCACTACGTTGAGTACCGATCCTGACCGCCTCCATTTTTAGGGGGAGCATCATCGGCTCGCAGATGCTGGGATCTGGAGATCACCTTTCATCTCCTTTCCCCTGCTGTCTGCTCCTCGCCTGCTCTCCCCCCCACCCCCAACTGACTGTCTCCTCTGGCATTCAGGTTAGCAGTTTGTGGGGTGGTTTGTGCGCTGTGTGTGGAGTTTTGTTGTTGTTGGGGTTTTTTTGGTTTTGTTTTTCAAAAGGCAATAAAATGCGTTGGGTTGGAGGGAGGGAACGGATGGACGGGCTGGTGGGATTTTTAGTTTTCCTTTGACAAAAGACCGGTTTCTTTTCAAACTTGTCCAGAAGGGGGAAGGGGGGAAAAAACGTGGGTATCTTTGCTTTGGAAGAAGGCTCTGGGCAGGCTCTTTGTGACTGTGGGGGTGGGGTTGAGTGTTCACATGACATTCTATATCACAAGATTGATAGAATGTTTATAACATGTTTCTTATCTTCCCCCTAACTCCCACAAATAAAAGTCAAGACTTCTCTTAAAGTATCTTTCACGCTGGTATGAGAATTGCAGTTTCCAATACACATCATTTCCCTCAACTATTTGGAGTATTTTAGAATTTTAATTACCATGGATCGATTTGAAGACCAAGGGATGGGGTGAAACAAGTTTGCCCCATAACTCAACTTTTCAGCATCTCCTGTTTCTTGATAATAGTGCAAATTAAAGCTAATAATCATAATAATAAAGTGCATTTAATTATCTTCTAGAGATCTAGCCCTTTAATTGTACTTAACAGGGTTGTAACATTTTATTAGTTTAACCAAACCACACCTCCTCCTTCCATCTCCCCCTGACCTAGTTGGTTGGGGGTGGGGTGGAGAAGAGGTTCCCTGCCCCGACCTTGCTTTTTTAGCCAAACCGTGGTAGGAAAAATGGTGCCTTAACACCCTTTGTTAGCAGGCTTTGGGATAAGGGAGAAAGTAAGTTAGAACCCCTACTTCGAAGTGTTTGCGTGTGTTAGTTTATGTTGGGGGAGGGGATCTGGAAATGTTTGGTGGTAATTGAGCACGTATGTGGGGCTTCGTTGGGAATTGAATGAGGCCTGGGGCTTTCAGCAGAGTCCCCTTCCCCAAATGTATAACCCTCCCCCAGATGATTTGTACCAGTGGCCAACATTATAAGTTAAAACTAGCCTTTTCTCAAATGATGGTATGTGTGAAGTCCCAACAGGAGATTCCCTCACCTATCAAAGAAGCAGGCCAGGGAGGGGGCACCGCCCTGTAGCTCCATTTGTTGCAAGATTCTAAAGGAACCCCACAAGGGCTACAGGAAAGAGTTAAATTACAAACAAATTGTGAGCGTCTTTCCTGGAAAGAATGGCCAAAGCTTGCGAAAGGGGAGATGGGGAGGTGGGGGGAGGTTTCCAGTGGCTGGGAAGGAGCCCAGTGGGAAGAGGAGTGCTTGTCTCTGCTGAAGATTTGGGAAGAGCCTCCCCTGCCTCTCAGCCCCCAGATCCCAGTTCTGTGTGCTTTGGGTACATTTTGTCAGTGGACCATCACGCTGATGGCAGGAGGAGATGGTAGACTAGCAACAGTACCTTTTTCTTCCCGGAGTGGGGTGGGTGGGTGGGGATTTTGGTAAAGATCCTTCTCAACCCTCCTCCCTCAAAGACCAACGGAGGGGAAAAGGGCCTGAGAACACTGAAAAAATAGGTTCTGTGGCTGGGGAGAGGACAGACAATAAGATAATTGCCTCTCTAGGAAAGGATACATCTAGATGCCCTTCCCTTCTCTAAAGGGCTGAGTTACCTTACAGAAAGTATGGGGGACTTTCTCTCTGGCTACTCGCATTGCTCTAATGAAACAACTCTTAGACGGAGGGTGTGGAGGATTTAGGGGACAAAGTGCCCTGGAGCGGAGCCCCATAAGTGAGACACTTGAGCTCACTGCCACCCCTGGAGAGGGGTCTGTCTCCGCTCCCTTGTTGGGAAAACCCAGTTAAACACATGGGCTTGGAGGTGTACTTTCACAGATTTCTAGGTCGCCCTTTAGATAGGACACAGTTTACGCCTTGTAAGTGGGTTGGTCCCTCGGTCTGGAAGAGGGAGGCTTTGTCTGGTGAAGGGTCAAGGGCCCAGTAAGAAAGCCCTTCCGCTGAGGCCCCTAGGCCTGGGGCAGCTGTTAGGCCACAGCTGCTTTCTACCTGCCCTCCCAATCATACCCCCTCCCACAAAGGAGCAGCAGTGCTTGGTCTCTAGGAGCAGGGCGTCTCTCCTCCAGACTCCCCTGCCTCATGGCTCAGACATTTGCTTCCCCCCCACCCCACCCCAGATGCCCCTCCCGAAGATGCTTCCACTGCTGACAAACTGTTTGTCCTTTGAAGTGCCCCAGAAAAGAACACTAAGGTTTTCTAAGACTAAATTCTTCTGGACATCCCCAAAGAGTGAGGATCAGTGGGATCTGGACTTCCAGATCTTTCCAAAAAGCTCTCCAGGAGGGTGTTGGGATCCCTGATCTGGGCTAGATTCTGGAAGTGGGGAGATGCTGTCCCAGGGTGCCATGGGGCACATGTCTGGGGGAGCAGAACCCAAGCTCCTGCCATTTCTGAGGCATCACCCCTTTGATAATCCCACTGCTCACTGTAGTAGGGTCCCTTCCTTCTCCAGACATAGTCTCCTCACCTCAAAATGCATCTTAAACTTCTGGGGCCACTGACTCCTCTGAGAACCTGAAATATCTTTGGACATCCTCCTGGGAAAAAAATGGCCAGACCCCGGAACACAATTTTGTATGTAACTTTAGGGGGGTTAGGCACTGTCTAGCTGCACACCCCTCCCCCACACCATCCCCAAGCTGGTTTTTCAGTCCCTGGTTTAGACATTATCTAGTCTTCATCTGTGGGTAGTTCTACTTCTCCATGGGGCAACCTTTACCTTCTCAGACTCCAGTAGCCCCCAGCCTGTAATTCCCTCTGCTGTGGAAAGGAGGGTCAGGAGGGAAAACCATCGGACCTACAAAACCAGGAACACCCTCAAACTAGGTTATTCACTAGATCCTGTCTCTCTTGCAGGTATCAAGATGCAGCAGAGTGGAATGAATGTTAATACTTTCATAGTCGAGGGAAAAAAGAAGAAAGAGACAGACCGTGTGTGGGGAGTTACGGGCATTGGCATGACACAGTGCAGCTGTGAGTCTTTGGGGACGTCTCCTAACCTCTGAGCCTCAGTCCTCATCTGTAAAAGGTGATAGTACCTGTCTGCAAGGTTGTTGTGAAGATTAGATCAGATGATGCATGTACAGAACCAACACGTAGTAGAAGCTCAATAAATTGTAGCACTCTTCCAATTACTTAGGATAAATTCCTAAAAATAGAATCACTGGATCAAAGGATGTACATTTCTTGAGGACTTTTGGACTTACTGGTAGTTTTAACAAAGCAGAATGATTTCCTGTGCTCCTACGTTTTCTCCCTGACTCGGGGTACCAGCTCACAATCTAGAGGATCCCCGAGGTGGTGGTGGGTAGTGTTTTTCTCCCTTTCTCTCCTCTGATTAGGACAGAAATGTCTTACCCGCCTGAGTGAGCAGGGCACACACTCTCGCTGGCCGGCTTTGAAGCTGGCTAATTAGGGCTAGGGCTGTCACAGCTGGCTTCCCCTGTGCCTGTCCCTCCCCCTGCGCCTCTCCCTCCCCCTGCGCCTCTCCCTCCCCCTGCGCCTCTCCCTCCCCCTACTCTGCTCCATCCCCAGTCTCATAGCCGAGAGCGCCTCCCCAGCTGCCTTGCCTTCCACCGCGGGCTTGCGGCTCTTCCCAGCCAGCTGGGAAGGCCCTGGGATTTGAGGCCTGGAAGGGCCAAGGTGAAAGCAGCCGAGAAAGGACAAGATAGGACCTGGGACATGGAACAAGCTCATAGACCATTGATTGGGTTTACAGAGGACTGCCTGTAGCCCCGCCCCCCCCTTATTGCTCATGAAGTCTGGAGAGGAGCCGGCCTGGGCTAGGGGCTGAGCCCTGGGCCCTTTGTTTGAAAGCCAAGCTTTCTGAAGGTTCCAGCCTCCCAACCTGGCCCTTATAATTAGCCCCAATCAGAGTGTTTATGTCGGGGCCTCGTGCAGAACTCAGAGCCCCATGATTTCAATCCCAACTTGGAGTGGGAGGAAGAGCCGGGAGGGGAGGGGAGGGAAAGGGATTTGTGTGGGGATGAGCAAAAAAGGGAGGTTGAGGGTAGGAGGTGATGAGAGGGAGACCTGGGGTAAAGGGTAGAGGAGAAGGTCCTGGAGAGAGGAGGACCACCACCCTCCATTTGGCCATTGCAGGGGTCAGGACCCCTCCCAGGGTAGCTGGCGCCCTAGCTTCCTGACCCTGGGCCAGGCCTGCACGCCTCTGGGCAGGTTCTGTGGGTGGGTGGGCTTGTGCCAGTCGGAAATGGTTTGGATGTAATTAACCCGGCTAATCACCAGCCTCAGCCTGGTGGGAGGGGTGGGTACAGCCCCCAGGAAGCTCTGATCTCCCTATTCTCCTTCCTCTGACTGGGGCCTGGGGTGTGCCAGCCTCTTCGGCTCCTCGGGTTGGTGGAGTCAGAGGGTGGGCAGGGAAGGAATGTAGGAAGGAAGGTGCTTAATTCTGATCTCTGGCCTCACCCAGCATGTGACTGACAAGAGGGAGTGTGCCTGAGGTGGCCACAGTGGTGGTGGTTGGAGACTGGGGGGTGACAGCAGGAATCCTGGACACGAGGGAGCGAGGATGCCCAGCCACTGCTCCAGGTGGCACTGGGTGTGTCCCAGAATCAATTAGCATCTCCTTCCAGGTCTAGGCCTCCCAGGGAACTCTGGCATGGGATATGCCTTGGAGGGAATTAAGCGTACTGGGTTTAGTGTCCTGTGGGTGGGGAGAAGGCAGAGTATGGGGTCTGAGCTTCTAACTGCCCTGCTTAAAATACTGTGAAGCCTGCAAGGAATGTCCCAGCTCCCGCCCTCACTCCGCACATACAGCTTTCCACGACGTGGATCTGGCTCCTATGTCTCCAGTCTCACCTCCCATCATTCTTCCCTACACTCTCACGTGCCAGCCTCCAGAACCCTTATGTTCTCAGACCAACCATGCTCTGTGACTTTGCACATACTGTTCCTGTGGTGCAAATGCCCTTCCCTTCCCCTCACCT
Organism: Mesoplodon bidens; assembly: GCF_964165515.1. Taxonomy (NCBI): domain Eukaryota; kingdom Metazoa; phylum Chordata; class Mammalia; order Artiodactyla; family Ziphiidae; genus Mesoplodon; species Mesoplodon bidens. Next base: position 49,641,330 of record NC_138179.1, on the reverse strand, counting down.
GGATATGAACTCCTAGCATCTCAGAACTTACCTGAGGTCAGGTGGCCCTTCCGCAGAGAGCCATATCCCAGGCCAATCCTGTCCCCACACTGTGTTCTCACCTGTCACAGCATATCACATTACGGTTATTCATCTCCTTTCTCTTTTTTTTTTGCGGTATGCGGGCCTCTCACTGTTGTGGCCTCTCCTGTTGCGGAGCACAGGCTCCGGACGCACAGGCTCAGCGGCCATGGCTCACGGGCCCAGCCGCTTCGCGACATGTGGGATCTTCCCAGACTGGGGCACGAACCCATGTCCCCTGCATCGGCAGGCGGACTCTCAACTACTGCGCCACCAGGGAAGCCCTCATCTCCTTTCTTGACTGTGACCTCCTTGAGGGGGAGTCGGTGTTTGGTCTTTTATCTCCTTATCCCTGAGCCTAGTAATATGCCTGGCACATGTGGGGGCCCAAGATCACAGGTTCTGGAGCCAGACTACCTGGGCCTGAATCCTGCCTCAGCTCCTTGCTAGCTATTGATCCTGGGCAAGTTAATCAACCTCTCTGTGTATTATCTGTAAATGAGGATAGTGATTATACTTACCTTGCAAGACTGGTTTGAGAATTAAACAAACTAATTCAAGTAGAATGTTTAAAAGGTGCCTGGCACCTAGTAAGTGCCTAATAAATGCTAGTTAAGCTTATTCATTCATGTGTTGGCTCCATAGATGTGTATTTAGTGCTTACCACGAGTCAGGCACTTGCTGAGTTCTAGAGATGCACAAATTCAGTCCCTGCCCATATGTAGCCTGCCATCTAGTTTCTTGAATCAGTGAATGGATAAGTATTAAGTGTAGTACTTGTGAGTTTGGTTGTTATATGTTTTGTCAAGCAAGCTCACAATTTAACTGTTTGAGAATGTGTCCAGGCTCAAATATGGGATCATGGTCTACTTGGATTGTGTAAAACAAGCAATGCAATTGGGGACAATCCCTGATAAAGTTGACATATGTAATCTTGGTGTTTGGAGAACATGGGAAAGCTTGCACAGGACAGAGGGTCCTGGAAGCCTCCTGCTCAATCCTCACTGCTAATGAGAATGTTTTAAAAAATACTTTTTCTACAAGGCAGAATAATTACTCTCATAGAAATATACAATGAACACATCAAAGTTTTCATTTAACTCATTAGTTAGTGAAGGTAAGACATTCAAAGTAGAATCCAAGGAACAGAACATATCTAGGCCACTAAGAAATAAATTTGCTTAATGCAAAACTGGGCAGTTTCCACTGGACAACAATCAATTGCATCTCCACCAGACACAATTTACATGGACAAAAATCATTTCCATTACTATCAGTTGTCTGAGTTGTAAAATAACTGAAGAGAATAAAACTCAGAGACAATCTTCAAGGACATACAGTAATATTTTTGACCATTTCAAAGTCTTTTATTAGTTTTCTTCGATAAGAAGTTCTGAACTCACATACCTGAAGATGACAAGTGCCACTCACCCCTTCCAATCAAAGAGATTTAGTGCCGGTAGGGAGCCCAGTTCCATCCAGAGAGAGCTGGAAATCTTCCAGCCATCCCCAGCCTGGCACAGCCTTTGTCCACCTTTTCTTCCCCACCTTTATCTCTCTGGCTCTTCTCTCTCCCTAACCCTAACCCCACCACTCACAACCCCTCTAATTGTGCAGCCAATCCATTCATCCCTCTATGTAGTAACCATCATTTATTGAACACTTTCTATATGCTAGACACTGCTAAGCTCAATACATTCATAATAGCATTTAATGTTCGAAAGAACTATGAAATGAGTGCTCTCTTTACCTCAAATTACAGCATATTAAAGTACCTGAGGGAATTGCCCAGTGGTCCAGTGGTTAGGACTTGACGCTTTCACTGCCATGGGCCTGGGTTCAATCCCTGGTCAGAGAACTAAGATCCTGTAAGCCGTGCAGTGTGGCCAAAAAAAAAAAAAAGAAAGAAAGAAAAAAAAAGGAAAACAAAGTACCTGAGATTCATGGAAACAGCTATTCCGAGGGCACCTAGCTAGTCAGAGCAGAGCAAAGGCAGTCAGACTTTTTTTTTTTTTTTTTTTAATTTTATTTATTTTATTTTTGGCTGCGTTGGGTCTTCATTTCAGTGCATGGGCTTCTCATCTCGGTGGCTTCTCTTGTTGCAGAGCATGGACTCTAGGCACACGGGCTTCAGTAGTTGTGGCATGTGGGTTCAGTAGTTGTGGCTCGTGGGCTCTAGAGCGCAGGCTCAGTAGTTGTGGCACACGGGCTTAGTTGCTCTCCACCATGTGGGATCTTCCCAGACCAGGGCTCGAACCCATGTCCCCTGCATTGGCAGGCGGATTCTTAACCACTGCGTCACCAGGGAAGCCCAGCAGTCAGACTCTTAACCACAGTACCAGAAATAGTAAATGAGGTCACTTCTCATGCCAACTGTTATTAACTGGTAGTGACTACCTGGAGGATCGTGTTGAGATGGATTCTGAGGCATCCTCTTGGTTCAGTGGGCAATAGTGCTGGGATCTACTAGTGATGTCTGCCATGGTCACCAAATCAGAGAATGTAAAGGTTGGCAAGCATGCCAGATGCTTGGCAGGCTGGCTTTATACGATATTGTCTCGTGCATCATCTCCTGAACATTTTTTTTTTTACATTGCTGATGGCAGCTTCTTACTTTAAGGCCTGAGCTCTGAGCCCTCCCTCAGTGTCTGGATCTTAATGCCACTTTTCTAGGTCTTTGCTACTCAAAGTGTGATCCCATCAGCTTTCTGCCCTGCCCTCCCCAGCCTCCCCCCACACCCAGCAGTGCCAGCACCTGGGAGCTTGTTAGAAAAACAGAATCTTGGGCCTGACCTCATACCTACTGTATCAGAAGCTGCATTTTAACAAGATTTCCAGGGGATTTGTTTGCACATTCAAGTGTGAGGAGCACTGGTCCAAGGGACTGCTTTACTCAACTGCACCTGCCCCCACCTCAGTAGCCAGAATCATCTTCTAGAAAGGTGCTGGCTCAGGCCCAGGTCTACATATTCCCAACGGACCCTAATACTTAGCCCAGCAGAACCAGATGCATTTACAAACTACTTCAATTGAGGTATAAAGACTTTAAGACATCTTCCCCCACCCTGGAAAAACCTTGCAGGATTCTCTGGCTTTTCCCATTAGGGCTGTGAGTGCCTCTGGGTCTGCTGGCCACACCTCTACAGCTCAGCACCACATCCTTTCCTGTTTTCTGAGACTCTGCACAGTCTCCCTGAGGCCTCAAGAATCTAGCCCGAACTTTCCACCCTAGCCTTTGAGACCTTTGCTCCTTCTCATAGCGGTCCGAGGAGTTAGATTGGAGTTGGATGGGCAGCACAGAGACGTGGAGGAGAAATAGTTGCTGAATCTGAGAGCAATAGCTGCTCATTCAATCACTGGTTCAACCTGTGTTGTTGAGAACTGTTCTGTGTCAGGCACTGAGGATGCAGCAGTGAATAGAGCATTGGTCTCTGCTCTTGAGGAAAGTGGACATGTAAGCAGGTAATTGCAATGGAATGTGATACAAGAGGCAGACACTAGGGTTGTCAGGAAAAAGACAAGGGTACTCTATGCAGAGGGAACAACATGAGCAAAGCCGTGGACGAACATGGCCTGATCAGGGAACAGGGAGGAAAGTGGGCCTGGGCCATAGGCTGAGTGTGGAGGAGAGTGGCAGGGCCGATCTAAGTGAGGATTTGGGCTGATCCCCAGCAAAATTTAAATCTCATGGTGGCTTGGGCCTGTAGCACATGTCTGAGCCACCCCTGCTTGCTCTTAACACCAGATCTCATTTCTTTACTGACGTAAGCCAATCAAAATCAGGAAACATTCTCTCTCTCTCTCTCTCTCTCTCTCTCTCACACACACACACACACACACACACACACACAACATGTTTTTTTTTTTGTTTTTTTTTCTTTTTGCGGTATGCGGGCCTCTCACTGTTGTGGCCTCTCCCGTTGCGGAGCACAGGCTCCGGACGCGCAGGCCCAGCGGCCATGGCTCACGGGCCCAGCCGCTCCGCGGCATATGGGATCCTCCCAGACCGGGGCACGAACCCGTATCCCCTGCATCGGCAGGCGGACTCTCAACCACTGCGCCACCAGGGAGGCCCCACACAACATGTTTAACAAGACATGTTAAAGTGAAATGTTAGTGGGTTTGGGATCTATGGCCTCTCTCCAATCAAAGACTGGTTCCATCCCTGCCAATACCCCCCTTTTCACACAAGTAGGAGCAAGAATGATCAGTGAATTATGGAAAGAACTCTAGGGCAGGACTTTGGGTCTCATCTAGAGATGGGGGCAGGCTTGGCTACATGTATGTACCAGATCTGACTGTGTGACTGTGCCTGTATATGTGTGTGTGTGTGTGTGTGTGTGTGTGTGTGTGTGTATGCATGTATATGTGTGAGTGTACACATGCCACACCTCTGGGGAGGGGTAGGAATTCATTCCCTTGAAATCTCAGGAGATATCACTCCAGTTCCTTGTCAGAGAAAGAGGGATAGACTGTTCCATTGATGCCCCTCTAAGATTTATATGGGAAATTTACTTGGGGCTTGAAAAGTGAGGTGACTTTAATACGTAACTTCAAATTCTTTGATACTCCTCTTGAGAGGTGGAGTCTATGTTTCCTCATCTTGAATCTGGGCTCCTTTGACCAGTTGAGTGTGATGGAAGTGATGTTCTGTAACATCCAAGTCTGGGTCACAAAAGCCCAAGCAGTTTTAACCATGTTCGTTGGAACCCTTGCCTCTTGAGTGGCCTGAGCTGCCATGTAAGAAGTCAAACTAACCTGAGGCCGCCATGATAGAGAGGCCAAATGTAGGTGCTCTGGTTAATAGTTCTAGCTGAGCCCAACTTTGCAGCCATCCCCCCTGAGACACGAGACATGTGGGTACAACCACCTTGAATCCTCCAGTCCAGCCTGTCCTCCAGCTGAATATCATCGTGTCCCCAGCGATGCCATGTGGAACAGAAGAATTACCCAGCCAAGCCCTGCCCACATTCCTAACCCACAAAATGGTGAGCTATAATAAAATGGTTGTGGTTGCAAGCTACTAAGTTTTGGGGTACTTTGTTATGCAATGGATAACTGAAACAAGTGGAAATAATAATAATTAAGTTTATTAAGTACTTACTTACGATGTGTCTGACACTAAGTATTTGACATGTATTAACTCTTTCATTCCTAAGAAGAGGATTCCTAACTCAAGGGAACAGCTTGTAAGTGAGATCACTTAGAATTGAACCCAGGCAGTCTAAAACCAGAGCCCATGCTCTGAACACTTACCTTAGGCTGTACAATAATAGAGATTAAACGGATCTGAAAGATCACACGACTGAACTCCTTTATTTTACAGATAAAGAAGGGAATAATACCATTGAATTCACCCTTGTAATGTGTATAATTCAATGGTTTTAGTATCTTCATAGAGCTGTACAACAATCAGCACTATATAGTTTTAGACCATGTTCATCACTCCCCCAAAAGAAACCCTGTATCTATTAGCAGTCACTCCCCAATACCACTCTCTCCTCCTCGAGCCCACTGACATACTTTCTGCCTCTAGAGCGAGCCTATTCTGGACATTTCATATGAATGAAATCATACAACATGAGGCCTTTTGTGTCTGGCTTCTTTCACATAGTATCTTTCAAGATTCATCCATGTTGTTTCATGTATCGGTACTTCATTTATTTTTATTGCCCAATAATATTCCATTGTATGGACATGCCACAGTTTATCTACTTAAAAGATGGAGAACCAGGAGAATGAAAGGAAGAACCCTAGGATTCCACAGTCTCTTTGTGCCAAGTCAGGACCAGATCCCAAGTTTGATGACTCAGTCTATGGAAAAAAACAGAATGGAACATTCTTCTATCTCAAAACCCCCTTCCTTCTGGACCATAGTAATTGCCTCCTATCCCAGGGTCACCTTACCAAAAATCTTGGTTTCAATCTCTGCCATTCACTGTAGATGTGCAAAAATGACTAGCTCCTTCTCAGGACTTCTGGGTGCGCACGTGCATGCACACACACACACACACACACACACACACACATTTTCACCGGAGCTAGGTAACATTTCTGTTGATACCATCTCAGTGATCAGGATTTTTGCTTTCAAAGGTATTATCCTGGCTCTAGGTCCTGCACCAGGAATTTCTCTTGTCCTTCTCTTCTTTCCCGTTCTTTCCTCGTGTCACTTAAAGTGGAAAAGCTCGATGACTACACGTGGTTGTCAGCTTCTAAGTTGACCCCCACTGATCCCTGCTTCCTGGGGCTCATGTCCTTGTGTAATCTCTTTCCTGAGAGGGAATGAGGCATGTGAATGAGCTTGGAAGCAGATCCCCTTCCCCCAGCCCTGCCCTAATCAAGACTTTGGATGAGACCACAACCCCAGCCAGCAGCTTGACTGTAACCTCATGAGATACGCTGGGCCAAAGACACCCTCCTAAGCTGTGCCCAACTCCGTGACCCACAGAAGCTGCAAGATAATAAATGTTTGTTGTTTAAAACTACTACGTTTGGGCAATTCCCTGGCAGTACATTGGTTAGGACTCGGCGCTTTCACTGCGGGGGCCAGGGTTCAATCCCTGGTTAGGGAACTAAAATCCCACCAGCCGCATGGTGAGGCCAAAAAAGGGAAAAAAACAACCAAGTTTGGGGATGATTATTTACATAGCGATTGACAACTAATACACTGCATATTGAAGAAACTTGGGGGTACAAGTGATGTATACTCTAAGTAAGAAATAGATATAAGAGAATTCTTTCCTCAGTCCATCTATCCATTCCTTCACTCATTCTTTCAACATGCTTTACTTGCTTTGCCTCTAGGGACACAAAGATGAATGATACCATCTCTGTCCCTGAGGAACTTCCAGTCTAGTGGGGGAGGCAAACTTGTAAATGAATTATTAAAATTTTAGTGAAAAATGCTAATAGAGGAAGGTTCAAGGTACCAGGGCAATACAAAAGAGGAAGAAAATAATTCTGCCTGGAGATATGAATAAAGCTTTGTAGGAACATTTGGTTGGTGTTTTGAAGAATGAGTAGGAGTTTGCCAGACAGGCAATGGGAGGAAGAGCATTCCAGAAAGCAAGAGCTATAAGCACATTTACTGAGAGACCAAGAAAGCCCAGTATGTCTGGGGACTCACAGGTCATCCCATGTGGCTGGATCTTAGACCACTAGGTGACAGGGAAGTCTGGCAAGGGAGGTTGACCAGGCAGTCAAGGTGCTTGGTACCAGCCTCAGCTTTTTGGCTCTTATCCTGAAAAAGAAAACTAAGAACAGGTGGAAGTCTTTAAACCAATGCATGCTGTGGTCAGATTTGTGTCTTAGAAAGAGAACTCTGAAGGGTATGGAAGATGGCTGGAGAGAGGATGCTGAAGTCAGAGAGGTCAGGTAAGATGCTGATTCTAATCCAAGGGAAGGGTGATGAGGTGTAGATGAAGAACTGTCTGTGAAATCAAGAGGAAGGTGAAGGAGAAAGGAGGAAGGAGCTTAAGGTGGTTTCTAGCTGGGATGACTGGGTGGGTGATAAACCACTTACCAAGAGAAGGAATAAAGATAACAATGGGGCAGTGGAGAATCTATTAGCCAGGATCATGTAGATTATGCCGCAGTAACAAATAACCTCAAAATCTCACTGGCTTAACAAAACAAAGGTCTCTTGTTTCCTGCCTCATATTACAGATCCCATGTGGTCAACAGGGGTCTCTACTCCATGTGATCATTCAGAGATCGAAGCTGACAGGGGCTCCCCCATCTTGTAGCTACATCACCTGGAACACGTGTCTTCTTCAGACACCTCTTCAATTACACGACAAGAGAAGAGAGAGATACTAGAGAATTCTGTATGGGCTTTTTACTACTCCAGTCTGACAGTGATGCACATCCACTTCCACTCACATTTCATTGGCCAGAACAAGTCTTGTGGCCTCTCCCAACCACAGAGGGTTGGGAAGTATAGGAGAGCACATGGGATATTTGGTGAGCATGATTATCTCTGCCACATGGAGGTAAGGAACTCAGTTTTGAACACATTTACTTTAAGGAGGAGATATCCAGTAGGCAGTTGGAAATGTGGTCCTGATGCTCAGACAAGAGTTGGGAGCTTGAGCTGTAGGTCTGAGCACTAACATTGTCCCTGCCTTGTAGAGGGCTTACATTCTAGACAGGGATGAAAACATACAAAAATAGTCGTATCCATAAGAGGTCAAGTTACATGCTATCTGGCTATGAGCAAATGACCATGAAAAGAAAGATGGAGGAGGAGTCAACCCCATGATGGTGAGTAGAAGTCTCCTAAGCAAAGAGCAATGATAGCTGACCTCTCAATGGACAGACAGACCTAGGCAGGTAAGGAGTTTATGGAAGCAGCATAGTATGGTGGATTTGGGGAGAAAGGGCACAAGGCAAAGGAGGTAAGCACAGAAGGGCAAGGGGTGGGCAGATAGTAGAATGTTTTAATGCCAGGTCAAGGAGCCCAGGCTCTATGCTGCAGTTATGGAACATCAGTGGAGGATTTGGGAAGGGACAGGTAGACGTGTGAAGAATGGATGGGCAAGGTTTTTGCGTTACTTTTCTCCTTTCAGTATAAACCAGGCCCCTCTCTCACTTGCATGCACACAATTGTACACTCCCACTCCCCCCGCACACACACACATTTTCTGCCCAGATCCCAGTTCTATATCTTAGTCCTAGATTATAACTGATTTGTCACTGTTACCAACTAGGCAGTTTACCTGAATTTCTGGCCAGGTAATTCCTTCCTTCCTTCCTTCCTTCCTTCCTTCTTTCTTACTGACATATAACAGAGAAAAATGCATAAAGTGCATTTTAATTTTAAGTAGAGATTAATGAATTTTTACACGTCTACACTCATGTAAACACTACTTAAATCAAGATATAGGACATTTTCTTCCTGCCACCTTCCAGTGAGTCCTGTTCTAGAGGTAACCACTATTCTGGCTTCTATCGCTATCAGTTAATTTTGCCTGTTCTAGAGCTTCTAGGAAGGGAGTCATATACTATGCCCTCTTTTGTATCTGATGTCTATGAGATCCATCCAGGTGCTGGGATCCTGGCCACATTCTGAGCTGTTCCAGCTTTTAAACCAATTTGCCTTTCTTCTCTTCCACTTTCCTTCTTTTCTTTCTACCTTCCTCCCTTTCTTTCTTCCACCGGTGTGTGGTTAGTATATACCTTGGCACAGGCGTTCAGGAAACAGCAGTGAGCAAGGCAGGCTTGGTTCTTGCCCTGTTGGAAGTGTGTGCCCTACTGGGAGGGACAAGGTGAAGCACCAGGTCATTACAATACAGCATGATGAGCACAGTGCTTGTCAAGTCCAGGGTGCTATGGGAATTCATAGAAGAGGCATTAACCCCCAACTTTATGGACCACAGAAGACTTCCTGGAGGAAACATCTAAGCTGAGGCTTGAAGGATGATTAGAGTATTGTGAGCAGTCACCTGTGTAAAAGCTACAAGGCAAGAGAAAGAATAGTGCTTTCAAGGAACTACAGGAAGTTCAAAGTACTAGTTCTGCTTGGCTGGAGCACAGCGTGCAAAGTGGCTGCAGGCCAGGCGGGGCAGATCATGAAGGGCTTTGTAAGCTCTGTTGAGGAGTCCAAACTTTATCAGGGAGCACTGGGCCATCACTGAGGTGCTTTCATTAGAAGAGCAAATGAAGGCTCGGTTTATTTTATCTATTATTAAATTTGATTTTGATTGGGAATCATTTTTTTTTTTTTGCGGTACACGGGCCTCTCACTGTTGTGGCCTCTCCTGTTGCGGAGCACAGGCTCCGGACGCGCAGGCTCAGCGGCCATGGCTCACGGGCCCAGCCGCTCCGCGGCATGTGGGTTCTTCCCGGACCGGGGCATGAACCCACGTCCCCTGCATCGGCAGGCGGACTCTCAACCACTGCGCCACCAGGGAAGCTCCGTGAATCATTTTTTAGAAGGCATTTTAGTTTTTTTTTTTTTTTTAACTTTTTTCCTTTAAATTTTATTTATTTATTTATTTATGGCTGTGTTGGCTCTTCATTTCTGTGCGAGGGCTTTCTCTAGTTGTGGCAAGTGGGGGCCACTCCTCATCGCGGTGCGCAGGCCTCTCACTATCGCGGCCTCTCTTGTTGCAGAGCACAGGCTCCAGACGCGCAGGCTCAGTAATTGTGGCTCACGGGGCTAGTTGCTCCGCGGCATGTGGGATCTTCCCAGACCAGGGCTCGAACCCATGTCCCCTGCATTGGCAGGCAGATTCTCAACCACTGCGCCACCAGGGAAGCCCGGCATTTTAGTTTTGGGGTAGGTACACACATGGTACAAAAGGGCATATAATGTATAGAAATGTATACCTATTATATTAATTTAGTTTTAGTTTTGGGGTTTTTTTTGGGGGGGGGCATGCCACGCAGCTTGCAGGATCTCAGTTCCCCAACCAGGGATTGAAGTCGAGCCATGGCAGTGAAAGCCTGGAATCCTAACCACTAAGCCACCAAGGAACTCACCTGTATATTAATTTTGTATCCTGCCACTTTACCCAATTCACTGATAAGCTCTAGTAGTTTTTTGGTGGCATCTTTAGGATTTTCTATGTATAGTACCATGCCATCTGCAAACAGTGACAGTTATACTTCTTCCTTTCCAATTTGGATTCCTTATTTCTTCTTCTTGTCAGATTGCTGTGGCTAGGACTTCCAATACTATGTTGAATAAAAGTGGCAAAAGTAGGCCCTTGTCTTGTTCCTGATCTTAGAGGAAATGCCAAAAGGGCATGTAATGAAGCATAGTTCTCCCTGGCTCTCCTGTTCCTGACTCCCCATAGGTGTGGCTTTTAGAGTGATTGCTTTGGCTGCAGTGTGCCAAGCAATACAGTAACGAAACAAGAGTGAAAACCAGAGAACTTTTAGGAAGGTATTGAGCATTCCAGGTAAGAGAGGATGGTAGCAACCACGGGAATGATTAGAGAGACACTGAGGAAGCAGAAACAATGGAACGTAAGCATTGATTAGACATGGCGTATGAGAGAGGAATTAAGAGAGGATTAAGGATGACACACCAGGAAGGAGGAAAGTTCCCTTCAGTGAACCAAGGGGGAACGAGACGGGGCACAGTTAGGGGAAATGTGGTGAATGGTCTGCAAAAATGGCCACCAGCAATGCCTTCCCCGTGCTTTCATCTATTTTTCTCTCTCCTTGAATCCAAGTGGCCTTGTGACTTTCTTTGACCAACAGGATGCAGCAAAATTGATGCCCTGACACTTCAGGTCTAAGTCTTAAGGTGCTTGGCACAGCTTCCTCTTTTGCCCGGTCACCATGTCCAAATGGTGACTGGGCAAAAGAAGTCCAAATACCCTGCAGGAGAAAGAGAGGCTACATAGAAAGAGAGGGAGAGAGATACCCTCTGGAGGATGAGAGACGATGAAGAGAAAGAGAGAGGTCCAGCCAGCCCCCATCTCTTCCAGACACACCAGCCCAGGCTTCAGCCATGGAGCTGTGGTGAGCTGTACATACCAAATCCTGCCTGAACTGCAGAACTGTGGGCAAATAAAAGATTGCTCTTGTTTTAAGTCACTCAGTTTCGGGTGGATTGTTATTCAATAGACAGCTGAAAGAGGTAGGAAGGGGTGGGAGAGAGAGAATATGAGTTCAGTGTCTTGCCCGTCTCTACCTTAGAGTTCCATAACCATGGTCAGCTGTTTTCTTCTTTTCATTTTTAAAATCCCCACTATCTCTGCTAAACACCTGCAGCTTTATAGTCTGGAGCCTTTGTCTAGGAGATTCAGGTGTCCTGGTCTGTTGTTTCTCCAGTGCTCACATCAACAGCTCTGACATCCATCGCAGGTTGATTACTGTTTCCTTAAGTCAGCCTAGGGTTGGTTCCAACGCCACCTTTGGTTTTGGGGAAGGAATTTTTTTTTCTGACATCATACCCCTGGAGGAAATATTATTTCTTTGTATTCCTCATTTTCTAATGCAGGACTGAATACAAAGTGGCTGTTCACTAAATGCTAGATGAATGACTAATGAGGCTCACTTGGAGACCGTCCTAAACACGGTCCAATTCCTGAGTTTCTGTCCCCAACCCAAACTCTTCAGTTTCTCTGTTTATACGAGGAGAAGGTCTCACCTCTCCCTCTCTCTCCAACTCAGGAGCTGGTCCCATAGCTGGGGGTGGACAGTGGGGTAGGAGATGCGTAGTAAGGATGAGTTAAAGAGCTCGGACACAGTCAGAGAGCTGTCCCCTCTGTGCCTCCAAGGAGAAATAGCAGGGGCCACGAGGAAGCAGGTGATGTGACGTGGGCAGGTGATTGATGGGGACAAAGACCTGAGAGGTCTGTCTGCATTCCTCAGCAGGGGCCCGAGGAGGAGAGCATGTGTGTTTGCTGTGTGTACATGACTGACCCCAGGCTCTCTGTCTCAGTGACCCTCTTCTCCCCTAACACAGGACTGCCACCAAGAGCTCAGCCAGCTAGGAGACAGTCTGCCATTATCTGCCTCCCTGTCTAGTGGACTAGACACGTCTAGTGGTTCCCCAGGGCAGGGACCACCCCCCTTTCTCCGAATTGCCCCTCCAGGGGACCTTCCAGGCAGTCCCTGTTGACTGCTCTTCGTGGCCTGCCCAGATCCCACTTCTCCACAGCTCTGAAGGGATGGAGCATCTTCTTTGTGTCCTCAAATCCAGCTCTAGTCACAGTGGAATCTAAGCAGAGACTCAGCTGAGACTAGTGCAACTTTCTCATATTCAAGATAAGGAAACCAAGGCCCAGGTCAGGGAAGTCACCTGTCCAAAGTCCCCAGCTGGCTCATGGCAGAGCTGAGGCCAGGACCCAGTTGGTTCCCTTGGTGGCCTCCAGCCTCTAGTGGGGCTCTGCTCTCTCTGAGTTCCCTTTTCTCTTTACCGTTCTTTCTTCTCTGCTTCTCTCTGGCCCATGGCCCAGGAGAGGGGCACTTCCCATGGGGGAGGGAAGGCCAGCAGGCAGCCTTTTCTAATCAGTGTGGAACTTACGAACCCCACTTCTGCACACTAAGAGGTGGATGTGTGCATGTGCGCACACACTCGTCCACCTGCAAACACCATCAAATAGTGCCATTTAACACAGCTGCTCGAGCTTGGGCACAGAGACACATGCACGCCCGGAGGATCATACACACGCCTCTACTGGAGTCACCTGTGCCCTCCACGGTCCCCCCTCCCACCATGCCCATGGACCCTGGCACAAACACAAGTCACAGGACTCCTCGCCTGGCCTCAGCCCTTGATGTCCCTCCAACTGGCCCAACGGGTGGCCCCTGAGCAAGGACAGCTGAACGATGGGTCCTGGCCCCGGATCCAGAGGTGGGAATGAGAAGACAGGTGCAGAGCGGTCATCAATACAGGCACAGCTGTGTCCACCCAGGACTGCTGCCACTGGGTCCCTGAATGTCCCTCCCTGAGTGGATAATGAGAGGGTGAGGACCCCACTTTCCTTCTTCTTCCTGCTCCCTTTGCCCCCCCTCCCCCTTCCTGATAAGACTCTGTTTGAATGAAGCTCCTGCCAGGACACAGCTGGATCTCTTAAAACACAAGGGGAGATGTTTATCTTTCCTCTCAGCCTTGCCCTGTCACCTCCCCCTGGGCACTGCCAGCCAAGGGCACTGCCTGGTGAGACAAATTAGGTACGACGGAGCTGGGGCCCTGGAACCTAGGGCTCAGAGTGTGAGCCGTGTTGGCGGGGGAGGGGGAGCAGCAGAGCGGGAGAGGGAGGACAGGTAGGGCAGGAACTCCTGAGATGTCCCTTCAGAGTTTGGTCACCTCTTCCCGTCTCCTCTCCTCCCCAGCCCAGCCCAGCCTTGGCCCCAGCCGTTCCAATGCCCCCCACCTCTGGAAAAGCCGAGTTGGGATTCGATCCCCAGCCAGTTGCCGGAGTTCCGGAGCAGCTGTCCCAGGCTTGTGGGGGAGGGGGCCAGGAATGCTGGGGCTGAGGCCTGGGCCACCCCAGACAGAGCCGGCTCTGAATTCTGGGAATGTTTGTGCAGCTGGAGCCCATTAGAGGAGGGAGCCGGGCCGCTTATTAATCCCAGCCTTGTTCCCCGGGAGGGGCCAGGGCCCTGCACACGAGTGGAGGGGGTCGGGACTCTGCCCCAGGCAGGGGTGGGGGGAGGAGGCCAGCCCCCAGCCCCCTGCTTGGTTGAGTCTCAGACAGGAGCTTGGAGATCTGGGGCCCTGCACCTCCCTGTGTGTGCGGATGGGGTGTGGGCACATGTAGGGGGGCCTGGGGCCATGGTGGGGTTTGACAGAAGTGCTCCTACCTGGGGAGCTGAGAAGCACACAGTGGTCCTGGGAGGGGGTGCTGTGTACTCCTCAGGGGTCCTCACCAGCGGGGGCAGGAACTCCTGCTGGCTGGTACCCTGACTAGTGAGAGAGGAGGAGAAGGAGGGGATGAATCCCTGATGCCCCAAGTGCTTGAATGTGTGCACAGAGGGGGCTGAGGCGTGAGCGTGGAGGCAGCCACGTGAGTCACATCCTGCCACAACTCCAGGGGGTGCCATTTACCAAGAAGCACCTCTGGAATCGTGCAGCGTGTGACCTGCTCAACCATGCATGGCGATCCTGTGTGTAGGGAGTCTGGGGCCTGGTTTTGTTTCCAAGCTAGCACTGCTTTGGGATATGGTACCCAAAAAGGCCTGGCGTGGTGTTCCATCTCCACTGACTAGCTGTGGGGCCTTGGATACAGTTTGTACATCTCTTTATCCACAAGCTGGGATAGGGTCTGTCCTATGCACCTTGTAGGGTTATATATAGATTGTATTCCTTTGCCTGTCTGTGTATCCATCCACCCATCTACCCATCCATCCCACAGACTTGATGGCTACTATATGTCGTACACTCTGCTGGTTACCAAGGCCACGAAAGTGAATAAGGACCCTGACCATTAAGAACTCAGCCTTAATAGTATGGGCTGGGGTGGGGTTAGTCATACACACACACACGCGCACGCGCATGCACATACGCACGTGTGCCCACACGCACAGTGTGAATGTGGACAGTGCTTTAACTCTGTGCCATAGAGAGTGGAGGAGGAAGCACTACTAGCCAGCCTGTCACCCATACATTCTTAGGATGACATCTGTGAAGGTGCCCTGTATACTGCTGTAAGGCCCAGCACGGTGTGGGAAGAGGCTCTGGCAGGACCCTCTGGGACGGAACTGAGCTCCCCCGTATTGACTGCTCTCACTCAGACCCTGCCACATCCCTGGCCTGAGGCTGGGGCTGTTAGGTGCGCAGGGTGATCATTCCAGAAAGGTTCCAGAATGAACTCTGCTAGAGCTTTGGTAGGTTGGGAGCTGTGACAAAAATCCTAGCACCCTCTTTAGGGAGCAGGGAGGAAGGCTCTATGACCGATTCCTTAGAGAGGGTTAGTTTTGATGTCTTTGCTGAACTATAGTTGCAACTCACCAGTCATGGGAGATGGTGGGGAGGGTCTGGGGCAAACGAGAGAGGGAAGGTCACTGAGGGGCAGGGGCCTGGGGAGATTTGGGGAGGGGTCATCTGCCTCAGCCATCCCGAGGCCTTGGCCAAGGGGAGAAAGGAAGACCTCTCCTCTCCCCATCGTTCCCCACCGGACTCCCTCAGTGTACAGGGTCTGCAGCTTAGGTAGGGTGAGCTCCCTTCAAAATGTAGAGAATTTCCCGGGAGGGCTGGTGGGACAGGAGCCACAGAACACCAGAGCTGGGAATTAGTGTGACAAAAATTTGGAATCTGGGGATGGGCAAGGAGTGAGGGCAGCTGTCTGAGAATTCCCGAGTCCCGAAGCGGTGGCCCCAGTGGCTCCAGATGCCACCAGCCATTTCAGGCAGAGATGGTCTGTGAACTGAGCGCTCCTTATCCAAGGACCTCTCTGCTCTTCATGTGGTCCCAGACCACATGGCTAAGGGACTAACACCAGGCTGTGTGTGTTGAAGAGAATCATGGAGGTGAGAAGGAGGCCCACAGAATTCTGGAGGCTCAGTTCCTGCTTTGTGGAAACCCCATCCTAATAGGGGAGACGGCCCCTGCCCTCAGGGAACTCCCGATGGGAGGGAAACATCGTTTGTCCTCTAGGAATGCCTAGACTGATGGTAGAGACATAGCCTTTGTCCTTGGGAAACCCTCAGTCTGATGGTGGAGGCAGTACACACACACACACACACACACACACACACACACACACACACACTCCTAAGCTACAAAAAGTTATAAACATGGAGCGAATACGAGATGACCTAACGAACTTAATATCAGTTGTGAGCAGGCAGGGGTAGTAGAATGAGTGATAGGGGAGAAGAAATACACAGTTCACTCAAGGAAGACGCTGTATGATGAAGTGGACTAGGGTCGGTTGGGGGACGGCGCTCCCCGATGTACAGGTACCCTGACTCTCTCCCCCTTCTGGGGGAGGGGTGTAAAATGTCCACACTGAACTGGTTGATCCCTGAGATTCCTTCCAGCTCTAACAGCCTAGACTCCCTGACCTCAGCCCTCTCACCCCTGTTTCCTTCCCCTCAGAGCAACCCCACCCCTGCCCTTCCTCTCCGCCTTCCATTTGGTCTCTCCTGAGGCAGGTGGTCCAGCCAGCTGCCTGGCCTGTGTGGAGATGAGATCCCACCCACAGTGTGGGGTGGCGTTCAGTGGGGCTGGGCTGTGGCCTGAGGAGCTGACAGCTGGGGCTGGGGCTCAGGCTGGGGGCACTGGGGTGGGGACATGGCTTGTGACAGTTTTTCCCAATCCCCTCAAGAGGGGAGGTTTGCGGGGAAGGAGAGGAGGGTTTGGGAGACGTCATGGGTCCAGGCTCCAGGCTGTGGTAGGTCTGGGAGGGTCATCAGGGAAGAACAGGGTGAACTCCACTTCCCCGGAGCTGGGGGACATCGGGGTTAGAGTTGGGCCAGGCTGGGCGCTTCCTGCAGCTGCTGGGTGTGCTTGTTGTGAGGGAGCTGGGGATGGGGGGCGGGGGTGAGGTGTGGATTGGAAAGGACAGCTGGATCTGCCAGGAAGCCTCGCCTGCCACCCTTCCTGAGACACTTCCCCTCCCCCGCCCCACACACCTGGGCTAGGATGGGGGGGTCCCAGAACAAGAGGCCAGACAGAGGCAGTGGAGAGGCTACGGTGGGGGGGGCGGTGCTGGGCCTGAGGGAGCCACGTTATTTCCATCTCTGTGCCTTTCCCTCAGAAAGGCTTCCATGAACAGAGTATCCAGCAAGACGGGATGGCTGGATGGCTGACCGGCTGGACGAATGAGGATTCAACTCCTATTTCCACAGATTCAGCCTAGAGCACTTCGCACCCCTCTATACGGCTGGTTCTTAGACTTCAGCAGTGCCTAAGTGACACCTGCTGGGGTTGTTAAAACATAATGCCGCAGAGGCCACCTCGCTTCAAGATTTTGATTCAGTAGGTCAAGGGTGGGGCGGAGAATTTGAATTCCCAGCAGCTTTCCAGGCGAAGCTGACGCTCCTGGTCGCAGGCCCTGCTTTGAGCAGCGCTCTTACTCCTTCTTTCTCCCCTCCCTGCTCAGCTGTCTCATCCTTGTCCCAGCCCCGCCCCCAGCACAAGCCACTCCAGCTGTTAGGGGCTAAGCACATGGCTGGGGTGGCGGAGGGCCAGGGTCAGACGCTGCGGGAGAAGAGTGTGTGGAGCTCAGCTCAGCTTGGCTTTTTCTGTCTGACCCGGACGCTGGCAACACACTGAGGTGATTCTCTACCCCGTCCTTTCCTCTCTTCCCCAGCACAGTGACCTTCAACCTGTGGGTGCCCTGGGAATTCATAAGTGGACCCAACAGAATCTGTAGATTGCAGATTTCCCACTGTCTCCCAGATCTGTGTACTATTTTTTTTTTAATAAATGTATTTATTTATGTCTGCGTTGGGTCTTCGTTGCTGCACGTGGGTTTCTCATTGTGGTGGCTTCTCTTGCTGCGGAGCACAGGCTCTAGGCGTGCGGGCTTCAGTAGCTGTGGCACTCGGGCTCAGTAGTTGTGGCTCGCGGGCTCTAGAGCGCAGGCTCGGTAGTTGTGGTGCACGGGCATAGTTGCTCCGCGGCATGTGGGATCTTCCCAGGCCAGGGATCGAACCCGTGTCCCCTGCGTTGGCAGGCATATTCTTAACCACTGTGCCACCAGGAAAGTCCCCAGATCTGTGTACTATTCTTCTTCAAATATGTGTGGATGTTGTTGTGGTAAAAAAACATAAAATCATGTAAAAGTCTTAATGAATGTATGCTTTCTTAAAAAATTATAAAAGATATCATACTTACAAAGCATATTGGCATTTTGTCTAGACAAATGATCCTTAACACAGCCTAGGAGAGCATGCACAGCTTGCTGTAGCCCCGTCTAAGTTCCCTCTCTCTCCTCACCACACAGCCTTTCTTCAGTTACACAAATGGACCTCACTCCCTCTGGCCTCAGGGCCTTTCCACATGCTGTTCCCTCTGCCTACAACAATCCAATAATCTGTCTCACTCCACACCCACTCCCCCCACTCCTTGGCCTGGTTAACTCTTACTTTTCCCTCCAACCTAGACCAATCACTTCCTTAGTGAATCTTGCTCATCCCCTGACCATGTTAATTCCCCCATTAGAGGCTCTCACAATACTTATATGTACTATGTATTCCTCTCTCTGAAGCCCTCAACATTTTTTTTTTCAGCTGCGCCACACAGCTTATGGAATCTTAGTTCCCCTACCAAGGGTTGAACCCCAGGCCCTTGGCAGTGAAAACGCAGTGTCCTAACGACTGGACCACCAGGGAACTCCCTCAACATTGTTTTAATTTTATATTATGTACGTGGCTTTGATTAATTTCTGACTCCCCTATCGGTCTGAAATTTCCACAAGGCAGAGCCCATTTATTGTAGTTCTAGAGCCAACCATAGTGCCTGGCACAAACCAGGTGTTTAATAAACATCTGATAAATGATGTAGTCAATTATCAAGAGAGAAAAATCCCCTCCATTGCTAGAGGCACCAGTCAGGGGCTTCTTAATAACAACTGGTACACCTGTACCTGCTGATCGGGATTTTCTGACCACCTGTTCTCATAGGTGGACCATGGCTTTGGCATCTGCAGTGGAGGTGAGAGAGAAGCAGAGGTGATTGGCAGGCAGCCAGAGTAGTAGGAATGGGGAGGAAGAGAGGAAGTTGGAGGGAGAAGGGAGAGAAGAGTGATGGAAAGGAGAAAAAAGATCTGAAGAGAAGCAAGAGGACAAAGCCCTCTTAAGACAAAGTGAAAGGAAGAGAATTTCCAGAGATCAGGATGGGGTCATCGGGTGGGGTCAAAGGGGTGTCATTTGACTGCCTTGCTCCGTGACCTCCTCCACCATGCTCGGTCACCTTCTCTCTTTCCCTATGCCCCGCTCCCTCCCCCTTTGCCCCAGGAGCTGGGCTAGTTTATTTTCCTTGGGAAGGCTTCCTGAAAGGGGAGCCTGGTTTTCCTGACACATGAAAAGTGTCTCAGACTGCCATCTGACCCTTCCTGCAGAGCCCCAGCTCCAGGGAGTTTGTCTGACATGCAGTCACACACGTGGACACACGCACATATCCTGGCACATGGCACCCACATACACCCAGGGACCCCAGGGTAAGTCTGGAAGTTGTGTGACCACAAATGTGTATGCACACAGGCACCCCCTCGCATATAAGCTGTAACGCACATAAACCCAAATCATATCCCCCGCATGGGTGCCTGGGACCTGTGTTTGTATGCTCAGCACATCATCTCGCTTGTTCACGCCTAAAACGTTATTCCAGCCACCCTGAGTGTGCCCATTTCCACTCTTTGCTGTACTACTGGGGCAGGAAGAGTCAGTGATGGACACGTGGTGTGGCTGGTGGTGTGAGTGGCTGGTGTGGCCCAAGGCCAGCTGCAGCTTCTCCCTGAATCAGAGGAGGAGCTGGTCCAGGAGACCACCCATGGTGTTGCAGTGGGTCCTCCCCCTGCCTGTGGGTGGGAAGTGGGATGTCTGTGTCCTCAGGGCTCCCTGACTTCAGGCTCTTTTAGAGTCCTCACGCCATCTGTACTTCCACAGAGGGTCCCTGGGAATTGGAAGGGAGTTCTCTCCGACACACACACACACACACACTGGCTTGCTGACTCCGCTTAGCCTCACTCCACTGGGCCAAGGGCTCCGGCCCACTTGAGAAGAGCCTTGTCGGGGAGTGGAAAGCTGAGGGGTCGCTCTGCCCCCTGCCAGTTACGGGACTTTCAAAAATAATAATCTCAGCATCTACTACATACCTCTTCCCATGTATTTCATGAACCATATCTTACTTAATACTTCCAACAAGCCTGTGAAGAGCCTTATACCCTTCCTTTAGGGATGGGGAAACTGAAGCTTTGGCGGATAAAAATCTTGCCCCATTCATAGAGCTCATGAAGCCGAGAGCTGGGATTCGGTCCCAGGTCTGTCTGCTGCCTAAGTCCATCGTCTTGAACCCTGTGCCATATACTACGTCCAACTTTGCTTGCCTCGCCTTGTCTTCGGCAGTAAAAATACCTACCTATTTCAAAAACTTTCCAGGGGGACTTCCCTGGTGGCACAGTGGTTAAGAATCCGCCTGCCAATGCAGAGGACACAGGTTCGAGCCCTGGTCTGAAAAGATCCCACATGCTGTGGAGCAGCTAAGCTCATGTGCCACAACTACTGAAGCCCACAAGTCTAGAGCACATGCTCTGCAACAAAGAGAAGCCACTGCAATGAGAAGCCTGTGCACCACAAGGAAGAGTGGCCCCTGCTCGCCACAACTAGAGAAAGCCCGTGCACAGCAACGAAGACCCAATGCAGCCAAAAATAAATTAAAAAAAAAAAAAAAAAAAACTTTCCAGGAAGGAATTGAGATGACTTTTGTAAAATGGCCTAGCACAATGCCTGGCACATAGGGTGCATTTGAAAACTCAGTTTTCTTTCTCCTTTGGGTTCCTGTATGGAGAAAACACACCCCCAACCTGTGGGAGGGGGCTTTGGCAGCAAGGAGTGAGGTGGGAAGGGTAAGCAAAGAGGCAAATTAGAAGCAAAGCCCTCCCACCCACCCTCTGACCTCCAGAACCCGGGCCCTTGTGGGAAGCCAAAGAAACCAGTGGTCATCATTCCGTGCCCGACCACCCGCCATGGAAGGGACATGGCTGGAGAGGACAGGGAACCTCCCAACCCACAGCTTGTCCACCTTCTCTCTGACACCCCCAGGGAAAAGGAGGCATTCCCAGACTCCCAGACAGAAGGATGAAGGGGAGGGACTGCAGGGGAGGGGAGGAGGGGCCACCACACACTGAAGCCTTTGTGGGATTCCCAAGCATAGAGGTGGAAACACTTCATATATCAAGAGTGTTTGTCCCTCCCTGGGGAAGGTAGAGGCAAGAGGGAGGGAGGAGGGAGTGGAGGCCAGGCGATCGGACTAGGGCTTAGGGCCTGAAATAGGAAACACCAGTGTGTAACCCGAGTCGGGGGAGAGGGGTCCGCCTAGAACATTTCTTGAGGAAAGGACCTGTTCTTGGCTCCTGGGATCCCCATTCGAGGCTTTCATTCCCTTTCTCCAGGCCTCTAATCACTGTGCAGAAACACACACACCGGTCACTCCTTCCAGGTCCTGTGCTCTTCCTGCCAGCCTCCGTAGCTTCCTCCCCTGCGTCTTACTCTGGCTAACTCCCTGGGCTGCCCCTTGGTCCTCCCAGAACTAGCTCTTTCCTCCCCTCCCCATCTGCCACCCTAAGCCTGGGTCCCCTCCCTCTTCCTCCGTCTTCCAAACCCAGCTCTGGTTGAGCCTCTGAGACCCCTGGCCTCCATCTCACCTGTATCTCCTCCTGGACCTCACACTCTCTTCAACCACAGCCTTGCCTCCTCCTGCCCCCCACCGGTCCAGGATCCTCTCTCAGTCTCTTCTCTAAGTCTTGACACATTCTCTGCCTCTGTGCTCTGACTCATGGCCTTGACCCAGGTGACAACAACGTGATGATAACAGGGGTGCTGGGGCTGCGCTGTGAGTCACTGTCCCAGGAACCTTGTAATGGATATGACTGTGATTGATTTTGGAAGTTAGTGCTATCCATTTGCTTATTCAAGAAATATTTATTGGGCTTCCCTGGTGGCGCAGTGGTTGAGAGTCCGCCTGCGGATGCAGGGGACACGGGTTCGTGCCCCAGTCCGGGAGGATCCCACATGCCGCGGAGCGGCTGGGCCCCTGAGCCATGGCTACTGAACCTGCGCGTCCGGAGCCTGTGTCCCGCAACGGGAGAGGCCACAACAGTGAGAGGCCCTCGTACGGCGAAAAAAAAAAAAAAAGACGTATTTATTGAGCGTCTACTACATGCCAGATCTTCTGCTAGATGCTGGATGCCTCATGGAGCTCAGTATGCATCACCCTTAGGCTCTAAAAAAGAGGGTCCTCTGTTCTGGGAGCCTCCCATTGCTCTCTACCCCACAGAACAAATAGTCCATGGGATGCGCCTACCCAGAGCCTACAGGGCCCCCTCTACGATCCCTTCTAGATCATGCTCTGGGTTCCTGGCCAAGCCCTGTGTGGAACTATATTAAAGTCTGAATCAAAAAAAAAAAAAAATCAGTAATACCGATCCCATCTTTATTAAAAATTTTGATATTTTGTTTATTATGGGTCTTTTACATTAATTTTGATTTTTAAAATATCGCATTAAAGTATTATTTATCGTTATTACTGAGTTTCTTGACAGCCTTAAATTTTGTACCTGAGCTGAGGGCCTCACTGATCCCCAGAATTTCCTAAGTGACCCCCAGACTGTTTCCAAGGCCTGCAGAGCTCCTTCCCCATCCATCCTTCCCACCAAGGGCAGGCCAAATCCAAGTGTGGATACCCTCAGGGTTGATGGTGGTCAAGGGCGGGTTGGCTACGGGGGTGGGTGGAGCTTGCACACGTGGGCTGGGGAGGTGTCCTCACCTGAGCAGAGCAGAAAGGAACTGCTGGTGGGAAGAGAAAGTAGGTAGGTGGGGCAGCGCCGCCACATTCCAGCACTAAACTCCAAAGTGATTTTGAAAGTAGATTTGTCAAGGTAAGAGATAGGTCTTATTTAACATTTGATTTATAACTTGTATTTTTTTTAATTTTTATTTTATATTGGATTATAGTGGATTAACAATGTTGTATTAGTTTCAGGTGTACAGCAAAGTGATTCAGTTATACCTATACATGTATCTATTCTTTTTCAAATTCTTTTCCCATTTAGGTTATTACAGAATATTGAGCAGAGTTCCCTGTGCTATGCAGTAGGTCCTTGTTATAACTTTTATTTTGTTTTCTTTTTATTTATTTGTTTATTTTTTGGCTGCATTGGGTCTTCGTTGCTGCGCGCGGGCTTTCTCTCTAGTTGCGGCGAGCGGGGGCTACTCTTCGTTGCAGTGCGCAGGCTTCTCATTGCAGTGGCTTCTCTTGTTGCGGAGCATGGGCTCTAGGCGCGCAACTACTGAGCCCGCGTGCTGCGCAATAGTTGCAGCACACGGGCTCAGTAGTTGTGGCACACGGGCTTAGTTGCTCCACGGCATGTGGGATCTTCCCAGATCAGGGATCGAACCCGGGTCCCCTGCATTGGCAGGAGAATTCTTAACCACTGCGCCACCAGGGAAGTCCCATAACTGTTAAATATTTAGAAATTTTGTTTGCAGCTTTTTATTGGTACTCTTGCCCCAAGATCCGCAGAAGTTAAGGGCAGGCCTGTTTACAGGGATGATGAGTGGGCGGACAGAAGTTATCAGGATGGAGTAGACCAGTCTGATCTCCTCACGGCCACTGAATCCCCACCTGTGTACCTTTGCTCCTGTCCTTCCCACCACAACTCTTACCCACCCGTTAAATCCCTCTCCTCCCTCTGCAAAGTCTTCAGCCATCCCTGCTGTCCTTGGTGGCTTCTCCCTCCTCCAAACTGTGACATTTACTGCCAGTACCACACCCTGAGCCGTCCTTGCATGTGGTGCCTGGCCTCAGCAGCCCTCCAAAAGCTATTTTGTGCTGTCACCTAACTTTTAGTGTGTGTGTGTGTGTGTGTGTGTGTGTGTGGTGTCCAGGGTTAACAGTGTTTTAATGGCGCTGACGCTATATTATTACTATTATATTTTTTTATTTTGACGCTATATTATTTTATTCTTTAAGTTCCCTACAGTGTCAGACTTTGGAAAGAATGGGTTTGAAATTAACCAGAGACCTAGGGTTGATGCTGGCCCTACCCCTTATTAGCTGTATGACCTTGAGCAAGTTAACCTCCCTGAGTCTCAGATTTCTCCATATAAAACAGGATAATAAGGCTTGCTTGGCAGGGTGTTATGATCACAAGAGGTAAAATCTATATAAAGGGCCTGACAAAGTAGGCAGTCAATAAAGTGTTAACCATAATGATTGTATTATTACACGTAATATATTACTATATAGTTTATATTTATTATGTGCCTGCTATTATACTGTTCATAGGACAATTATAATTGTGTATTATTAAAGGCATTACATAAACTAGATGATTGAATGGGACGATCAGCAGGCCCAAGAAACCTAAAGGAACGGAAATAGAGCCGTTTTGACTTGAGGCTTTCCTGACTGGGAGAGACTGAGGACATCTCCGGAACTGGGCTGCTTTGGTAAGGGGATCCTTGGAACCCATGGTTCCTCTCTGGGCATCAGGCATAGGAGTGAGCAATACAGGGCTCAGAATTAATCCTTCCACGTGGCTAAAGCCTCTTGACCCCGGGGCACTTCATTCAGCTACACCAGCCACACCCTTGGCACAATCCTGTCCCTGCCCTGTTAGCAGAGGCAGCTGTGTACCAGGCACCACCTCCATCTGCTGCGGAGTTGGCCAGTCTTACCAAGTGAGTCCCCTGCCCCAATACACCCTAGAGTGCCTGCCTAGGAGAAACCATGGGAAGCGAGGGCTGGGGGAGCAGGAGACATTGGATCCTAGCTCCCAGGACCACCCACCCTGACCTCTTCCCCTATGATTATTAAAAATATATTTCCAAAGGATTAGCCACTATGCCAGGGATGTTGATCGCTAACCCTCAGTCCAACCAACAGTTTTAATCACTAGCTGCCGCCACATTAACATTACTAACTAATGAGAGTCTGCAAGGCGGGGTGGGGAGGAGGCACCTGCTACACGATGGAGCCAAGGGGCCACCCTGGGACACAGTGGCTCAAAACTGCATTCCCCGGGCTTCCCTGGTGGCGCAGTGGTTGAGAGTCCGCCTGCCGATGCAGGGGACACGGGTTCGTGCCCCGGTCCGGGAAGATCCCACATGCCACGGAGCGGCTGGGCCCGTGAGCCACGGCCGCTGAGTCTGCGTGTCCGGAGCCTGTGCTCCGCAACGGGAGAGGCCACAACAGTGAGAGGCCTGCGTACCGCAAAAAAACAAAAAAACAAAAAAACCCTGCATTCCCCCCAATCAGAAGACCAGCTCCTTAGAGCATTGAAGACACTGGTTTAGGGATGGGGAGCCTGTGTCTAGGCTTTCTGAATTACCACATCTTGGGGGAACCACCAGTTAGGCTCCCTGTGGGAGAGTCCACAAAGCAAGGAGGTCACCTGCGCTCAGCCAAGTTCTTAGACTGGAGCCCCTGTAAAGACCTAGCTCTTGGCTCACGAGCATGTGTAAAATGCAGGAGATTCAGACTCAGAGACTTTGCCATTGTCCCATGGCAGGGATGATGGCTAAGTCCACTCCTAGTCTTACCTCCACTCGTCCCAGCTGGGATCCCATTTTTAGCATGTGATTGTGATGGTAAAGAATGTGTCCAGGGCTTCCCTGGTGGCACAGTGGTTGGGAATCCACCTGCCAATGCAGGGGACATGGGTTCGGGCCCTGGTCCGGGAAGATCCCACATGCCGCGGAGCAACGGAGCCCGTGTGCCACAACTGCCGAGCCTGTGCTCTACAGCCCACGCTCCGCAACGGGAGGGGCCACCGCAATGAGAAGCCCGTGCACTGCAAAGAAGGGTAGCCCCCGCTCGCCACAACTAGAGAAAGCCCTGTGCAGCAACGAAGACCTAACGCAGCCATAAATAAATAAATAAATTTATTAAAAAAAAAAAAAAAGAATGTGTCCAGTGGGGGTGGGGGCACTAAAGATGGCCATTGGTGCACTCCAGTTAGTTCCCTTTGAGTGAGCAGATGGGAAGTTCAGAAGGCAGGGAGGGCATAGCCCAGGATGATGACAGGAGAAGGAAACAGAGGTAGATGAGGCGGTGGAGGTGGAGGGAGAGTAGATAGGTTAAGGAGGGTCTGGAGACCCCTCTGGCTCTTAGGAATACCCTAGGAAGAAGGTAGTTGACCCAGAGAGGACTTTGTCCTTGTAGCTCATGGTTGGAATTTATTTTTTAATAGCGATAGTTTCTTTTAATTACATTTTTGCCTATGAAAACATCTTACTTCTCTCTCTCTCTTTTTTTTCCCACACTGCACGGCTTGTGGGATGTGGGATATTAGTTCCCCGAACAGGGACTGAATCCGGACCATGGCAGTGAGAGCACTGAGCCCAAACCACTGGGCTGCCAGGGAATTCCCCTGGTTGGAAACTTTTCTGTTCAACAACTGGTTACCAAAGACCTGGCCCTGTTACTGTCCTCTTCTCTCTCTCTCTCCCTCTCCCTCTCTCTCTCTCACCTTTTGTTCATGCTCTGGCGAATGGCTAAGGCCTGGAGTTGGCTTCCTCTTCACTCAGTGCAGATTTTTTCCCAGGGCCAGTCCTAGGAGCTTACCTCCACCCAGGCCACCAGCCCTGCATCCTTTGCTATCAGCTTCCCTGAAAGCAGCGCCTCTGGGCTTCCCTGGTGGTGCAGTGGTTAAGAGTCCGCCTGCCAGTGTAGGGGACATGGGTTGGAGCCCTGGTCGGGGAAGATCCCACATGCCGCGGAGCAGCTATGCCTGTGCGCCACAGCTACCGAGCCTGTGCTCTAGAGCACACAAGCCACAACTGCTGAGCCCACGTGCCACAACTACTGAAGCCCACGTGCCTAGAGCCCGTGCTGTGCAGCAAGAGAAGCCACTGCCATGAGAAGCCTGCACACCGCAACTAGAGAAAGCCCACGCACAGCAACGAAGACGCAACACAGCCAAAAATAAAAATGAACTAATTAAAAAAAAAAACAGCGCCTCCATCCGCTGTCTGGACGGAGCATCCCTCTTCTCCGTGTGCACACACCCTGCCAAGTGCTGGAGAATGGGCCATAGGAGGGAGGGGTCCTGCTCAAACCTGCAGGAACTCAGAAGTAAGAAAGGTGTGGATTCCAGAGCCTAACGGAGCCAAGCGTTTGTCAAATAGCTGAGTACACATTCAGCCAATCAGATTAAAAGAAAAGTGGTAAAGACTTAAAGAAGGGGAGGAGGTGTTGAAGGAGCTGGGGTCCAGGCCCAGGTGCGGAGGGGCTGAGATGGTGAGGTGTAGAGTGGAGTGCTGTTTGCCTGGAGTGAGCCCGTGGATTTTGAGGTGAGGGTTGGTATGGGGGTTGTGCGGAGGTGGTGTAGACTTGACCCCTGGAAGCCCAGACTGAAATGTCTGGCATAAATTTGAACGGAATGGAGGCTCCTCTGCGGGGCCCTGGGCAGGTGAGAAGGCAGCTACCCCTTGTGCTCTCCCCAGGCAGAGGCAGGTGTGGGGGACACAGTGTCCCGGGGACAGTTGCCCTAGACACTGTCTGGTAGCCCTCCACCCAGGCCAACCCGATGTCTCTGAAATCAAGGACCCCAGCAGCCCCTCCTGTCCCACGTCGCACAGCCAGTGACAGCAGAACCATCTCTGAAATAAACACCATGTAAGAACAACAGCCCCCAGAAACTCCAAAGGGGCTTTGATGTTGGGGCCAAGGGTTTTGACTAAACAAACTGGAAGCGATTTAGGCCAGAGAATGCTGGCGGCGGCTCTGAAGCCCTGAAGCCGCTGTACTAGAGAATTGAGTCAGGTCGCCAGGAGCTAGTAGGGGCCTCTAGCCTCCCCACCCCCAATCAGCCACCCTGGGACCTCAGAGACCAGTCCCGAGAGGCGAGGGTGTGTGCATTTCCCCTGCTTCCCTCCTTCCTCCTTCCAGAGGGGCTGGACCATCTAAGGACAACATATCCACCCAGCGAATGCTGGGCTGTGAAGCGGACCAGTTGGAAGTCTCCCCCTCCTCCCCCTCCAGCCCCAGCGCACACAGCCACTGCCCTCCACTTCCCCCACGTCTTCTCTTCCCCAGCCAGTCCTTATCTCAAATGTCCTTATAAGGAACAACTAATTCTAGGAGCAAATCTTGCCCCAGTCCAAAAAATCCCTGACTCTGTAACAGCCACGTTGCTCTGGCGCTGAGTGGGATCAGTCCCAAATAGAGAGTGATGAGTTCAATCCTTGGAGCGTCACTGACTCCCTCCCTAGAGGGTGGCCTCCAGGAAGGCAGAAACTGCATCTGGTTCATCTGTGTCCCCCACCATGATACCTAGCGTCATGCCTAAGGAAGACAGGTGTTCGATACCTGTTTGTTGAATGAACAAATGGATTATCACTTGGGGGGAATCATGGAAGGTTAAAGAAGAAAAAAGTCCTGGTTCTATCATAAGCCTCAGTTTCCTCTGCCAAGAGGTATGACCCAGCTCATAAGTGGTTTTATGAAATCACACACGCATACACACACATACATATACATACACACATAGATACATACTGTTGATACAGAAAGTATGTCCAGTGTGCAGCCCAGGGTCCAACATGCAGCAGGTACACAATGACTGGGTGTAAGTGTTATGATTTAGGCTACTTCCCAACTGGTCTGTATCTCATCTGTAGCCCAAAGAACTTGCATTGGTGACTGTGCACAGAAGGGCTTAGCAGGAAGTGGCTGATAATACTTCCAGGGTGGCGAGTCGGGCAGGAAGGCACTAACAGCTCCCTTCCCTGCCGGACCGTGGAAGTGTGGAGAAAGCTGGACCTTTCTGGAAGTGCACGGTGCCTTTCTCTATGAGAGAGGTTGGGGGAGGGGCTGGGGTTTTATCTGGAGCCCTTACAAGAGAACCTCTGCTCTCCCTTCTGACTCTACTCTGGCTGTTTCTATCCCTCATCCCCTCTCCCTGAAGGCCATCTGCCTTCCTGCCTTTTATTGTTTTATCTTAATTATTGTTTTACATTTAATCACCAAGTCTTGAGTAATAGGATCCTAAAGAGCTAGTGAGATCTCCCCAGGCTGAACTGACTCTCACAAAGGAACAAAACAAAACAAGGGAGCCACTCACAGAGAGCTAGACACGTGCTTACACACTTTCTTACACACACACACACGCACGCACAGACTCCTATACATGAACAAAGAAGTACAAGGAACATGGGCGTGCCACACAAACACTCAGACACGTGCACTTAGACGCATACACATGCTGTCTCAAACACAGATGTCTACACACACACATACATTCACTACTAACAAAGAAACTCCAACAAAGCAGCGCACGCGCACGCACACGCAGACTTACAGGAGACCGGATGACTGTACTTCAAGCTTCACCTCCCCAACCCAAGCCCAAAAATCTGTCTCCAATTATCTGGCCCGTGTTGGGAGCAGCAGGAAATCCAGAGCTGCCTCTGTCTTCTGGGGCAGATGCCGGGATTTCAGCCATTTCTCCATCTTTGGAAAACAAAAGCCTTCTGGTCTTGCCTCCTTCTCCCTGCTTCCAAGGCAGCTGGGGCTAGGAGGGTGTGGGGTGGAGGGAAGTGTAAAACCGAGTCTAAGAACCTCTCGGGAAAGAACAGCCTGGGAAAGCGGCCAGGGGTCTCTGAGCCCTGAATATGAGCCATTCCAGCTTCCTCCCAAACACTGAACAGGGCAGTTGTTTGGGTCAAGGATAGGGGCCTATGGTGGGCACCTCAGAATCAGCAATGACCCTAGGCACCAGCCTTGTGGGGTGACAAGGTACAGTAGTGCCACAACCACCAGACTTCCAATCAGAAGGCCTGGGCTCGTGTCCCAAATCTGCAGTGAGTCAGCTGCCAGTGACTTCACTTCTCAGAGCCTCACTGGGAAAATGGGGGTAAGAACATGCCTTACGGGGTGGCTGTGAGCAGGCAGCGAGCTGGTCCAAGTGCCTGTGTAGCTCTTGCTATGAGACGGTGTCCCAAAACGTGTTAAGCGGCCGACCTCCTCCCCAGATAGGAAGCTCCTCTTTGTCTTCCCCAGATACACTTGGCTATTCCCATAGAAGAGAAAATACTGTTTCAAGAACCCTGAATCGGCTTCTTCCTCCCTCTCCCCTTATTAGGTGGAGCAAGTCTTCCCATCTTGCGGCTTTCCTAGTTGACCGCACAGCCCGTCTCCCTCCACGTCCACTCCCAGGTTTCCGCACGTGATCTGTAGGCAACGGAAGTGGCTTGGGGCAGGGAAAGACCACTGGATTCGGGGGTCTTGTTCTTTATACATTTATTTATTGATTTATCTTTGGATGCGTTGGGTCTTCGTTGCTGCGCGCGGGCTTTCTCTAGTCGTGGCGAGTGGCTGCTCTTCGTTGTGGTGTGCGGGCTTCTCATTGCGGTGACTCCTCTTGTGGAGCACAGGCTCTAGGTGCGCAGGCTCAGTAGTTTGGCTCACGGGCTCTAGAGCGCAGGCTCAATAGTTGTAGCTCATGGGCTTAGTTGCTCCGTGACATGTGGGATTTTCCTGGACCAGGGCTCGAACCCGTGTCCCCTGCGTTGGCAGGCGGATTCTTAACCACTGTGCCACCAGGGAAGTCCCCGGGGATCTTGTTCTTAAAGACACCTAACCCAGGGACAGCTTCCCCAGTGCAGCCCAGAGTTAATTTCCCTGGATAACGGACACTCTACCTGGCTTTGCTTAGCGAGGGTTAGAAATTGTGACCACATACATGTGATGGTTCCCACGAGGGCTTTAAGGAAGCCTTTTGAAGGACTCTTGCCACCATCCCAACCACTCTCTGGAGCTTCAGTGCTTTGTAGGCTTTGCAGCTGGGAACATACTGCTCTGGGAAATAGTATTTCACTGTTTTCATCTAAGTTCCTCCACCAGACAGGGACTTCTGGGTCACCCTTTCAACACTCCAGTCCACTCCTAGCCCAAGCACGCAGGGAGAGTGGACTTGTGATATGCTAGAATTGCAGAGGGAAACGATTCAGCAGCCCGTCCCCAGGCCCCTGAGGTGGGACCATCTTTTTGGAGATCCAGACGTCAATGGATGCTCAAAACAGAGGGAATCTTAAACCAAGAGTAAGATAGACACGGAAGGCATTCCCCCACTCCTTATTATTATTTTTTTCTCCATTAAATGCAACTGCAAACACATGCGAATTATGATTTATTGTTTTCCACTTTTTTTATTGGGGTGTAGTTGTTTTCCCTTTCTCTTCTTTCTTTCTTTCTTTCTTTCTTTCTTCCTGGCTGTGTTGGGTCCTCGCCTCCGTGCGAGGGCCCTCCCCAGCTGCGGCGAGTGGGGATCACTCTTCATCGCAGTGCGCGGGCCTCCCACCGTCGTGGCCTCTCTTGTTGTGGAGCACAAGCTCCAGACGTGCAGGCTCAGCAGCCGTGGCTCACTGGCCCAGTTGCTCCGCGGCCCGTGGGATCCTCCCAGACCAGGGCTCGAACCCGTGCCCCTTTCATTGGCAGGCAGACTCTCAACCACTGCGCCACCAGGGAAACCCCACCCCCTCTCTTCTTTATATTGTGAAAGATCTGATGGGCTGATGTAGTGGGTGGGAAACAGTAGGATGATGGGGAGGAGGAGAGAGGAGAAGAAAGGCATGTGAGTGCCACAGGGCGCGGGAGACGGTCTGCTTGATTCTCACTAACTCCAGAGCTGGAGTTTGGGTCCTCACAGCCAGTCAGCAGAGCCCAAATCTTTTGGGGAGGAAGGTCAGGAGCTCAGACAGGTCCCCCTCCTCTGTTGAAAAGCACAAAGAGGACACCTTTCCTCGCACCTTTCAGGCTCCCAGCACATGACCTTTGAACATGTGGGGTCAAGGGGTGTGAAATAGTCCAGCTCGGTAATAAAGAGATCCCAACTCTGCCAGCCCAACCTGGCCCTCAAAGGCTGACTCAGGGGGTCCACCCACGGTCCGAGCGGCCCTCCTTTGAAGGCCAGGCTGAGAGGTTCCGCTTTCCAGACTGCGGTGCAGCGGCAGCAGCGGCGGGAGTGAGTCACGGTCTAACAATGTGATCTGTCAAGTGCTGCAGCTCTCTGGGCCACTCGTACCCTCAGCCTCCCACCGCCTGGATCCTCACTGGGCGTTTCTCAGTCTCACAAAACTCCGAGATCATGCCCTGGCTTTTCTGTGCCCTCTGCACCACCCCCAGGTCCAGTTATTACTTTCGGGAGAGCCCATCTAACATGGACACCCAGCCAAAGAGATGGGTCATAGGTGGAAAATCCTGGAAATACAGGGCCACTTTTCCGAATTTGAGTCCAGACTCTTATGACTGGCTCCTTCAGAAGTATTAGGGTGGGGGGAGAGCAAAGGAAAAGGAAGCGAGTTGGTCTGGGTGGCAAAGACGTTCTGATTAGTCTGTTGCTCATTACAAGAGGTTAAGAGGGTCTGTATACTAAAGCCCACTGAAGGGTACACTTGAAAAGCGTGAACTTATGGTATGTATATTACTTACATATGTCAGTAGAGTTGGTTTGTTGTTTGTTGTTGTTGTTGTTGTTTTTGTGGTACGCAGGCCTCTCACTGTTGTGGCCTCTCCCGCTGCGGAGCACAGGCTCCAGACGCGCAGGCTCAGCGGCCATGGCTCACGGGCCCAGCCGCTCCGCGGCATGTGGGATCTTCCCGGACCCGGGCACGAACCCGTGCCCCCTGCATCAGCAAGTGGACTCTCAACCACTGCGCCACCAGGGAAGCCCTGTTGTTGTTGTTTTAAATGAGTGTCTAAGTGGGAGGCAGGTGGGTCTGTCCCCAGAGGGGGGTAATGCTAGTTGCGCAGGGTGGTGGGGGTGGATAGATGGTTAGAAGGACCTGGCTGCCTCCAGGTTCAGGTGGATCTGGGCTGGACTAAAGCAGTAGCATCTATGCAGAGGGTGAAGTGGGGACCAGTCCCTGTCCATGGAGATCCGGGGCCCATCCAGAATGTGTCAGCCCTGCTGTGAGCGTTCAGTCTCCATGCTGGACACCCTGAAACACCACCACCCAAGCAACCCCTTTCACAGATTCAGATAACACTTCCACAAGATTCAGCAACCTTGAGATCCACCTGTAGCAAACAAGGGATGCATTTAACCTCATTTTGGGTTCATTATGTTCTCACTCTTTTTTACCTCTGCTAATCACACTTTTAATTTATGCTAGTTTATGTCTTCTGTATCTTTCAAGCCTCTTGGAAATCCATTGCCCAAAATAAGGCAGGGCATAAATAACATTTTAAAAAATACAACTTGCAAAACACTCGGGTACATTTTCTCTTTTGGTGCTGAGAATAGCCTATGTGGAAGGTAGAGAAGGTGAAGCTTTTTCTATTTTTAGGCTAAGAGAGATGAAGGCACTTGGTCAAGGTTATCTGGCTATTGGATGTGGAGCAAGAATTAAAACTGGGGTCTTGGAACTCCAAGATACCACTCTTTCCTTTGTGGAAGGCACCAGAAGAAAACCCTGGGGAAGGCCCAGGTTGTCTTCCTCCAGCCTGGCCAGGGCACACACCACCTCCCAAGGATGCAGATGGGACTTTTTTAACAGACAAGTGCCCCAGCCCATCTGCTTAGTTGGGGAGACCAGGGACGCAGGGGAAGGGGAGATGACTTTCCATTTCCTTTTCCTGGCCTCGTCCCTTCCACAGACTGGAAGCGAAAAACGCTCCTCCTTCCAGTCAGTTAGACATGTAACCACGATAACTTCCCTCAGGAAAAGGGCAGACAGGACAGTTTTCTCCCAAGTCCCAGGCACAGGCACCCACTGTTCTCTGTAGGGCTTGTGTCAGGAGATAATGGGGTGACATTATCTCCTGACACTAGTGGGGCAGCTCTGAGCCAAGAGGAAACCCCTCTTAGAGGAGGGTCTGAAGGGATGGTTGCGAAGGTCATGGTGACAGGTCCCAAACTCTTCCCATTTCTCATACTCAAAGTGGGAAAGAGGGAATTCCCTGGCGGTTCAGTGGTTAGGACTCTGTGGTTCCACTGTGGGGTGTGTGTGCGGGGGTTCGATCCCTGGTCAGGGAACTAAGATCCCACATGCCACACAGCTCTGCCAAAAAAAAAAAAAAAGGAACAAATGTACACAGATGGGGCAAGATAGAGCCTCATGAGAGACGCATAGACAGCAGTCTGACTGGGGAGCTAAGGGCTGGGGGTAGATGATATCCTGCTGGTGGATCGATCTGAACAGGAGTCTTTGGGGGCAATTACATTTGAGAAAGACCTGGAGAACTCCCTGGAGGTCCAGTGGTTTTCACTCCATGAGTCCACTGCAGGGGGCAGGGGTTCGATCCCTGATTGGGGAAATAAGATCCTGCATGCCACACAGGGTGGCCAAAGAAAAAAAAACAGAAAAAAGAAAAAAGAGGACCTGGATGGTTATGTAAAATTTATTTTCTTTCATCTTTTTAAAAACCGATGACACTTACTTTTTGTTTGTTTGTTCATTTAAGTTTTAAAATGTTCTTCCTTTTTCTTTTATTGAGGTAAAATTGATATACAACATTACATAAATTTCATATGTACCACATTATAATTTGACATCTATATACACTAGAAAGCAATCAACACTAAAGGTCTAGTTACCCTCTATTGACATACAGTTGATCCCCTTCACCCACTTCACCCACCCCCAACTCCTTTTCCCTCTGGAAACCACCAATCTATTTTCTGTATCTACGAGTTTGTTTTTTTGTTTTTTGTTCACTTGTGGGGTTTCTTTGGTTTTTGTTTTTTTTGTTTTGACCGCACCGAAGCATGTGGGATCTTAGTTCCCCGACAGGTGGGATCTTGGTTCCCTGAACCTGTGCCCCCTGCAGTGGAATCTCGGAGTCCTAACCACTGGATCACCAGAGAACTCCCTGTTCATTTGTTCTGTTTTGTTTTTTCAGATTCCACATAGGAGTGAAATCATAGTGTTTGTCTTTCTTGGTCTGACTTACCTCACTTAACATAATACCCTCAAGGTCCATCCATGTTGTCACAAGTGGCAAGATTTCATTATTTTTTATGGCTGAGTAGTATTCCATTGCATGTATGTCACAACTTCTTTATCTATTCATCCATCCATGGACACTTAGGTTGTTTCCATACCTTGGCTGTTGCAAATAGTGCTGTAATGAACATAGGGGTGCACATGTCTTTTCAAATTGGTGTTTTTGTGTTCTTTGGATAAATACCCAGAAGTGGAATACTGGATCATTCAGTAGTTCTATTTATTTATTTATTTATTTATTTTGGCTGTGTTGGGTCTTTGTTGCTGCGCACAGGCTTCCTCTAGTTGCAGCGAGCAGGGGCTACTCTTAGTTGTGGTGTGCAGGCTTCTCATTGCAGTGGCTTCTCTTGTTGTGGAGCATGGGCTCTAGGTGCACAGGGTTCAGTAGTTGTGGCTCATGGGCTCTAGAGCTCAGGCTCAGTAGTTGTGGCACACGGGCTTAGTTGCTCCATGGCATGTGGGATCTTCCCTGACCAGGGCTCAAACCTGTGTCCCCTGCATTGGCAGGTGGATTCGTAACCACTGAGCCACCAGGGAAGTCCCCACCTATGTTTTCTTCTAGCAACTTTGTGGTTTCAGGTCTTACATTCAAGTCTTTAATCCATTTTGAGTTGATTTTTGTGTATGGTATAAGACAGTGGTCTAGTTTCATTCTTTTGCATATGTCTGTCCAGTTTTCCCAACAGCATTTATTGAAGAGGCTGTCCTTTCTCCATTGTATGTTCTTGGCTCCTTTGTTATAAATTCATTGATCACATATGCATGGGTTTCTTTTGGGGCTCTCTATTCTCTTCCATTGATCTGTGTGTCTGTTTTTAATGCCAGCACCATAACATTTTGATGACTGTGGCTTTGTAGTATAGTTTGAAATAAGGGAGTGTGATACCTCCAGTTTTGTTCTTCTTTCTCAAGATTGCTTTGGCTATTTTGGATCCTTCATGGTTCCATACAAATTTGAGAATTATTTGTCCTACTTCTGTGAAAAATGCCGTTGGAATTTTGATAGTGATTACTCTTACTTTTTAAACAAAGGGTGGGATGGGGAGAGAGACAGAAGAGGGCATCAGTGATGGGAGGCAAACAAAGAGGAAAGCATTCCAGGCAGAGGAGGGCTGGCAAGGGCACAGGCAAGGGGGTGGAATGTGGGCACACTTAAGAAGCATTGAGTAATTCCTCTTGATTGGAGCATGAGGTAGTGGAAAAAAGGACTGGAAAGGTAGACTGGAGCCATATCACCACAGAGGCCCTTAAATTCCAGGCTAAGGAATATGTGTTTCATTTAGTAGGCCACAGGGAACCCCCACAAGTGACTGGCTTAGCGTGTGTTTTGGGAAGAAAACTCTTTGGCAGCCAAACATGGGATGAATTGGAGGTCCCTCTAGTTAAGCTATTAACTAGAGAATGGTGCAGGCCTTCGCGAGGATGCTATCCTTCAGAACTGGAAGGCAGGAAGACATTCATTCAAAATTCCCATGTGTTGATTCTGCCTTTATTCTGAGGAGAGATACAAAGATGAACAAAGACACAGACACTAGTTGATTTCTAGCCTTGCGGAGAAGGCCGGCAAAGGAACGGTTACCCTACGATGAGGTCAAGTGTGCTGGGACCCCAACAAAAGGAGCATTTGAGAAACAGTTCAGAGGTTTCTCTCCAAGAAGAGAACAATGATCCTAACATCTTGTCTTCCTCGCTTTAATCTAAATAGTCCTGCTCTTAACCATATTTTACATTTAGGAGGCGCCTAATCTGAGGAATTTCAACCAGCCAGTCATGAAGCAAATAATATCCACTGAATACAGACAGGTGTCCAGGTACCTGCTCTTTGTTTTCCTTTCTAACACCCCAGAGTGTTAGGCACTGACTGGCCCATTGGACTGGGTGGGTCTGAGAAGCCCAAGGACTCAGGGCTAACTCTGACCTCAAGACACATGTCCCCCACCTCTCAGCTTTGCTTAATTGGGTTACAGGAATTAGTCTCAAGAAACAGAGAAACTACATTCTCCTCACTCCTAAGCCTCTAAAGAAGAGGTCAAGCGAGGTCGCCCCTGCTTGACCTGGTGAGGATAGCCAAGCAAGGAAAATAGCTTCTTGGAGGCTATGATAGGGCAGGCCAGTACAGGGCAGACAGGAAAAGACAACAGAAGTCAGATCTGGGACAGCTGGAGGAGGATGCCCCCAAACGGTGCCTGGCACATAGGAGGCACCTGCTAATTATTTACGGATTGCATGAATGAATTTCAGAGGTTGGGGGGGGACCCATTTTCAGAGAAATGCAATTAAAACTGCAGTGATAAACCATCTTTCACCTACGGGATAGGCAAAGATCAGAAAGCTTGAGATTTTATGTTAGTGAGGGTGTAGGAAATAGACCTTTGCATGCTCTGCTGAGGCAGCAATAAATGGGTAGCTTCTGTGCAAGGCGATCTAGCAATATCGATCAACATTATAAATGTGTGTAATTTGCAGGCAAGCAATTTCACTTCTGGGGATTTATCCTGCAGGTACACATGTGTGCAAAGTGGCCTGTGTACAGTTGCTTATGGTTGTAGAAGATAAAAAATAACAAGGAGCTGGCAAAATTGATGATGGTTTATCCATCCAATTAAATATCATGAATTATAGTATGGACTGATCTGCAAGATAAATTACTTCAAAAGACTAGAGGAAGAATAGCTGGTGTAGTATGGTACCATTTGTGTGAACAATAAAAAACAGTGTGTGCATGTTTGTATGCTATCATTTGTGTGGGAAGAAAAATACATATTTGCTTACATAACAGAATATCAGGAGAAGGAAACAGGAGAAAACTTCCCCGGTTTGCCTCCAGGAGGGCGATCTGGGTAGCTGTGGAGCAGGTACATTGTATACATGCTCATTTGTACCTTTAAAATTTTACACTATGTACAAGTAGTACTTACGAAAACTTTTTTTTTTTTTTTTTTTGTGCGGTACGCGGGACTCTCACTGTTGTGGCCTCTCCCGTTGCGGAGCACAGGCTCCGGACGCGCAGGCTCAGCGGCCATGGCTCACGGGCCCAGCCGCTCCGCGGCATGTGGGATCTTCCCGGACCGGGGCACGAACCCGTGTGCCCTGCATCGGCAGGCGGACTCTCAACCACTGCGCCACCAGGGAAGCCCACGAAAACGCTTTTAATATAAACAAATTAAAAAGAAGAGAGAGAGACTTATGGCTGTTTCCTCCAACAGGGTTCCCGGGGCAGCACGGTCCCTGCGAGCTGGTCTACAGCGCCCCCTGCTGCTGTTTGTGAGTAAGTACTGAAAAGTGGGCGTAGGGGGTGACCCGCAGGGGATTCGAGGGAACGGGAGGCCTCTTGGGGGAAAAACAAAGAAGAAAGAATAGTGTACGCTGTTGGAGCTGCGGGAGGTGAGAAAGGAAGGGCAGGGTGTGCCCTTTGGCATCTGAGGTATAGCAGGAGGGGCACCGGAAATGAGCAGTCCTGGGTTCAAGTCCTGATTCTGCCCTCGCTGGCTGTGTGCCCTCAGACACACGACCCTCTTAATAAGTCTCAGCTCTTGCCCCGTAAATAAGGCTAATAATTTCTACCCCGAGGGTTGTTGTGAAGATCAAATAGGGTACAGAATGTGAACCGTGGTTTAGAATTGCAAAAGTGCTATAAAAATGTTAAGGGATTATTTTAAATTAGCCCCCCTCATTTTATGAGAAAATAAGAGGTAGTATAGGACAGTGGTTAAGACGAGGACTCTGGAGCCAGAACTGCCTGAGTTGTAAGCCCAGCTCCACCGTCCACTGGCTGGAACCATCTACGGTAAATTACTTGCTTTGAAGACCTCCGTTTTTCCATCTGTGAAATCGGGTTAACAACATTTCCAAAGGATTGTTGTGAGGATTAAATGAATACGAATATGTTGAGTTAAGTTAACACATTAAGTTCTAGGTAAGCATCTGCTATTACTGATTTCTTATAATGTATGCAGTGCTTATGTGCTTTCTGTAGGTGCTTGATAAATGTTAGCTAGTCTTACCATTTTATATGTGAAGAAATTGAGGCTTGGAGAGGGGATGTGACTTGCCCAAGCCACCCAACTAATGAAATATAATAATTCCAGAACCTTCTAGACATGAGTGCTCTAGTTTAGAGGGCATTTCCAGGTGGGGCTGTGCTTAATCCTGGCAACCTGAATTAGAGCTGGACTGGATGGGGGATGGAGAAAGGGGGGACCATGAGGAAGATGGTCTGGAAGGAAGATGTGAAGAGGAAGAGGGCTTGTGGGGAGACCCAGGGGCACGCTGTGGCAGGGTCTGTGAGAATTTAGCAAAGAGATGTAGCACTAATAGGCAGCTGAGTGGGAATTAGGAGTCCAGGACACTGGAAGGACTTTAGGGGAGAGGATCAAGGAAGGGGGATTTTCA
This sequence comes from Mesoplodon bidens, assembly GCF_964165515.1. Classification (NCBI taxonomy): domain Eukaryota; kingdom Metazoa; phylum Chordata; class Mammalia; order Artiodactyla; family Ziphiidae; genus Mesoplodon; species Mesoplodon bidens. The sequence continues at coordinate 49,601,796 of NC_138179.1, read as the reverse complement.
GCCAATTTCCTGGTGGGGTGTGGTTAGGAACAGAGAACATGATGATAATTATCATCCTCACTACGAATAAATATTTCCTGAGAAAGGCAATATGGTGTAGTGGAAAAAACACAAACAAGTATTTTGTTCATCATCTACTCTGTGCCAGGCTGTCAACCAGAGAGTTAAGAGACTGCTATTTGCTAACTGGGTGCCCTCAGGCAGATTACTAAACCTTCTGAGCCTCTGTTTTCACAACAGGCATCGTGATACTTACCTGGCAGGATTCTCATGAAAAATGAAATTAGGCGGTAATGAACGTGAAAGCCACGCACAGTGCCTGGTAGCCTGTGGGGCTCACAGGTGTTAGCTGAATTTGAGTTGAGCATCTATATGTAGGGGACTGAGCCAGGTGCCATGAGGGATACAGGAAGGGCTTAGAGTCCAGTTGGAGAAACAGGACAGATGCATAAAATATTTCAACACAACACATAAAAACAGTCACTGTCGTATATTTCAAGGACTGGAAATGAGCAGCATCTACCAAGGGCGGGGCCACTGAAGGGGGCTCCCCGAAGACGTGTAAGGGAAACCTTGAGGGACCTAGTCAGGTGGAGAAGGTGGTACAGCCCAGGTGGAGGAGAGCAGAGGGAAGGTGCGGGACGGTCGATCAGTGAGCAGGAACAAGTGTTTCCTGAGCATCTGCTCTGTGTCAGTCACCACACCAGGGGCTTTCCCAGATCTAATCTTGCTGGATCCTCACAGCAACATGTAAGGTACTCATCTCTCTCCTCATTTCATAAACGAGAAATGCTGAGAATCAACAGTAACATCACTTGCTAATGGTCACCTTTAATAAATGGAAGAGCCAAAACTCAAAGCCAGAATTCTGAACACAAAATCCACATACAGGGATAAAAGTTAGAAATATCAGGCTAAGGGAATCTGTGTTGTACTCACACTCATTCGTTCATCAATTAATATTTATTGAGTGTTTACTATGCTCTAGGCATCGTGCTGCGTGCTGGCTGGGCTACCGTGAACAAAACAGATCCCCACCTTAATGGGGCTTTATGGCTTGGAAGATAGGGCAGATTTTAAATAAACCCACAGCCAAATAAATGCTAGTTTTCTGTGTCCTGGGCCTTGGAATGGTTTAAATGGAAATGGAATATCTTTCCTGAATGGCTCCTTTGAAATTTCGATGTAAGGGAATGATATGAAAGGTAGGCATTTACATTCTTTTAACAAGTGTATGTGGAACGTTCTCCTTATGTCCTACTAGTGCTGGGGCTATGGCCATGAATAACATAGATCAAGCCTTGACCTCATGAACTGTGAGTTGTAAAGGACGCAGACAACAAACAAATGAATAAGTCTATAAGATAATAACAGATTGTAATTTTTGTTATCTTCCATTCATGGCTAGTGACATAAGTTTTCCTCTTTAAAGAACTATGTTAACATTTAAAAAGTGAATTAATTTCAATAAAATATATTAAGTAAATAATTTTTTTAAAAAAGAGAGAGAGAGAGAGGGTGCTATGCAAAAGAATAACGCAGGACCTAAGGAAGAAACTAAAGGTCACGTGAGGGAGCCTTGGGACTGGCAAGAGGGTGCCGAGGTGAGGCTGGAGAAGCGGCACAGCCCTGCCACGCACACCCTCGTACACCACACACGTTCAGAACTTTGCGCTTGATCCTAACTCAAGGAGAAACCAATGAAGGGTTTTAAGCAGGGGAGTGACGTGATCCAGCTGATGTCTGAGAAGGCTCATTCTGGCATGCTATAGGGAAGAGGGTTGAAGTGGCTGAGGATGGAGGTGGCAGCGAATTGCAGTTGTCTTAGAAGGCTGGTGCCTTGGACTGGGGTGGACGAAGAGCTTAGGAGTAGCAGTGTGAGGTAGGTCTTGATGACGAATTGGCTATGAGAAGGGTAAGGAGAGTGTGTTGTCAAGGTTGACAGGAAATGCCATTTCTGGGAAGGGAAAGACTGGAAGGAGAGCAGATTAGGGCCAACAAGGGGTAGATCAGGGGTTTACAGCAATGTGGGCCAAGAGAACATTTACTTTGAGACTATTCAATCCTGTTACAAAAGATAAGTAAGTGTGTAGTTTGTAAAACATGAGTGAAATATTTTAAGATGTTTTAAGTAGGGATAAGTAGCTAGCAAGCAAAATGTTAGATGTATGCAGAAGTCATTGTTAGCACATAGTTAAATAGCAAGTAGAGCGTGTGTATGTGTGTGTCATATGTAGATAGGAATCAGTTCATGTTCGTTTAATCTTTTTTTTTTAATTTATTTTTGTCTGCATTAGTTTTTTTTTTTTTTTTTTTTTTTTTGCGGTTCGCGGGCCTCTCACTGTTGTGGCCTCTCCCGTTGCGGAGCACAGGCTCCGGACGCACAGGCTCAGCGGCCATGGCTCACGGGCCCAGCCGCTCCGAGGCATGTGGGATCTTCCTGGACCGGGGCACGAACCCATGTCCCCTGCATCGGCAGGCGGACTCTCAACCACTGCACCACCAGGGAAGCCCTGTGTTGGGTCTTTGTTGTTGTGCACAGGCTTTCTGCAGTTGTGGTGAGTGGGGGCTCCTCTTCGTTGCGGTGCGCGGGCTTCTCATTGCAGTGGCTTCTCTCTTTTTTTTTAAAATTTATTTATTTTATTTATTTTTGGCTGCTTTTTGGCTCTTCCTTGCTGTGCGTGGCTTTCTCTAGTTGCAGCGAGTGGGGACCACTCTTCGGTGCAGTGTGCGGGCTTCTCATTGCAGTGGCTTCTATAGTTGCGGAGCAGGGGCTCTAGGCGCATGGGCTTCAGTAGTTGTTGTACGTGGGCTCAGTAGTTGTGGCTCACAGGCTCAGTAGTTGTGGCACATGGGCTTAGCTGCTCCACGGCATGTGGGATCTTCCCCGGCCACGGCTCAAACCTGTGTCCCCTGCATTGGCAGGCGTATTCTTAACCACTGCGCCACCAGAGAAGCCCTGCAGTGGCTTCTCTTGTTGCAGAGCATGGGCTCAGGTGCATGGGCTTCAGTACTTGTGGCACGCAGGCTTAGCTGCTCCTTGGCATGTGGGATCTTCCTGGACCAGGGATCGAACCCGTGTCCCCTGCATTGGCAGGCGGATTCTTAACCACTGTGCCACCAAGGAAGTCCCCGTGTTCAGTTATTCTTTTACTGAATCACTAGACTATAAGAATCTGAGGGCAGAATCAATGTCCCTCTATAGTAGCAGTTTTTAGACTTTTAAAAATCATAACCCATAGCAAGAAATACATTTTACATATGTCCCAGATCACATATACTTATAAAAATATATAAGTGAAACAAAAGTTTCTCAAGACAATACTTACGGGCTTCCCTGGTGGTGCAGCGGCTAAGAATCCGCCTGCCAATGCAGGGGACACGGGTTCGACCCCTCGTCCAGGAAGATCCCACATGTTGTGGAGCAGCTAAGCCCATGCGCCACAGCTACTGAACCTGAGCTCTAGAGCCAGCGAGCCACAACTACTGAAACCTGCACGCCTACAGCCCATGCTCCACAACAAGAGAAGCCACCGCAATGAGAAGCCCACACACTGCAACGAAGAGTAGCCCCCGCTGGCCACAACTAGAGAAAGCCCACACGCAGCAACGAAGACCCAATGCAGCCAAAAATAAATTAAAAAAAGAAGACAATATTTACTCTTCCTACCAGCCATGCACTCTGATCTTTCCTATTTGATTCTCTATTTTCTTTTTAAATGCCGGTTACATCTCACTAATTGATTTTACAACTCACTAATGTATTGTAACTTGCACTTTGAGAAACTGTTCACAAGCGTGTGAAAAGGTATAAGAACAAAAAGCTGGGTTTGAGCCCCACTTCAGCCATTAGCTGTGTGGCCTCAGGCAAATTACTTTGTCTCTCTGGGCTTCATTTTTCTTATCTGGAAAATGAGGAAATTAGACTTAATGATTCCTTAACTTCCTTCCAGCATTAAGGTCTTTTAGCTCATCAGTATCCCCAGTGCTCCACACATGCCCTCACCCCCCACATACACTCAAACATAGCCCCCAAGATTGGGCTCGTGTTATCATTGATGGAATGAATATGTCACCTAGGAGGCCAGTCCGATAAAGTGTCATCTAATAAAAATAGTTATTGAAGTTAGTGCTCATCTAACATCCACTTGGAGGAAAAGTCTTATAGCCATTTCACAAATTGTCAGTGCATTTGCCCAAATTTGGTCCTTATCATTACTTATTACCTCTCCGAAGTCTTTATCATGCAGTTAAATGATGATAAGGGCTTGATAATTTACAGCAAACTGTAACCATGATGTTACAAAAAACTTACAAGCAGGTAAGAAAGATGCTATCATTATAGCCCCCCCCCCCCGTTTTTAACAGATGAGGAAACGTACTAGGATCAAGTGTCTTGTCTGGTCACAAAGGTCACACGAGCTGCTAAGTGGCGTTGCTGCATTATGAACCCATGCCTTCTGCTTCCACATCTGAGGCCTCTGTCCCTGAGAACACAGATCCTGGACCACACCATCCCAGAGGTGGCCTGTCTTTCTGCACCTGTGAGGGAGAGGCGAGGCTGTGTGGTTAGGATTTGCTGATGTACCCCAACCCTGCCATGCCATACTCTGAAGCCCATCTGATCTGTGTCCCAGTTATTTTCCTTTCCACTTTAAAGTGTGAGTCTCTTCTGAGGGAAAGCCAATCCACGTGTTTCTGAATTGTTTACACTTAATTTCTTCAAATAGCATTCTCTGATGTCCCTGAGCTTCACACAGTTTCTAGAAGACAGGACATTGGGAGATGCTGTGTGAGCAGATCCAGAAGAGATGGCACTCCCAAACACCCCCTTAGGAGAATTATGTCTCCCTTTCTTACAGTTGAGACTGCACCTGTCTTCAACTCCAGATACCAGCTCCAGCTCTAGCCAAGGAGACAGTTAAAACAGCTGGGCCAGCCAGCATGGGACTCCATCCAGAATATAGATTATAATGGAGCAAGGAATGACGTTGGTCCTTGATAGCTTGGTCAGGGCATGAAATAAGGTCCTGTGTGAGAGAAGAGGTGACTCTTTGGTGCTTATTGGCTATCCTAATCATATACTTCAGCAGGAGGGCTTAGATGTTTCCTCTAAGCAAACCTGACTATAACAATAGAAGTGAACTGGGATAACATGACAGGTAGCCCTTGATGGAGGGAATATATGGAGACAACACAGCACTCTAGAAAGTGCTGTGTAGTCAGGCAAACTTGACTTCAACGCTTGGATCTGACATTAAGCCCAGGCACTTTAGGTAAGTTGCTTTACCTCTGTGAATATATAGCATCAGTAAACCACCACTCCAGACTGTTGTAAGAATTAAATGGTATGACAAGACAGTTAATAGACACTTAATAAATGACAGCTAATGGTTTCATATTATCTGAAATTAAAAGACTGTGTGTTGAATTCCCTCTTAATTCTCATTTAAATCATGCTACAGGCAGTCTCTAAGACACCCTGCTGAGTCCAATACGGAAATTTTGATAACCATCCATCAACAATAATTTAATGAGAACGTGACAGTGTAAATCCAGAGCCAGATGCTCTGAGGGTGGACTGGAGAAGAGAAAAAACAGTAGCAGGACTACAAGGCTGTTGAGGAGACATAACACAAGTCGCAGATGCTTGAGAAAAATCACAAAGCAATTTAGCAGATTAACAGAATCCAAGTTGAGTTTGGGCTACTGGGGATACGGAAGCAAGCTTGGAGGATGCAGAGGCATGCTGGAGTAAGGCCTTAATCAGGAAAGTCTTCTCCGTGATTCTGAACTTGGGCTTGAATTTTAAGCTTCCTTAATACACGGTAGACATGAAACCTGAGGTTTTATAATAAAAGCTCAATTTTTTGTGTTAAAAATTTATGGATGGGGGAAGGAGAAAAAGCTATTTAGTGGGATAGGGTTTCCTTTTAGGGTGATGAAAATGTTTGGGAACCAGATAGAAGTGGTGGTTACTCAACAACGTGAATGTACTAAGTGCCACTGATTTTTCACTCTAAATTGGTTAACTTTAAGTTACATGAATTTCACTTCAATTTAAAAACTTGTGGAGTAATAACCTAAATGAGAAAATAATTTGAAATAGAACAGATATATGTATATGTATAACTGAATCACTCTGCTGTACACCTGAAACTAACACAAAATTGTTAATCAACTATACTCCAATATAAAATAAAATTTCTTTTTTAAACTTGTGAAAATAAAAACTAATATTTTTAAAGGAGTAGCCGTACCAGATATTAGAATTTTATTTATTTATTTATTGGCCACACCACGCGGCTTGCAGGATCTTAGTTCTCCTACCAGGGATCCAACCTAGGCCCCCGCAGTGGAAGCACAGAGTCCTAATCACTGGACCACCAGAGAGTTCCCTAGAAAATATTTTTAAGCTACAGAAATTAAAACAATGTGTTATTGACACAGGAATAGACACTAGATAGATCAAGGGAACAGGGTAGAGTTCAAAAGTAGACTCAAATGTACTTGGGAAATTAGTATTCACTAAATTAAACAGTTAAAATTAGTGCAGAAGAGACTGTTCAACTGTTCAATAAATGCTGTTGAAACAAGTGCTAACTATTTGGGAAAAACTTAAAGCTAGACCTCACAGTTTATACCAAAATGAATTCCAGATGGATTAAAGGATTAAATGCAGGAGAATGGAAGCATGAGAGTTCTAGAAGGAAAATATGGTAGCACTTTGTATAATCCTGGGGTGAGGGTTTTTTTTTTTTTTTAAATAGGCTTAACATGAAGCCCTGGAACCAAAAAAAAAAATTGATCAATTTGACCACACACACAAAACACAGAAATGAAAGCACATTCTGTATGGCAAAAATTAATATAAATAAGTTGGAAAGACAAATGACAAATTGGGAGAACATTTGCAACTCTTATGATAGATAACTAATTTCTCCAACATACAAAGACTTTTACAAGTTAATAAGAGAAAGCCAATCATTTCTATTGAAATGAGCAAAAGAATGGATAATTTTTAAAAGAAAACCTGAAAGGTCACTAGATATTGAGAATATGTTTAACCTTATTAGTAATCAAAGAATTATAAATAAAATCAAAAAGGAAAGTGTATTTATTCCTTACCAAATTGATGAAGAAAAAAAATTTATTCCCAGACAATAGATCCTTTCTGAACTTTTGGTAAAGGTATGTAATAGTACATAGAACTTTCCTGGAGGGCATTTTGGCTTGTGTATCAACATATTAAATGAACTTACTCTTCAACTCAGAAATTCCACTATTATGACTTTATCACTAAGAGTTAATAAGACAAGTGAACAAAAATAAAAGGTGAAAACTGGGGGGAAAAAAACCTAAATGTTAAATCAGGGCTTCCCTGGTGGCGCAGTGGTTAAGAATCTGCCTGTCAATGCAGGGGACACTGGTTCGAGCCCTGGTCCGGGAAGATCCCACATGCTGCAGAGCAACTAAGCCCGTGCCCCACAATTACTGAGCCTGCGCTCTAGAGCCTGCGAGCCACAACTATTGAGCCCGTGTGCCACAGTTACGGAAGCCCACGTGCCTAGAGCCCTGCTCCGCAACAAGAGAAGCCACCGCAATGAGAAGCACTCGCACCACAAGGAAGAGTAGCCCTGCTCATCACAACTAGAGAAAGCCCGCACCCAGCAATGAAGGCCCAACCCAGCCAAAAATAAATAAAACTTATTTTTAAAAATCAATCAGTCAATCAGTCGAGGGCTGACCCACATTACTGGGATACTATGCAGTCATTAAAAAAACTATATAATTTGATATAAGCACCATGATATTGGTTGAAAAAAGTAAGTTGCAGAATCATCTTACACCATGACCTTACACTGTGACCTCATTTTTGTAAAAATAAAATTAAAAACTGTATATTGCTTACTTCTGTTTGAATCAAAAGTAAAAATATCTGGAAGGATACATACCAAATTATTAACAGTAAATTCTCTTAGAAGGGAGTGGGGAAGATGGGGGGAAGAAACTTATATTTTACCTTGTGTATTTCTGTAGTGTCTCAAAATGTTTTAAGGAAAGCATGTATTACTATTATAATCAAATAATACAACTGTGAGGATTAATTATAAATTATAGAACATTTGTATAAGGGAATACTTCAAAGGACTATAGATAGATAGATAGATAGATAGATAGATAGACAGACAGATAGGTATCCTTCTAAGTCTATAGATAGAAAGATCTCCATAAAATATTGTCTGGTGAAAATGGGGTACACATCACAGTGTGTCCCCATCACTTTATAACATTTTCCAAAGAAACAATGTAGTAACTAAAAGCCCCAAAGGGAGAGGGAATTTTTTAAAATTCTAAATCTAATGAAACACACATGCACAAAGATGTACATGAGTGTGACCGCATATGAACTCACCTACATTAATTGTAAATTGTAATTTCACAATTGTCAGAACAGAAACTAAAAATAAAAGTAATCTTTGAGTACCATCTCATGGAGATATTTACCACTACCATGTTCAATTATGCCCAGTATTCCTGTTTGTGATATGTGGAGGAAAATTAGTATGACATGACATGTACTATTTATCTATTATGCATGTGTGTGTGTGTTTGTGTGTGTGTGTGTGTGTGTGTGTGTGTGTACACATATACATGGAAGAGAGGGATTGAAGGCTTTGACAGTATGGTGGGATTTCTGGGGATATTTTTCTTTTTTCTTTAACCTATTTGTCTAACCTCTCTACAACAAGCAGTGTTACCTTTGTAAACTGAAAATAAACATTTTTAAGAAAGAAGTGAAAATTAAAGTAAAATGTATATATATCTTTCAGATTTTTAGTAACTGCTCCCAGCGTGGGCAATTCCTGAAAATGCTTTCTAATAGAGCACTGATCAAAGAATATATCAAGGTCATGATCCATGCAACCCCCTCTTCCCCACCCAAGGTTTGACATTTTCCTAGAGCCAAAAAGAAAGCTCAAACAACAAAAATAAATAATCAAGATGGGGTGTGTGTGAGACTGGGAGTACTGGGTAAACAAAAGCAGTTGAACTCTCCAGGTGAGGTTTGATCTTAATACCCAGTGGGGTGACCTGCAAACAACATCACCACAATCCCCTTAACTCCCTTTGAAGATCATTTAGCAGCTCTCACTAGTACAGAAAATAGCTTCCCACCAGGGCTAATCACATGGAGTCCTTCTTTCTCCTAAATTAGAGCAAATAACCATGTACTGCAAAAAAAACAAAACATTCTTAGCTCGTGTGCCATACAAAAATAGACAACAGATTTGGCCCACAGGTTATAGTTGCAAACTCATCTAATGTGGTCCGATAGATGTGTGATGAGAGCCATGTATGTAACTTAAAATTTTCTAGTAACCCCATGCCAAAACTAGAAAGAAACAGGTGAAATTAATTTTAATAATATGTTTTATTTAACCCAATATATCCAAAATGTTATCATTTCAATGTTATCAATATAAACATTACCAATGAGATATTTTACTTCCCCTTTTTTCATACTAAGTTTCCAAAATCTGGGATGTATTCTACACTTATAGCACGTCTCTATTCATTCTAGCCATATTCTAAGAGCTCAATAGCTACATATGGCTGGAAGATACCATGTTGGACAGTGCATGCCTTGAACAGTGTTTTCAAACTTTAGCTTGCATCAGAATCACCTGGAGAGCTTTAAAATACAAATTTCTGGGCCCCATCCCCAGAGCTTCTCATTTAGTAGATTTGGGGAAGGCCCCAAAACTTGAATTTCTAACAAGTTGCTAGGTGGTGTTGATGTTGTTGGTCTGGGGACCACACTTTGAGAACAAATTATCTAGAAGCTGAGCAGTAGGAGATAGTAGAGAAGCATTAGGAGCCAGGTATATGTAAAAGCAAGAGGTAAAAAATGAACACTAAACAACAGTGAGGTACCACTACACACTAAAATGGCCAGAATTCAAAACACTGACATCACCAAATGCTGGCAAGGATGTGGAGCAACAGGAACTTACATTCATTGCTATTGGGAATGCAAAATGATACAGCCATTTTGGAAGACAGTTTGGCAGTTTCTTACAAAACTAAACATACTTTTGCTATGCAATCCAGCAGTCATGCTCCTTGGTATTTAATTTTGTAGGTGTCCTAGGAAAGGGCAGGCTGGAGAACTCTGCCTAATTAGGGGTCAGCTCAGAATCTGAGCAGGTTTTAAAGCTTTTGCAATGGAACAACTATTTCCAGGCTCTAACAGAAATTCGGCTGCTGAAAGATTGCAAAATGGAGGTGGGCTGTGTGTTTTCAGGAAGATTCTATAAATCCAGAATCTACTTCCCACCTTAAGGGTACAAAATCATTCAATTTGAAAACCACATCTTTTGAGGAATGTCCTTTAATTTTTTACCTTTTAGAAGGAAGCTTGCTTGCAGCAGTATATCAAAACACAAAGCTTTAATGGAACTTTAAACATGGACCTCTAGTAAGTTCTCAAACTCTGTGGTCCAAATTAAAACTCTGGATATTAATCAAAAAGAAAAAAAAGAAGAAGAAGCTGTTTTCCAGTCCCTTGGTGTCAAAAGACACATTCGATAGCCAGGGGATCCCTCAAATTCAAGAGAATTTTAAAGACCTAAAGGAAATTTATAAAGACATCTTTTTAAAAATGTCTTTTTCTGGTGGCACTCATTTATGAATCTTTTCTAACCTCTGGTTCCAATCAAACACTGAGAAATAGCAACTCAGTTTTGGAGAGCCATGTAACAGAGGTATTCAGAAAATTTCAATTTACAATGAAAACCCTAGTTCCATGCCTAATTCATAGCTTAAATATCAAATATACCCCCATTAGAATCCATCCAAGAAATAAATGCGATGCTTAGAAAAAGATCAGAATATTAAAAGATGAAAGAGAACGTTAATCCTGACCTTTGAAGGGATAAGAGAAGTATTTGCTATATCAAATGCACATTAATGTTATATTTCATAAATATCAACTCAAGTACCTCCCCCCACTCCTAGTAGAAACATTTACTCAGCAAAGGTAAATGCATGAATTTTTCAGGGTCTCATCTCAAACTAAGTAGAAACCTACAAGTTTCCTGGAGCACAGATTAAGAGAGAATGACCTAGAACCCCATCTAACCAGAAGGGGAAAAGCAGAAACAAGCTTACTACCTACCAAGGAAGAAGCTCTAAAACTAATGCTAGAGATCCAGAAAAACACTAATTTGAGTATACAAAAAAGGAAATGTAGTTTTAAGTAGCTCTAATAAAGAGCATTTTGTAAGCCTCCCAACAAGCTATTAGAGGTTGAGAAACAGTATCTGGCAGCCCAGTTAATTTCAAAAGTTATAATTTAAGGAGTTGAGTCCTTCAAATCAGAGAAGCCTGTGAAGAATTGCATGGTTGAAATCACAGCAGGTTTGCAGCCCATTTGAATTGTTGGACAAAGAGTCCATTGAGAGGCTGGAAAATTCATTTAATACAGATGTGAGCATATATAACAATTTTGCAGCGATTTAATTATATACTGACTTGAAATTATATGACGGCTTTCTATGGAGGATTAATTCAGAGTTCTCTCTTTGACATTGAGGTTGTGCCACTAATATTACACCTTGAATTTTCAAAAATAAGCACTTGGGGGCTTCCCTGGTGGCTCAGTGGTTGAGAGTCCGCCTGCCGATGCAGGGGACGCGGGTTCGTGCCCCGGTCCGGGAAGATCCCACATACCGCGAAGCGGCTGGGCCCGTGAGCCATGGCCGCTGAGCCTGCGCGTCCGGAGCCTGTGCTCCGCAATGGGAGAGGCCACAACAGTGAGAGGCCCGCGTACCGCAAAAAAAAAAAAGAAAAAAAAAGAAAAAGAAAAGCACTTGGGGACTTCGCTGGTGGTCCAGTGGTTAAGAATCTGCCTTCCAATGCAGGGGATGAGGGTTTGAGCGGGGAACTAAGATCCCACATGCCGTGGGGTAACTAAGCCCACGCGCCCCAAGGAAAGATCCTGTACCAGCACAACTAAGACCTGGTGCAGCCAAAACTAACTAACTAAATAAATATTGTGAAAATAAGTGCTTGATTTGAACTGAAAGTTTTTCTCAGGAGAATAATGAAATACTATTTATTACTCAAAACATTTCTACAGGGCAGGCTGATTTTTTTTTAATGAAACCAACAATTTATTTTTGTTACAAAACAGAAGGTTTAAATATTTGTAAAAGTATAAAAAGGGCTTCACTAATGTAACTGAAGAGTACCACATTGTCCATTGTCTTCCAGTGTTGCAAGAAGAAGAAGAAGGAGAAGGAGAAGAAGAAATTAACCTTTAAATATATTTTGGAGGAGAAAGTCTGCATCCTGCAATAAGTTTTCAGGATGGAATACGTTTAAATTGTTCTTAAAGAATGTTCTTAAATATCTTTTTTAAAAAAAACAATCATAAATTCAGATTCACTTACTTATCCCAAAAATAGCAAGAAAAAATGAATTTATTACTTGAGGGCACCATAATTCTGAGCTGGATCAAAGTTACTGAAATGTGGTCATCTTATGTAAAGATCTTCCCTGGTTGCTCCTATATAGGAACATTCAATAAATGGAGACAGGTCACCATTTCCCCCAAAACTTTAAATTCAGATGAAGGCAGAGAACACATAAAACAATTATTTGAGTATTTGTAACCCCTTCTCATTTTAGTCTAAGGTTTGTATATATCTTTAGGTAATATTGTGAAACCAATCCCATCTACCTCTCAACATACCCATTCAGAATGAGATCTTCCAAAAAACAAATACAAGAGCTGAAAGAAAGAACTAACTACACACTGAATACTTGTTCGGCTCCATAACCAATGTTCCCTTCACTAATGTATTCACTTGAGTTCAATGGAGTGTTACATTTTCCTGTAATATTCATTTCCAAAACAAACCATATCAATACTAAACAAGACAGTACAACCTCAAAAGTGAGCAAAGGACTTAAACAGATATTTTTCCAAAGAATGTACACAAATGGTCAAGAAGCACGTGAAAAGATGCTTAACATCATTAGTCATAAGGGAAATGCAAATCAAAACCACAATAAGATTCGTTACACCTTCTAGAATGGCTATTATTTAAAAAAAAAAGGAAAATAACAAGTGTTGGTGAGAATGTGGATAAATTGGGATCCTGGTGCATTGTTGTGGGAATGTAAAATGGTGCAGCTGGTGTGGGAAAGTTTCATGTGGGAAAGTTTCCTGTGGAAAGTGGTAAACAGAATTACCATATGACCCAACAATTCCACTCTTAGGTATATGTATACCCAAAAGAATTGAAAAAGGGAATCAAATAGATATTTGTACACTAATGTTCATAACAATGAAAAGGTGAAAACAATCCAAGTGTCCATCAGCTGATGAATGGACAAAATGTGGTATACACATAAAATGGAATACTATTCAGCCATAAAATGGAGTGAAGTTCTGACACGTACAACAACATGGATGAACCTTTACATTATGTTAATAAGACAGTCACAAAGGGACAAATATTGTATGATTCCACTTATATGAGGTACCTAGAATAGGCAAGTTCATAATGATGGAAAGTAGAATAAAGGTTCCCAGAGAGTGGAGGGAAGGGGAAATAGGAGTTATTTTTTTATTGGGTACAAAGTTTCTGTTTGGGATAATGAAAAATTTCTGGAAATGGATAGTGATGATGGTTGTACAACATTGTGAGTGTACTTAATGCCACTGAATTTTACACTGGAAGGTGGTTAAAATGCTAAATCTTATGTATATCTTACTACAATAAAAAAAGATACATAAGAGGATTCACAGCTTTTCAAAATCATTCTGGGTGTTATGGGAGAGAGAGAAAAGACAGTACGCTCTGTGAATGGCAGGGTGGAATATGCTCCACGTCAGTAACTTTAAGGGTGAGGTAGGGAAAGAAATGTAATTGGTACAGCCATGTCATCTAAACAGCTTTCTTAACTCAAAGCTGAGTAGACAATCCGAAATAACTCTCAGAATAATATGGACCAATAAAATGTGTCCCCCATCCTATTTCCATTTGTGCCGGAGTTAAAAAGAACATCTTCTGGGCTTCCCTGGTGGCGCAGTGGTTGAGAGTCCGCCTGCCGATGCAGGGGACACGGGTTCGTGCCCCGGTTCGGGAGGATCCCACGTGCCGCGGAGCGGCTGGGCCCGTGAGCCATGGCCGCTGGGCCTGCGCATCCGGAGCCTGTGCTCCGCAATGGGAGAGGCCACAACAGTGAGAGGCCCGCGTACAGGAAAAAAAAAAAAAAAAAAGAACATCTTCCACTTAATTGAGCACTTCTCAAATTTTTATTTTAACATACGTGCCCCAAAGGTGGCTACTGTGTTTACTCTGATCGTCTTCAGTATTTCAACGCACACGAAATTGTTTAGCATTGTCTGGGGACAAAACCTTGAGATATCACATCCCCAAATGGGACCACCGATGTGAACGGCCTGTCTGATACAAGTCAGAGTAAACTTTGTTCAGGAGTTCCATTAGCACCAAGATGCCTTCACCCCCACCGAAGTGTGGGGCCTAAGACAGAGAAAAGCTCTCTTCCCCCTCAAAAGGGGCTTTCCCAATAACACCCAACTCCATAACTCCTTCCTCAGGCTCTGTTAAGCAGGCCCAAGTCTATCACTCTCCGGGTGGCTCCAAAGGATTCTGGGAGTTAGGGGCGGGACCAGGGGCAAAAAAAGAAATGTTGGCCCAAGGTGAGCAGCCGATAGGTTTAGGATTATCGGCTGGTTGCTGAGCGATTTCTCAAATCTTCCGACCACCTCCATCACTTCTCCCACCGGGTAGGCCCGCGCTCCTTCTCCTCCTTCCACGCTCCGCCTCCTCGGCTGCCCTGTTAGCCAATCATCGGGCGGGTGCTTGACGGGCCGGGCCAATCCCGAACACGTTTACTTTGAGCGGGAAAGTCTCAGAAGCTCCGGGAGAGCGAGGTCGCCTAACGGCCGGTTCTTGGCCTTGTCTCTGGGTGGGAGAGTGGTAACAGGCCCCGGAGGCAGCCGCCCATTGGCCGGGCAGGAGGCCAATGAGGGATGCGAAGAGGGAGGCGGCCCTGCCATAGGGGGCAGGGCGAGGCGGGTCGCGTGCCGGTCGCGAGCCGGTGTAGACAATGTAACGACCTTTCCACCCCGCTCCTCCCTCCCTGCTCCAGTTCCCGCACCCACAGACCGGCTCCAGGCAGCGCTGGGGGCGGCGGTGGCGGCGGCGGGGTGCGGGCTGAGGGAGCCGGGCCTCGACGCCCCCCCTCACCCCTGTACCCCAGGAGCTGTGCCTAGTCCAGGAGGGGCTGGGGGGCACCATGGAGGTGAGCGGCGGAGACGCCCGTCCGCCCTCTTACCCCCCAGGCCTGAGGAAGGGACCTGAGGTAAACGGCGGGGACGGTCCGGGTCCGGGTGTTGGCCGGGCTTGGAGGACGGCGACGGTGAGGAGAGACTGAGGAGCGGGCGCGTCCCTGGACGCGGGTCTCTGAGGCGGCCGGGCCGGGAGGGAGAGACCCGGTCACCAGCTAGGAGCCCCGACGGGGCGCCCGGGCTGCGCCGCGGGGGTGAGCGGGGGGCGCGGCGGTCGGTCGGGCCGGGGCCTGGGGGCGCGGTGCGGGCTGACAGGACGGGCGGCCGGGCTGGGGCGGGAGGTGACGGCCCGCGACGCCTGGGCTGCCGCCACCTCCTCCACGTTGGGCCGCGGCGGCGCTGAGGCGGAGGCCGGAGGCGAGGGCCCGTCGGACGGGCGAGGGCCGCGCCTCGGGGTCGGGCCGGAAGGTGGAGAGGGAAGCCGGGGCCCCCAAATAAGTATCCTGGGAACTGATTCCGGGTGGAGCTGGGCGCACAGCCGACGTGGAGCCGTCGTCCGGCCCTTTCGGTCCTGGCTGTAACCTGTGATGTCTCTCTCCCGTTTCCTATCCCCGTTTCGTGCAGCCGAAAGTCGCGTTACGTGGAGGTGCGAATCGCTGCAGGAACCTCAGTGCCGAGGCCAGCAGTCGCGTGATGTTGACTGGCTCCCCTTCCTTCTATGATTGCTACAAGTCGCAGGTCAGTTACTCGGCTTTGCCTGTATTAGAGGATTTTTTTCTCCATCAAATCTAGCACCACCCCCACCCCCACCGGCCAGACACCCGGAATACTCGTTTTTAATGAATTTATTTATTTATTTATTTTTGGCTGCGTTGGGTCTTCGTTGCGGTGCGGGGGCTTCTCGTTGCAGTGGCTTCTCTCGTTGCCGAGCACGGGCTCTAGACCCGCGGGCTTCAGTAGTTGTGGCACACAGGCTCAGTAGTTGTGGTGCACGGGCTTAGTTGCCCCGCGGCATGTGGGCTCTTCCCGGAAGGAGGGCTCGAACCGGTGTCCTCTGCATTGGCAGGTGGATTCTTAACCACTGCGCCACCAGGGAAGTCCCCGGTAACAGCATTTTAAATACAGAGTCTGCAGAATACACACTGGTTTCGAAAAAAAGTTAAGGAATAAGATTTTTCGTTGATTCTTATTTTTGACTTGTCCTCAGCATGACGTGATGCCAGAAATGTAAGAAAAATCTGTATTTACTAAGACCATAAAATATTTCTTCCTTCCGGCGTTTATTGCAAGTTGGTGCAAACATACGTTTTATAATTTAAATTTTTCTTTACTCTTTTATTCTCTGGCTCTAACAATGTCTTTGATGACATGCTGCCTTTTACCTCACGTAAAACATTTAGTTTTGTTGTTAATCGTGTTAAATTAGGCTTAGGTTAATGTAAGTCATTTTCATTTGAAATTATTTACCCAGGACATCACTGCTGATATTGTTATACTTTGAATTATAACAATATCCTGAAATAAATAATTTTATTTAATTCACACTACAACCTCGTATAGTATTATACCCACTGTACAGGTAGAGAAACTGAGGCTCAGAGAGTTTGACTTGTGCCCTAAGTTACAAAGCCCAAGTGGAACCCAGCTCTTTTTCACTGCCAAGACCAGCATTCCACTGCTATCTGTAATGTTTACATGACTACTAAAATTTACTTGGATTTAATTTCAGTTGATTAATCATAGCAAGGGTAAAGTGATACATTTTGCAGTTATCTAGACTAATTAATATGCCAACCCTAAGCATTTGCATATTTAATTTCCAGAAATATTTTGACTGGGAAGGATCCAGATATTTAAAGTATGATTGTTTGAATCCACCACATTACTTTTTTTTTTTTTTTTGCGGTACGCGGGCCTCTCACTGTTGTGGCCTCTCCCGTCACGGAGCACAGGCTCTGGACGCGCAGGGTCAGCAGCCGTGGCTCACGGGCCCAGCCGCTCCGCGGCATGTGGGATCTTCCCAGACCGGGGCACGAACCCGTGTCCCCTGCATCAGCAGGCGGACTCTCAACCACTGCGCCACCAGGGAAGCTCCTCCACATTACTTTAGTTGCTTGTTTTATCCTAGCATATTACATTTAAATCAATCTTTTAAAAGACTTAATTTTTCTAATACTCAAATCTTACTTTAAAATATAAAATATACTTGAAATAATACTCCCCAAATACATTTAGTTTCAAATACTGTTTACTTCATTTGATATTATATAATCTGAAAATGCTTATTTTGTTTAAGTAACTCTTTCAAAAAATGAACAATTATTTATGTCACTTTGGATACTTCAAACCTAAAAGAGAGTTAAGGGGGTCTGTGATAAAAACTGCAGAACTAAAGGAATAAAATTATGAAAGGTTCTAACAATAAAATCCTTTAAAAAGTTACTGCTAACGAACAGAAATTTTGGAAAGGCAGTTTTTAGTAGCACTCTTAGCAAAATCCCTTCTGTGCCTCAGTTTCTCCAGCTTCAGAATAGTCAACAAAATATAAGCTATAAACGAGAAAATTATAATGTGTAGGTTTCAAATAGTAATCATAACTGGAATTTAAACAAATGGCTGTAAAATATTTGAGATTCTTGAAGGTGAGTGATTAGAAGGTATTAATTTTCATATATTATTGGTATAAACTCAGTGAATGTTTAAAGTGTTGTTTTCCAATTATCATGTCTATGAAGAACAAAAATTTAGGAATGTTTTGATCTAAACATGTTTTATCTCTTTTTACATAAATTTCGATTAAGAGAATGAAAGCAATTAGAAAATATTTTTAACCAGGATTATATACCTTCTATACTTATAAGAAAATACTATTTCTACTGTGTTTATGCCTGGATATTTATAGTTATTACATCTCACGTTTTACTAGCTCCTTATTTGGAGAGTTAAAAATTGTGAATCTATACTTTCAGACTATTTTAAGTATTTAAAATTTGAGGGGCAGTGTTTTCACTGTACCTCAATCCCTTTGGGAAGGAGGCAGGACTTTAAATAATTCATTAAAATCTTAAAACTCAAACTTTTTATCTTATTTACTCAAAATTCCTTATAGAAGTGTTAAGAAAAAAGAAAATGAGCTTGTTTTTTCTTCTAATTATAATATCTTTAAAATTTCTTAAGATATAACATTTTATGTCTCGTCTCATTTTTACACTTTCTCTTGGAAGTAGAAACTAGGCTGAAAATTAAAGGTACTGTTTTAAAAGGCCCTAGTGTAGGGCCATTTCCTCATTTTTAAAATATAGAGAATATCCATGTCACAAGGTTGACTGAATACAATAATGTTTGTGGAATTTCTTTGAAAATTCTATGTAAATGTACATTCACTTTTTTTCACAGATTGGGGGCAGTAAGACTGAGTTTTGTAAATGATTTATTAAAAATAATACTGCTATAGTCCACATAATGCTCATCTGTTCAAAAAATTAAAACTGCAATAACTGTAGGTGTTTTATACCAGTGATAAGCAACAGGTACTGAACAGGGGCCAAAATTTTCTTGGAATAACCACGCCCACTTGTTTACATACTGTCTATAGTTGCTTTGGTGCTAGGACAGCAGAGTTGAGGAGTTTCAATAGAGACCTTAACACAGCAAACCCTAAAATATTAATTATCTGGCCCTTTACAGAAAAAAATCGCCAACCCCTACTGTAATGTAAGCTTAAGTGGCTAAGTCTAGATTTGTCTCCCAACTCCTCAAATTTCCTATTCTTTGGCTAATATTCTGTAATAAATGCAGTTTTGATTGTGTCTGGTATACAAATATGTCTTTAAAATTTCAGAGTGAAGACAGTGTTGACCTAAGGCAGACCTATGCTCCACTTTCTTCATCAACAGAATATGCAAGTTCTGTAGATTCTTCACTTTTCTATGCACCATGGTCTGTGTATGGAGATGATATTAAACAGCCCTCTAATTCTCAGATCAATGTAAAGAACAGGTAAATTAATAAATTAGATTTCTCAGGCTAAATGAAGTGTTTTAAAGTTTGATTACATGGGAACCTAGTTGTATTAGCTCTCTGTTCCCTATATCAGCATTTTTATGTTATGGCATTATAATTTTGTTTATCAAACTTCTAGGAAATCTTAAACGGGATAGTTACGTGTGTATAATTTTTTCTTATACTTTTTTTTCATTCATTAGAGGCAATCCTGAGTAAATCTTAAGTTCTTCTTTCTAAAGATAACTTATATAAATGAGTTACAGTTTTTCAATCTATTTTTTTAATACAATTCTAAATTTTCGGTAGTTTTTCCTTCACAAGTATACAACAAACAGGATTTTATCAAACATAAGATACTTTAATTATTTTTCTGTTCAATTCCAGTAATAATAAGGGCCTGCTCTATGTCAGATTCTCTCCTACTGGGGATATTAGAATTAACATGGCAAAAATTATCCCTGCCTTTATTATAGATCTTACAGTAATGATGATGATGACGATGATAACTTGTCAGGCACTGCAAGTATAGTGAGGTTTAAAAGAAGTAGTATAGAATATTATGGGAGCTTACTGCCAAGAGAAACTTAAGGGAGTGACACTACCTTTATGTTAATTATAATAAGGGAGCAGTTAATAGAGGCCGATGCATCTTTAGTTTAACCAGGACATAATTATTTTTAAAATCTACTAATTAATTAAATAATTGTTAAAACATTTTTTTAATTTGGTAAGTTCTCTAAAATAATGATTTTATTAGAAGGACTATATAACATATAATTCCACAAAAAAACAAAACTATTTTTTAAGTTGATACATGTTCATTGAAAAACTTCACACTTTACAGAAATATATAAAGGCAAGCATAATTTTACCATAACCTTGCCTCTCCACCTCCCAGTAACAACTATTAACAGTTTGGTATATATTACATAGAATATTTTTCTAGATATATACTAACACATTATTAAACAAAAAAACTTTATATTGAATCTTTTTGAAATAACAAGATGTAGTGGAAAAAGCATTAGACTTGTAGGCAGACCATTTATTCAGCAAGTGTATAGTAAAGCATGGCAAATCACATGCCCTTGCAAAATTCAAGTTTCTTAATATCACACATGATCATTCAACAGCTTAACGATTACTAATATCTTCCCTTCCTACGTTATGAAGATCAATGAAATTTTGAATGTTATGCAAATATAAGGTATTTTTATTTATTTCTAAAATGTCCTAACACTATGAAATGATAGACATAAAATATGAAAAAACAAGAAGTTACCATTTAAAACAACATATTACTTCTAGGAACAAATTACCCAAAATCCATAAGCGGTAAAAAGGCACCAATTTTCCATCTCCTTGTGGTTTTTACATTTTGTATTATTTAGATAGTTTTAGTAACTAGGTAGGATTTCAGGTACATGGAGTACCAGTCACTTCTTCGGCAAAGATTTAGGGGTAGCCTCCAAATCTTTTACATTTAAGGGACAACTGCAATGTTGCTGTGATATCTAGGATGACCATATCACATTTCACTTTTTAATCCAACGTTTAGTATAAAGAGTCACAAAATAGAGCAACAGGTTCATATGGTTTTCAAATCACAAATGGAAAAACTGAGCAAGTGTTGTTGATGTAATGATGTAAACTAGGACTAGACATGATTTCAGGGGCAGCCATGGTACCAACCATGTCTGCAACATCATGGATCAGAGATTTGTATCTTGGTCACCTAAAACGAATAGCATGTGTTTTGGAGAAATAAGAGGTAAGCATACATTGTGAACTAGACATAGGATTTGGAATGAAGGAGAAATACTTATGTAACATAAACATTATGCTAAAGTGGAAAATATTTTGAGTTCCTGTTCCCTTTTTATTTGAAATGATGGTATAGAGTCAATCCAAATATTTTATCGAAAAATAATGGCAGAATAAGTCTGGAAATAGAAATCAATATATTGTATTTCAATATGAGCAAAAATATTTACATGTGATATTCATTTATCTTTAGGATTCAAACAGAAAGAAATGACTATGGTAGTGAAACAGACTTATATGGACTTGTGTCTAACATTTTGGAAGAGCAAGATAAATCACAGCCATGTTTCACTGAGGGGTTAGTATATTATATAAGCCATATAGTGTGTAGTAAACTTTTAAATTCCCAGGTACTAGATTACCCTATTTATTAACTTTTATTTTTAGTTAATAGAGGATCATCTGACAGTAGACATCTTAATTCAGATATTTGTTTTGAGAAGCCTTGATTTTGCTTTGGTGCTTGCCATACAATTGAAAGTTTAATTTGCTATTAAAAACTTTCATTTGTTGGGGTGTGCTTAGAGCACGGGGTCTGAAGAAATGGCTCGTCTGTTTACAACAAACCCGACAGGAATCTGGGTTCATCGTGACAAGGGGCACAAAACTTGTGGCCTTCCTATGAACAAATACCCAACACGTATCCCCCTGCACCTCCATGTGGCTGCTGGGCAGGACCAGTGGGACAGAGCTCAGTACTGGAAGGAAAGCTACAGTATTTAGTGGGGGAGTTTGCCACCTGGAGCCTGTCCGGTCCACATGTGGGTGGGCCATGAGTGGTCTTTATAGGCATAAAGGCTTTGAACCCCTCTCTTCAAGGAAAACAGAAAAATAGATTCCGACTATATGCCATTCTGGAAAAGGCAAAACAATGGAGACAATAAAACGATCAATGGTTGTCAGGAGTTTGGGGGGAGAGGGGAGATGAATACATGGAGTACAGAAGTTTTTATGAGGGTGAAAATACTTTGTATGACATGATAATGATTTTATGTCATCATACTTTTGTCCAAACCCATAGAACAAGAAACACTATTCACTTCGTAAAGTGAACCCTAAGATGAACTAGGGATAATGGTGATTATGATGTGTCAATGCAGGTCAGCCTTGGTTAAAAAAAAAAGTCTTAAAAAGAATTAACACTTGGGGTAGACGTTTTTGGCAAAACTTTTGTTTCACTTTTATATATGTATACACAATGTATATGTGTGTGTTTGTTGGATTGTGATGTAAAATGTGCTTTTTAGATTAAAAAAGTTTGCAGGCTACTGTAGTTATACTGGCAAATAAAAGACAAATTAATCTTAAAAAAAAAAGAACTTTCATTTGGAAACTTGCATAATTATTCTTGCATAATTCAGAGCTATTTCCCTTGAGTTCATGAGCTAAAATTTGGCGTAAAGAATATAAATTCCAAGGACTTTTATACTTATACCTCCAAAAATAAAACTATCATTACTGCTGTGCGGAAATATGTATGGATTTTATTCATACGGTAAAAATTTTTAAAATATGCTTGAATCGTTTTATTTGGGTGTGGAAGCCATGTTATGCGGCATGTGGGATCTTTAGTTGCAGCATGCGGGATCTTTGGTTGCAGCCTGTGAACTCTTAGTTGTGGCATGTGGGATCTAGTTCCCTGACCAGGGATCGAACCCGGGCCCTCTGCATTGGGAGCACAGAGTCTTAGCCGCTGGACCACCAGGGAAATCCCAGCACATCTTTTTTATTTAAAAAAAATTGAGGTCAACAACACTTTTGTATTATATAATAACTTAATTAAAAGAAAAACTTATTTTGGTTTTTACTTACTATATATAAACAATTCATGTGGGGACTTCCCTGGTGGTCCAGTGGTAAAGAATCTGCCTTCCAATGCAGGGGACACAGGTTCGATCCCTGGTCGGGAACTAAAATCCCACATGCTGCGGGCAGCTGAGCTTATGCACCTCAATGAGAGAGCCCGCGTGCCGCAAACTACAGAGCCCATGCTCTCTGGAGCCCGTGCGCACCACAACTAGAGAGAGAAAACCCACACGCCACAACTAGAGAGAAGCCCGCGGGCCACAACATAAAAGAGCCCGCATGCCTCCACAAAGATCCCATGTGCCACAACTAAGACCCGACACAGATAAAAAAGAAAGAAAGAAAACTAAATTAAAAAACAAAACAAAACAGTTCATGTAAGACCATATTGTCACCAGCCTCAGGCCTTAGTATATGTCTCTTGGGAAAGTATAGTGAAGACATATTAAGATTAGAATCCATATTTCTGTAGCATATAGCACATTTCAAGTGATAGTTATTTGGATGTAATGGCAGCTTATAAGGCAAAGTTGGAAAGAATTAGAGAATGGTGAGGTGGGGCATTATAAATGTTTTTGAAAGCCTTTCCTACCTTCTCCACTAAGGAAATAAAGACTTTTAAAACCTAAATTGTAATTAAATATATTTACTTGTTCTAGGACCTGCTCCTCCAATTTAAAGTCAGTTTGGCCAGTGAACACAAGCAGATTTGCAGATCACCATGACCTCTTAACAGAAACCAAAAGGCCAATAGATACAGCCATCTCTCAGCAAGCTTTTTATACTAGTGAATCTGTGTCAACAGTGGAGAAGCAGTACCTGCATAATAGTAATCTGATACCACAACAAAAGATAGATGAACTTTCTCATGGATTTACTGGTTTAGACCTTGAAGAACAATGGATGTACCCCTCACGAAGTGATCATTCTAACTGTTACAGTATTCAGACAAATGATACAGCTAAGACGACATTTCAAGAACATCTGTCTATCAAAAACTGTTTTACACCACACATTGGTCTGTCTGACATCATGAAAGAATCAGGAGTTGATACCTACTCTTATGGAAGAGAAAAAATATGTGCTAAAGGTCTTGAAGCACCATTACAGCAAAAGAGGGCAGAGATGTTTCTTTCCCAATTTAATAGATACAATGAAAATGCAGATTATTGTAGATACCCAGAATATGCT